>NC_079147.1:189734141-190423256 GCF_945859685.1 Eupeodes corollae | reverse complement strand
TTTTGATTTAAGCTTTTTTTTGTGTATTATTTATCTTTAGCTTATAACACTTTGAAGCTTACAAAAGTTATTTTCCCACATTGCTCCAATATAATCAAGCTTAATGCCACACGCGTCCTCATTGTCGTTTACCATAATATGATAAAAACCCTTCGCTAAGACGAATTAATATCATTAGCTTATAGAATGAGAATTGATGTAGACGGCACGAATGTCTCTCGGGTGATTTGATATCCTGTCGACCCCAAAACAAAGCACACGAGCATACAAATATATTGAATAATATGCGTGTAGCCGTTTTTGAAAGATGACAACAACAATAATAAGGACCTTTACCTATCTACATATACATATGGATTAGTATCTTCTACAGGACAGGAGGACAGGCCTAACCTACAATATGAAGTAGATTTAACTGTAGAAGATGAGGATTAAACTTACTTATGTTTTTTTTTTCTCTGGTCTCTTATTCGGGATGATCAACCTTGAACATAAGTAGCATTAAGGTATTTATTCCACCTTCTTCTATATAAATATGTATGTTTGTAGGATATCATCGAAGTAGAGAAGCGAAAAAAAAATATTTTAGCTCTGAGTTTTATGGTGATGTATAGCCGAAGCTGTCGGGAAGGTACACAATGAAATAGGAATGGGGACATCACAGGGCACTTTCGTGTTTGTCGATAACAGTGTTGTTATATTTGTGCATTTGGTTTGGCAAATGATTGCTTGAGAACAATATATTTCCCCACATATTTCAAGCCTAAACCCAAATAAGTTGAGTACTATTTTCCCTTTTATCGACCGATTGTTCTTATGTCGCTTCTTTTTAAGAAATACCGAAAGCTTCTCAATAACTGGCAGTACGACTTTAATTACCTATCAGACCGTTTTTCCGTAAGTCGCTTTAGATTGGTTCAAATTTGACACCCACAAAACAAAGACTGGTGTGCCTCAAGGCTCTGTCTTGTCTCCAACAATTTTTTTTGTAATTCAAGCTTTTTATATATTTTTTCTTACAATTTGTACAAATTTCTGTTTCCAAAAATGTTAGTACCCTGAATTATAAATGTGCCCATTTTTATAACAACTCTGTTCTTAAATATACTGAACAGAAATTGTATCAAAACAGGAATAAAACGTAAAAACACTTGCAATTTTTGTTTTTGCCTTGGCATTGAGAAGTAAGTGATTTCCTGAATCATGGCACATATAAACCAAGACGCAAAAATCATAAAACATATCCTTAAGTGTAAATGAAGAAGATTGGGAAGAAATAGAAGTTCTTTTATTGGATTGGAGTTCTTCTTGTATAAGCTTGACGTCACAATCGTCAGTATTTGTATATTTTTATATTCTATCTTCTAAGTAGTTGGGAAATAGTGATTTCTTTTTGTAACTAATTTTAACTTTCATTTTAATAACAAGTAATTAGTAATTGTAATTGGTTTTTTTCCATTATAACTACAATTAGTTGTAATTAAAAAAAGTATATATTTTAATTGCTTGATTTTGTAATTGTAAAAATGCAATTACTAATTAAATGTAATTGAAAATTGTAATTGGTTTATTCAAGTTCTTGAGGGAAAGCAAATTTTTAATTGCAGCCAAGTTAATTTATTTATTTATTTATTTGTTAATTTAAAGTACTTAGCATTTTTGGAAATTATTTTGCAACATCCCGTAAAATTTAATTGAAACAAAATAATATTTAATTACATTTGTGTGTAATGATAACTGGTAAAAGTTATTACTACCTCTTTTTTATCATTGCTTTAAGTTTTATTTACATTTATGTAATAAGATTCGAAGTATTTGGCACTTGGCGGCATCTCTGATGGCTGCAAGGCAATGTTGCCACTGGTTTTCAATGCTTAATGCAGGCTGCGTAGGACTCCTTAAGAGGTTATTACAGACTCGATCGGAAAAGGACATGGCAGTCTCTTGCGATTATAGCCGCCTAACGTCGAATCTTCTCACAGTACTTCCTTGTTTTGGCTTTTTGGTTTCACTGTAGTGGCCGTGTGAAACTTAGCACTTCAGAGGCGGCATCTCTGATGGCTGCAATGCAATGTTGCCACTTGTTTTTCAATGCTTAATGCAGGCAGCATAGGACTCCTTAAGAGGTTATTAAAGACTCAATCGGAAAAGGGCATGGCAGTCTCTTGCGATTGTAGCCGTCAAACGTCGAATCTTCTCACTGTACTTCCTTGTTTTGGCTTGGATCGGGACATCCGAAGGCTACAACGAGGTAGTGGTCCGAGTCAATGTTGGCCCCTCGGAATGTTCGGATATCCTGGATACTGGAGATATGTCGTGCGTCGATCGCAATGTGGTCAATCTGGTTGACAGTTGATTTATCAGGAGATTTCCATGTCCCTTTGTGGATAATAAGATGTGTAAACTGCGTACTAGGTATCAGAACGTCTCGCCCCGATCGAACAGCCTGAATCCGTTGTCGGAAGTGGTGTCGTGCAGGCTGTATCTCCCGATCGTGCCACCAAAGATGTCTTCTCTTCCTACCTTTGCGTTAAAATCTCCTGGGCACTGCTCATAAGTTGTGTCCAGGACCTAGAAGAATATGTGCTTGGTGTTTCATCTTTCTCTTCTGTTGGGGCATGCGCTCATATTGGGCTTATTTTGGCGAATTTAGCCGTGATGCGCTCGCTCACTCTGTTGAAATTCAAGACTTTCGTTTTCTCGGGTTGTCAACAGTAAATCCGTCCTTATCCGAGTCTTGTTGGTGCTTCGCAACTAAGGTAATTTCGTACGTGGTCAGGAACTCACCTCGACGGCAGAACCCCCAAGCTGTAGGGACAGATTCTTAGTATTACTTAATGTTCGGGGAGCCGGATAAAATCAATCCTTATAGGCCTTTGGTTAACCCTTAATATCTTACGAACCAAAAACGCTAGAGACTTGAATTGAATTTCATATATTATATTGTAACGTGATACCAAGCAATTATATTTTTTGAAAAAAAAATTAAAAGTTTTTTTTTAAATGAAAAAAACTAAAAAAAAATTGTCACGTCGAAAATTTTAACATCTGGTAAAGTTTTGAGAAAAATCGAGTCGACGGTTTTTTTATAAAAAATAAAAATTTAAAAAAAAAAATATTACTCAAAGTTAGTCAAAATTGATTTTCGACTCTAATATCTTTTCAAAAATTTGAGATTATGGCTTCCAACTAATTTTTACTTATAAGAAATATTGTTTTCAACATTCCGAAAAATTTTGAGAAAAATTGAATCTACAGTTTTTTGACAAAAAATAAAAACCTAAGAATAAAAATTAATTAAACTTGGTAAAAATTGATTTTCAACTCAAAACTCTTTTCAAAATTTTACTTTAAAAGAAACTGAGAAAAGTCTTTTTTTTTTAGATTATATAAAAAGTAGTGGGGTGATAGTTTACACCACTTGCCATCGGAAATTTAAGTTTGTGGAATTTATGAAAAAATTACCAATTTTGTTGGTGGAATTTATTTCTTTTTTTGAAACGTCTTCTTTTGAATGAGCACCCTTTATAAGTTTTATTTTTAGAACTAAATACAATTTGAAAAAAAGGCGATATGTTTTTTTGCCCAAAATCATACCGCCCAATTAAAAATTTCGTAGCGCCCAAAACAATTTTATTACAATTTAGTTGTTTTCCAACCTTTGGGTATTAAAAGTTTGTAGGTTTTCGTGTTGGGTACAAAAAATGTGTTTTTTAAATTACCAACAATATTTTTCATATAAAGAAATAGTTTAGTTTGAAAATCTAGTTTTGTTTAATAGAGTTTTAGTCGAAGACAAATTTTTACCAATTTTAGTAGCATTTCCTAAATTTGTAAAAATTGGATGAATTAAATTAATTTGAGAGATATGAAGAACCGAACATCAATTTTTACCAAATTTGCGTCCTATTTTTCTTATTTTATTTTTGTATGTAAAAACAGACTGCTGAATATTAAAAACTATATTTTTTGTAAAATAAAAACAAGTTTGAAGACCATATTTTTAATTTATGAAAAGCTTTTTGAGTCGAAAGTAAATTTTTACCAAGTTTAAGCATTAGCTTTTTATTTTGTGTAAAAAAAACTGTCCATTAGATTTTTCTCAAAATTTTACTAAATGTTGACAACAATATTTTATTTTACAGAAAAAAACTTTTATTTTTGTATGTTTTTATTTCTTGTAAAAAAACTGTCAATTTGATTTTTCTCAAAAATTTACCTGATATTAAAAACGTTATTTTGCGTTCCACATATTTGTTTTGGAGATGAAATAATTTTTTATTCGTAAAACTTTCGAGGTGAAACATTTTTTTTCAGTTTTTTCGATTTATTAAAAAAATCGTTAGTTGTTTTTTTTTTTGTCAAAAAATATAATTTGTTGGTATCAGCTTACAATATACAATATAAAATTTAATTCAAGTATCTAGCGTTTTTGGTACGTAAGATATTTAGGGTTAACCAAAGTTTTCACCTTTTTTTAAACTGCTATGGTAAAAAAAACACCCTTTCAATTTGTTGAGAGCCCTTTCTGCATAGTTATCTGTATAAAAAAATGTATTTATTTTTTTTTAAATCTTTAGATGGTTTTTTTTTTTTAAATTAATTTTTGAAATATACTATTTTTCAATTTTAGTTTTGATTGTGCAGTTATCGTTTTCGAGATATTGAATTTTAAAAACAAAATTTAATGTAAGAGAAAATTATTGAAATATGTTCATAGGTTCGTAAGAAAATAAAAAAATGTCGGTTTAAAGGGGGACACCATACAAAATCTATCGGTTTGTTTTTGAGTAAATTCGAATTTTCGATTTTATATCAAAAAATTTGTATGGGGACTATTTGTTTTTATTTGGGCTTAAAAAAGAAATGTAAAAAATTGAAACAAACTCGAATCTGCTTGAAACCTTAACTTTTAAGTTTGAAGTAAATCGACCTATAATGATTCGTGAATTGCATCTGCTGTTGTCTATCTGAATCATTTGTTATTATTTATTAAAGATCGAGCATTTACATTAAAAGAAACTGAGAAAAGTCTTTTTTAGGATTATATAAAAAGTAGTAGGGTGATAGGTCACCCATATCGCCTAATTTAAAAATTTTATTAAAATTATGTTGTAAGATTTTGGCAATGTTTTCCAACCTTGGCCAAGGACAAGCACGCGGTTCTGCATAGGATTTGGGTAAGGTTCCAATTTGTGTGTTTGAAAAGTTTTTTTTTTTTTAAATCCAGATTCTTTAAATGCAAAGAAACTTTGCAAACACCCATCTCTGCTACTACCCCAAATTCTAAAGTGAGCCCAAACATGAGGTTTGTAGCGGGCAACATGCCCCTCAAACATACTTCATTATTTATAAGGGCCTCAAGCCCAAAATGTTTGCTAAATATAACAATACAACATTTTAGGTGTTACGACATTTCTAAAATTGGGCGTTACGACATTGAAAATTGGTTTGGGAGATATAACATTTTATTTTGGCGTTGTGACGTTTTCTTATTGATGTTTTTTTTCTTTTTGAGCTTAATGCCATTTTATGATTGATGATTAATGATTATCTTCGTAATGGCCAAATGACACAAAATCCAACCCCTTGTTAAAAATGACAACTAACATTTTGGGCGTGATTTTATTAAAATTGCATTTGAGCATTAAGACTAATTTTTGAAAGAAAAACATTGATTCTATGTGTCTCTTCGTATTCCTGGTAGTTACTAAATTTACCCGAATATCGGACGTGGAAGGTCGAGCAGAAAACACTCTTGACTTGGTTCTTACCTCTGACCCTGATAAGTAGACTGTTAGTGTTGTATCTCCTCTAGGCACATCTGACCGTTGTTTTATATCAGCAAATTTCTCGTGTCAAAACTGTTCAGATAAAGAAAGAGCTCCTAAGAGAACCGTTTGGCAATACGAAAAAGCCAACTGGGACGGTCTCAATAATTACTTCAGGATCTTTATGTTTTTACTATGCTTCCTCGATAGTGACGTTGACGCCAGCGCTGACATGATCGCAAGTTTTCACAAAAATTCTCCTGAGAGAATTTGGTAAAAGTCCCCGAAAATGTCACCAGGACATGGCCAAAAGCATCAGACCGAAGTAAAACGCATAGTTTGATGCGAGCTGTAAAGAGGTTATTACAGCCAAAGAAGTAAATTTTTGTTGCTATAAAGCCAACCGTTCTGGGGAAAGCCGGAAAAAGTTCAAACAAGCCAGGAAAGCCTGCAACGCTCATTTTCGACGGACCAAATTTTTACATGACCAAAAATTACCGCAAAAAATAGTGCAATGCCCCAAAGGCAGTACAAATTTTTGGTCATTTGTAAAAAACATGAGGAATTCTTCGTCTTTATCGGTTGCTACGCTCGTTGTCAATGACACTCCATTTGTTAGCTCCTTGCAGAAAGCTAATCTCTTTGTTAGGCAGTTCGCCGCCAATACTACACTGCCAGTGAGTGTTATGACTCTGCCTGTATTTGAACGAGTAAATGATTCTATGAGACCAATCTGTGGCAAGAGTCCTAAAAGATCTAAACGAACATAAATCCGCTGGTCCGGATGGTATCCCCGCTATTTTTCTGAAGAGGTGTTCTTTAACGCTTGCAAAACCACTGGGTAAGCTTTTTCTTCTGTCCTACTCCTCAGGTATCGTTCCGAGGGGATGGACAACTGCATTTGTCCAGCCCATACCCAAAAAATTCGAATCTTCCTCACCCTCTAATTATCGACCGATTGCACTTACGTGCCTACTTTTCAAGGTCATGAAAACGCTGATTAATATCAGCTCAAAAAATATGACCGGCAATACGGCTTTCGAAGCAATAGGTCCACTAGTGATCTCATGCGGTTCATCTAACCGAACAGTGGATCAAATCTTTACATCGTTTTGGAGAAAGTAAGATTATTGCACTAGATATTTCAAAAGCATTTTATAGGGTTTGGCATCAGGCTCTCTTATTGAAAATGCTTCATTGGATTAGTAATTCCTCTCGGATCGTTCGATACAAGAAGTTTTGGTTGGATTTAAATCGGAAGTCCATAAAATCAATGCTGGTGTGCAACAGGGCTCTGTTCTATCTCCGACAAATTCTAATTTTTATTATTGATTTTCTGTCTGCAACTTCTAATCCAATACATTATTTCGTTGTCGATAGTACTCTTAGGTTTTCATATTCCTTTTCAGACTCACATACCTCTTCTTCGGATGTGGAACTGCAACGACAAAACTTGATAAGCTCATTAAATTCTGACTCAAACAGCATTGTACAATGGGGATTAGAAAACCGCGAGGAATTTAATGCTTCGAAAACCCTCTTGGATAGTATTGAACGTAGAGCATTTAAATTGATAGGCGATAATATCATCATAAGTTCATTTACTTCGCTTGAACATTGTTGTAAGGTTTCTTGTCTCACCCTTTTTACCTTTATTTTTTTTTATTTATTTATTTATTTATTTATTCGTCTTAAAAGTTACACACTCCATTTAGACTAATAATTATATGATACATAACATAAAAATAAAATACATAATTTACTTATAGCATTATAACAAATTTACTAATATATTTTTTAAAACATTTCTATTAATATTAAAATCAATTGCAAAATCATATTCATTAAAATCCATACAAGCTCTTGTGATAGGATTATACTTAGCATAGCTAGTACTGTGGTAAGCAACATTTAGGAAATCACAGTCATGAGGGCACAAGTTCCTAGAAGGCGCATAAATAAAAAACATAGATAACAAAACTGGACAGTCAATATTAAAATTCAAGACATCAAAAGCAAAAAGTATTGAGTTTAATTTTCTTCTCTGCGCAAGAGGTTTTAGGTCAATTAAAATACACCTCGTCTCATAAGATTGAACATTTGAATAACCATATATTTTTCGTAAGGCAAACTTTGTGAACCTTTTTTGAACTCTTTCTATACGACAAATGGTAGACGCGGTAAAGGGACTCCACATAACAGTACAATATTCTAAATGTGGTCGGACGAGACTAGAATAAAGAGCTTTTAATGTATAGGGGTCTTCGAAATCTTTTGAATTTCGAAAAACAAACCCTAGCATAGAGTTTGCTTTTGAGATCGCATGGTCTATGTGATTTGAGAAATTCATTTTAATATCGAAGATTGCGCCTAGATCCTTATGGCTATCAAGTCTTTGTAGAATGTCATTTTTAAGTTTATAATTATAATATAATGGACTGTGATTTCTAGAAAATGTCACAACGCTACATTTCTTATTGTTAAAATATAGCCCATTGATATTACACCATTTAATTAAATTATTTAAATCAATTTGAACTTTATTTGCATCGTTAAGTGAATTTATGGAACTGAATATTTTCAAATCGTCAGCAAATAGAAGACATTTAGAAAAAGTAAGATGCAGAGGTAAGTCGTTAATAAAAATGATGAAAAGAAGTTGTCCAAGGTGACTACCTTGAGGAACACCCGAAAAATTTATAATTTCCTTAGACAAGGCATTATCAATTTTTACCACCTGTTTCCTACCTACTAAATAGCTCTTTATCCACATTAGGAGCTGAGAGTGAAATCCATATATCTCTAGTTTCTTTAAGAGAACACTATGTTGAACGCGGTCGAAAGCCTTTGAAAAATCAGTGTAAATAGTGTCGACTTGAGAACGCATTTCCATCTGTGATAGACAAAAATTTGAAAATATTGATAAATTTGTAGTAGTGGATCTACCTTTTAAGAAACCATGTTGGTAAAGTGAAATGTTATTGTGAATAAGATTATACAATTTGTTTTTTACTACAGCTTCGAAAACCTTAAGAATTAACTGCAGTTTTGCAATTGGTCTGTAATTTTCAATCGAACTTTTTGTACCTGATTTATGAAGGGGAGTTATTATAGAGTATTTCCATTCATCTAAGAACTCACCATTACTTAAAGAAAGGTTAAATACTAGTGGTGTAGCAAGTATATTAGCACAAGTTTTTAAAAGAATTGGTGGAATATTGTCTGGTGAAGTAGAGAAATTGTTTTCAAGAGATAAAAGTACTTGTAAGACATTATCTACAGATAACTGCAAATTAACAAGATCAACCATAGGATCTGAATTTATTGAGTTAGCATAGTCTAATTTGAGATTTATAAAATTAGATTGAAAGAACGACGCGAAGTTATTGCAAATTATATTAATATCATCGGACAACACATTATTATAAGTCATGCTAGATGGAATCCCAGTTGAGTTTCTTTTCGTGTTAATAAATGACCAAAAACTCTTAGGGTTATTCTTAATATTTGATTCAAGTGACGAGATGTATTGCTTGTATACAAATTTTTTCAAAATCTCATACTCCCTTCGTATTTGTTTGAACTGTTCGTTTAAATGAATTGAAGATTTTTTAATTTTATTAAGTTTATTCATGACATTTTTCAGTCTTGATATACTTTTGTTGAACCAAATAGGTTTATTTGAATTTTTAAATAAAGTTTTTTTAGGAACGTAAGAAGAAACCGCTGAATCTAAAATGTTCCGAAACAGAGTAAAAGCTTGTTTAGTATCTTTACTGCTTAAGATTTGTTGCCAATCTACTGTGTTTAAATAAGTTTTTATGGAATCATAATCAGCTTTTTTAAAATCATACAATTGTGAATTATTTTTAGATTTAGATTCATTTAAAACTGAAAAATTAAAAATTATTTCAACTGCATTGTGATGAATGCTAACTTCTAACATTTTATAAGATGGTTCATTACATTGAGTTTCAAGGCAATTATCAATAAAAATGAAATCCAAAATACGACCAATAGAATTAGGAATATTGTTAATTTGATACATATTTAAGGCTGATAAACTATCAATAACATTATATTCATAATCTTTGACAACATTATAAGGAAATAATTGCTTTTCATCATCTGAGAATTTCCAATTAATATTAGGCAAGTTAAAATCACCAACAACTACAAAATAACAATTTTCATCTTTATCATTACCAATTTCTACAATATTTTTAATGTGAGACTCATACAAAAGATTTTGAGATGTAGGTGGGATATATGATACGAAAATATATAAATGAATACATTTAAAAGATTGGATAAATAAATCTACACAAACACAAATCTGATCAATTTCGAAAGAATTATAAGGAATTCTAATTTCTCTACATGTAAAATTTGATTGAACAGCCAACAAAACTCCTCCTCCTCTAGTTTGACCAGTTTGACGATCTTTGCGAAAGACGATGTAATCGGAAGGGAAATATTCACCATTCAAAAAGTTCTCATTTAACCAAGTTTCAGTTAAAGCTATAATGTCGTATGGACAGTCCTGGGCAGCAATAAAGAAATCATGCGATTTGGTTCTCATACCACTCGCATTATGATAAAAGATGGAAAAATACTTGTTGAAGCTAAAAATTTGAAGATCATTCATTATGTTGACGTTTGATTTTGTTTTTGGCCTAGTCCGTTTTTTGGATGGTTCAAAAACTGCTTAACTTGTACTCCAGTTGGCCATAAAGATGATTGAAGAACAGCATCGAAAGATCTCGAAGGTACACCAAGTTTAAAATTTATGAAACGTAGTTGAGAAATATCTGTATCTTTCTTCACCAATTTAGCACAAACAAGGTTCTCTGCTGGCAGATTTAGCTTTTGTGCTACAAATTTTGTAATGTCGTTTTCATTGACAGTGTTTTTAAGCCGAGAAACATGTATAAAACGTAGTTTAGGTACGGAAGGAAGAACGGAGACGGCGAGAACATCGCTGCCTATTAAATGTTTTTGTTTCTTACACTTACTAGTACCTGCAACATTTTTGTTCGCTGTAACATTATTGCTTACAAAAGCTTCAGCCACACCATCATTAACAGCAACAAGTTTTTCACTTTCACCTTCAACATTATTGTTCGATGTAACATTATTGTTTATAACAGCGTCAGCAGCACGATCATCAACCGCAAAAAGTTTTCCACTTTTAACGGTTTATGCTGTAGTGAAATAGCCAGCTGCATTCCTCCCCTTAAACAAATCAACCGTAATACTCGTGCTTCTAGGAATGTATACAATTTAAAACAATATCAGCCAAATGGTCACTTTATTTTTTTCATGTCCGTACATTAACGGCTGTACGTCGTCAATAACTTGATCAGAACATTTTCCCTGCAAAACTGAGAACGTGACTGAAAATGTTGAGCATTTTTGTAGTGAATTTTTACAAATTCAGTGTATTTCTAAATAAAGTATTGTTTCATTTTAACAACTGACGTAGTTTTTTATTGACAAATTTCAGAAAATGAGAGTTTAAAAATGACAGCTAGACCCAAAAAGTGGTCTATAATATGAAACCACTTATGGGACAAACTTAATCAAACGGCAAAATATTGAGACATCCTTTAATATTCGATATTGGCTTTTAACTTCGTCAAAATTGGTCATTTATAGATTTAATTGAATCTTACATATCAAATTTTTCAACACAAAAATTTATTTCCAAAAATAATCCAATAACACAATGATAAATAATCCTTTCTAACACAATGAAATTAAGGTTGGCATTTCTTTTCTATAATTAAAATGTAGGTGAATGTGCATGTTTTCTTCACCTTTTACCTTATAAGGAGCCTGATGCATCAGATGTAGGACTTTTGGAATTCCCTTCATGAGAAGCACTATAAGCAAGCCAGGTCCCATCAGAGCCAGACAGACGGTCGTCGTCCGCCCGCTCCCCACTACCGCTGTGTTATACTTCAATTATACGAAGACTAGGTAGGTTTGGTTGGCTACTCTTCTGGTTGGGTCAGTCTTTGTTATAAATAGGAAATGGATTAAAGGATACCTCAATTATTTTGAATTACTTCAGGGAACATCCGTCTATATGTAGGTAGCTGTATACAGAAAAAAATATCCCCAGACTTAAGGTCCAGTCGAACAAACAGAAGGTATCCCAGGGAACCTACGAGTTTGAACGACGTTGTAGTACGAGTAGATATAGTAACCGCAACAGCAAGCAGCATTGTGGTCGGTGCATGCTGGCCTGGAAAAATTCCAGCTAAAAGAAACACAATCATCACACAGAGCACCATAGGTACATAGTGCACACTGCACATGGGTTAACTCTGGCATTAACAAGGCTAAACTGTGTGTTGTCATGTTCGTGGGGAACGAAAATGGTTTGCATAACAATAATATGGTTAAGTATCCTGTTCTTACTAGGATATGGTCAAAGGACAATAATTATATACATTCAACTAGGAACCAACAACCAAAGACCGATACAACGACGACGCCAACGACAACGACAACAGACGCCGCCTTCGACAATGACGCGAACAGAAAACCGGGTCCACGTTAAAAATGTGTAAATTATCTGAAAATTTTAATAAACGTTCAAGAAGAAATGGCCAAGGACGTCATTCAGAAATAATTGAAGCTTAATAAGCTTCCCTTTGCTTGCTACGGTGATACAGCACAGCAAAAAAAGAAAGAACTCATCGGTGTGGTGCTAGTGAAAACCCTGCCCACATTGTCGACAAAAATTTAAATTCCTATCGGGTCTTGGTATTTTAAAGACCAAACCGGACTCATGGTTTCTCGGTGTAGTACAGAGTACACTGTGTATACAAAGTATCCAAGAAGGAAGCAATTTATTTCGGATGAAACAAAATAATACTTTCCCGACAAGTAGCCAACCTCACTTTTTAATTTTGCCCATCAGCCTTTAAGTCGATTAACGTGTGTGGGCTTCGGGCTCTAGGGGCTTTAGGAAAGCGTATTTCCCACTATATATGTAAGCATGAGAGTACAATATACATATCCGTAAACAAAAGCTGAAAGCGCTGGACTTATTGGGCTTTGGAAGCGTGTCGTACGTGCGGATGTATAGACTGGACAAAAAATTAAAAAAAAAAAACGCCCCCTGGTGGACATTCTTTATATTTTTTTGTAATTAAATTGAAAAATCCCAAACGACAACGAGCCGAGCATAGCGTGGGTAAATGTTAAGTACTACCTACTTCACCATCAGAAAGGATGAAAATGAAAATCCTTTTATTTATATTTTTCTTTCTCTTTCTCTCTCTTAATTGTGTACAATGTACATGCGGACATTTAATTAATACTACGGTTTATGTCCATTATCCTTGAAAACCACCTGTTGTTGTTTTTATTATTGTTATGATTGTGGAAAATGACATTTAATAAAAGTTCAGTTATAGCGACGTCAGCGTCTCGTTTAAGTCATACTTGTTGTCTTTTTCTTAAATCATTGAAAGTATATTTATAATTAAATTAAAGAAAATAATTCTTTAATCTTTCTGGTATTTATTTAAAGGGTTAACAATAATAAATATTATCGCCACATAATTTGTGGATGAAGTTAATTGGAAAACTTTACCCGCATCTTTTGGTGGTATATCTAGGTACTAACTTTGACTACGGGAAAAAGGGCTTATCGATAAATCTTATGTAAATAAAGCAGGTGACAAATGGTAATTTAAAGTTAATTAAATTAAGTCCTTCATTTCTTACGATGGTTCCATTTTTTCTTGGTCTTGAATTTAAATAGGCAATGGGTGGACAAAGATTAAGGAATTAAGAATGTTGGTTTGCAGCCCTTTAAATACCGATGGTGTTAACTTTTGAAAATTATTAAATTCTTATAAGAAATAATTGCTATCAACACGTTTTATCAACGAAGTTTCAAGGTTCTTAGAATTTAAATTAAAGGTTTTCAGAGAAATTTCTATACGCATACTCATATGTTCGTAAGTTATATACGTTCGCATACGTCCTTACTTGTCTGCGAAATCTCAACCAGTGAACTCCAAATAAATTTTGGTTCCAAGATAGTTACATAAAATAATGCAGAAATTATGTAACAATTTCAAAAAAGTAAACAATTTTGTTGACGAAAAATATTTCAAGAACCATTAACTTCTACTTTAATTTAATTTTATATGATAAAGGGTTTTTCTCTTGAAGGAGGATCGAACAAAATTTTATAAACCAAGTTGTATATGAGATATCAAACACAAGAATATAAATTTTAGAAATACAAACTGGGAAGCTTTTCAACTAACTCTACATGGTTCGTTATCCACCCAAGTTTTACCAAAGGAAAATAACATTTCAAATACAGAAATAGATGACCTTAAAAAAGAAGTAACTGCAATCATTTTCTCAAATGTAGAAAACCATTACAGTCTACGGAATGTCAAAAACTATAATTACAAATTTATTTCAGATTTAACAGAAAAATTAATTGATCTTCGAAGAATTTGGCTAAAACAACTTAAAATACTTTACCATCGACACTTGAATAGAATTCATCCTGAGTATCGTGAACTTCATTCAAAAATTGAATGTATCAGTACAATTATTAAGTATAATATTAATATAGATCTCAATGATCGCTTTGTCGCTTTTAAGAAAATTGACTAAATAACTGGTAGATAATTGTATGGATCCGATATTTCGAAGGACAAACTTCTTTACAATGGACGAAAACTAATTTACCCACAGTCCAAGTTATACTACTAGGGAAGTTAATAATTTTCGACATATTTGTTTGAGCGGGTATTAGCTGACCCATTGAATATCTTCTGCAAAGACAGAAATATCATTCCATGCAACCAATTTACTTACTTACTTACTTAAGGTGGCGCTACAGTCCGGGCGGACCTGGGACTCAACCAACATGCGTCTCCAGCCAGCTCGGTCTCTAGCTAGCTGTCTCCAGTTTCGCACGCCAAGTTAGTTGAGGCCCTCTCCCACCTGGGTGCGCCACCTGAGTCGCGGTCTTCTTCTACTGTGCCGTCCCTCGGGATTGGATTCGAAGACCTTCCGGGCTGGAGCGTTGATGTCCATTCACTCTACATGACCCAGCCATCTAAGCCGTTGGTCTTTAATTCTGCTAACTATGTCAGTGTAACTGTACAGCCCGTACAGTTCGTCGTTCTATCTTCTCCTCCATTCTCCATCTATGCGTACGGGACCAAAAATCACCCGAAGAATTTTTCTCTCGAAGCATCATAAGACGCTTTCATCTTTCTTTGACAGGGTCCAGGCCTCAGCGCCATAAATGAAAACGGGGATGATAAGTGTCTTATATATGGTGATTTTAGATGCTCGAGAGAGGACTTTACTTCTCAATTGCCTTCTAAGTCCAAAGAAGCAGCGATTTGCAAGAGATATTTTTCGTTTGATTTAAGCGCTGGTGTCGTTGTCTGTATTAATAGCGGTGCCTAGGTAGACAAAGTCCTTAACTACCTCAAAGTTATAGCTGTCCATGGTGACGTTTTGTCCAAGACGACGTCGTTCAGTGTCCTTTTTTTGATGACAGCATATACTTGGTCTTGCCCTCATTGACCACTAAACCCATCTTCTTCGCTTCCGTCGCAATGCTCAAAAACGCTCCACTGGCATCACGCTTTGATCTTCAATTATGTCAATATCATCTGCGTATCCGAGTAGTTGGATGGACCTTTGGAAGATTGTGCCTCTAGTGTTGACGGTTGAGTTTTGCACAATTCTTTCCAGAACGATGTTGAAGAAGTCGCATGACAGTGCATCGCCTTGTCTAAAACCTTTTTTGACATCAATTGCATCGGTAAGATCTTTTCCGACCTTGATAGAGCAGCGTGCATTCTCCATCCTCATTCTGCACAAACGGATAAGTTTGACAGGGATGCCAAAACTAGGCATTTCTCTATAGAGCTCTTTCCTATAGATGCTGTCATACGCGGCTTTAAAATCGATAAAGAGATGGTGGGTATCGATTTGAAGCTCCTGGGTTTTTTCAGAGATCTGCCGTAGTGTGAAAATTTGGTCGATAGTAGAATTTCCTGGTCTGAAGCCACACTGATAAGGACCTATCAGGTTGTTGACGAACGGCTTCAGACGTTCACATAATACGGCAGATAGGATCTTATATGCAATTTTAAGGAGACAAATGCCTCTGTAGTTGGCGCAATTTAGAGGGTCTCCTTTTTTATGTATGGAGCAAACTATGCTGAGATTCCACTCATCGGACATGCTTTCTTCCGACCATATTTTGCAGATGAGTTGGTACATGCTCCCTACCAAGCCATCGCCAGTTGCTTTGAATAGTTCGGCAGCGATGCCCTCAGCTCCAGCAGCTTTGTTTGACTTAAGTTTAGATATATCTATCTTCACTTCGTCAAAGTCGGGTAGGCGGAATTGTTGATCTGCGTCGCCGAGGTTGAGTGGTTCTATCTCCCTTACAGCGGAATTCGGTTCGTCATCGCCGTTATATAATTTAGAGAAGTGATTTTTCATATTCTCAGAATCGACTGGGTTTTACTACAATGTTCCCCTGATCGTCTTTATAGGCTTCGGTTCGTGGCTGGTACTCTTGCCACTGGTTTTCAATGCTTAATGCAGGAAGCATAGGACTCCTTAAGAGGTTATTAGAGACTCGATCGGAAAAGGACATGACAGTCTCTTGCGATTGTAGCCGTCTAACGTCGAATCTTCTCACAGTACTTCCTTGTTTTGGCTTGCATCGGGATATCCGTAGCCATACCTTGGCTACAACGAGGTAGTGGTCCGAGCCAATGTTGGCCTCTTGGAATGTTCGGATATCCTGGATACTGGAGAAGTGTCGTGCGTCGATCGCAATGTGGTCAATCTGGCTGACGGTTGATTGATCAGGAAATTTCCATGTCTCCTTGTGGATATAAAGATGCGTGAACTGCGTACTAGCTACCAGAACGTCTCGCCCCGCAGCGAAATCGACCAGCCTGAATCCGTTGTCGGAGGTAGTGTCGTGCAGGCTGTATCTCCCGATTCACGATCTTCCTAACTTGGCATTAAAATCTCCTAAGACAATTTTAAAGTCATAGCCAGCCAGCAATTATTTTGGTTCCAAATATTGAACATATTTTAGATCTAGTTTTTATTGATACAAGTCTTGAAGCTCCATTAGATGCAGCTAGTTTTAAGTTAGCAAATGACAGTATACATCATAAAGCACTTGAGATTAAATTTAATTATTCTGTTTTAGTTGAATCCCAATTTGATTCTAATGTAGTTATTAACATGATGATGCTGTTTCTATGAATAGATATTTTGAATCAGTAAATTGGTAAATAATTTTAATTTTTAATAACTTAGAGTTAGCTTTTACTATGTTTAGGAATATATTGGATCAGGCTGTTTTTAATTTTGTTCCCGTAAAGAAATTTAAAAATTCAAAAAGACCAATTTGGTTATGATTAAACTTCATAAAAAAAGTATAAAATTTCTGTCTCTATTCGCGAACAATTTAATAGAACTAGGAAAGAGTATGAATTTAAAAAAAAATGTACTTGTAAACAATATATTTAGTCTCTGGAGTCGAAAATAAAGAGTAATTCGAAATTTTTTGGTCACTTTTGAATAATAAAAGAAAATCAATTGGGATTCCAAATAGTGTATCTTGCAATGGGGTCTTTTCAAAGAACTTAAGTGATATTTTTTTGGTATTTAATTTTGGCTTTTTTTTCAATCACATTTTGCTGACTTGAGAATAAATTATGATCAAGATTTAAATAATTCCAATTCTAATATAAATGCTGGTAGCCTTTGTTTATCTTTAGATGGTGCTTTATCATCTCTGGACAATAGTTTCTCTGCTGCACCAGATAATATTCCTTCACTTCTTTTAAAATTTTGTAAATAAAATTTAGCATCCCCGCTGTCGCTGTGTTATATTTTCAACATGTCTTTGCGACAAGGTATATTTTTAGATACATGGAAACATTCTCAGATAACTCCTCTGCATAAATCTGGATCTAAGGGATCTGTGGAAAATGATAGACATATTGCTAAACTTCAGTTGATTCCAAAAGTATTTGAAGCAATTTTTAAAAATAAACTGTATAATTTAGTTAAAAATCATATTTCTCAGCATCAGCATGGCTTTATAAATACGAATTAGTGTCTTGGTTGTTTAGAAAATAGCTGGCAAGTCGACGTTATTCACACATATTTTTCATAGGCATTTGATAGTGTGCAACACAATATTCTTTTGAAAAAACTTGAGCTGATTGGGTTTCACTCTGCTCTCCTTGACTGAATTAAAAGTTATTTGGTTGAACGTAGTCAATATGTTAAAATTGGTGATAATTTATCAAATAAAATAATAAACTTTTCAGATGTTCCTCAAGGCAACCACCTTGGTCCACTCCTTTTTATTCTTTTTATTAATGATTTGCCAAATTATATTTCCTATGCAAAGTGTCTCTTATATGCCGATGGTTTCCAGATTTTTAGCTGTGTAAGATCTCCATTAGATGCCAGTTAAAATCAAAATGATATTGACTGCATTTTTAATGCAGTGTTTTTACATTTTTCAAGATATTAGATTAAGTTTCAATTACAAAATTGATAATCATGATGAGCTAACGCGATGTTGGGTTTTATATCTACAAGTTATAAGTCTTTCGAAGATCCATATACTTTAAAAACCCTTTATTTATCACTTGTTAGACCTTTGCTGGAATATTGTTGCATTATATGGAATCCTTTTACTCAATCAAATCTGAACTTAGGATTGAAAAAGTTCAGAAAAGATTTACCAAATTCGCCTTACGTAAGGTTTTTCGAAATTCATATATTCCATCTTATGAGACCACGTGTAAATGAATTGATTAGAATTTTAAAGCTATATTCGATACTCTTTGCTTTCGATGTTTTGAATTCTAACATAGATTGTTCTACTTTGCTATCAATGTTTAATATTTACGTACCTTCTCGTAGTTTGCGACCTAGATTCTACATTAACAATCAATCACCATATTTCACAATCACAAAAAAAGGCAAAGTAGCAACCAAACTGCTGTTCCCTTTTATTAATAGGAAGTCTTTACTTTCAGTAGAGAATAAAACGATAATTTTTAAGGTTATATTTCAGGCAATTCTTTTGTACGGTTGTCCAGTATGGAAAAGCGCTGCTAAAACTCATATAAAAAAACTAAAAATTGCTCAAAATAAAGTTTTAAAAATGATGCTCAATCTACCCTGGAATCATTCCACCTTAGATCTCCACGTAAAGGCGAATGTCGAATTGATCGAAGATAGAATCATTAAACTAACAACAAAATTCTTTGATCGACTTGATCTTGCTGAGAACAATTTGGTTAGTGAACTTATAATCCAAATTAAAAATTCAATTTTTTTTACCTGTGATATATTTATTTATTTATTTATTTGTTTATTTTTGTTTTGCTTATTTATTTTATTATTATTTATATAGTTACTTATTTATTTATTTATTTATTTATTTACTTATTATTTTTGTTTAAATTATTTATCTATTTATTTTATTTTATTCTATTTATTCAATTATTTACATTTTTATGTAATTTATTAAATATTTATTCATACTTATTGTTAACAAATTATCATTTATTCATTTATTGGTTCATCTGTTAACCTGATAGACTTCATACCCTTACTAGTCTTTAGCTTTATGATTTTATTTTATTCTTACATTAAATGGAGTTTTTTATTGTTTTTTCCTCCGGTCAAAAATAAAATTATAATTATGTAAACCTTATTGAAAATTTATAAAACTTATATACATACTATTTAAGCTGAAAGATACATTTTATCAAATCACTATATTGTAAAATGTGCGGTAACAAACCATTGTAAAATTTAAACAAAATCAATAAACTATCTATCTATCTATCTATTTATCTATCTATCTAGTTTTGTTAAATAGATTTTTAGTCGAAATCAAATTTTTACCAATTTTAGTAGCATTTCTTAAATTTTTAAAAATTGGTTGAATGAAATTAATTTGAGAGATATCAAGAAATAAACATCAATTTTTACAAAATTTGGTACTATTTCTTGTAGATTTAATTTTTTTTTAACGAAAAAACGGACTGTTGGTTTTTTATCAAAAAACTACTGAATATCGAAAACAATATTTTCTGTGAAATAAAAAAATTTAAAGACAATATTTTTAATTTTTGAAAAGCTTTTTTAAGTCGAAAGTAAATTTTTACCAAGTTTTAGTATTTTGTTTTGTTGACAACAATATTTTTTAAAAGATAAAAGTTAAAACCCAATATCTCAAGTTTTAAAAAAATATTTGAGTCCAAAATAAATTTTTAACATCTTTTTTCAATTTTTTATAAAAAAAAACTATCAATTCGATTTTCCCAAAATATTTCCAAATGTTGAAAACAATAATTCTTATAAGATAAAATAAGATGGAAGCCATAATCTCAAATTTTTGAAAAGATATTTGAGTCGAAATTAAATTTTTTCCAACTTTTATTAATTTTTTTATTTAGGTTTTTATCCGATTTTTCTCAACAGTATTCAGAATCTTGAAAACGATATGTCTTATAAGATAAAATAAGTTTGAAGCCTAAATTTCAAGTTTTTTGAAAAGATGTTTGAGTCGAAAGTAATAAATTTTTACCAAGTTTTAGTATTGTTTTTTTTTTTAGTGTTTTATTTTTTGTTAAAAAACTGTCAATTCGATTTTTTTCAAAATTTTATCGAATGTTGAAAACAATATTTCTTATAAGACTGATTAATTTTGAAGTCAATGTATTCCAAATTTTTAAAAAGATTTTTAATTCGAAAATCAATTTTTACCAACTTTTGTTAATTTTTTTTTAGGTTTTTAATTTTTAGTATAAAAACTTTCAATTCGATTTTTTTCAAAATTTTACTGAATGATAAAAACAATATTTTTTGAAAGATAAAAGTAGTTTAAAGCCAATATCTATTATTTTTGAAAAGATATTTGAGCCGAAAATCAATTTTTACCAACTTTTATTAATTTTTGTTTAGGTTTTTATTTTTTGTAAAAAAAACTGTCAATTCGATTTTTCTCAAAATTTGATCAGATGTCAAAAACGTTATTCTTCATTGCACAACATTGATTTGGAGATGAAATCATATTTTAGTCGTAAAATTTTGGACTCGTCAATTTTTTTTCAGTTTTTTTGATTTATAAAAAAACCGTTAAATGGATTTAAAAAAAAAAAAATATACTTCTTTTATATCACGTTGCAAACTGCTATGGTATAAAAAAACCCACGCATTTTTCTTGAGAGCCCTTTCTGCATCTTTCTGCATTATTATCTGTATAACCAATTTATTTGAAGTCGATATCTCTACAGGTTCTTCAGCTATGGACGACAAAAAAACGTCGCGAACGTATACACGCACGCACAAACATCTCTCTAAAAATCTTTTATTTCGGCTCAAGGGACCTCAAAAGGTCGAGAAATGTCAAAATTTTCAATTCGACAAATCGAACCCATTACAATAACTTCCTATGGGAAGTTAAAAATCTGTCACAAAAAAAATATTATAGTCGTTTTCCTACTAATATGTCGTTTCTGAATAGAGCTACCAGACGCTTACAAAAAAACCAATGAAACATTTTTTCAGTTACCTTTTTTATGTACAAAAACACATTCTTGTTACCAACAAAGCTTACGGCATTTAAAAAAGCACAAGAAAAGAAAGAATGTTCTTTAAACAAGCAAATTTGATACTTTTTCTATAAGATATTTTATAGGAATTATTTTAAAATGTCACCATAGCAAGAATGAATTGTGACAGTTAAAATCTGAAATTGTTCAATTAAATTGAATTGAGTTCAATCATCTTAAACAGACGGAATGAAAATGAAAGTCAAATTTGACTTTCGAAAATAGAATATCGACATTTTTCTGATATAATTTTCTGGTCCTGAAAAGTGACATTTGTTTACAATAGACATAGAATGTCAAGACAAAATGTATTACCAAGCCTGCCTAGCCATAAAATGTGTAATTCTATTGATGTATAGCAACGATATCGACATTAATTAAAACATCACTAAAAGCGTAGGATTTACCGGCTTAAAAAAAGACCGATGTGAGATTGTTTTAAAGACACAAAGACACGGAAACCAATATCTTGACTTCAGCCTTGAGTGTCATTTGTTTTGATTAAGTTAATTTGGTAACTCTGCCTTGATCAATTAACTAAAGCAATAAAGCCTATCCACAATGTCCCCACCTATCTAAAAAAAAACTTAATTAATATTTCAGTGATTGTCATGTTACTTAATTACTTTTTGTTTGTGTTTATTTTAATAACATTTCTTGGAAATATTGTCGTAAATCGACGATACATAAAATACAAATTTAAAAAATATGCTTTAAATTCATTAAAATCATCAAATACAAAATGGCAAGGCTAAAACTGTATGAATATAAGTATATTTGGATGAATTGTTTCTCCTTTTTTTAATTTTTGTTATCGGTTATTAAAAAAATATTTTCACAATTTTGAATTGAATGCCATGTTTTTGTTATTTTTTTGTTTTTGTTTTGTCGGACAATAGTCTATGTGCAGTGGAAAGGTAGTTATGTTTTGTTATTAAAAAAATAAAAACTTTTGTAAAATATTCGTTTTTATCCTGATGCAAATGTCCTTTCAACTAAATACCTTTACCTGTTTTAGCCATCAGTGAAATCGGCCATAGAAATTCGCCTTTATATAAAAAAAAGATTTGTCCAATTAAAAAACAAAACTCTGTGTATAAATATTGTGCAGACTATTTTATTGTTCCAGAGACTATTTTATTTTTTACAATGGTTTTTGTTTTTGTTGATATATTCACTGCCTTTTGATTCCAGTTTTTGCAATCATTTAAAGGCAAGTATTGGTTTTGTGATAGCAAATATTTACACTGTTAAAGTAGATACACATTTTACACTATACGATGGGGAAAAGTTCCAAGCACCAGTATATCAATGATATTGTTTTAGGAACTGTCAAATTGTCAAAAAAAATCATTTTGACAGTTCAAAAGCTCCATATCTGAAATAAATAAAATAAATGTGACATTTGAAAAATTCCTGAGTCCATTTTCCGTTAAAAAAAAAGACTATTTTCGTTTTAACTTTGATAGCAAAGATAGTCTTTAAAAAAATGTTTTGTTTTGCAGTTGTCAAAGTTATTCATGAAATTAATCTGTCAAATGTTGACTCAAATTTCTTTTTTTTTGCTTTGAGCTAAATCATAAGTTGCAAAAGAGCAGATTTTTTAATTTGGTTACGTGAGAGATCAAAATCCTATATTGTGTCTCTTTACTTTCGTTGGTCTTTTTGGTCTCGATGGTCTCGTTGGTTTAGTTGGCCTCATTGGTCTCGTTGGTCTCGTTGGTCTCGTTGGTCTCGATAGTCTCGTTGGTCTGTTTGGTCTCGTTGGTCTCGTTGGTCTCGTTGGTCTCGTTGGTCTCGTTGGTCTCGTTGGTCTCGTTGGTCTCGTTGGTCTCGTTCGTTGGTCTCGTTGGTCTCGTTAGTCTCGTTGATCTCGTTGGTCTCTTTGGTCTCGTTGGCCTCCTTGTCCTTGGTCTCGTTGGTCTCGTTGGCCTCCTTGTCCTTGGTCTCGTTGGTCTCGTTGTTCTCTTTGGTCTTGTTGGCCTCCTTGGTCTCGTTGGACTCGTTTGTTTCGTTGGCCTCGTTGGTCTCGTTGGCCTCATTTATCACATTGGTATTGGTTGTCTCTTTGATCTCATTGGCCTTCTTTGTTTCGTTGGTCTTTTTGATCTTGTTTTATAAAGCAGATATTCTTGTAATAAACAATTTAAATAGATTTTTTTGTACATATGTCAGAATAAAAAAATCGTAGTTGAAAACATTAAAAAATAATTTAAAAGGATAGCTGGATCTGGCTTGTTTTTGTTGGATTTGCAAAAAGAGGAATTTTTCGCCTCAAAGAGCAAGTTCAAATGATCCATTCCTAAGCCCTTAACTTTTGTTATTATTTTCGACATGTGCATAATACCAATACAAATAAAATAAATAACCATTCGATTATTGAAACCCACAGGTAAAAACCATACCATAACACCAAGTTGATTGTTATTTGTGGCTATTGTTCCAAAAACCAATACAATTTGTTGGCCTTGTGCATCGGCATCCTTCGTCGTCGTCGTCATCGTGGTCGACATTACCTTTTTTTAGGAGGGAATTTCAACATGAACCAAGGACAAATGAGCGCTAATAAAGTTATGTTTTAAACTGAATATGTCAACGCGCATTCCAAGCCCAATCTGTTTCACACTAGCCCAGTCCAGTCCAGTCGGCTACTTTCAGCCTCTGAGACTCTGGATGGCCAATAACCGCCCACTACCACATGAAATAAAAAAACAGCTCAGGCATATAAACGTCCTTTGCATTTGCAGTTGGCTGTCTGTCCAAACCAAAAGCGAACCAAATTGAACGTAACAATTATCATCGAAATTCAACGAAATGCATAAAATAAATTAATTTACGTTGGAAATAAATATTTTATTTGTTTAGGGCTTAAATGAAGTTATCCTTGTGTTGTTCGTGAAATAAATGAATTAATTCAAATTGTCTATATACTTATGTATGTTTATGTACTTTGTCGAATATAGTTGCATTGTTATAAGACAAAAAGATATGTTGATGTGACAACAAGGATGTTTTCATTGTTCAGTGGGATATAACATTGTGCAAGTGTTACCAGGTGAGAGGTTTTAATCATTCATAAAAATAGCATGTTTTTGGGATTTTAATCTTTAAAAAAAGTTTTGAAGGTTTTTGTGAAAAACTGAGAAAAATATTAATATTGTGAGACTCAAAAATTTTAAGTCAATAAATTTCTTGGTTCTTCAGTTGAAAAGCATTTCTTATCACCTTTTTGTTGTTTTTGTAGGTTTTCTTCTATATAAAAGATAGGAATATTTTTTTTGCATATGTTCAAATAATTTTGATTTCTCAAAATTGTACACGATGTGAAAAGCGTTTTCTCGTCGCATACAATTGTGTAATATCATTCCATTTTCGTAAAATATTCAAGCTTGTTTTTTATTTATACAAACAAAATTATTCATTATTTAATATATGTTTAATTAGAGTTGCTAGCGATATTAGTTCGTGAGATATTTGGGGTCAACCAAAGTTTTCACTTTTTACTTGCGACATTTAGGATAAGAGATAACTTAGGACAGTTGTGATGGATGTTTTTTGAGATTATTTTAAGAATGTTTGTGGTAAAAAAATTCCAAATAGTAGTACATATTTGGATGCCAAAGATCAGATTACGTTTTCTTGCTCCCGGTAATACACCCCCAGAATGTTGCACCCTGTGCATTTGCACATCTTGTACATATGCTTTGTCCAGCCCTGCACTTAAGAACTATGTAGTACCTGTGGCATGATGGTAAGTGTGTTGGACTGTCATGCCAGAGGTCTTGGGTTAAATCCCTCCCTGTGCCATTTTAGAATTGACAAATCCTCCAAGAGTAATTATTGTCAAGAAAAGTGCTTTCTCAAATTCGCCGTCGGACTCAGCTTAAAACTGTAGGTCCCCTTCATCCCTGACAACATAACTCGCACGCAGGAATGGTTGAGAATTGTAATGCACTAGGCCCTAGTTCCCCACGGAACTAATTTTTTTTTTTTTTTTAATAATATGGCAAGTTTTGCATTCGTAAAAAATGTCGAACTTGAGATTTTAATCAAACAGGACATTACGATGGAAGAGAAGTCGAAAATAGTGGGTCCCCCGATTCTGTCCTCCATCGGTCTGTCTATCCTTGCCTTCATAGCCCGAACCATTGGGTAGATTGATTTTAAGTAGTTTCCATTCAAATTTGTTGATCGAAAAATCGTATTTTCTTAAAAACAAACCGATAGATTTCTTTTCAAGCTTCGTTAAATATGTATTTTTCATTTGGCTTCCTTTAATAAAAAAAGGATTTTTGAATTGCTCCAGAAGTGTACTTTATGTTGCCCACACAAATTTAATTGGCAGCCATTTTTTTCTTTTTTTTCATTAGCGAAATATGTCTAGCTATGAAGCTCAGTTTTTGTTGAATGGACACATCGAAAATTAAAAATTGCCGTATTTGGACTTATACAATTTATCAAGTGTATTTTGGGAAAACGTTCACAAAAATTTCATGTTTGATGTGTTTATGGGTTTTTGGAATAATTGGCCACAATGTTGCAGTCAATGGTGACTGCTAATTGTTTGTTCATCAATGAAACATTACGGACCCGTGAATTGACCTCCAGGATCGTGCAAATTAACTCACCTTCATTATTTTCTATGAAGACGTTAGTTTACTCATAGAAACTCGAAATGATTGATTTTAAAAATTATTGGTGTTGAATGCAAATGTATAAAAATCCAATTGACAACTTTTAAAAACGGTTCTTGGAGTCTAATATCTTAAGAAAAAAAAATTATGGTTCCTGGTGAATTTTATATTAATATATAACGAGATTTTAATAAAAGAAAAAATGATAAATAAATTTATTTAAGGAAAAACATTACAAGAAAATAAACCTCATATTAGAAATGCACATAAACCCAAAAATGAAATTAAAATTAAATTTTAGTGTAAGTTTTGAATGAGATCATTATCTGAAAAAGAACATCTGCCGAAAGAGTTGTCTTGTAATTTCAAAGAGTAGATTTAATAAGGTTGACATTAGCTTTTTGTGGAGTCTTATAGTAGATTAGCTACGAGGCAAATTAAGTATTAGTTTAAGGACTTTATTTTGACATATCTGTAATTTTTTAATATGAGTCTCAGCATAATCGAACCACACTCCATAAGTGAGAACTGGCTGAAATATACTTTTATAAATTAATATTTTTTATGTATGCTTGTTTTCTGCGTCGTGTGATCCAAAGGCCTGGCATTTTTTGGCATTAACTTTAATTTTCCACTTACTTAAGTAACTAAGAAGTTTATCAAGAAACCCTGTCAGTAATTTAAAGCCTGGAAAGATCGGATAAGCAAACTTTAAAGAGAATGGAACCCAAAACAGATCCTTGAGGAACGCCAAATGAAATATCAAATAAAGAAGATTTCGCAAGTCCAGCACTAACAAAAAATTTTTCGGTTTTTCAAAAAAATTCCTAATAATTTGGATAAGATATCGTGGAATATTCAACAAAATTAGCTTGAAAATGAGACTTGGTGGCAAAAGGAGGAGAAGTGACCTGCTATTCGTCCGAAATGTTCAATTGGATAAAGCTTCTTTCATCAATATGTTGCACGAGTTTACTAAAATTGCTTAGAAGACTTATAGGCCTATAACTTGATGGGCTATCTTTAGGTTTTCCATCCTTGGCAATAGGTATAACTTTTGCTACTTTCCATTGTTCAAGAAAATAACAGTGTTTGATACAAACATTGAAGAGAAAAGTTAAAAAAGTTACAACTTTTTCAGGCAATGCTTATATTAATTGGTTGCTAATTCCATCATCTCCAGGAGATTTCTTTATTTTCAATTTTTTAACTCTAGAAAAAAAATCTACGTCTGCGGGACGTATGGCGCGGGGAAAAATTGTTATATCTTTTCAATTATAAGCCGTATTACATTAGTTTTTTATATTTGCTTAGGACTAGGTCAAAACTTGCATGGTGCATCTTAAAATTCACGCTGAAGATGCATTAGGGCCAGTAATGACTATGTTATACGTCTGGGAGACGTATGATAATCTTTTATGAAACTTTTGTGCACTGAACAAAAGTATATGGGGAAAAAACTTTTTTTCTCAAAAATTACTAAAACTATTTTTTATGGTTAGCTTACCCCTCAATTAACTAATTTACCAAATATTAAGACTCAAAGTCAAATCAAAGGTTTCTTTAAAAAATAAAGAATTTTGTTCGTTCTGTTTTCAAAGGTGGTTCAGATTTTTTATAAATTTTGCTCAAATTTGACTTCTTTTGTACTTACCCAAATAAAATGAATTAAAATACAAAATAATGATGAAGAATCAATTGTCATCTTTAAACGCGCTTAATAAGTGCCATACGTCTCTTAGACGTATGATTATCTTTCACGCACTAAAAAATATGATTATCTTTCTAGGGTTAAGCAAGCCTTTTACTTAACTGTTGTAATGAATAAGTGTACTAGGTTGAAAAATTACAGAACCTTTGAACTCTAATGCCCAATTTCACAGTGGAAGTTTAAACTTAAGATCAGGTGAACCTGAACTTAAGTTTAAATTTGAAGTTCAACTCCTCTAGTTTCACAATGTGCTCTGAACTTCAGTTCGATTTAACGTAGTTTAATTAAATTGTATTAAAAGAGTTTGGTAGCATTGTAAGTCATGTGACGTAATGTAAGCAATACGTAGCTGTTCATCGTTTTTTCTTTCTCGCTTTGAAGCGAGGAACACGTGAAACAGCAACAGATATTTTGTGTTTTGTTGACAATCGGGGAAAATTTATTTATTTATTTTTTTATAATGAAGTTCAGTGTTTTGTTTTTCCTTTTTTTTCAATAAATTTTATTTGTTAAAATGAAAAAAATCCTGTTGATAATATAGGAAACCTTCTTTCCATACTCCATACGAGCGTTCAACACAATTTCTTGTTCTTATCTGAATAATCTGAAAATATGAAAATGGCAGCTATTCTGACAACTGTTGTAGTGCCTAAACGTTGAACTGAGGTTAAACGGCAGAATACTGGCGTTTAACTTAAACTACAGAATGAACTCAGTTCAAGGTTTAAACGAAAGTGTGAAACCGAATAAATTGTTGAACTGAAGTTTAAACCAAAACCGACGTTTAAACTTCTACTGTGAAATTGGGGGTAAGAGTTTTTTGCGAACAATATTTTCGGTTACGTTATCACTTAAATGAGCGGACACTGAATGATTGCGGTTGAAAGTTTGAGCGAATATATTTGCCTTTTCTTCCTGCGTAATATAAACATTATTTTGTTCCCTAAGAGGAGGAATATCTGAACTTTTCTCCTTAGATATATTTGTTGCATTTATCAAAACTCAGTAGTAAACTATTCCACTTTTGAATACGAAACACTAAAATTTAATTTTGAATTTTACGAATTAGGATATTAACATTAGTTTTAAAAGAATCTAATTTGTAACAAATCTGCTTTCTCCTTTCATTGTATCGTTAACGGATCAAAGACAATATGTTACCCGGCAAAGGTTGAAGGTTTGAAATGGAACAGCGTTATTGATAGCTTGCTCAAACTTTTCAATAGCGCTGTCCACTTCTTCGAGAGACTAAACATCTTCAATCGACAAGCTTTCTTTGTAAATGTTGCTGGATATGTGGGATTGATACCTTACCATTTTGCAGCAGAAAATTTAAAACGAATATGTGTATTGTTTATTAAACAGTTCGCTAATAACTCTCTGCACACAGGCAAATTGTTTGAGTTCAGAGCATTGATAGTTAAGGGTTGAGTGAAGTGCGCAGGGTTATTTGGGATAAATTTAGTTACAATCTAACAACTTATTCGGAGTTTTTTTTGACAGCTGTCACTTTATTTATGCACAGTTTGGTTTGTCATTTTATAATGAAACGATGCAATGAAACAATTAACGTGTAGAAGAAAACTTTTAATGAGTGCACGCGTCCTTGTCCTGTGACGTATTCAACATCCTGATGTTTTTATTTTTAAGATCTGTCTTGGAAAATTCTCAAAATGATTAATTTGTTTTATTTTTCTGCATAACAATGTTATATCTGGCAACTCTATTAAAATTTAAATAATGATGTTGTCTCTATATAATTGTTTTTGAATTTAAATAGTTTCAATTGAATTATTATAGACGTGTGTTTTTAACCTCAATTTTAAATTTATACAAAATTTCACACTCCTTTCTATTTGTTTAAACAATAATGTGTACCTTGAGTGTAATTATGTATGATGTGGATGTAGGTTCCTGTTCAATATAAAATAAAAGCTTATCGATTGAAAATACATAGTCTATCTAATTAATTTTTTTTTTTTTATATCTACTATATGATTGGATTTTGTTTTGGAATTGATAGATCTGTTTGAATTAAAATTAGTTATTTGCAATTAATTAGAAGACAGACACATAAACATACGAGTATGTACATACATACAGTTGTGGACAAAAAATTAGCACACTTAAAGAAGATACGAAAAATCGTTATTTTTTTGTATAAGTTTTGTTCTAAGCAACTTTAATTTCATGTAGTAATTCAAAAACTAAAAACTGTTACTCTAAATAATTAATTTGTTTGCGTTTTGAGAAAACTGCATAATTTTTTAATTCAAACTATTTTTAGCTGGACATAAATTTAGCACATTTTGAACAAAAGTGCACTTTTCGAGGTAATCCGGTATTTGTTAATATCAACTCATTAAATAAATCAAAATGTACTTAAATAGTCATGGCAAAAGAAAACTGTGCTCAGAAGATAAACGAAAAATAATTTTGCAGTTAAAAGACAAGGGAAGGAAAGTTTCTGACATATCTTAGTTGTTGGAGTGCTCCAGAAAAATGATTTACAAAGCGCTTCGGCATTTTGAAGAATTTGGAACCATTCAAAACATTGAGCAATGTCCTCGTAAAAGGAAGACCACACCAAACGAAATATCTCGAAGATCGAAAGCTTCTTATGACCGACAATACAGCTTTCGTAGCAATAGGTTCACTGGTGATATCATGGTTCATCTCACCGAACAGTGGAGAAAATCTTTACATCGTTTTGGAGAAAGTAAGATTATTGCACTTGATACTTCAAAATCATTTGATAAGGTTTGGCACCAAGCTCTCTTATCGAAAATGCGTGCTTTCGGTTTTCATGAATCCCTTCTTCATTGGATTAGTAATTACATTACGAATCGTTCAATACAAATTGTATTGGATGGATTCAAGTCTGAAAACCACAAAATAAATGCTGGTGTGCCCCAGTGCTCTGTTCTATCCCCAACACTCTTTTTGATTTGTAATAATGATATCCTGTCTGCAACTTCTAATCCAATACATTGTTTCGCTGACGATAGTACTCTTAGCTTTTCATATTCGTTTTCAGAGTCATATCCCTCTTCTTCGGATGTGGAACGGCAACGACAAAATATGATAAGCTCATTAAATTCGGACCTAAACAGCATTGTACAATGGGGAATAAAGAAGCGTGGAATTTAATGCTTCGAAAACCCAATGCTTTCATGTATCGTTAAAGCGCGATATACCCCCTTGGCATTAGGTATCTATAGATTGTACATGCAACGACGAGACTGAATATCTCGATATTCTCGGTATGTGTATCACCAACCACCTCTTGTCGATTGATCACATACGCGATGTAGCCAAAAATACAGCAAGATGTTTGGGTTTTCTAAGGCGATGCAAGAAGTTTTCTCTGATCTGGCTGTTATCTCCCGTATCTGAACCGTATCTGAAACATCAATTTTAAAAAGAAGCCGAAAAAATTGCCAGAATTATGGCAGTTCATTCAAGATTTATGGGATGGCATTCCAAGATAACGATGTATGGCTTTGGTTGAAAGTTTGCCTAGAAGAATCAGTGTAGTCATAAAAAACAAGAGATTCCCTACAAAATGCTGAATCCTCTATAATGATAAGTTGCATACATTAAAAGTTATCCATCTAAAACTTTAAGTGTGCTAAACGAATGTCCAGACAAAACAAGTTGTTTAAAAAAAATGTTCAATTCATTTTTACAGGTACAACTTGTAAAATGTTCTTTTCGGTAAAATCATCTCACCATATTGCATATAAATAATATAAAATTGCAGCTTTCAGTGCAACAAAAACTTTTAAATACAAGATTTTTCATTTCATCATATAAGTGTGATTAATTCTTATCCACCACTGTATATCAAATTAAAGTTTTAGAGTTATTTATTTTGTTTTTAGATTATACATTTTGACTAAAGGATTATAGCAGCCTATGTTTATTCAATTGTCATATAGATTGAATAAATTTACCTTTGATAGGCTTCCGCATCATAGTCCACAAATATTTTCAAATGACAAAAAAGCATTATTTAAAAAATGTCAATAATTATTTCAATACGATTACGAGTATATTCTACTTTTTGAGTGTGAATGTGAATAAATCAAAAGCTCAAAGTTGGATTTTTAAAGTAAGGCTTGGTTTTTGTATACATTTTTCAACAGCTCCTAAACAATTTAGGACTTTAGGCGCACGTGATTATAATATCCGATACAAAAATTCCGGGTTAAAATGGATAATGGATAGGCTGTACACTAAATCAATAATTCAGCTGCAAATGACTACCATTTTTTCTTCCTTTTCATTTATATCTTTCTAACAACAAAAGCATCTTTTCTTGTGATAAATTATTCTGGATTATCAGTAAAAACAAAAAAAGTACAAGTCTTTGATTTAATTTTGAAAGTCCCTTCCTTTAAGCGATGAAGGAGGAAACAGCTATTAAGGATATTCGGTCAATGAACTAAATGCCTATACATACACACAACAGAACCTTATTGATGCCTCACTTGAGCTATCATCTTCCTTTTTTCCGTTGATGAAACATGTCGATGACTAATTTAAGTTCCCAATTGAGGGTGAAAGTTGGTAGGACATTACACACATAGAGATAACATAGGCTTTGCAAAAAATACAAACATTTAGTGTAGTGCTAAGGACGAGAGTACATTTATTAGAGGGCAATGTCCTTTTCAGCGACGACGTACGATACGATGTCACTATATAGGGAAGTGTGAAAGTTTGTTATTTAGTCTATACATGTATCCAGATACTTTAATATTGATTATGTAACGAGATTTTATAGAATTATGAGCGGATAAGACCTCTTGATAGATATTTTTTGGGAGATTATTCTGATATATTGAATGTCGCTAAAGCCGCATGCGATTATTAATAATTTGTATTCATTTTTCAAACCAGAAATTGCATGAGGTTTTTTTCTAAGCCATTTTTGTGCTGAACATTTAAGACTTAAGACGAAAATTTAATATTTAGGTGCCTTATTTTATGTTGGCTTGTTTTTTACAACACTCGATTTGATTAAAATTTTACGAAATGCTCACAAAAACATTCAAAAAAGCCTTGGGTTAGCCTTTTTTAGCTTCATATAGGAACTTATTGCAATGGGTGCGAGTTTCAAGGTCCCTAGAGTCGAAATAAAAGATTTTTAGAAATATGTCTGTGCGTGCGTGTGTACGTACGTTCGTACGTCCGGTCCGTACGTTCGCGATACTTTTTCGTCCATAGCTCAAGAACCAGAAAAGATATCGACTTCAAGTAAATATTGTTATGCAGATAATAATGCAGAAAGATGCAGAAAGGAATTTCAAGGAAATTACGTGTGTGGTTTTTTTTTTTTTAATTTAAAAAAAGGTGAACATTTTGGTTAACCCTAAATATCTCACGAACCAATATTACTAGAGACTTGAATTACATTTGAAATTATATATTGTAACGTGATGCCAAACCATTATATTTTTGGAAAAATCCACTTAACGGTTTTTTTTATGAATCAAAAAAACTGAAAAAAAAATTGTCACCTCGAAAATTTTACGAATAAAAAATGATTTCATCCCCAAAACAATTTTGTACAACGAAAAATAACATTTTTAACATATGGTAAAATTTTGAGAAAAATAAAATTTGTGACGGTGCTCTTGTCTTCGGTGGGTTGTTGTGGGACAAGCAGCTTTGCTGTATTCTCAACCGCGTTCGTGCTGTCCGGGGACTACGCGAACGTTGAATGGGCAATACAGAAAAGTAAGAAGAAGAAAAGGCTAAGTAAATAAAAAGCGGATTTTAGGATTTAATCAATTAGATATAGATGTAAATTTTTTGAGAAAGAATGGTGATTTAATGACTGAAACACAAACACAGCGTCGGCTTCGCCTGACGTTTACGAGTTCAGCCATAGGAATTCAATGCATGCTATCACAATGGAGCGTAATGTGACTCCAAATATAAGCTCTAGTTCAATTATCTGAACGTTTGCTTTGTCTGACAAACAAAATATTTGCTCTTTGGAGGTATGAAATAATAGATCATTCAAAGCAAACTTGAAGCAAGACCACCGTAACGCAGACGAAGCCAAAGCTGAATCGTGTTTGCGATTCAGTGGCAAGAAGTTTAGCAGAAGGCAAGAACATTACATTGGTATACATAGTGTTTGGTTATCATGTTGGCGTGTTACAAATTGACATTTTTTATAAAAAACAAAAACCTAAAAAACAATTACTCAAAGTTGGTAAAAATTGATCTTCGACTCAAATATCTTTTCAAAACTTTGAAATACTTTTATCTTTGAAAAAAGTGTCGTCAACATTCAGTAAAATTTTGATAAAAATCGAATTAACAATTTGCTTTACGAAAAATTAAAGCCTAAACAAAATTAATAAAAATTGGTAAAAATTGATTTTCGAATCAAATATCTTTTTAAAACATTGAGATATTGGCTTTAATTATTCTATAAGATATATTGTTTTCAAAATTTCGAAAAAATTTCAGAAAAATTGCGTTGACAGTTTTTTTTTTACAAAAAATAAAAACCTTAACAAAAAAATGAATACAAATTTGGTAAAAATTGATTTTCTACTCAAATAACTTTTCAAAACTTTGGGATATTGGTTTTAAACTACTTTCATCTTTAAAAAAATATTGTTGTTAACATTTAGTCAAATTTTGAGAAAAATCGAATTGACAGTTTTCTTACAAAAAAAAAAACTAAAAAAATTAATAAAAGTTTGTAAAAATTGATTTTCGACTAAAATATCTTTTCAAAAATTTGAGATGTTGGCTTTAAACTACTTTTTTCTTTTTAAAAATATTGTTGTTAACATTCAGTAAAATTTTGAGACAAATCTAACTGACAGTTTTTCTAACAAAAAATAAAAACCAAAAAAAAATATTGCTTTCGATATTCAGTAGTTTGTTTTTATAAAAATCCAACAGTCTGTTTAAAAAAAAAAATTAAATCTACAAAAATAGTATTCTATTTTGGTAAATATTGATGTTCGGTCCTTGATAACTCTCAAATTAATTTCATCAGTAATTTGTAAAAATTTAAGAAATGGTACTAAAATTGGTAACATTTGTTTTCGACTAAGAATCTATTTTACAAAATTAGATTTTCAAACAAAATTATTTTTTTATATGAAAAATATTGTTTGTAATTTTTGAAATTTTTAAGAATTATTCAACACGAAAACCTACAAACTTTTAAGCAAGAAAAATCGACAGTGTGGGTCGCATCCCAGCCTCTTTTTATAATTTAATCTAGATAGCTGGAAGTTGATGAAAAAATACACGTACAGCAACTAAATTACACAGTTGTATTGTTAACAAGGCTTACACGTAACAAAGATTTAAATCATTAACTTTAAGCTGCTCTTATTATTTCAAAAAAAGAACTCCCTGTGAAAGCTATGAGGAGCTACGGAACTTCTTAGCTTAAATTATGTTTATTATCGATAGGATTTGATATTTGTTTGTGCCTTTGAATTAGGGCAAGTGTAATAAGAATAACTTTCAAGTGAATGTTAATTTTTTTTGTTTTAACAAAAGTAGGCCCCAGGTATTTGTTTTATTCGATTCCTACGATTCTTATCGTTTCTTATATCTTATTACCCAATGACATGTAATCCAAATCGTAGTACCCGTGGCATGATGGTTAGTGCGTTGGACTGCCATGCAAGGGGTCTAGGGTTCAATCCCTGCCTGTGCCAGCTTAATTTAAAAAAAAAATAATTTTCGCTGGTACTGCCTCTTGCGAGGAATTGACAAATCCTTCAAGAGTAATTCTTGTCATGAAAAAGTGCTTTCTCAAACTAGCCGTTCGGATTCGGCCTTAAATTGTAGGTCCCTTCCATTCCTGACAACAGTACTCGCACACAGGAATGGTTGAGAGTTGTAAGTCAATAGGCCCTGGTTCACAACGGACTGTTGCGCCAACCCATTTGATTTGATGTAACCCAAATCATAAAATGCCATAGAGCCTAAAAAGAGAAAAAAGACGACAAAAAGTCCAATTAAAATGTGATATCACCCAAACCAATACATCATTGTCAAAACGCCCAAATTAAGAAATGTTAGAATGCCCAAAAGATTTCTTTTTATTGCTGATGTATCGTTCATTTTGTATTCAGCAAACATTTTGTGTGGTTGGGCGCTTTCAGAGGTGTTTAAACACCAAGGATTTAAAGAAACTTCGCATAGAAAGAACCTCGCACCTACTCCAAATACTATAGTGAGCCCAATCAGGGGGGTTGCATGGGTCATTAAGCCCCTCATAAATATTTCCATAATGCTGAGTGTAAGCACTATGAGCATGCAAACTATTTCGCTTTATTTAGCTTTCTGAAGTCCCGGGGTTTTGGGTGTTATTTTAATATTTTAAAATTGATTTGGGCAGTATGACATTGATTTTGAGCATTGTGGTGTTTTCTTCTGAAAATGATTTTGGGCGATAGATCAATTTTTGGGCGATATGAAAGTTTTAATACTTAAGCCTAATTTATTGGACAATAAGACAAACACTTAATTTTATTTGGAATTTCATTGAACATTCAAAAGTTTCAACACCCAAGAGCCGTTTCAAAAAAAAAAATGTTAAGCAAATTGTTTTAGGTGCTATGACGTTTGAAATTTTGGCCTTTTTCTGTGTGTATCTACTATTTTGTAATAATAAATGGGTTAAAACTATGAGTTTGAAAACAAAAATATCGCCTAAAAGAACAGCACTAAAGTATAGTACGACCGGCACTGTATTATTTTGTAAGGACATCTAATTTAATCTAAAATTCCAATAAAAGTTGTTTTTCAAAGTTTAAAAACTCAATAAAGTGTACTTCTGGATCTCGCGAAAACAATCTTGTATCCAAAGATTCTGTATACAAGTAGACTTTTTTTTCAATTACATTAATAAATAAAATGAACGTCTGTCATTTGATTTCTCAAAAAACCGCGCGATTCGTCCCAAGAGACAACGAAAAATACTTGTAAGCATACTTACCGACAACAATTGTTTGTGTATTCAACTTAAAGCTTTTTTCTTTGGATAGCTCTATTTTGATTTCATATTATAAAAACCAGGATGGAAAATAAATTATCTGAAGATAAGAAAGAGGCAGAACATGTATGTTTGAATTGTGAAGCGATCGCTCATGCACAGGATCTGGTGAGATGAGAGTGGGTTAAATTTAACACAGCTAAAGTAATTAAAAAAAAAAAAAAACTATTTTAAGATTCAAAATTTTACCTGAAAAATAAGTTTGTTTTTAAAATTTAAACGCCATTTTGTAAATAAAAAAATTCCTTGATTTTTTGTTTTTTTCTTTTTTTAAATTAATTTTGTGTATCTACAATTTTTCAATTTAGTTCTGAAAATAAATTTTGGTATGGAGTTGTTAAGTGATTGTAAATATACGCTCTACATTTGAATTTCGTAAGAAAATGTTGACCCTTTTTTAAGATATAGAATTTCGAAAAAAAATTCAATATGCACTATTAATATTTTATTGAAAATCCAAACAAAAAAAATTGCACTTTTGATAATCAAATATTTTTAAGGCAATATAAGAGCTTATTCAAATGCTTTTATTGAAATCAGTTCATAAGTTGCTGAGAAAATAAAAAAAAAAACAAATAACGGTGCTATGAGCGGTACCTTTCCTGAGCAATACAAAAATATGTTTTTCTAACTTAAAAAGGCCAAGTTAAAAAATACAATTTTAGAGAAAATTAAAAACAAATCTATTGGTTTGTTTTTGAGAAAATTCGAATTTTCGTTTTTTGACAAAAAAATGTATGGGGTCCACTGTTTGTTTTGATCTTAAAAAAATGAAAAAAACGCCTAACTCGAATCTGCTCAAAATCGTAACTTCCACGTTTGAACTCAATCGACTCAATGGTTTAGGCTGTAGGAGCATGGGCAGATAGACAAAACAAACCGGACGGAATCGTGGGACCCAATTTTTTCGATTTCTCTACCATCGTAATATCAAGTTTGATTAAAATCTTGAGTTCAAAATTTTGCACGAATGCAAAACTTGCCATAAAGTTCCTATGTATATGTCGAAAGTAAAAAACCTTGATTTCTTAATTTTTTTTTGAAAATCGTTAGAGTCGTTTTTTTTCGGATGATTTTCTTTGTATGAAATATTTCAATTTAAGTTGAAAAATAGTTGCCCTTTTATAGGGTTTATTAATGTACGTGTTGCATTTATTCGTTAACAAATATTAACACGTTTTTGAGATATCGAATATTTTTACATCCAAAAAGTAAAATTCGGTGTTTTTGATCATCAAATATTATTAAGACGGTGTAAGATCTTGTGCATATAAAACCTATTGAAATCAGTTCATTATAGTTGTTAAGAAAACTAAAAAATAAAATAACTGTTATATGAGCCATTCTGAAGCAATGCAAAGATATTTTTTTCTATTAAAAGAAGTCAAATTAAGAAAAAAAATTGTTTGGACAAAAATTAATTATAATTTATCGGTTAGTTTTTGCTAAATTGCCTGAGGCAAATCAGCTTAAAATCTTAATTTCTAATTTTAAATCCAATTGACTAAATGTTTTGGGATGTAGAGGCATGGACAGACACACAAACAGACTTACGGAATCGGGGGAATCATTTTGTTTCGACTTTTCTGACATCGTAATATCATGTTTGATTAAAATCTGGAGTTTGAGACTTTAATATACGCAATACTTGCCATAAAGTTTCTATACGTCGCAAGTAAAAAGAAATGGACATTAACATTCGAAAAATGTGTGCCCAATATTTGTGTGCTTAAAATTTGTTGATATCATTGATAGTTATTGAGGTCTGCATCCCTAAAAGGAAAAAATAGCTTTGATGCAGCGATCTTCAGCTTTATTCTTTTAGGCCAACAATTTAATTCTTAAGTTTAAACCTTAAGGACTTCTGCCCAGGGGTTCTTTAAGGATTATCTCTCTATATTTTTTGTAAATGACTTCACTTAAATCAGTTTTTGAAGACCATTGAATACTGTTGTCTCTCAGTCCATTACTTCTTAAAAAAATTAATGTGAATAAGTGATGTTCAAGATACACCAATTGCTTATTTAAAAGTTTATTATAATAGTTTTTTTTTTCATAAATTCTAAAATTAACTGACTTCTAGATTCTGAAAAATTTTGGTGCTACCGAGAAATAAATTTTTTAAATTTTTTTTCAGGTTAAACGTTTCACATCAGTTCTCAGTAAAATGAAGAAATATTCTTACCACAATTCATATTTATGAACATCAACTTAACCAGTCCAGTACTTATTTCGGGTGAGTTTTTTATGTTTGATTTTTTAAAATATTTATTTCATTTTCTAATTTTTTTTGTATTGCTTGGAAAATGGTTATTTCTTTTTAAACTCTAAGTTTTTTGAAATAATATTATTTAAACTCTCGAAAATTCTACACCTCCCAATATAAAAATTAAATTAAGAGACTTTTATGATCTGTTATACTTGTTGAATCATAAACAACCGAAGGAGATAGGATTAGATTTTAGATGTTTGTTTAAATAGATTAGGTTCTTTTCTTTGTTGTATTAAGTAAATTCAAACTGCCTTTCCCATCAACAAAAAATACATATAAAAGGAAAATAAGTTTACTAGTGTTTACTATTTGGAATTTGAAACAAACATTTTCCGAAGTATCTATTGAAGTGGCCCCACGTTTGTGTGGCTTCCGCCCGATCGCCTTCCCCTCAATCCTTCCTTGATTGTACTAGTGACTTTAAAATCAAACTTTAAACTTTATTTTCGTCATCCGAAAATGTCTAAACAGATTAAATTTTGGAAATGAACAAAGCAAACAAACTTAACGGACCTAGTAGTTGGAATTTCCAACTCCAGATTGGACTATTCCATCTATGTCTTTTATAAGATTAATTTAAACATAAGCACAACTTCATGTTTCATTAGAGAGCTTACTTCCAATATAAGTTTTAAGCAAATTTCTCCACAAAAAATGTAGATATACATGTACCAGGATTAATTTAAAAGTTGCATGAATGAGAATAATTTTTAAAATTCCCATTGCTTCCTAGACTCAATTTATTTTGTCTCAGCTAGAATATTTTAAGAACAAAATAAAATTTGGAATCTCGTTGAATTTTCAAAAAAAATGATTTCGACACAGATAATTTTAGAACAAAAATAGATGATGGCTTTTTACTTATTTTTCCTTATGAAAAATAAAATGTTCTTACAAACAATTGGTGACATTTTTTAGAATTATTTTATTTGACAGTATATTTTTGCCCAAAATTAAAGTCATACCAAAATTTATAATAAACTGGTAATACGTCTGCAGAATTTCTAGAAAAACTGTTCAACTTATGTTCTTTTAATGAGCTTTTGGTTTGATACCTAACATTATATTTTAAAATTGTTAATAGCTTTCATATCAAAAAAAACCCTGTGCTAAATGTTTCTATGTTAACCCAATTTCATCAAATTCAATCCAAAAGTGACGTAAGGAATTGCAGCAAGAAAGTCATACAAAACAAAAGTTTAAAAAGGAGTGGACGCAAGCACAAACCGTACAATGCATTTAGAAGAACGAGACTAGGCCATATTTGTGGGATGGTTATTTGGATCAATGTAGTCACTAAAAACAGAAGGTGGTCAAATTGATTGCACAAGAAATTTAGATACAGCTCTTGTTCCCCGCTTCGCAATTTGACTAGCAACTTTGTATATTCCTGCTTACGATGTCCTAACATAACTTTCGTTGTTTCATTTTTTGTATATTCTATATTTTTATTTCTTCTAAAATCAATGTTTATATACTCTCATCTGTCAAAAAATTGTATTCCAAGGAGCCTACCATTATTTTTGTTTTCTGAAGTCTTCCAACCGTGTAAACCTTCGTGTGATCTTCAATTAAAATTGTGGGAAATTGTCACCCATTTTCTACCAAAAAATTGTCTAATATTTGGATATTATTAATCAACAAATGAACGAATAATTTAAATTTGATAGAAAATTGGCCATTGTGACATTTTGGATGATAAGCTTCTATATTGAGGTCAGGCATCACCCGAAGAATTGTCAACTACCCACTCGAATATCAGACGATAATTATCGTGTGTTTCTTACTTCCGACCCTGATAAATACTCTATCAGTGTAATATCTTCTCTAGACACAATTTACCACTGTGTTATATCTGCTTATTTGCTAAACCAATATCCTCATTTATAGAATGAACTTCTAAGAGAACCGTGTGGCAGTACGAGAAAGCCGACAGTTATTTCAGTTTTTTAAACTGGTCACTATGCTTCTCCGATCTAAGCCCCTAAGAAAACGTATGGTTTGATTTGAGCTGCAAAGAGGTTATCAGGGTTTAAGTGATAAAATTTATCTGTTACGTCCGTATTCGACGGACCAAATTTTTGAATGATGGTCATTCGGTGAAATTATTACATTACATTACACACTACTTAGCACATAAATGTACAGAGTAGAGAACACAGCACCTTAAGCGACTAGACTATGAAAGGTGATGACAACACGAGGCATTAATACAAGACAGAAGGACAGAAGAGAAAGAATAACAGACAGTCCATCATCTGTCTACTAACCACGCGTACTGATGCTTGATTTCGGTGATCGATGGAAACCGAAGCTTTATCAGTGACTAAGCCATTGCCCGGTATAAAACATGAGGAATACGTCCTAGGTTCCTACGTTCGTTGTGAATGACATTCCATTTGTAAGCTCTATAGAGAAAGCTAGTTTCTTTGCTAGACGGTTCGATACCTCTATAGCACCCCCTTCGAATTATCGACCGATCGCACTTTTTTTCCTTCTTTCCAAGGTCGTGGAAACGCTGAATAACTAACACCTCAAGAAATAAATCAAAGACCGAGGGCTTCTTAATAGCCAATAATACGGCTTTTGTAGCAATGGGTCCACTGGTGATCTGATAGTTTATCTATCCGAATAGTGAAACAAATCTTAACATGGATCGTTTTGCAGAAAGTAAGATTAATGCTTTTAATATTTCTGGAGAGGTTCGTAGAGTTTGGAAGCAGTCTCTAAAATCAAAAATGCTTGTTTTCGGTTTTGGCTCATTGAGTTAGAAAATTACCTTTAGGACCATTTAGTAGAGGAAGTATTGGATGGGCTCAAGTCTGAGAAACACAAAATAAACACTAATGAGCTTCAGAGCTCTGTTTTCTATCCTCATTTTTATAAATGACCTACTGTTTGAAACTTCTTATGTATTCAATTGATTCACTGATGATAATACCATAGACTTTGCATATTTGTTTTAAGATTCACAACTCTGTTCTTCGGATGTGGATATTCAACGCCAATGTATAAAAGTTAAATAAATTCTGACAAGTAGTCACCATTGTTAAACGGGGTATTAAAAATCAAGTAGAATTTCATGCGTCAAAAATTGATTGTTACTTATTATCGTAAAACAGAATTGACCGCCTTTGCCATTATCCATATGGGGTAAATGCATAAAAGAGACTGAAAATCTTGAAATTCAAGGTATGTGAATCTCGAACCACCTTTTGTAGAAGGATTACTTGCGCGATGCAGCAAAAAATGCTGATAGATGTCTTTGTCCAAAGCACTTACCATCATGCCAAGGGTACTACAAAATAAAATTAAATACACGTCACATTTTTTCTTTGAATAAAGCTTATTTGACACATAAATGTCACTGATAAGTTGTGTCTAATGCAAATTATGTCACTTTATTATTATTTACATATTTCCAAGCTGATTGCCATTTATTTATACATTTAAGTCCAACTAAAAATAGCTGCGAGAACATATATTTCAACAACAACAACGCTGAACTTGTCCATATCGACAATTAGATAGTGCCTCAATATCTACGTCACTTAAGTACCTATGTATAAATGTATACATCCAATCGCATAAAATTGTGGGAAAAATAGCCTCGAAGGCTAATTTGAATAACAATTATTATATATTTCAACCATGAATCGTACGATTTATGATGATATGTCAATCGTATGACTACCACCAGATGTTGCCAATGATGATGACCAATGACCATCCATATTCGTAGATGAAAACTGTCGGGGAAAATGTAAAAATTAAATTAAAATTCGATATTTTATTTGATATTTTTCAGGCCAATTAGAAACCGACCGGTCATTGTCATCGGCCGCAAAATTGTTGTTCTAATTGATGGTCGTCTGATCTGATTGTAGGTAGCTTAGTTAGATGGGAAGGTAATGGAGTGTTACGTACGTTTAAGCGATCGTTCGATATAGTGACCACGTAAAAAAAAAGTTAAATTTCGTAATTTTATAGAAAATATCACGTGATATGAAATTAATAAACGTCGTGGAAGCATCACCGACTCACGCCACAAATGAGCCAGGCCCATTTTGACATTTGGAAGTTTATTAACTGCTGATTATGCCTTAAATTGTGGTGTCATATTTCGTTGAATTTTATTGAGGGAGGCCGAAAAACAAATGACACACGGAATTTCAAAATCAAAATACCAGAGAGGCTATAATTTGAAATCGGTTTTTGATTGCACTCAAAATGATGCTAAATGAGTGATATATCGATTTAAAATAATTGTGGGAAACATTTGTCGTGTATGTACTTTATATGCATGAGCTGTGATTTCTCTCATCAGCACACAGCATAATAATACAAATAAATACTTATAGAAGATAAGGGTCATCAATATCAAGCTTAATTGGGTATATCTATGGCAATAATAAAATAAAAGCTTTTGTTATAAATGTTTGGGGTCGTAGCAAAGGGCAATGGGGAAATATTACTTACTTTTTTTTTTAATAAAGATGTATTGCATTCTACGTAGGTACTTATAGATACATTTAAATCTCATGTGAGATGGGAACAAATTTGTGTTCAGAAGCTTGGTTGACTAAATCAAATAAACAATTTTTAGAACTTGATTTAACATGAAGTTAAATTTTGCAAAGTAATTTTCTTTTCAGGAAACATTATATTTATTATTAATTAATTGATGATCATAATAGTTATTATATTAATTATTAATCCCGTTATGCTAAGTTACTAAAAAACTTTAACTGCTCCTAGACTCAACTTTCTTCTTTATGTAAACTTTCTTTCAGTCAATAGCACTTGCCCAAACAGCTTCGTCAGTAACTTAACTCCTATACAAAGTCTGATTTCAAAAGAACAGTTTAAATAGGCAATCAACAGTATCGATCCATTTAAATCTGCAGGGCCCGATTGGTAACTTTAGCAGAGCTGTAGAAAAATTCTGATTTTCAAATAGCAATTCTCTCCAAGATATTTGAACAGTAGTTTTCAGCTCAGCCCTTTCGTTCTTATTCAAACTTTCTTCAAAAACAGGGCAAATTTCCCAGTATATGTAAGAAGTCATTTGTAACAGCAATTTTCAAGAAAGGTAACAAGGTGGATATAACAAACTAAAAGACCATTACAAAGCTTTCTTGCATTCCTACATGGTTTGAATTAGTTATTTGTGAAAGTGTAGCATTTTTTAGTAAAAATCTCATTTGCGAATAGCAACATGGTTTTTTGAAAAAAAGACCAACCGTTTCAAATCTCCTCACATTCTCAAACATATGTTCAAACGCTTTAGAACAAGGTTATGAAGTTAATTGTGTATACACTGACTGACTAAAGTTTTTGACTAGCTTAGCCACGGAATTATTTTATTTAAATTTAAAACTCTTGGTTTTGCACCATTTTTCTTAGCTTGATCCTATGAGGTAAAGTTTAGAAATAGTATTTCAGAAGCTTTTGTTGCTCAAGCCATCTTGGCCCTTTTCTGTTCATCCTGTCCATTAACGATGCATCGTCATTTCTAAGCTCAAGTGAAGTTCTCATTTTTGCTGACAACTTGAAGATTTTTCAAATAATTTCGAATTTTTTGAAGGTGCTTATTACGTTACCATGAAATTCGTTAATTTTTTTTCATATCGTCCGTCTCTACTCTACGATTTCAAGGTTCAAAGTATAAACACCAATAAACGAAAAAAGCACCTTTTATTAAAATAAGACTAACATCATACAGAACTAACCAAAATTTCAGAACTACCGGATTTAGTTGATGGTCTAATGGTCAATTCGCACAATTTTGTTTTATAAAAAAGTGCAACTTCGAGGAGTTCTTTGGTACCCTTATCATGCTTAGACTTTATATTTTTTTTATTTTCGTCTTTCAAGTTACATGACTTTATGGAGACTATATTAAAATAATAATAAGATTTTTAATAAGTACATAAGTTCAACATAATTAACTTAAAATAATAAAGTTTACAACAATTTTAATAAATTTCTCTTAATATCTAACCTACTATTATTAAAATCAATTAAAAAATCAAATTCATTAAAAACAAAAGAAAAATAGAAAATAACATGGGCTGTTTGAAGCGAAAAAAACTGATTTTATAGTCAAAGATGCTCCAAGATCGTTTTGTCTCGTTAACTTTTATAATGAATGATTATCAATTATGTAATTGAAACTAAATGGATCAAGTATCTTGAAATATACTCCATTTATACCACACCAGTTAACAATGCAGTCAATTTTAATTCTAATTTTACTGGCATCTAATGAAAATCTTGAGATCATAATTTGGCAAATCATAAGTGAAAAGAAATAAAAGAAGTGGCCCAAGGTGGCTGCCTTGTGGAACACCTGAAAAGTTTATTATTTCATTTGATAAAACATCACCAGTTTTAACATATTGACTACGTACAACTATAAATAACTTTTTTAACTTTTAATACAATCAAGTAGAGCCGAGCGAGATCCTACCAGATCAAGATGTTCAGATATTCCTTCAAATTTATTTTATCTCAAAAAAAAAAATATATTTAAACATTTATTAAAATCTTAACAAAAATTCAACTGTCAGTTTTGTATCAAAAATAAGAATCTACAAACTAAAATTGGTATACATTCAATGCAAAATTAAGCTGCTAACGTAAGATAATGTTTTAAGAAAAATCAAATCTGTACTTTTGTATAAATAGATAGATAGTGATTGATTTTTATTCAAAAATTACATCATAATCATTACAAAAATCAGAAGTTTTCATTCATTTGTAATTCTGGATCTATATCGTAACGCAACTTTGCTATAGTTATAGAACTCGGAGACATCCATCTCATTCAGCATACTAACAACTTGTTCCTCTGATAAAAAAGTCACTTCCAAGAATAATTCTTTTAGTTTTCCTTTAAGTTGAACACGTTTCGACAAAATGTATGACATTCTCTTTTTCTGCTAAATTCCAAATAGTACACTGCAATGGAAAATCGGGTATGTGCGGCATGAAGTTCAAGTTGATTAGTTCGCTTCTTAACTTGACTATTGTAGCAATGACGTTTACATTATTTGCATCATGGAAGTAGTTCCTTTCTGCGAGATTATGGTTGAGCATACTGTAAGTTGATCTGAAGCTGAACAAGGACCCAACTGCTTCAGCTGCATATTCTGCTCTACACTTCTTATCTACCGCTGCTTTAACCTTGTACAAAAGAGCTTTATTGTGCGATATATCTTCTACATTTAAATTTAAATTCAAGTTGAATCTTTCTGCGAGACTCGACCACTTACTGTACTAGTGATTTTCATCTTTTACAGCTTTTACTAGTAGTTTTCCAACAAGATTTTAACCTTAGATTTTTGAGTATTAGCTGTAAGGTTCCAAAGGCAGTAGTAGTGGTATACTCTATTTGTCATAAGTTGTAGTGTTTCTGGAGAATATACAAAAATTACTATATCATCAGCAAACATTAAAGCCTAAATACGACATTTTGCTAAATAAACACTACCTGGAAGGTTATCTACAAGGTCATCTATGAAGAGCGAAAACTGTCTTACTCCTGAGGTGGTTGTGAACCAATCGGAAAGCCCAGCTACGTTCCACAATGCAGCCTGTGTTCCTCTGTACACCTCTTCTAGAACGCGTCCGAACTTCAGAGACAAGCCTAGACCATATAGCTTGTAGAATAAAGCACCTCGGTTAATTAAGTCGAATGCTGCTTTAAAGTCATTAAGAATGCATACAATTTTCTTCCTTTTTTAATAAAGCTTTCAGCTAGCCGCCTGACAATAAAAACGTTATCTACTGTAGAGTTCCCTGATCTAAAGCCCGCTTGAGTCTCTTTTAACAGGTTCTGATCTGCAATCCACATTGTGAGTCTCTTCTGCAACAGAGTTGTAAAAACCTAAAAGTCGAATTAAGAAAAGAAATTCCGCGATAGTTTGCTGCATCCAGCAAGGATACTTTTTTGTGTATCGGGAAGATTTTGTGCATCTCGAAATTCATTTACGGAAATATGCCCATCAAATAATCCATTAAAAAGTATTACCAGACGTTCGTTTAACATGACTGTTCCGTACTTATAGAACTCAACAGGAATACCATTTGCATCCGCAAATTTAAGATATCCTAGAGTTAATTCCACTTCTTGAAGGTTAATTTCCGTATCTAGGATTTCATTGTTGAATCCAGGCATCGCATAGTGCCAATTTGTTTGTATGCTGCTTGGATTCAATAATTCATTGAAATGAGTGGATAGAATGTTTGCACGTTTCTTATGCACTGCGAATTGTTAACCATTCAATTCAAACGCAAGTTTCCAAAAATCGTTGGCGGTTTTGCGGGTTGCCAGTTTAGATGCCTGCAGTTTTTCTAGTTCTTCTTGTAGTTTTTACATATCTCCTTATATTAAGAGTTGGCTAAGTAGTTTCTTCAAAACAATCCTTACTCAACCTTGCAAAGGATTTCTTACGGGCTTTTTGACATTCTTCATCAAACCAAGGCTCCTTTATAAATTTGCTCCCTTTTTCACTGCCCTGTTCTTGAGGGTAAGATGACTTTATAATTTGCTCTAACATAGGGAAGTCTACATTTTGGTGTGATTGAAGTTTCAATTCAAGTTGTTGTGTATATGCCTGGATTCTTGAGATATACCGATCCGATTATGGAATTTTTTTGATTTCAGAATCTTTTACAAAATGCTCTCAACATTCACCTAAAATTGCATAAACTATTTCTGATGCTCTTTGTTTACACAAAATTTATGATTTCAATCACAATCACTCGAACTGTTTCCATTATTAATACGACAGTTTCCTTCCTCTTGCATTACAAATGGTATCTTTTGATTGCCTCAAAATGCCCTTTATTTCGTTTATTACTCCTGACTCAAGACCGATTAAATCACCGATAAGCATAACGTTGAAGATCCTTTTATGTTAATTACCTCCGTTATTTTTTCAAAGTCGTATTTCAGTTTTATTTTTATCCCAAAATAATATCCTCCGCTCTATGTCTCGTGTGCTAATTCTTACAACCGGGATCCATTTAAACTCAAAGTCTATCAAATAATTTTCAATATTTGCGTAATTGTATTCTGTTACAAAAGTTTCATATACAAATATTATATCAAAATTGTGTTTTTTTATATAAGAAATAAAAAATAAAGATAAGTTAAATAAGACATTTAAAAATTGTTTTAATTATACAATAGCAAATTTTTGGCAATTTGTCATATCGCACTTAACAAACGTGAAATAAGTCCAATTCTTGAAATTTGGCCTTATTTCACTTTGTTTTGTTTCACAGCACCAAAAATTGAAAAAGGCTACTAAAATTCGTAAAAACGTATTATATCATATCCGAAATAGTGTTGCTAACTTTAATTTAAATTTTTGTTTATTTTTTAAACCTCACATTGAAAACAACATTAAATAGAACCTTACAATCCAATTTTTAATTACCTTAGACATCAATTAAAAAATAAATATGTATGTATAAATCATGTTGTCATTCATGGCATAGATTCCTCAAACAATTCACAAAGTTTCGAATTAAATTTTGCCAACTTAAAACATACTTACTATAGAATTTAAAGACCCAAAACACGCAATAATTTCATCAAACTTCCATAAATGAAAATTATTTTTTGTTTGCTTTATTTTAATTGTCGTTTCTTAATTGTTTCAAAATTAAAACTTTCCTTTCATGTGATGACTTAAAATTAGCAAAAAAAAGAACCTATAACTATTTTTTTAATTCGTCAACAAAAAATAAATAAAATGAAACAAAACCACAAGTGGAACAATTTAAAACAAACAAACCAAAAAAAGACTATTTGGCAATTTTGTATATGGATTTATAAATTGCTTCAATGCACACCATTTTTATAGCGTGACTTAAGGCTTCATTTCATAATTTTTGTGCTATTTTATTTTTGGCAAAATACCTACGATACGTATAAAAACCTAAATGAATTGTACTTCATTTAAAAACCTTGATAATAATAAGTGAAGGTACCTATATCAGTTTTTATAAAAGAGTCAATAATATGTGATGATGATGAAAATTGCTATATTTACACGCACTTTTCGAATTTGTCACATAATAACGACACTCTTGCAGGGAGTTCACTTTCAATTAACCCTACCGCCACATAGAACATACGAGCAGAGTATTCCTAAAAAAACGTTTCGAATTCCACCTTATTGAGCCACGCGCACGCCAACTATACGCTAAGGCGAGTGGCGATATCGGCGCGTCTATGGTGCGGCGCCTGCCTCTTCTAAAACACAACATCACATCACATAGAATATTGGATGATTCCTCTATAAAAATACTCCTATATGACCAATCAATCCGAATATACACACTTTTGGGGTGAGACGTGAGACAATCATCATCATCATCATCATCATCACAAGAGTAAGAGCAATCATGGTTGTCACCAGATGTTGGAACTCTGGCTTTGCTTTTGGTTTATTTGCATTTCAAATCGCCTCAACAAACGTCAATTTGTGTATAGTCACGCCACGCACTTCTAATTGATTGAAGATTGTTGTCAATCGATGTATGTCCAATTGTGTACATCCACAGTCCACACATCAGCACATATTTCTCTTGGTTTTTCGTTTTATAGGTCTCCAATCTTAAATTGGATTCATTCTGACGGACGGTACTTTTATAGTCATTAGCGTCAGCTGCATGAATGCAGATGATTCTTTATAAAATGTATGATGACGACGGTGACAAATTATATTGCAGCACGTTTTGCAGGAGCGTATTGCATCAGGTCGATTTTGAAAAAGATTTTGATTTTGAAAACGATTTATATTCAAATCAATGCGACTAAGAAACGGAATAGGACATGAATTCTGAAATAGTTTTCAAATAGAAAAACAATAGTTATGTGACAGATTTCTACAAAATTGGTTAAGTTGTTTTAGTCTTCCTTACACTTTATTTGAGAATTCTATTTTTTGAATTCTAGGAAACGACATTAGTCTTCAGAGCTAAATACACATATTACAGGAAAATAAGGCAATAGAAGAGATTAACCTGAGATTAGTCTTGCTTTTTTATTGGGATTCTATATGAAGTGTTGTGAAAAATTTCCAAAAGCACGATGTGCGGTAGTCCGGTTTTTGAATTTAAACAATGCAAAAAAGTGTTTCGAAATTCAGACGAGAACTTAATTTACTTTAAGAAAAGGAACGTTTTAAAGAGGATATGCTAAGAGAAAGCGCCCTTTAAGTTTCGAGTCCTTCCTTGGAATCTCCAGATCTCCCTTGAAATCTAAAAAACTCCTTTAATATTTCAAGCCATCCCTAAATATTTTAAGGCATCCCTTGGAATCTCAATATCTCCCTTTGTAAATAATTTTCCTGAAATCTTCAGATCTCTCATAATGTTTTGAGACTGCCTTTTGGATTTAAGACTTATCTTAAAATATTCACACTTCCCTTTAAATTTCAAGAACTCCCGTGATAATTTAAAGCCTTCTTTGGACCTGCTGACTTGTTCTAAAATTTACAGACATCCCTTGACATTTTAAACCTCATCTGAATTCTCCAAACCTCATTTGGTTTTAAATAGACATCCCCATAAATCTGAAGACCTCTCTTGATATTTAAAGTCCTCCCTTGCAATATCCCTTGATTTTTAATGACCTCCCATAAAATTGATAGAACTACTGAGAATAATTTAAATTCAATAACTAATATCCTTTCTTTATATTTTATTAAATTATTATTTTTTATTGAACCTTTACCCAATCATATTATGAAAAATGATTGCTTAAAACCTCCAACACACCTCATTTTATTGAAAATTCAATACATTTCTTAAAATCTCCAGGCATAAGTTTTTAAAGAACTACATTGAAATTTCAAGAATTCCTTTGAAGTGCTAAGAGCTCCTTTATATTTCCAGGTCTCCAATGACATTTCCGCACTTCGTTTTGAGCCTGCAGACATTCACTTAAATTTCCAGATCCCTTGATATTTCAAGGCATCCCATGATTTTGCAAAATTTCTATGCCTTTCTCAATATTTAAAGACCCCCTTTGGTTCTTTAAGACCTCCTTGATATTTCCAGACGTTCCCTGAAACATCTAGATCTCCCATGAACTCTCTAGACCTTGTTTTAAATTTCCAGACCACCATTTATATTTGAATATCTACCTTGGAATCTTAATTCCGCTCTAGACAATTGAAGACCTCTCTCAAATATTCTTATCTACCCTATAATCTTTTTATCGCCCTAGAAATTTAAAAATCTCTCTAAAATATTTATACCTCTCATGATGTTTCAAAACCTCTCATAATATTTCAAGCCATCTCTTTATATTTCAACTCTTCCCTTGATATTTCAAGTCATCCTCTTGAATCTCCGTTGCTTTTTAAAAATGTCAAATGAAATTTCCAGACCTCCCTTAATATTTTAGACCTCCCTGAAATGTCCAGAACTCCCTTAATATTTCAGGATTTTCCCCTTGATACTTCAAGATATTCCTTAGAATTTCAAGGCTACACCTGAAATATTTAAACCTCCCCTGACATCTCCAGACCTTCTTTTAAATGTCCAGACCTCTCATGGAATCTCTATACATCACTAAAAATTTGAACAATACCTTGAAATATCCAGACCTCTAACGATGTTTCAAGATCTCCCTATAATTCCAATTCCTCCTGAAGAACCTCCTGGACGAATTTCCAGGCCTCCTTCGACTTTCCAGGCCTTTTTTGGCTTTCCACGAAAACAGACCTCCCTTTGATATTTAAGACCTCCGTTGATATTTTAGATCTGTCTGGATATTTCAAGGTCTTCCCTAACAATCTATACCTTCCATGAAATCCCCAAACCGAACAAAAAACTTCTCCTTAAATCTCAACACAATCCTGAATATTGCAAGTTATCCCTTAATTTTTCAAGTCCGCCCTAGGAATCTCCAAATCTAACTTGATTTTTAAATACATACCCTGAACTGTCGAGAAATTATTTGATATTTTACGATCTTCTTTGATTTTTAAAAAACTTCCCTTAGAATTTTTAAGGCCTCCGTTGATATTTTAGATCTCTCTAGATTTCTTCAGGCCCCCATTAATTTGTATTGACATTCCCTTAAATCTTCACATCCAGCCCTCCCCTAACATTTAAAACCCACCCTTTATATTTCAAGTGATCAATTGAAATGTCCGAATCTCCCCTTATGTGTAAAGAATTTTCCCGAAATCTCTATAGTTCCCTTATTATTTCAAGACCATCCTTGATACTTAAAGATCACTCTTGATATTTCAAGATCTTTTCTGAAATGTCTAGACCTTTTTTTAAATTTCCATATAGTATAATTCCCTTAGTATTTGAAGATCGCCCTTGAAATCTTCAGAACTTCCATTTTTTTTTTTGCCGCTTGTCAAAAGCTTGAGCAACATCTAAGAAAATAGCTGAACATACTTGTTTTTCCTCTAATGCTTTTTCTATTACATCCGATATTCTATGAACTTGGTCTATCGTGGAATTTTTTTTTCTAAAGCCAAACTGATGGTTTACTCGTATGATTAACTTTCTTTCTTCAATGATTTTGCTAAGTCTCTTCAGAAGCAGTTTTTCAAAAACGTTTGCCGTAATTGGTATGAGCGATATTGGTCTGTAAGCCGTCACTTCTGTAGGTGGTTTACCTTGCTTTGGTATGACAATTACTTCCGCAATTTTCCAATGGTGCGGGACATACCGGTGCTTAAGGAATGTATTTATTATGTATTGATGTTTTATGAAGGCTTTCAATGGCATTTCTTTCATATCCTGAGCAGTAATTAGATCGTAACCTGGTGATTTTTTATTTGGTAGTTGATGTAAACACATACTTTTTATTTCTTTAAGTCTTACAATTGGTATTTAACTTTTATCTATCTTATCAACAAACTGTTTTTTCAGCCGCGTTTGATAAGTATGGCTTAAAAACATTCGCAAGATGTTCAGCGAAAAGGTTAGCGTTTTCTTTCGGGTTACCGATCCATTTCCTATCTTGAGATTTCAAGGGCGAGTTTTGTAACTGTGAAGTGAATCATTTTTGAATTTGTAGATTTGTTTTTTTAAGATTGTTGCTTATTCGGTTGAACGTTGTTTTACTCGTATAATCTGAAAAACTAGTATTTTTCCATTTTCTTCGAGCTCTCCGTTTCTCTATTATCAACTCTCTTATCTTCAAAGGAAATTCAGAGATATTGCTGTTGCACATCAGCAATAAATTGTTCCACTTCATGGTCAATTTGCTCTATTGTATCCATGGGAGATCTTAAATTTATAAAACTTAAAAGCCTTTTTCTGAAATCACTCCAGTTTGTTTTCTTAATTACAAGCTTTGGATTACTTTTTTCTAGTACTTCCGATTCACTTAGCATAATTACCTTCGATATTAATGTGATTTCGTTTGATTCCTTTAGCTACGAAAATATCAATAAGGTCTGGTATTTTGTTAGTATTGGAAGGCCAGTAAGTCGGCGACCTGGAGGAATAGAATTCGCAATTGTATTTACGGCCTGCTTGAAAAAGTCTTTTGCCTTTTGTTGATATAAGTCTTGAACCCCAATGGGTTTGTTTCGCATTGAAGTCTCCACCAACAAGAAAGTTATGCCCAAGAAGATTAAATAGATCTGTATAGTCATCTTCTGTCGGGAGCGCCTTGGTGGGCAGTATATAGCTGCTATCTTAAACTCTTTCTTTTTTATACCAATGCTAATAGTTTTTACTTGCATATTTTCACTAGTAAACTTGGCTACTTCATAATGTTTTACGCTTTCTTTTATAAGAACCGCTGGTCCACCTCTTGCCTTGGCAGCTAGATGTGGAGCGTGGTAACATGAATAGTTTTCTATTACATTATCTAGACTTTGCCCATTAGAGAAATGAGTTTCGGACACCAGGCAAATATCGATATGTTCTAGATCAAAAAAGACTTTCAATTCGTGTTCTGTCCATCATTGTTTTTTTAGAGCGACTTTTTGGCTTAGCTGTTTGATATTCAAATCCTGTTTATCAATTCTTTCAAAAATGAGTTGTAGCATTTCTTTTATGGAAGTCTCTTCATTCTTCCGCACTTTTTTAACAATCTGAGAATAGGCTTTATTTTCATCGCTTTTACTTTGAACACCCTTTTTAGGCGGTTCGTTCTTAGTATTGTTTTCAGCAGTTAAATTACTGTGTTTCTGTGTTTGTCTCTAGCAGATGTATTTTTGCTTCTGAACTCTTGGAACTTTTTGGCAACTGGGCAGCCTCTATAGCTTGCCGGGTGATTACCCTGGCATTTCACACATTTTGCTTTCTGATCTTTGCTCATACGACAGTGATGTCATGTTAATATTCCCAGACCTCCTTTTATATGTCCAATTTTGCTTTAAAATCCACATGCCTCCCTTGATAGTTAAACAACCCACAGATTGCCGATGATGTATTTGAAATTAATAGTTGAACAACCAACAAATTCTTTTTTTTTTGATATATTAGACCTCTCGTGAATTCTCCAGATTCTATAGAAATCCCTTGAAATTTTTGGACTTCCCTTAATATTGCAAGATCTCCCATGATATTGTAAGTTCTCTTTTTGAATCCTCCTTGATATTTGAAGAGCTTCCTTAAAATCTTCCGAATCCTCTGACATTTACTTGATTTTAAAAAGACCGCCTTGATTTTTGAAGACATACCTTGAAATTTATAGACGTCCTCTCAAAACGTCCAGATCTAACTTGGTATTTAAAGAGACCTCCCCTTAATATTTCGAGCCCACCCTTTAAATCTCCAGCTTTTAGCACCACCTAATTCTAATGTCTTCACTTGCCTAAATCCTAAGCTTTGGTTGATTTTTTAACTATCACCCATTTGGTTCATTTGCCCATTCGTATTTTTCATCGAAAGGCCTTCAATTTTTATATTTCACTTTTTTGAAGGTCACTATATTCTCAAGTTCTCCGGCTATTTTCTCACGCTTTTCAATTAAATTTTTTCTCTCTACCTCTTAAATCTTGACATACCGCTCCTGGAACTAATTTAATTGTCATCTTCATTATCATGACAAAACTCATCAGCTCATCAGCATCACCTACAATGCCATTGCCAATAATAAAATACAACAAAAAAGAATGCCAATCAACGCTTTTTACCTCCCTATGAACATATGTTATATGTGTATATCTGTACAAGTATAAAGTACATGCTTCCAGCTTCTCTATACTAAATACCTTGAAGCTTTGACTCCTATACGCTTCCACAAACCACACGAAATATGCGATGCTCCCTCGATATAAATATCTCTATATTGCCTTACCTATAATTTAAAGCTGAACTCACATGTGGTGATATTTTCTTCCCACCGTCGTCGTCGTTTGTGTACGTAGGTAAAATGATGGGGTGCCTTAACCACACGGCGAGGGCTGATAGGTCACATTATAAAACGTAGGTTTCTTACTTCCTCAATCCATCACATTTGCTAAAAGGTTAGCAAATGCAAATTTTAATTTACATCTCTGCTTTGCCGATGGGTGTATAGCTATGGGTGTATAAGCTACATCGTCGTCATCATCATCATCATTATGATAATTATCATCATCATCATCGCGCACCAATAAGTCTCGTTCGGCTTTTAATGGAAAAGATTGAAACAACCATCATGCGCCACCATCCCTTGCAAAAAGGTACATCAAAAATATAGCGCGGCAGGCGGCATCAACATTGGCATCGGCATCCCTCTTTTAAAACGTACCTATAGTTGTGCTTAAAAGATAAATTATAAATCTTAAAGTGACACAATCGCATGCGATAAACGGTTCTCAAACGAACCTAGGATGACGGTCTTTCTTACTGGCGGTGGAATGCGGGTGGGCGCCCGAGACATGAAGTGGGATACAAATATAAACTTGAGAGAGGATAGTGGGAAATTGATTGAAAGCGTCTTTGAAGGCAAACGCTCTCAAGCTCAAGCTCGAGCTCGACACGAATCGACACAACATTCGTTGTCGTCAGAATTATATTGTCGGGGGCTGAAAAGCGTTTAATTAAATCAATCAATTAGTTGAACGACTTATTGACTTGAATTTTATTCTTTATGTTTCACAACTAAACTTTACGTTCACGTCCACGTCCAAATCTCTGTTCACAACGTCGCGTCCGTCGTCCACGTCCACAAGTGACTTTGGCTACTGAATGTATTTATATTTTCAAGGAACGCTTATGAGTCTATCACACAGCTGGAACCAACCAACCGACAGACCGACCGACTTCTCCGACGGTTCCGACAGCCCCAGGGGCCGAGGGAGCGAGTTCTCGAGTGAGATTCACTTAAATTAATTCGTTTGGAAATGTGTTATAATATTTTTTCTTGTTTTTATTTCTTTGTGTTATTTTGCTCCTGTTGACAAAATATAAGGGAAGCAGCTGGTTGGGAAAATTGCAGAGTATCGTGTGCTAAATGGAGACGGTTTAAGTTTTGTGTTAAAGGCAACTGAGGTCGATGGAGGAGGAGGACGAGGAAGCTTGCCTGCCGAACAGAAATTGAAGGTGTGAAAATAAATAAAAATAATATTGTCATTTAATCTGTGTTTTTCTTTTTATTTTATTTTATACTCCTACAAAATGGTGTTGGAAAAATTGTAGGGTTTTTAAAATAATTGCTAAAAAGAGAGAAACCATTGTTTTGAAATAATAAATCGTTAAATGTTTTGCTGGTTGTGGGTGTTTTTTTATTGAGGAGTGCGATATCATCATTGAAAATCATTATCAGATAAAATTTAATAGTTTTGGATTTTTGGGTAATTAGACTGTTCAGATGGTGTAATAGGTCATTAGTTTGTAGAAAAATGATGTTTGATAAAAGCTACATAAATAATCGTTAGTTAAATGGTCACACGTGGTGGATTAGAAGTTCATTGAAGCTGAGCTATTTTGTGTTTCAAAAAAACTAAGAATGAATGACTGACTATGTCAAAATCATTGGTTTTACATTTTCTATTTCTTGCAAGTGCAAATCGAAAAAGTTATAACCTTTGAAATAATATTTGAATGCGATTTTTATGGTCAAAACGATAATGGAGTTGTGATATTTTAAAGCTAGAACTTGTTTTGAACAAAATTAAATATCTACTCTTTACAAGTAAATATACTTTTTGTAAGCTTGAATGGCTTTAGTTTAAATCCGACTTTAAAATCCATCCATCATATCAGGGCGCTGTTCCACCAAACACTTTTCATTTTGCAACTTTGCACATTTACTTTGTATATAACATTTCACCAAATGCAAATTTGAAATAAAAAAGGTTCTCACCAAATTTAAATTTCCAAAGTGCAGAGTCTTTTTAGAAAATTAGAAAGTTTTGTTATTTTGCAAAGAAAAAATTTGTTTTGTTTAACTAAACAATAAACTTTGAAAATAATATTCAGAATTTTGAAAAGCTTTTCAGTAATATTATTATTGTTTTTAGTGTAGGAAACAAAAAAAGAACCGTTTTGAAAATGAAGAAGTAAGTAGTAGTAAACATGATAATGGTCATCGTAAGCAATTTTTTTTTTGTTTTGACAAATTCACCATTTTGGCGTTAACGCGTTGATTCATCTCATTTTCAAAAATGCCTGATTTTAAATTGGTTTTTTAATCCATCGACCTTGTAGCCATCCTTCAAAGAATTCGACCGTTATATTGTCGGGGGCGTTCCTATAAAAAGCTGATGTTAAAAAACTTACTTACTTACTTAAGGTGGCGCTACAGTCCGGGTGGACATGGGCCTCAACCAACATGGATATCCAGCCAGTTTGGTCCCTAGCTAGCTGTCTCCAGTTTCGTACGCCAAGTTGGTTAAGGTCTTCACCCACCTGCGTGCGCCCCCTGAGCCGCGGTCCTCCTCTACTGCGCCGTCCCTCAAGATTGTATTCGAAGACCTTCCGGGCTGGAGCGTTGATGTCCATTCGCTCTACATGACCTAGCCATCTAAGCCGTTTTACTTTAATTCTGTTAACTAGGTCAGTGTGGCTGTACAGCCCGTACAGTTCGTCGTTATTTCTTTTCTTCCATATGCGTACGGGACCAAAAATCACCCGAAGAAGATCTCATCTTTCTTTGACAAGATCCAGACCTCAGAGCCATATATGAGAACCGAGATGATGAGTGTCTTATAGATGGTGATTTTAGATACTCGAGAGAGGACTTTACTTCTCAATTGCCTTCTAAGTCCAAAGAAGCAGCGATTTGTAATTTCGTTTGATTTCAACACTGGTGTCGTTGTCTGTGTTAACAGCGGTGCCTAGGTAGGCAAATTCATTAACTACCTTAAAGTTATAGCTGTCCATTGTGACTTTTTGTCCATGACGTCGTTGTTCAATGTCCTTTTTTGATGACAGCATATACTTGGTCTTGCCCTCATTGACCACTAAACCCATCTTTTTCGCTTCCGTCGCAATGCTAATGTATCGGGCACCATATTTTGCAGATGAGTTGGTGCATGCTCCGTACCAAGTCATCGCCTGCTGCTTTGAATAGTTTAGCAGAGATGCCGTCAGCTCCAGCAGCTTTGTTTGACTTCAGTTTCGATATATCTATCTTCACTCCATCTAGTTCGGGTAGGCGGAATTATTGATCTACGCCGCCTAGGTTGAGTGGTTCTATCTCCCTTACCGGGGAATTCGGTTCGTCATCGCCGTTATATAATTGGGAGAAGTGGTCTTTCCATATTCTCAACATCCCCTGATCGTCTTTACAGGCTTCGATTCGTGGCTGGTACCCTTGGAATGTTTTATTCACCTTTCGTAAACAAAACGAAGAAGTTAAAAACAGTGACCAAAAAGTACAGAAACTAAGAATTAACTTGGATATCGAAAATGATTTTTCGACAAAAGAGAATTTTCAATTTATTATAGGGTGATTTTATAAAAGCTATAAGAAAGTTTAAAAAAAAAAACACATATAATTTAGAAAAATGCATGAAACCTTTATTTGAATAGATATTATTGAATATTATTTCATGCAAATGTTGACCTTGACTGCGCCTCAAATGATCCATCAGCCAATTTTGGCATACTCTTTCCAACATTTCGGCCGGCATCTAACGAATAAATGCTTCAATGTCTAGGCGACCAATTGACCGGTTCCGAACATGAAATGAAATGTTCACCGAACTCGCCTCTCAATAAGTCCATTTTTGCGCATGCTGTGTGACATGTGGCACCGTCTTGTTAAACCACATGTCATGCAAATCAAGCTCTTGCATTTTAGGCAAAAAAAAGTTGGATCTCACGGTTGCACTTAAAATTCACAGTTACTATACGATTCGCATCATCTTTGAAGAAGTACGGTCCAATGATGCCACCAGCCCATAAACCGCACCAAACTGTGACTTTTTGTGGTAACGTCGGTAGCTCTTGCAATGCTTCTGGCTGGTATAATTTTTCGGTAAAAAAGTAGATCTTCGCCCAACTTTCCAAGAGCCCATTCACCAAAAATTTTGCGTTGCATTAGGTCGTTCCGTTTTAATTCTGTATTTTGAAAGGCATCACACCTAAATCTTCCCGTGTAGTCATTTATGACAAAGCTAGTATGGTCTGGAGACTCATACTAAAAAAGTATCTGTGATAGTCCTACATTTTCTTGCAGCAGCTAGTATAAGTATTTGATTATGTACTATACTGTATGGTACCACAATTTTTGCTTGTAACACAAGGGCGCATAGCATACCTTCGGCCCTATACCGTACCGGAGATGTCTCATTTCTACTAGTTTTTCCCGCGATAATTTATGGCGTGATAATCAATACCCTTATTGGAAAGCCGTGAATAAAGCATGGGCATAACTACTATCGATATACTTCTACAATTATAAGGGACATACCGGACATAACAATAATGGATAGACTTTTCTGCTAGGAGCGTTGTATTGCGTTCACATCCATACTGACGTTGTAATATTCGCAATGTATTTCTTTCCGTGCCCAGCGTAAACCGTAGATAGTTTAATTTAGGCAGAAATTAAAATAATTGTAACCAATAATTCAAAAAGAAGGTTGTTTCTATTTCCAGGTATTGATGATTTTATCAAAACTCTAAATTAATTCCTCTTTTCAAAATTTAAATCATATCGATAAATAGTCAAACATGTTTTGTGATGTAAAAGTGGAGAAAATGTATCGTTTTAGTCTAAATTAAAATTGTTAAAATTATTTCACTGAAGTTTCAGTTTTTGACTCAGGCATGTATAAAAAATTATTATTTTAGCACCATAATTAGTGTGCTGCAGGCTTCGTAAAGTTATCTATTCAAAACTTTTTTTACCAAGAAATTGAAGTTTTATTGTATTAGTATTGAATTTAGTAGTACTTACGTTACAAGTCAAGCAAACTCCGAACACATAATTTTTTGGATACGTTAATTTTTTTCAAAAAATTCCTTACCTAACCTGGTTATGTGTTTCCACCATCCCTAACTATAGTTTTTGGGCACAGAAATGGATGAGATTTGTAAGTTACTAAGCCCTAGTTTTCAACGGACTGTTGTGCCATCAAGTTTATTTTGTATGTTGTTTCCTAACAATCCATTTTTAGGTTTTGCATCTTTAAAAACTTGTATGAGAGATAAATTTAACTCAGGGCTGGTCTTTCTGGCTAATTACACTGGTCCGCAAAGTTTTCTTCTTTTTAATAAAAGTTCAATTTTTTCAAAGGGCTTTGATAGCCTTAATTCAAATTAATATGTAGTCTGGTTTTTGAGATATAATTTTTTAAAATTAAAAAAAATACACGTAGCTATATAAAGCTTTTTGAGGCTATCTAAATTTATAAGTAGTTTTTTTTTGTCAGTAAAATCGGTGATGGTTTTTTAATTCTTAAATCCCTCTCTTCAATATTGAAGTTGAAATATTTATATTATTTTATGTATATTCGAAAGATCTTCATAAGTTTTAAGATCGTATCTTTCTTACAAGTATCTGAAAGACACGCTAAAAAATCATTCAAAAATATAATAATAATGTTTGAAAACTGGTATTTTTAAAACTTGACAAAAAAAAAATAAAAATTAAAATTTTGATTCAAAACCGCCCAAAAAATATATTTCAAAGCTATGCAAGTATATAAGGTTTCCTCAAAACATCATATGGACTCCAATTTGAATTTCCAGAAACTAAGTAAGATACTAAAATGATTTAAATTGTATCTAAAAGAGAAAAATGTGGTTTCCAAAATCAGCATCTAATTTATTGTTAAGATATATTTTGAGTTAGCCTTAAAAACCCCATTCTTGGTCATTTTTAACATTTTTAAAAGGTCATTTATTAAAAAAAAATGTAGACTCTTCTTCTTGGCTATGAGTTTATTTATTCATACAAATTTCCAAGTTTTCAAAATAAATTTCAAGTCTGGATAATTAATATTTCTTTTCCTTTTTTTGCAATTAATTTCCTCTTCCTCTTTATGAAAAAACGTACAATAGGCACAAATTAATATATGTATGTATTACTACGAACCAAAAAACAAAACAAAAATCCAAATATCATTATATTAACATTAGTAAGTATATTATATTACCAAACACAACAAAAAAATAGAAAAATATATAAATTGTTATTTTTTGCTGCTACTCTGCTTCACTTTCACATCAGCCATTTACCGGCATTGAAAAAAAAACTCAATTTTTTCTTTTATTCCTTACACGTCCCTAACCTTGCTCATTATTCAATTATACTTCAACACACACAAATAACAACAACAACTAAAACCCGAAAAAGGCTATCCTCTATCGACGTCATATTTCCAGACCATCGCAAGAAATAACATCTTTTTCTTCTTCTGGAAAAAAGAATAAAATCAACAAAAAAAAGACTATATTCTAAGAAGATGACAACGACAAACTTCTCTCTGAGATATACCTAACCTAATACAAGACACAAGACAGTAGGTAAGTAGGTAGATATACCATCTAGCTAAAGGCTATAACAGCAGCTCACCATCAGCAGCAGCAGCAGAAGTAGAATCAGCCGCGGAACCAGGAGCAGCATCAGTAGCAGGAAAGAATACGAAAAAAGCGCAATATCCTTCTGCTCTCTCACTATAGATACCAGGTTTACACCTACAATACACATAAACAGAATTTCATTCAAATATAAAATTTATATTCCCACCGAAACGAGCTTTCAAAGAGAAAGTAGTGAGAGAGTACAAGAAGAAAGAAGCTTTCAAATATAGAAAGCAAAAAGAGACGAATTTCCTAAAATTTCTAGACCTCCTCAATCTTTCAGAAATATTTTCAAATTGATAGGGATAGTGATTTCACGGGATTCTAAATATCAAGCTAGAAAAGTTCAAACCTGCGCGCTCTATCTCAACAATCTCAACTCTATAATTCAACCCCAGAGAGAGAATATAGGCTTAAAAACAAGAGAGAGACACACTGAGCGAAAGTGAGAGTTAAAAAACGATCCAAAGAGAGATGAAAATGCACCCTCCCCAAAAAAATCCAAAAACCATCTCACCAAAATCAACGCCAGGAACAAGAAGCTCCTATTACAAAATCCAAAGCCAAAGTCAAACCAAACCAAATCGAAGTCCGTATAGGTTATATACTGTGTATGGGCTTTTCTGTATTATATCACCTTCTTCTCGCTGGCTCTGCTGTCTCCACATAGCTATCTGGCTTTGCTTGACTCGCTGCTGGATGTTTCGAGTGATGGTACAAAATAACTTAAGTCTCTACTTTAATAATTGTGTATATCAGTGCAACATAACTGCAACCTAGAAAATAAATCTCATCTCATCTCGGAAAAAATAAATAGAATTTTCAAACCTAACAACAAAAAAACACCCCTACTCAAATAAATCATCAGCAACGTCGTCGTCCAGCAACAACAACAACAAAAAAAAACCATAACCATTTAGTTTCTCGAACGGACGCTGGCAGAACAGAACCTCAAAGATACTTCTCACATACAGACACGTATCTAAGGTGCGCTCCGGTGTTGTGTATAGTGTGCAAAGAAAAATTAAAAAAATAATATTGTGTTTTCTTGTTCCAACCCCAAATTTTGCCAATTATTTTGTTAGTTGTGTTTTAAGATACATATCCTTGAAAAAAAAATAAGAAGGATATTTTTTCCTGTGGTAAAAATTTGACAAAAAATTTATAGAAATCTCTCGTTTTGGTGTTTTTCTTTTTAACTTGTTTTTCAAAATTAAATTCTTCATTTTTAACAACCATCCTTCTCCAGGACCAGCTGTTTGGTCATCATCATCATCATAAATACCACAACCTACACCACTTTCATCATCATCTTCTTCACCATCATCCTTGTCGACTAATTTATGGTTCACCAAAAAGAATAAAAGGAATTTCTCTCACTTTTAACTTTCTGCAAACGATGATAAATAAAATCCCCCAATGAGTGTGTCAAGTAAAAAATAACCCTCAAAACAACAACAAAACTAATTATAATCCTAAATTCTGAAGGTTAAAAAATATCCCCTTATAGAAATATCAGTTAAGCCGGCAAGAAAAAAAAGTGCAAAAGAAGAAAATACTTAGAAAAGAATAAATCCATAAAAAAAGATACAAAAGTATCTTTTTCCTTTTTTATTGTTTAACATAATTTCTTTCATTCAAATTTATTTTAATATTCATTAAGTTCTTCTTCCCATCAAGTTCCAGAGTAAATTCCATCTTTTCGTATAATCAAATCATTTTATTTGTTTTATTAATAAATAATAATGTTTCTCTGATAGATATTGTATCTTTTACACTTTCGCTCTTTGTATGTCATTCATCTTTCTTCTCAACTGGTTCTGTATTAATTAATTAATTTAATCAAAATGTGTTTGTGTCTGTGAATGTACGTGAAAAATTATTACTTAATCAAAGTAAAAAAAAACACGCGATATAAAAATTTCATCAAAGTAAAGAAAATAGTTGTCCCCCAAAAAGTATCTTTTGTATAATATATAGATGAATTTTAAGTGTAATACGAATATCTCTATCTACTCGCATCTATTCTAAATTAACAAAAAGAAAAGAAAAGGGTATGGTCTTAAGAATAAGACTTATGCACTTATTGATCATCTTTTCTTCAACATCACCACAGTTGAAAGTTATCTCTCAGCAGTATTAGAATCGGCAGCAGTGAGCTATATTATAGCTAACTGTAATTACCCTCTCGCCGCTCTATATAGGAATATATATATACCAAAGAACTTCTCAACACACAAACAAACATACAAATTGTGTGTCGTCCTTAAAGAAAAGGTGAGTGTTTTTTTCTTTACTTTTTTCACATCCTTTTTCTCTTGATCAAAAATACTTTGTCTTAAATTTTTGTATCTATAGATTCGAAGATTTGACTTTGAGTTCGATTTTGACGGGAAAGTTTATTTTGTCTCTTTTCTCTTTTTTAATTTCTTAAAAGATGATGCACACCCACTCATTGAGTGAGTGAGTTTTTTTTTGGTTTTGAAAAGTCCTTCAAGGTAAATATTCGTTCCGTTCCTTTGCCGCGTTGTCCTTGAAGTCTTTTAAAAGAAAAAACTTCATACACACATTTTTAGAGCCAACAGTGTCGTTGGCGGCGTCGAAATTTTCTTCGACTTAGCTGTCTGTCTGTCTAACTAGCTTTCTCATGGAGAAAAAAAGGATTTTTTTTTTGACTAATTAATTTTTGTTTTTATTCAAAAAAAAAAAAACTTATCGAAAGTTGGTCTTTTTGGCTTCAAATTACCAAGGTCTTGATTTGTTTTTTGAGATTTTATTGCCATCGTGTAATGAATACTGACACTTTATTGTTTCTTTGCCATTCTAGGAGTTTTACTGATTGCCTTTCCTAGAAAAAGGATGATATTCATTTTCTTCCTGCGCTTTGTGAAAAATTATGAATTCTTCGGGAAATCTTAATTATTTTTTTTTTAATAAGATTTTTTTTGTTTAGTATTATTTTTTTTATATAGTTTTCTGTTTAATTTAAATTTTGTTTCTAATTAGTTAAAGTTTGGTTTGAAGTGGTTTTTCTAATTCTTCAAAATGTTTATATAAAAAAGAGGCTGAGCCAAATTGATAATTTCTCATCAAAAAATTAATATTAACAACATAATTGGATTGTTCTAAAAAAAAATAAATTAAAGTTAGCAATAATATTTTGCATAATTATGATGAAATAAATTTTAAGTCGAAAACCAAGTTTTATCAATTTTGGTAGTGTTTTTTGAAAGTTGTTTTTTCTTAAAAATACAACTTATGCTAAGGGCATTATCTTATGTTAACATGTTAACAACATAATTTTGAATTCAATACCTCTATTTATCTTCTAGAAATTTGATTCGAACGTCAGGTTTATTTTCGAGCGGATGGAAAACAGCATTTACCTAGCCTGTCCTTAAAAAAAGTGAATCGTGTTCCCCCTCTAACTCACGTCCCTCCTCTCCAAGACCGTGGAAACGTGAATCATTTTTTTAGCTTAAGATATATCTCGAAGAATAAAACCTTCTTAATGATTGGCAGTATGGCTTTGGTAGCAATAGGTCCTCTGGTGATCTGATACGAGTAGTTCATCTTACCGAATAGTGAAAAAAATCTTTAAATACTTTTGGAGAAAGTAATAGTATTGCAGTGGATAGTTCAAAAATTTTTGATAGAGTTTGGCACCAAGCTCTTGGTATTAATAAACTCTTATTTTTTCTTTCTTTCTCATATTCATAAACGATCTCTTGTCTGCCACTTTTAATACATTAAACTTGTTCGCTTATGATTAGACCCTCAGCTAGGGGCAATTGCCCCTAAAAAAAGTTTAAGTCTTTTAGATAGGATCAGAAAAAAAGCATTGAAAATGATAGGCGATAGAACTTTAACCGAAACATTTAGATCACTCGAACACGGCCAAAATGTTTCATGCTTTTCGTTGTTTTACAGATATTTTTAAAAACAATGTTCTAAACAATTCAACCGTACTTTCAGGAATGCTCATCAGTTTACACATGAGCTCAATTTCAGACTTAGTGTTAAGTATAGAGATTCTTTTCTTAACCACTTATCGAGAATGTGGAATGCTGTTTTCCCTCCCAAGCCCTTAACAAGTTTTCTTGAATATCAATGTTTGTTTAGTGTATAAAAACTGTCACACTAATTTTTCTGCAAACGTTACCAGATGTCAAAAACGTTGTTATTTAATGTATACAAATTATTATACAAACAAAAAACTTTTATTGATTTGTGTTTCGAATTTATACAAGTTTCACTTTTTTACTTGCGACATATAATAACAGTATGGGAAGTTTTGAGTTTGTAAAAAATCCGAACTCTAGATTTTAATCAAACATGAAATTACGATAGTAGAGAAGTCGAAAAAAGAAGGTTCCCTGATTCCGTACTTCTGTCTGTTTGTCATGGCCTGGCATTGATTCGGTTGACTTCAAATTTAGAAATTAGAGTTTTGAGCCGATTCGTCGTCCTTTTCTGTGTTTTTTTAAATACTGTAAATAACAGAAGTACAAATTTTGTTGGTAAAAAATCTAAAATTCAAAATTTCTCAAAAACAAACCGATAGATTTTTTGTATATTTTCGTAAATGGTTTTTTCTTGATTTGGCTTCTTTTAATACAAAAAAATGCTTTTGTATTGCTCCAGCAGGGGACCCCCACACAACAGTTATTTTGCTTTTAAGTTTTCTCAGGAACTAATCCTCACATTGAAATCGTCATTGCGGGCGATTTCAATGTACACAATTCTTCTTGGCTTCAATATTCTGGCCAGTCAACACTGGAAGGAAGGTATGTTGAGATCTTTGCTGAGTTAAATCAATTAACTGAGCTTGTCGATGAGCCAACACGAATCCCTGACGTTGCAGGTCAATCCGCCAACACCCTGTTTCTTACCTCTGACCCTATTCAGTGTATTACCGCCTCTAGGTACATCAGACCATTGTATTGTATCTGCAAAATTCTCATGTCTAAAAAACTCAGTTAAAGAAAAAACTCTTATGAAAACCGTTTTTCAATATGAGAAAGCCAACTGTAACGGTCTCAATAATTATTTTAGGATCTTTAACTGGTCACTATTCTTCCTCGATAGTGACGTGGATTCCAGCTCAAATATGGTTACAAATTTAATTCTTTGTTGAAAGAGAAATTTTATCCCGAACAGGATAAAATCTATCAAACCCAAAGAGAACTCATAGTTTGATTCGAGCTGTAAAGAGAGGTTATTAGGATTAGAGATGTAAGTTTCCGTTGTTACAAAGCCAACCCGACTGAGGAAAACCGGAATAAGTTCAAACAAGCTAGTTATATAATGTAATGGTTATATTCGTCGAACCAAATTTTTGCATGATCAGAAAATACTACAATGTCCCAAAGGTAGTAAAAATGTCTAGTCATTTGTAAAAAACGTACGAAACACCACGTCATCCTCGGTTCCAACGCTCGTCCACAATGACACGCTCAATGTAAGCTCGATTGAAAAAGCTAATTTGCTTGCAGCACAGTTTGCTGTTAATTCGACGCTACCGGAAAGTGTCATGAGTCCTCCTGTTCTTGATGAATCTCTTCTTCGTTGGATTAGAAATTACCTTTCTAACCGTTCAATACAAGTTGTATTGGAGGATGGTTACAATTCTGAAATTCATAAAATAAATGCTGGTGTCCCCCAGGGCTCCGTTTTGTCTCCGACACTCTTTCTTATATTCATAAATGATCTAATGTCTGCCACTTCAAATCCATTAACCTGTTTCACCGACGACAGTACCCTCAGCTTCTCATACTCGTTTATAGATTCACATTCTTGTCCTTCGGATGTGGAACTTAAACAGCAGCGTATTATAAGCTCATTAAATTCTGATCTTAACAGCATTGTACAATGGAAAATTAAAAACCGTATAGAATTTAATGCTTTGAAAACTCAATGTTGTCTCCTGTCGTTAAAGCGTAACACACCCCCGATGCCACTATCTATGACTTTTAAATACAAATTTCGAAAAATGAAGGACTTTTTTTGAGAAATTAAATTACGTTGAAATTTTTGAAAACAAAATTTATATGAAGTCGATATCTCTGCTAGTTCTCGAAATATCTTAGTCGAAAAAAGATTCCTAGCACGTACGAAGGTACACGCTCACACACTGGCATCCTCCTGTAAACCTTATTTTTAGGTTGGAGGGACCTTGAAACGTCAATATTATCAATTCGACAAATCGGACCGAAAATCAGAATAAAACAGTACGGTCCATATAATTTAATGTTTGAAGATTATTTCATGCAAATGTTGACTTTGACTGCACCTCAAATGGTCAATCCGCTTAGTCCAATTTTGGCATACTCTTTCCAACATTTCGGCCGGTATCTCACGAATAAATGATTCAATGTTGTGTTCCAATACGTTAATTGAAGCGGGCTTGTCTGTATAGACATGAACTTTAACAAAACCACACAAAATAGTCTGAAAACGTTAAATCGCACGATCTAGGCGGCAAATTGACGGTCCCGAACGTGAAATAAAATGTTCACCGAGCACGCCTATCAATAAGTATAATGTTACGCGTGCTGTGTGGCAAATGTGACACCGTCTTGTTGAAACCACATACCATGCAACTCAAGCTCTTGAACTTTGGGCAAAAAAGTTACGTTACGACTTGCATCATCTTTGAAGACGTATGGTTCAATAATGCCACCAGCTCATAAGCCGCAACAACTGTGCCTTTCTCTGGGTGCACTGGTAGCTCTTGCAGTACTTCTGGCTGATATTCACTCCGCAATCGACAATCCTGCTTATTTACATACCCATTGATCCAAAAATGAGCCTCGTCGCTGAACACAATTTTTCGGTAAAAAGTGGATCTTCGGCCACCTTTCCAAAAACCAATTCACCAAAAATTTTACATTGCAGTAGGTTGTTCGGCATCAATTCTTACACCAGCTTTATTTTGAAAGGCATCACACCTAAATCATTCAGCAAAATTTTCTAAGTTGTTTAGTAACAGATTCCCAATTACTGCGAACGGCGACGTATTGATAATTGATGGTCATCTCATTATTAAAATTAGCAGATACAGCTGCGATATTTTCTTCATATCGCACTCTACGAGCGTGTTGGTGGTTTATTGTCCAACAATGTAAATTTGGTGTGAAATTTAGTCACAATAGCCTGAATAGCCGCTTCAATGGGTCAACCATAAAGTAGAAGAAGCGTACAATGAACTTTTTTAAAAGAGAACGCATTTTGGTAATAAAATTCAATAATTTACAAGTGTTGTTTGTTTGTAAGACGGTTCATGGTTAAATTATAGACCAAACTGAAGATGTTTGAAAGTGAAACAAAAGACGAAACGTGAGTTATGATTAAAACAAACACTCTTCGTTCATGTCAAAACAATGACAGAATCTTTATTCTCTATTCTTATGTTTCTAACTTAATAATAACTTATACATATAAAAATACTTAAAATCTAGATGACGGCATGGAGAATATGATGCCGTCGTTATTATGTACATCGGTGTTGTTTACATTCATAACACCTTCACCGCCAGATTTTGAATTCTCCTGAATTCTATCATTTACAATTTTTACATTCACTTTATTTCTTCTGAAGTATATAACTATTATTATTACAAATATGACAACTATGATTAATATTGTCGAATTAAAAGCATAGGAAATATTTCGGTGGAGTTTTAACTCTTTGATTTCATTTATGTTTTCAAAATGCTCTATCATTATATTATCGAAATTTACAAGTTTTGGAATGGTGCTATTTACATCATTGCTAGGGTAAAAATATTTAGCTTCTATTTTAGTAATTTTATTGTAAAATTTTTCTTTTGCAATTTCTATACTACAGTTATAAAAACTTATCATATTATTCCTATTCAGTTTTATTACTCTGTCATCGCAATTTTGAATAAGATTTTCTTGTACAGCATTTTTGACTATAATTGTTTCTTCGTCAATTGAATTTATCATTGTTCTATTATTAAATCTTAGTTTACAATCATTTGTAAATATACAATGGGTACTTGTTTTTAAATCTTTATACATTTTATTTTCTTCATATGCTAGATTCTTTTTTTCAATTGTAACAAAATATGCATCTGACTCATCAATTTCATAGTTTTGTGAATTAGCTATGGGAAATATAAGCTTAAGATCTACTTTTACATAATTTCTTGGAATCTTGATTGCAATTATTAATGTTTGATTTGAATACTTAAGTATACCAACTTTTATTAATTTTAGCTTGTAGAAATCAATATCATACAACTTTATTTCCTCTGCCGTCAGAATGCTAGGATGGAAGACATTGTTCTTAGCGGCTGCAATACTATCTTGTATCTGATCAACTTTGTTTTCTAAATACCTTAGTTTGAGCATCTGATCTAAATACAAGGACTGCTCCCTTATTTCTCTATTTTCAACTGAAATCGAGGTGAGATATCCTAATGTTTTGTTCCTATCCTGCTCTATTGCTGTTTTGAGTATATTGAAACTTTCATCAAAGTGTCTGTTTATAGAAATCTGTTTATTAGAATTAAAAATAGCATTATGATTGTTTTCTTCATTGATCTTTAAATGTTCCAAAATTTCTTGCCTATCACTATCGTCCATAGTTCCGAATAGCCACTTTTGTACACTACCTACAAGGTTGATTAAACCTCTTCTCTGTCTGGTTTGTTTTGGAATAATTGAATTGATCTTTGTTCTGATATCATACACAACTGACTTTAATAATTCTTTGTTACTCATACTTATCTTTTTAATGTTCAACTCAAATCTTGATAGAATGCTACTAATGTCTTCTAGGTCTATAATGTGAAGAACGGTATTCGTTTGGTTTGTAACTTCGACTTCTTTTACTTTAATTGTTGTGTATCCCATTTCTTCATGTATGGGACTCACCTGCAGTAGCCCCTGTGCTACTGGGATTAGCAATAGAATCACTATTACGGAGGATATTACCTGTAAGTTTAAAAGGTCTTTTAATATTGGAGCTATGAACATTTTCCAAAGAATTTAATCTATAATACGGTTCATCTTTATGCCTTAACCTCTTGTAGTTTCTTATATGTCCCTCCTTTCTACCTTCTACGTAATCTTCCCTATTAAAATTTCTTCGATCAATAATATGCCTCTTCACTGCTTCTACTCTCGTAACTAAATCTTGACAGTTTTCTTTATCCTTCGCTTGCCTGGGAGAACATTTGATTGTAGAGTGATATCGATCGTTATAGTGCCCTATAGCCATCTGTATCTTCATTTCAATTGAGAGCTCACTTCCCTCTATTCCAGTTATTATCTCTAATAAGGTTGAGTGAAGCCGCTCTATGTCTGCATTCCCTGTATGATTATTTGGTTTTGTTAAATGGACCTCAACACCTTCGGCATTTAGAAAATCAATTAGTTGTTCAGCTCGAAATTCATTGTCCATTATAATCTTTTTCGGCCTACCAAATTTGGCAAACTGCTCAATAATCAAAGTTTTCTTGGCTCTCCAGTTACGATCAGTTATTTGATATGCTGCAGCAAATTTAGTGAGTTTATCTATCGTAGTAACAAAAGCATGTTTTTTAAAGTGAAATATGTCAAGGTGTATAATTTCATTTTTCTCTGATGGAGTCTCGGTAAATTCAAATTTAGCTTTTATAGGTTTCCTATCGTACTTTATTCCTCTACATTTGTTACAATTCCCTATAATAAGTCTTATTTGATCTCTAAGCTTGGGATAATAAATTTTATCCTTAAGACTATGATAACATTCATTTATTCCGCTATGCATTGATTCTTTGATGTGATACAATGACAACTGCTTGTGTAGTTCTTCTTCTGTCTTAATGTCCCGAGCTCTTTTTGAACATCGTACAAATTTAATGTTGCTGTGAGATGAAAACATTGATATTAAAATCTTTTGAACCTTATTGTAGTCTGAATCATTGACTTCGGAGAAAATTCCAACTAGACCCTTTTTAACATACTTCTTAAGAAAATCTCTAATTTTACCTTGATCTTCTAAAGGATTCAATTCCAAAATTGTTCTTTTATGCAATGTCTGTATTTCATGCTCTGGACTGTATGTTAGCCAAAGTTGCAATTTATACTTATTGACAATTTCATCTTTAATACCTATGTGATCCAATCTTTGCTCATCCACAGAGTGTTGAGTTTGGTCATCATTATCAGACATTTCCAAATTAGATTCTTCGTCATTATTTTTATTAATCTTTTCTGAATTCTCGAGTCGACTTAGATAGTCCGCTACCTTGTTTTCCTTACCCTGCAGATACTCAATCTCGTAATTAAACTCCTGAAGCTTTAGCAACCACCTTTGATTTCGTTGGGAGAATTCTTTCCCTTTGTATTTACCATCTAGGTACTTAATAGGTGCATGATCCGTTATAATCTTAAATTTATTCCCATATAAATATGGTCTAAAATATGTGACAGCATAAACAATCGCCAAGAATTCTTTATCTGTGGTGCTATAATTTTGCTCATGGTTGTTTAAAGTTCGTGAAATGAAACATACTGGATGACCTTGTTGTGACAAGACTGCTCCTATAGCATAATCACTAGCATCTGTCGTCACAACAAATGGTTGGTCATAGTCCGGATATTTCAAAACTGGATGTGATAGTACTAAACATTTAAGATTTTCGAATGAGGCAATGTATTGCGGATCGTTTATATTGATCTTAACCCCTTTCTTTAAGTACTTTATCATCGGGTATGCTATCTTTGCATAATCCCTAATAAACTTTCTATAAAAACCAGTTGTTCCTAAAAATCCTTTCAATTGCTTTTCCGTCTTTGGCAGTTTGATTTCCTGTATTGCTTTGATCTTTTCAGGGTTCGGCATCATACCATCTTTTGTTAATATATGGCCCAAGAACTCCGTATTTTTCTTAAGAAAGCTACACTTATCTGCTTGGATTTTTAAGTTGTGCTTCTTTAATCTCGAAAATACATTTCTTAGAGATTTAACATGTTCTTCTAAGGATGTCGAAAATATAAGGATATCATCCATATATACAACACATATTGTATTGATATATTCTCGGAGTATATCATTTAACATTCTCTGAAATGTGGCTGAAGCATTCTTCAAGCCAAAGGGCATCCTAACAAACTCATATAAACCGCCAGGAGTAACAAATGCAGTCTTCTCGATATCTTTTTCCGCCACCATTATCTGGTGATAACCTTTTGCAAGATCTATCGTACTGAAATATTGGGCTTTCCCCAACTTATCGAGAATACTCTCAATATTTGGTGTTGGATACTTATCGTCTACCGTAAATTGATTTAATCTCCTGTAGTCTACTACAATCCTAAATTTCTGAATTCCCGACTTGTCTACCTTTTTCGGCACAACAATTATCGGAGAGCTATATCTGCTTTTGCTTTTTCTTATAATGCCATTTTTCTCCATCTCCTCCATCTGTTTCCTCACTTCCATTTCATGGATTTTCGGATAACGATAGAGTCTGGAATGAATTTGGTTATCCGTTGTGGTTCGGATTTCATGAACAATTGTATTTGTTTTGGTCAGCACATCACCCTCTTTATATAGAAGACTCCTAAACTCTTTAATTACTGGTTCAATTACCCCCCTCTCAGATTCGTTAAGATGATCTAATGGAATGTCTTGCACTCTGCTTTCTTCAAGTACATTGATTTCTTGTGAAATTGTTTTTGTTAAAAAAGGAAGGCTAACTCCATTTGTCATAATTATCTCCTGAGTCTCTAAACTTATTTGCCTTACATTTTTATTCATCCAATCCATACCTAAGATTAGGTCATATGGCTTTTCAATACCCATAGCTATCCACTTCATTCTTGAATTACACGGATACATGAATTCTGTGGGACAAACTGTCGCTACTATTTTATTGGGTCTATTTACTTCGCCTTGTATGGTTGTAATAAGTGTGGGATCTGACTTCAGAACCGTATAGTCAATTTTGCATGTCTTTTCATTTAATAAGCTGATTGTTGATCCAGGATCTACCATAGCAGTATATTTTTTATTCTGAAAAGTTAATCTGAGAATGATTTTGTTTTCCGAGGCTAGTTTATAAAAAACGAATCATCGACTACATTAACATCAGCGTCGTCACTTAAAGCGTCAACTGACATATGATCGGACTGTGTTATTTTGCTGTTTTTACTTGTACCACATTGATTTTTTTGTCTACTACTGTTTGTCGTCTGCTTTAAGTTTCGGTCGTTGAAAGAATTACCTTTACTATATGTGTTACTTGAGCTACCAATTCTCCTATTACTACTTGGAAGTTGTTCGTCTTTCCTATTGTAATGAGAATTTGAATACTTGGGCTTCTTTTTTTCAAAGACATTTTTCTCTTGAACTTCTTTTTTACTAATCATGAACTTAAAATTTAAATTTGTATAATCCTGTCCTATGAAAGATGCAACAATGCTTCTAATTTCACTTAAATTAGTTTTATTCATAATGCAATAACCTAAGGAACCTGACACTATTATCTTAACCCTCTGAATAGCTATGCCACTAAGAATATCTGCCATCGTTGTTCTGTCTGTACAAAATGAAGCATATTCTGCAATTTCTTCAGCTATCTCAGCTAACTTATCATTAAGCTCTAAAATACTGTTTACCTTTAAAGACATAATCTCATTGGTGAGTGTCATCTGGTCCTTTCTAGGTCTGTAATGAGTTTTCAGCCTTTCCTCGCATTCTTTCCAGGTTTCTGGTGGGTTGATTCTTAGAAGGTTCTTTGCTGCTCCAGAAATTTTATAGTGGTATATAATTCCAAAGGCTGTCTTCTTCTCTTCTTCACCATTCAAGTCTTGTAGTTTTTTGTTGATGATGTCAATAAATGACGGTAATTCTCCTGGTTCTCCTTTGAAAACTGGAATGAATTCCAACTCTTTTTGGATTCTGGTTGCCGATCTTGAATTCTGTACAACTAATTGTGTCAGCATAACTATACACTGTTGTAGTTGTTCTTGATTTTGAGCCATTGTGTTTTTTGTTTTTTTTTTTTATGAACTGTTTTCTTGTTTATTAAAATCACTTCACTTTTTTTCTATTTATTTGCATTGACTGATTTTTAGTCTGCTTAATCGGTAATTGAAAAAAATGTTTTATATTTCCTTTTTTGTTTGTTCTTTTGTTTCTCAAATCTTCCAATTGTTTAATTCAATAGTAGAGATAGGGACGTAATTCCAACACAAAACAAATTTTCTTAAGCTTCGTTTCTTCACGATTTGTAAATCTTACTTAAACCGCTTCGTTTCCACTGTATTCAAACAATTTTCTTTTTGCGTTGTTTCGTTTTCGGTTCTTCTTTTCGCGACTGCGCCAGTTATGATTAAAACAAACACTCTTCGTTCATGTCAAAACAATGACTGAATCTTTATTCTCTATTCTTATGTTTCTAACTTAATAATAACTTATACATATAAAAATACTTAAAATCTAGATGACGGCATGGAGAATCTGATGCCGTCGTTATTATGTACATCGGTGTTGTTTACATTCATAACACGTGCGTCAGCTTGTTCTAAATAAAATGACTTCCAGGGAAAATTCAAAAACAAAATAACCCTTTTGGAGCAACACAAAAATATATTTCATTTAATAATAATAAAGTGCCTTGTTTTAATCAACCGATTTTTCCAACTAAGCGGAGTTGACTGTTTTTATAATCTTATGATATGTTATGTTAACTTCTTTACTTTAAACCTTTTTTTAATACAATCGTATGATATTTTTAATGTACGTTTAAACAAAATTTTATTACGTATTCAGTTGATATTTTAATAATTTACATTATTCCAATTAACATGCTCACGCAATCAATTCGAAATTTAATTGATTTCTGTAAATAAAACGGCATCGCTGAATAAATTAAGTTGCTGGTTTAATTTTTTCTTATCTTTTCAATAATTGTCAATAAATCAGATTAAGTGCATTTTATGAACCTAGTTTTTGTTCAGTCTCACAATAAAAAAATAGTTAAAGTTGAAGTTTTGCGCATGTGATTAAAGTAATTATTAGATTAATTGGAGGAACCTGAGATAGGTGTTCACTTTCCAGATGTTTAAGATAGTGAAGCATCTATTGAAAAAAACTTGTTGCCCTGCGCAGAACAAATTATAGTACCATGCGTCAAATATCATAAAAGATGAATGATAATGAAAATTTTTCTATAAATCAGCAGTTTAAAAGTTTATAAGAGGAAATAACGTTGCATGGGTAAGATGAGTAGCAATCTTTGCGGTACAAAGTCTTAAAAGTACTGCCAAATTATTTCTACGTTTTTCAAGTTGCTCAAATTTGCTGGACCTAAGATCAAGTGTTTCTCCCCAGTTTTACCGAACAATAACGTCAGCTGATGTTCACGATACTCTTAGGAGCCGGAAAGAGGAAGCATGTGAGTATCTTCCAGTATCCGCTGGCTATGTCTATATTGAAGACAAAGACTCCGTCTGTTAAATTATTTCCGATGCCTCCAACAACTCCTTTTAACTGCAAAAAGAGCATAGTTGAACTTAAGCAAAAACTTGTAAAGAACCAAAAAATTAAGACTTAAAAAAAAAGTTTAAACTTTGTATTCAAAACCGAATACATCTCCAACATCTACCAAGGACTGATTTTTAGCAGTGGCTATAACTGCCAAATGGCTATTAGCTACTAATAGCCACAACGAGAGAGAGGCATCTGTTTTAAACATGAAAAACTGGGGAATTTGTCAAACGCTTGTAAAAATATCAAACCAATAATGTAAGGTATAGATTTATAAGTAGTTTTACCAATTTAATAATCGGGTTGCAGTCTGTTGGGAACTAGAGCCTGCAACAACCATTCCTTATGCGAGTAGTGTTGTCAGGGATGGAGGGGACCTACAGTTTTAAACCGAATTCAAACGGCTAATTTGAGAATTTTTCATCACAAAAATTACTCTTGGAGAATTTGTCAATTTCTCGCAAGATGCAGTGCCCGTGAAAAAACTTTAGATGACATCGGCAGGGATCAAATACAAGCCCTTTGGAATGACAGTCCAACGCACTAACCATTATGCCAAGGGCATTAATTATGTTTTTAAATTTCAAGTAAATACTTCCCTAGAAGTAGATTCTCTTCAATATTTTGAGATTCGAAATTCATGATATAAGTTTTGATACAAATTATTTTAAGATATTGTAGCCAAAATTTGATCAGAAGAAACAATGAAAGGCCCTTTCTCTGGTCAAACTATTGAGGTATTATCCTTTTTAACCAGGCCTTTACTACGTAAACAACTGAAACCATTTGCTGATGAATTAATTGGAACTTCCCAGTGTCTCCATTAGCCCTGAAAAAGTTGATATCAGTGCTGAAATTAAGAGTAAAATAATTCCAGAATAATTCGCTACTTTTCTGGACTAAGTAAGAAATTGGTTATAAGACCCTATCGAAAAGCTTTGCGGACACGTTGTACAAAACCTTCTTCATCCCGATCTTGCTGTATGATGCAGAAGAATAAAACCCCTCTAAGGTGGATGAAAGTTCTCTTGAAGAAAGGTTGTACGTACGATTTATCCTGTCGGATACCATACAACCAAGCTGTACATTGGCTTGGCATTGTTCAAAATATTGGTTGTTCAACTATTAAGTTGGTTAGATTATGTTGAGTGAATAAATATGGCAGCTCCAGTTGGCAAAGTTTTAAACTCCAAGCCAGGGGTAACAAGAAGCCGAGGCAGACCCCATTTCCTGTGGAGCGACTAGGTTAAGGCCGCTACACCCGACTTTTCTTTCAAAATTGGAGACAGCAAGATATCCAGTTAATTTGTTTATGATGGAAATAATTATATATCTTTATTATGAAGTAAGCTCAAATAGTAAAAAACGCAATTCGGGTTTTTCTGGACAAGAATTGTCATCCTATTTTCTTATTCTCTAAGAGAACTACACCCGTACCATTCATTTAAACTCGAAACTCTTGCGAATTCAGAAGAAGCATTCAAAATCGTATAAGATTGTAAGTCTTTAATTAAGTAACACTTCTTCATAAAAAATTATATCAACCTTGTAATATCAAAAGCACACAAAATTTGTTGTTTTCATGTTCTAAGAAAAATGGAAAAGTCATCATGATAGTTTTTGCGAGGTGTCGGTCGTAGCGGATAAAGTATTTGAATAGACTGACATTTTTGAGTTTAAATACAATATTATAGCAAAAACAAATATCTAAATATCTAGATTTGTATCTTAAAATTCTAAATTAATTATACAATTCCTATAACGAAGAGCAGCGACAGTATAATTGTGTAGGGTATTCCATCCGCCATTTCCGTTTAGTATGTCAATAAGCTCGGCTTCATTAAGGATTTTGCTTTCCAAAATATCTGACCGTGAACTTTTTCATGATTGGACAAATCGCAATAAAATGATGAATGTCTTCTCGTATGTTCAGATTGCAAAGACTGCAAAGTAAAGGTAAATCTGGGAGATGGGGCATGAAATAAAGTTTAAGTAATTCTCCTCTCGTTTTAAAAATAGTGCTAATTTTATTTAATGGCATGTATTATTACAATGGCAGAAGTTTAAACGATGATAATAACATCTAAAAAGCGACGAATGGGCCTCAGATGCGTTTCTGTCGTACAAGATGTGACCGTATTTTTCTAAAAGTTGTTCATTTTGAGTTACCATCAGATTCACTCTGCAGGTATCCGCCAAACTTTCCCATTCCTTCGCCATATGTCCTTGCGCCATAATTGAACACTTCAATATGCTTTTGGGTATTCTTGCATCATTCATTTGTAAGACATTGACAATATAGTTGTAATGCATGCTAAGAGTTTCCAATATCATAGAAGGCAGCCCTGTTTCCAGATACAACATGAAGTTTGAGGTATTTCTCGGAAGCGGGAAGATTATTTTAATAAAGTATCGGAAAAACTTTTCGATTGCTTCAAAGAAACAGTAACCCCAAACCTGAGCCCCATACAATAAAATCGATGCAGCCGTGGAGGGGAAAACTTTGTTTTGTACTGTGGTCAATGCAATCACTTTTAAAGCCGCGTTCCCACACAGTTGAAATTGCACGTTTTGCCTCCGTTAGTTTCAGTCCTAGATGTTTTTTCATATTTGGATTCGAAGTAAATAGAACTCCCAGATATTTATACTCTCAAACAATTTCGAATGCCTCGTTATTGAATGTCCACTTTTCGTTTCTTGCAGTCCTGCCGCCACCTGCTCTAAATATCTTATCTTGGATTTTGAAAGATTTATGTGGAGATTCCAGCGATTACAATAGCCGTTTAGCATATTCATCATCATTTGCAGTCCATCCACCGTCTCTTTAAAGAAGACTATGTCGTCTGCTTACAAAAGTGCGGGTAAAGTAGTTCCTCCAAACACAATTCTGCCTTTGACTACATCTATTATGTCGTTTATAAACAATATAAAGAGCAAAGCACTCAGTATACACCCTTGCTTGAGACTCATTTCCGTGCGAAACTCTGCCAAGACAGACGCTCCATCCCATATTTATGCTGTATTCATTGTGTTCAAGGCTTTCAGAATGTTCATTGTTTTACTCGACAGTTCAATTGCATACAGCTTATAGAAAAGCCTTTCAAGAACGATAGAGTTGAATGCTGCTCGAAATTCAAAAAGAATGAAAAGCGGAAAAATATTGATTTCCTGAAACTTTCGTTAACTATAACATTTTCGAAAAGTCGGTTAAATTCTTTAGTATGCAGCAATAAAAATTCATTAGTTGCGTGCTTATAGTGCTCAAAAAGAATACGATCATTTCCTGGCGCCTTATTCACTTTAGCTTTGGAAACGGTGCATCTAGAAATTCATCTGTGATTAAAGGGGCTGCGTATAGTACCGATTGTGATCTTATCGTTGTGTTCAGAAGCTTAGATTTTGCACTTGTAATCCTAGAGAAATGATATTCATGGTTCCATTTAAGGTTTTTACAGCCTTCCAGAATTCGGCAGAGCTACTGGTGCGATTGATAACCGATACTGTCTCTTGATCAAAGGCAGATTTTTTTACTGCACATACTCGTATTCTTTTGAATTCAATATTTGCCTCGGAGTACAGTTTTCTAATAACAGCCAAGCTTCGTGACCAGAACAGCTTTCAAAATTTGAATGATGAGGCTCTTTATTTTAGTTGTGGTTTTCAATCTAGGATGCGTGGTACCAACCCACTTTCTTATACCAGCTATGAAATGAAATTACCGCTTTTAAATATTGTAGAGTAACGAAATTTAAAAAACTTGATATTTTATTGTGTATGCAAGGAAAAAAAATTTGAATTGATAGACTAAGGGGCGTTTTATCCGCCTACTTCTCATGCATTTCATGTCGTTTATATATTTAACTTCCGAGTCATGTAGAATGATGAGCTTTGGGGTACATACAAAATAAATCACACTAAATTTGTCAAACTGGGGCGTGTTATTCACCCACTTCTAGAAGAAAAGTTGGAATTCATTTGAAACGCAAAGTACGATGAAATTTATAAGAATGGTGAAGCTTGGAATACAAACAAAAAAAACGACTGCTTTTCTTTTCAAAAATCACTGAAATCACGCCATAGACATACGTGATAAAAAAAACATCTAAAAACTTTAGAAATAAGCCTACCGTGAAAAGATAGAGCATCTAAAAATGTCAATCTATTTGTAGTCCAGTAGCAAAACACCTAATAATAGTCACATATTTGCTACCAAATGATTACTGATTGCGTAATGTAAAGGTTTTGTTCTTTTTTTCATCACAATTTATATTTAGCCATTAATCATTTAATAGACATAAAATCCGTCGTTATTATGAGTTTGCTTCGATATCACACTTCTAAAAATAAATTGGTTTTGAAGCACCTTCGTAAATTTAGAACTTGACACATTTTTAGATCGCATTGCTTTTCACGGCTAACTTATTAATCAATTTTGTTCCTCTTCAACACATAACTTGGTTCGTTTTTTTAACATTGTTCTCGAAGTCCTTAATATTTGATTTAAATCTTTTTTATTGAATACGAATGAAATTGTTAAAACCATAACTAAATAAATTAATGCATCTCTTCTTTTACTGAATTGAAATTCTATTTTTAAATATTAAATTATATATTTCCTGAATAATAAAAACAACCCTACCGTTTAGGGAGGTCCTGATTGTTTTTTATATTTACCAAATTCATTGGCATCGTGGAACAAATCCTTGCAATTAATTCTTTTTTTTTGAGTTTTGTTTTATTTTATGAGATTATAAATAATTTATTTGGGTAATTTAATTTTAATGCTCTCATGGTTAACAGGATTGTATACATGCATGTGTGTGTTTGTGTGAAGCTGGAAAGAAGGATATTATGTAAGTAAAGTATGTACATATTAACCAGAAAACAGTTTCCCTCCATTAAGGATATAAAAAAGGGAAGAGATTTTTTAATGTTGCCAATGAAATACATTAAATAAAGAAAATGCTGAAAAATAAGTTCCTTTCACAAAAACTTGTGTGTAGAAAAATGATATCCTCTTTTATAGTTGTTAACCATTTACTCGTAGCTATTTGTATATACGTTACGTAAAGGTACACATAATATTCTTCTTTTTATTTTTGTGAATTGAAAATATTTCAGCAAGGGATGTGTTTTTAGGTTTTTATGGGTGTGTGTGTATTTCTTTCCATCGAATTAATGAATTATTTATTAACTGAATAAGTAAGAATTAATTTTTAATTTTAAGGACATTGTCATCATATTGTAGGTATGTGAATTTTCTCCCTTATTTCGATTGTTTTGAATCCCTTTTATCGTGTGTTGTTTTTATCCTTAAAAAGGTATGAAAGGACAGGATAGGAGAGATAACTATATACACCTACCTTTGTTTGTGTGTTTTTTTTTTTGGCACGTGGCATGTCCTTGTTTTTCATATTTTATCCCTTTTATTTTATAAATACTTCTTATGACTGTTGAGGGGTTTATAAAAATAAAAAGATCTTTATCCTACATATGCATAAAATTTAATTGGTAGTTGCAAATTTCTGTATTTTTTTGTTTTTGTTGTAAATTGTTCAATATATAGATAATCGAATCGAAAAAAAGGACATAATGTAGGATCTTCATAAATGTACCTATAGCATGTTTTTTTTGCAGCAGCAGCTGTCAATTTCCAGGTGGCCGATAATGATAAATTAACAATGCAGATTTGACCCTATAGGTAGCATGCTTACTTAACCTATATCCCTACCCTATGCTTTTATCCTTATTTGGCCTTTTTTGTTTCTGTTTATTTATTTATTTTATACCTATAAGAAGGAAGAAGGATATTCTGTGGATGTCGTTTGTATACACTTATATATTGATATGTTTAATGAATATATCTTCTGTATTTTATAAGCAGCATCAAGTTCAGGATATATGAACCTATAAACATTCAGGATATTGTGATGACCAGGACCAGTTACAGGACTATACCAACAGCAAGATTGTACTACAATTATATTACCTCGCTACCTCTTCCAACTTAACCTCCTTCTGATGTGTTTTTGGTTTGTATACGAGCATTAAAAAGGATGTATATTTTTATTAGGGAGAGAGCAAGGATATGTACAGACATACGTAGAGTTATGGGGTTAAATAGCCTTTGCCATCAGGCAGGATTGTTATAATTTTCCTGATAAAACAAAAAAAATATTTAATTTTATATCCTGATGTCGTCGTTATCGTTGGGAGAATGGTGAATTTTGCAACAAAAACAAAATAAAATAAAATTGAGAATGTTTTTGTGGTGGTGGGTAGGCGTCGTCGTCGTGTTTTGGTGACGAACATGATTCCACTTTAGTCTACTACATACAAAAATATATATTTATCTACATAATATAATCTGGATCAGAGGACACATGAATGAGATCCCTAAGGGTTGTGTTGTGTATGATGCCTGCGCTATAGTGCCTCTGCCTCTGATTCTGCCTTTGGTGCAGATGGTTTTTCTGTTGTTTGTGTTCTCTTTTCTGACGTCATGATTAAGCTAACGTCAGTCAAGTGAATAAGATTGAGATTCATTACAACGTTTACATTTTCGTCCTGTCTCTTCTCTCACTCTCTCTTCCTCTCTGTTTTTCTCATTTCCATGAGGAATTTGATTTTATAGGTTGAGTTGAGGTTGATATTGGTATAGGTAATGGTATATGTAGATGGTCTTTACCTACCTTTATTCCTTAAGGTACTTGCGATCTGTTGAGTATAGTAGTAATATTTAATGTATATTTGTCAACTGACATTTACGTCATACCTTTATAATAAATATTTTGTTAAGTGGTTTGTTCTCCTGAATTATCTAGAAGAAGGAAGAAGAGTGTATGTTTTTTTTCTTGTGCTTTATTGGAGATTTCATGATCTTTGTTTTTTTTTTTAAGATAATCCTTGGGGATTCTAGTTTAGTTTTGTGCGAGTGTTAGTTTCTGGTTTTTGTGTAATTTGAAGAGTTTTGTTTTGTTGACTTTAAAAATGAAAAGTTTGCATTTAAACTAAAATTAAAATTAAATGGTGCCCAATGTGGATACTTAACGCAAATATTTGCTAAAGAATTATTATGATAAAAAATGCTGAAGTTATTGTTTTTGGTATCGAACTCCCGAAATAATTCCATATATTTATAAAATTTGAAACAAATTAAGCTCGAAGTTTTGTTTAAAATTTGCACCGCAGCCATCTTTAATTTTAAACAAAATTTTTAAAATATTAAAAAATTTTTTTTTTTTTAAATCTTCTATTAGCAAAGAGTTTTCCAGGCCAAATGGAGTTTTCTTGAAAGAATCGAAATTCAAAAAAACACAACATCGTTTTAAAACTTTTTTACTGCATAAGCAGATAAATTAGATTATATAGACACAGATATTGACCCAAAAAGTTTTAGCTATACAATTTTAAGACGATCAACTTAACTCAAAAATAACTATCGTAGTGTTGTATTGTTAGACAAAATATATTTCTTTTATTTTTTCATATAAAACTTCATAAAATAATATTAAGTGAAAATTAGTATCAATCAGAAATCCTAAATAAGGTTCAATTTAGTAAAAAATAAAATATTTTGTACACTATTAATTTTAGACTCAAAATTATTACCCATGTTTTGTTGGAAAATCTATCAATAGTATGGTAGGATTTTACACTAATGACAAAAACAATATTCGCAGTATGAATACTTCCGATAAAAGTTAAAGTAGAATCTTACTACGGATGGGTTTTTTGACATTAACGCGAGTCTCGAATGGACCTTATGTGATTACCTTATGTGATTCCGTTCTCAAACGTTGGTACGATTGATATTGCATTTGTATCTCGATAGCTGTGTTCGTTGAGTAGTTGTGCATATAAAATCATGTATTTTCCATTGGGGAAAAAAATCAATCTGTTACTGTTGGTATTATGTTGGCTTATTTTGCACGAGAAAACAATAGAAAAGATAATTAAGTTTTTCAATGTTTCCATTAAAGGTTTATCTCAGTTTAAATTAAATAAATCTTTTTGGCGTTTTCACCGCACAAGAAAATTTAAGAATGATTAAGTTTGACAGCACTTTCTAAAATGCAAATGGTGTTTCGATGTTTATTATAAAGTGCAAGTGAGACAGTTTGATTCGTGTTAAACAATGAAGAACTAAATAGTTCAGCACCGTATAAGAATATGCTACTTACTCAATTTGCAATTTTTTTGCTTTAATTTGATTAAAACAAAACTTTATCTTTTGTACACATATATGCAAATCAGACTGTAATGCATTATCTGTAAAACTAAATCCTCGACACATTTTTTTTACAAATTTTGAATCGACTTCAATCCTCGATCGGCTCTTTTCAACTCGATTCAGTTATATAAATATTTGAGACGAGCTTCAAGCTCGCTTTAACACCACATGTTAATGTAGTAGTCTACGAACAAACCCCCTTCTTGAAAGTTTAATTTTTGTCAAATTGTTATTATAGAATCTCAATTCAATTCAATCTCAGATATTTTCTTACCATTTCTTCTTGAAAATTGTCCATTTTATTAGTTTTAGTTAGTTTTTTTGCTGAAGTTAATCCTATCTTTTGATTTTCACAAAATTTTCTTCTATTTGTGTTTTTTTTATTATTATTCTGACAGGTCTTTTTTCAGTTGTACCAATTTTTAAATTAAAAAATCAGGCTACTGCCGATGGGTTTTATTTGGAATTTTCTTTTATACTATTTATACAATTCCAAAAAAACACAGGTATTGTAAACAAATCTTTATTTATTGAAATGTCGCTTTGAACGACCTGTTTAAGAATTTGGAAATATAGAGCGCATTTTCAAAGAAAGCACTGTCATCCCTTAAGTTAATTGTGCAACAACTGTTAGGCACTTAATATATTAAAAAAGGAATTGTAAACATATGTACGAGTTTAGTTATTCTTAAAATACAATGAAAACGAATCTTTTGTTTAATAATTTGAACTTAAATCCAATTTTTTAATATTTTTTTAAAAGAAAATAACGTATACCTGAAAGAAATTACTAGCTATTCCGTGGTTTGTGGCAATCATTTTTACTATTAGATGATTTAGAGATAGCTCTGATTTTCTTTCCGAATTTAAAATAAAATAAACAAATTTTTTTTAATTAATTAAGTTTAAATACGCTTTATTAAAATTCATCGGATCTTTAGTGGAAACATAGAGTCCAAAATCTTATTTTTCATTTAAAAAACCTTTGAAACCTATTCCATCAATAATAATTAAAACTTAAGCGTTTTTTTTTCTGAAGATATTATAGATTTAAAACCAATTTGGTATAAGATTTATAAAAGGATTTTATTTAGCTTGAAAAAAATATTCCATTTTAATTGCTTTCAAAATTAATCAAATGTTACCTACATTTGAAGTCGATTTTCTTAATCCTTCAAAATGTTTAAAAATCAATTTTTGCCAATTTTGGTAGTATTATTTTTTCGGAGTTTCATATTTTAAGTACAAACTAAACAAAGTGTGAAATGTAATGTAATGACCTAAAAATACCATTTATCTTAAAATTTTAGCAAACTCCAAGGTCGTCATTTTTCTTTGTGTACACTTATTTTGGAGTTGGTATCACTTTTTGTTCGAACTTTAAGTTTTTGATTATGGACAGACACAGTGTGAGCATATACAAAATTTATGAAAAAACTGCCAGTTAATTTATTTATTGTTAAATAATTTATAGCATTTAACGAAAGCATTTTTTATTCCCAACGAAACTAGGCAAGTTTTTTGGTAGAAAAGTCGAAAAAAGTGAATGAAATAAATTATAGTTGGTGCAAGAATCTGCTGGGCACTAGAGCCTAGAGACTTACAATTCTCAACCATTTCTGTTAAGGAAGGGACCTACAGTTTTGTGCCAACTCCGAAGGGCTAATTTGGGAACGAATGAACCCAAGATCTTTAGCATGACAGTCATACGCACTAAACATCACGTTACATGGACTACGTCGAAAAAAGTCCCAAGTTTCCGTTTTCCTGTCTGCCTGTCCTCGACCTTACAGTCTAAGCGATCAAACTTCTCGTGTCAAAACTCCTCAGTTAAAGAAAGAGCTCCTAAGAGAACCGTTAGGCAATACGAGAAAGCCAAATGGGACGGTCTCAATAATTATTTTAGGATCTTTAACTGGTCACTATGCTTCCTCAATAGTGACGTTGACACCAGCGCAGATATGATCACAAGTTTGATTCTCCTGGGAATGAGAACTTTTGTCCTAAATAAGGTTAAAAGCATCAGACCCAAGGAAAACGCATGGAACGTAATTTTCCGTTGTTTTCCAACTCAGGAAAACCGGAACAAGTTGAAGCAAGCCAGGAAGACCTGCACCGCCCATATTCGACTGAAGAAATTTTCACATGGCCGAAAATTACGTCAATTGCAATGTCCCTAAGGCAGTACAAATTTTGGTCATTTGTAAAAAACATGAGAAATTCTTCCTCTTTCTCGGTTCCTATACTCGTTGTCAATGACACTCCATTTGTTAGTTCCTTAGAAAAAGCTAATCTCTTTGTTAGGCAGTTCGCCGCCAGTTCGGCGCGGTCAGTGAGTGTTATGACTCCGCCTGTCATTGAGCGCGTTAATGATTCTATGGGGTCAATCTTTTTCGCCCTCGTACTGTAGCGAGAGTCCTAAAAGATCTTAATACACATAAATCCGCTGGTCCGGGTGGTAGCCCCGCTATTTTTCTGAATAGTTGTTCTTCAATGCTGGCAAAAATACTGCGTAAGCTTTTTCATCTGTCCTTCGCCTCAGGTCTCGTTCCGAGCGGATAGAAAACTGCATTTGTGCAGCATATTCTCAAAAAAAGACGAATCTTCCTCACCGTCTACTTATCGACCGATTGCACTTACGTCCCTTCCTTCCTAAGTCATGAAAACGCTGATTAATTATTAGCTTGAGAAATATCTCGAAGACCGAAAGCTTGCAGTACGGCTTTAGCAGCAATACGTCCACTTATGATCTTATGGTTTACCTCACCGAACATCTTATGGTTTACCTCACTTTACATCGTTTTGAAAAAAGTAAGATTATTGCACTTGATATTTCAAAAGCATTTGATAGGGTTTGGAATTAGGCCTTCTTATCGAAAATGCATGCTTTCGGCTTCTTCATTAGATTAGTAATTACTTTTCGAACCGTTCAATACAAGTTGTTTTGGAGGGATTTAAGTCTGAAAACCACAAAATAAATGCTGATGTGCCCCAAGGCTCTGTTCTATCTCCAACACTCTTTCTCATTTTTATTAATGATCTCGTGTTTGCAACTTCTAATCCAATACATTTTTTCTTTTTTGACTTGACGGTGTCCAAAAAAGGTTCTTAGAATTAACTCTACCATTTTTCCCATGGTCACATGGAGTAGCTTTGCACCCTTATATGGATAGGCTTAAACTAATAGGTCTTTAGTGCTAACTAATCACCGAAATTATTTGCAACTTTGCTGTATTGTTGGAATTCTCAGTGGGTCCATTTCATCTAGATCAGTTTTGTGTCAATTCAATTTTAAATGATCAACGAAAATTTGTTGACATTACTCATCCACAGGAATGGTTGTGAGTAATTAGGCTCTTATGACTTACTTAGGTCCTCAGACTTGTTAAGTCCGTTGGGAACCCGTTAAGGGGCATAGGACCTCTACTACGCCTACATGCCATCGTGTACGGTTTTCAGAGATGTGTTTCAGCTCCCTCCATGTTTTGCCTAGTGACGCTGATTCCGCCTCGACTGTCCTGCGCCATGTGCTTCTCGGTCGTCCAGCTTTTCTTCCTTCTTGTGTGAGTGGATTTTCCTTTGCATTGCTTGGCGTGCAATGCGGTCGTTACCTTTTTGAAGCGTATGTCCAATCCATTGCCACTTACGCCTTCATATTATAGAGTCTATACGTTCCTGGCCTGTCCTTCTATGAAGGACCTCATTTGATATACGGTTTGCCCAAAATATCCTTAGGATGTTACGAAGACATCTATTCACGAAGGTTTGAAGCTTTCGTGTAATGGCTGAAGTTACCTTGCAAGTGCTGCACACATAAAGAAGCACAGATTCGACATTTTTTAGAAACAGTGGCTTTGTCCTTAAGCTGATAGAGTTATTCCTCCAAACTTTCGACAACATACCGTACGGCAAAGCAAAAGCGGCAGATGTAGTCTTGTTCGGTTCCGCCTTCGATTGAGACGATACTTCCAAGGTATTGAAAGCTCTCCACTTTATCCACCGGTTGCGAGAAAATATTTATTTGAGAGGATGGTCGGGTTCCGAGGCTGATCATTTTTGTTTTGCCGGAATTAATTTTCAGCCCTACATCTTCTGCTTCTCTCTCCACACTTGTTGTCATTTGATGGAGATCCATGATCCTTTGACGAAGTAAGTAATCCAAGTGATTTAAGTAGTATGTTAAAGTTCATTGGATCCCTCCGCTACATGCCAATGCTGCGCGCAGTACATCGCTTATCACCAACAAAAACAATATTGGGGACATAATACAGCCCTGTCTGTCTCCGCTTCGGATTTCAAAATCATCTGACGACCTACCATCGTGTAGAACGTGACACTTGGATCCATCATAATATGTTGCTTTAATAACAGCAATTAATTTTTCTGAAATGTTTCTCCTCCGCAACGTTTACCTGATATACTCCTTGTTAACGCTATCAAAGGCTTTCTCGAAGTCGATGAAGAGCAAATTAGGCTCTGGTACCAAAAATTATAAACTACTTTTCCCAAAGTTTCGAATTTCTGTTTCTGTTACTGAATTTAGCTAAGAAAATAAAAAAAAATTAACAATTTAAAAATCAAGTGAAATATACATTCAACTGCTTTCAAATTTGACGTTAAACTTTTTTATCTTAAATTTTATTTTGAAAAAAAAAAGAAGAAAAAGAAATAATATGTTGTTTAATTGGCTTCACAAGACGGCCAAAAATAAGTTTATATTATGGATCAAAATAAATTAAATCAGTTTTCCCATTTCGTTTGATTGTTGGTGATTCGACTACGACGACATCAGAATCGACATATTATTTCTTTTTTCTTTATTTTGTATTGTTTTTTTTTTTAATAAAATCGAATGAAATTGAATTGAATTGTATTCGAATATTGAGTGAATGCTGATGGAGGCATTCAAATCAAGGATCAAATTCACATTCATATTGAATTGCATTTAAGTTTAAATTGATTAAAATTAATTTACTATGACAATTTGACTTTTATAGGTTATGTCATCCAATCAATGATAAATATTTGTTATAAAAAAAGTATCTGAGAATAAATTCCTTCAATTTTATATGAAAATCATTTCCGATTATGTGAAGAAGGAGATTTTGTTGTTGTGGTTGTTTATAAGTATACAATGAATGAAAAGTATCAAATACTTCAAAAAAAGCTTTAGTAAAGTAGATAAAAGTCCGTAACTCAAGTCGATTATATATTTTCAATTGCTTTGTGGTATCTCATTGCTTTCAAATGTTTAAAATTCAATTTAAATCAACAATTTGTCTCTTTACCACACCACCCATCATCACGGTATCATAAAACAAAACTGAATCATCCTAACCATCATCATCAAGGTAGGTTCGCCTTTCGTCCTTTATAAATGATGCTCTTTGGGTTCAGTTTTATTCTTTTGTACGTATCCAATTTACCAATCTACCTAACCGATACAAAATTCTGAGAAAAATTAAAATTCACTCATACATAAAGTTTACATATCCATTAGCATGTGTGCCAATATTTGCATTCTCACTTTTCTCAATACTCTTTCAGTGTTTTATTCAAAAATTGTGTATTCGAGTGTGTGTTCTGCTAACTCGTTCGTCCTCATCAATGCTCATATAAATGCTCAGGACTCAAAGCAGAAGCGGTAGAACCATCAACATAGCTACTGAGCTTAAAATCCAATCTATTATCCTTTCAATTAAATTTTAGGTAGTTAGATATGGTTTTGAAAATATATGTATCTCCCGTACATCCTATTGGGGGCTTTTTCTGTGCATTTTTCTCTTTCTCCCCATTAAATCCTTGGCCGAAATTTGTGTGTGTATAATTTGTGTAATTATTCTTTTGATCGGCGATAAGGGTAGAAGTTCTATATATAGAGATATATGTAGGTACCTTCGTCATAAGGGCGAGAGTTGACATTTTAAGGATATTTTACATTTTTGTTCAGGATAATCAGAGTGTCTCAAAGGAATTTCCCTAAAATGAGTGTCCTTAAATTGTGTCAATGATGGAAGTTCCTTATGCTCGTGAAGAAACTGTCATTTGGTTAACCTTTTTATGTTTTGCAGAGTTTTTAACTTTTTAATTTAATTCTTAAAAGAAAATTATTACACAATTTAAATGAATCTCCCTCCCGCATCACGTGTCCCCAGGTTGCTATATTTTTCCGAACCATTCTTTAAAGCAGTTAGTTGCGACCCAATCGTGCATTTAATTTCGTTTTGGGTATAGGGTGGCATTTTATGTGTCACTCTGTATTTACATTAATTCAGAGTCATTGAATATGGGTGGAAAAGGGATGCTATAGAGGACACTGGGGGATGCGATGATGGCAAATAAGAGAAAAGCAAGAGGAGGGCAGTATTGTATAATTTATACCTTCTTACCTATCTACAGAAATGCATGTATATGTATATCTTTATTTGAATGTACATCTGCCATTATCTCACGCACAATAAAATACAAAGATTAACCACACTTAAGTGATTACAATTGGTTACTTGGATGAATGAATCACAAAATTTGATGGCGGTGGCAACGGCGGCGTCCGGCGTCCGGCGTCCGGAGGTGGACAGTGGACAATACACAATATCCAGTACCTATATATTTACGTACACATACATCAATTGGAATGTAATGTATCTATAGAAATGTAAATTTACCAAACAATAGATTGATTTGGAATCTTTCTTTATATTCATCAGCATTTAGCTTTGATGAGGGTTCTCGATTGTCTTTTTTATTTATATAAATATAAAATAGAAGATCTCTGTTATGTAGGTACATTTTGCATTGTAAATTTGTACAAAGATACAAAATAAATGAATCTTTTGTGTAGTGTCATAAAAATACAACAATGCAAATTTATTGATATGCATACATTTGTTTGAAGAATGGAGAGTATTAAGTCTTAAGACCCTTATGCCTAAGCATCAAGAATTAGTCTTGTAATACAAATATTACTTACCAGTTGGTCAGGTGTACATAACCCTTGTTTTTGGTAAATATATCCGTAGTATAGTGGAAATTGATGTGACAAACAAATACAGCATCCGTAGTATAGAATCACTGCCGATAAAAGGTAAAGTAAAAGCATGCTGCGGATAGAGATTAGAATCTTATTCAAGTTTTTGATTTTTTAATAAGGTGCCGCAATAGTCCGTTGAGAAGTAAGGCTTATTGACTTACAACTGTTAACCATTCAATTGTGTGAATAATGTCATCAGGGATGGAAGGGGCTTATAGTTTAAAGCTAAACGACTAATTTAAGAAAGCACTTTCGATTACAAGAATTACTTTTGGAGGATTTGGTATGACGGTCCAACGCTCTAACCATCATTCCACGGGTACTACTTTTATTCAAGTATCGAAAGCAATTTTCATTCTTTTACGTTAAAATAAATAAATTGGTTGGCAAAACAGTCCGTTTGAGAAATAGGGCCAAGTGACTGACAACTCTCAACCATTCCTGTGTGCGAGTACTGTTTTCAGGGATGGAAGGGACCTACAGTTTTAAGCCGAATCCGAACGGTAAATTTGAGAAAGCACTTTTTATGACAAAAATTACTCTTGGAGAATTTCCTGGCAAGAGGTAGTACCCGTGAAAAATTTTAGGTGGCATAGGCAGGGATCGAACCCAAGACCTCTAGCATTACAGATGTAAATTTTAAATAATACTTCTTATAATGGTTATTAACGTTTGATCAGCATGTATAATCGTTGAAGTCCCTATGCTAAAAATTTTAGTTTTATTTTGGTAAGTCGTTATTAAACTTGACTTAATTTCTTCAGTATACGTTAAGTTGTTTTGTTTTTCGCTGTTCTGCAAAAAGTTAGTATTAACAGAAAAAAATCAAAGATTTGCTGCAAGTGCAGAACTTTTAACTTATACCATAATCTACGAAAGAACCTATTTTCTTCAGTTCTTCTTTTATTTAGATTTAATTTATGAAATGGAAAACATTAAGAGAATTTATCCATCAGTTGAAATAATTTAAAAAGTTTAAAAATTAGAAACAATATTTTGCATATGATGAAATAATTTGATTGCAAAATCTATTTTTGTAATCGAGATTTTTTCTTAAAAGTTTTTATTTCTTATATAAAAAATACAAATATCTTCTATTGTTCACGAGATATCGAGAATCGAACATTAATATTTAACAATTTTGCGTACAATTTTTTGTAGATTTTAATTTTTTATGAAAAAAACCGACTGCTGGATTTAAATACTGAATGTCGAAAACAATATGTTCTGTGAAATAAAATAAGTTTGAAGCCAATATTTTTAATTTTTGAAAAGATATTTCAGTAGAAAGTAAATTTTTACTGAGTTTAAGTATTGTTTTTCTTTAAGGATTTATATTTTTTTTTGTAAAAAAACTGTCAGTGTGATTTTTCTCAAAATTGTACTGAATTTAAAAAACAATATTTCTTAAAAGACAAAATAAGTTTGAAGCCATAATCTAAAAATAAATTGAAGATATATTTTAGTGGAAAATCAATTTTTACCAACTTTTAGTAACTTTTTTTTTAGGTTTTTTATTTATATAAAAAAAACTGTCAGTTTGATTTTTCTCAAAATTTAACCAAGATGTTCGTTGTACAAAATTGGTTTGGAGATAAAATCATTTTTTTTTATTAAAAAATACAATATTTTTGAGCTGACAAATGATTTTTTTCAGTTTTTTTTTTATTTACAAGAAAACCGTTAATTTGTTTTATACCAAATATATACTAGTTTGTCATCACGCTACAATATATAATTTTAAATTTAGTTCAAGTCTCTAGTAATATTGGTTCGTCAGATATTTAGGGTTAAACAAAATGTTTTTTTTTTTAACTGCTATGGTTAAAAAACACCCCACGCAATTTCCTTGAAAGCACCTTCTGCATCTTTCTGTATTATTATCGTACAACAAAATTTATTTGAAGTCGATATCTTTACTGGTTCTCATGACCGTAGCTTCAGGAGAACTTAAAATTTTAAAAATTATCTTAGGACAACCATGACTCAAGAGAGATTGGTAGGTTTATCTATAAAGTTCTTCGAAAAGGAATTATTAAATTCTTTAGACTTTGATGATCTCATTTCCGAGTTTGCAAAATGTTAGCCCAGAAAAACATCAAAATAAATTTTCAAAAAAAAAAAAATACAAATAACAGTTTAAATTTGATTTTCATAAAAAATGGTTGGCCTGTTTTCGAGGTATGGAATTTTTAAAATATACATCTAAAAAATGTTGTCACAAAAAGTTTGTCCAAAAGTAATAATTATTAAAATCAGTGTATGAGTTCCTAAGAAAATTTAAAAATAAAATAACTGTTCTCTGAAGGTTCCATTTGGAAACAATACAAAAATATATTTACGCTATTAAAAGAATCTAAGGAAAAGAAACAGATTGAAGAGGAAATTTCATACAAATTTATTTGTATTTTGAGTAAATACAAATTTTCATTTTTTCACCAAAATATTTGTAAAATGAAACAAAAACCCTTACCTTTTGACCTCAATAGGCCAAATAAATAAGGCTGTATGGTTATGAAAATCAGATAGATATACGGACAGAATCGCGGGGCCTACTTTTTCAAACTTCTCTACACCATCGTAATGTTTGGTTAAATCTCGAATTCAAATTTTTTTACGAATGAAAAAATTGCTGTTTTGTTACTATATGTCGCTAGTAAAAAAGAACATTTTTATATTTTAAGGCGAATTATTGGCTAGCCGTCATGCTATTTTTTTTCTCAATGGACATTTGTAGGAAAGTTTCCATATTTTAAGATCTATTAATCTCTAATTGCAACATTTGTAACTATATACTATCTAAGCCCCATGATTTATAGCTTTGTGTCTACAAAAACCAATTGCGTAAAACCTACACAATTCTTAATTCCCCTAGTTTTGAGGTAACTGTTAACAAATGCCAAAGTGTTGATAAGGTTATGACTTAAATTTAAAGTATCACAGCATTAAGGTTCTCTGACAATTTTCTTTTCTAAATTGGTAGATATCTTACGAAATTCCCTTATAAAGGATAATTTTTTAAAAACACATAAAATTAAAAAAAATGCACGAAATCTTTATTTGAATCGATAGTACGGTCCCTATAATTTAATATTTGAAGATTATTTCATGGAAATGTTGACCTTGACTGCGCCTCAAATGGTTCATCCGGTATCTCACGAAAAAATGCATCAATGTTGTCTTCCAATGTATCAATTGAAGCAGGCTTGTCTGTATAGACATGAGCTTTAACATTGTCCCACAAGAAATAGTCTTAAGGCTTTAAATCGCACAATCTGGACGGCCAATTGACCGGTCCCGAACGCGAAATAAAATGTTAACCGAATTCGCCTCTCAATAAGTCCATTGTTGTGTGTGCTGTGTGGCATGTAGTAACGTCTTGGTGAAACCAAATATCATGCAAGTCAAGCTCTTGCATTTTGGCAATCGAATATATTCAAGGGTGATTTTTTTGAGGTTAGGATTTTCATGCATTAGTATTTGACAGATCACGCGGGATTTCAGACATGGTGTCAAAGAGAAAGATGCTCAGTATGCTTTGACATTTCATCATGAATAGACTTATTAACGAGCAACGCTGGCAAATCATTGAATTTTATTACCAAAATCAGTGTTCGGTTCGAAATGTGTTTCGCGCTTTACGTCCGATTTATGGTCTACATAATCGACCAAGTGAGCAAACAATTAATGCGATTGTGACCAAGTTTCGCACTCAGTTTACTTTATTAGACATTAAACCAACCACACGAATGCGTACAGTGCGTACAGAAGAGAATATTGCGTCTGTTGCTGAGAGTGTTGCTGAAGACCGTGAAATGTCGATTCGTCGCCGTTCGCAGCAATTGGGTTCGTGATATTCGACCACATGGAAGATTTTACGCAAAGATCTTGGTGCAAAACCGTATAAACTACAGCTCGTGCAAGAACTGAAGCCGAACGATCTGCCACAACGTCGAATTTTCAGTGAATGGGCCCTAGAAAAGTTGGCAGAAAATCCGCTTTTTTATCGACAAATTTTGTTCAGCGATGAGGCTCATTTCTGGTTGAATGGCTACGTAAATAAGCAAAGTTGCAGCATTTGGAGTGAAGAGCAACCAGAAGCCGTTCAAGAACTGCCCATGCATCCCGAATAATGCACTGTTTGGTGTGGTTTGTACGCTGGTGGAATCATTGGACCGTATTTTTTCAAAGATGCTGTTGGACGCAACGTTACGGTGAATGGCGATCGCTATCGTTCAATGCTAACAAACTTTTTGTTGCCAAAAATGGAAGAACTGAACTTGGTTGACATGTGGTTTCAACAAGATGGCGCTACATGCCACACAGCTCGCGATTCTATGGCCATTTTGAGGGAAAACTTCGGAGAACAATTCATCTCAAGGAATGGACCGGTAAGTTGGCCACCAAGATCATGCGATTTGACGCCTTTAGACTATTTTTTGTGGGGCTACGTCAAGTCTAAAGTCTACACAAATAAGCCAGCAACTATTCCAGCTTTGGAAGACAACATTTCCGAAGAAATTCGGGCTATTCCGGCCGAAATGCTCGAAAAAGTTACCCAAAATTGGACTTTCCGAATGGACCACCTAAGACGCAGCCGCGGTCAACATTTAAATGAAATTATCTTCAAAAAGTAAATGTCATGGACCAATCTAACGTTTCAAATAAAGAATCGATGAGATTTTGCAAATTTTATGCGTTTTTTTTTTAAAGTTCTCAAGCTCTTAAAAAATCACCATTTATAAGAAAAATATCAAAATTACTTTTTTATATTTCAAAGACAAATTTGATTTTAAATTGTGTGACTTATTTATTTAAAAAAAAAAACATTATAGGCCCCAATGAACCCGAATATTCATTGATGAAAGTTGTTTGTTGTCTCCAGTTTTCGAAATACATTGAATTTTAATTTCAAGATAATTGCACTTTTCAGCCAAATCTGAAAAACTAGGAAATTAATCGTTTTCAAAAAATAAAATACAGTTCTGTTTAAGATATGGACAGCATACCTTGAAGGGACTTAAAAAAAAATTCAATATCGCAGAGTCAAAGTCTAAAGTAGCAATTTAACACAGAAGATAGAAATTTATTTAAATATTGTTTGATACATTACACCTTAACTTGTTTTGAATACAAAAAATGGGAAGGTATTTATTTAAAACCACTAAATCTTTAGGAAATTTAAAAATCTCAAGAAAAAAAAAATATTGATATAAATTTTAGCAAAATTCGTACAATTTTGTCGTTTTTGAAACAAAATACTTTTCTTACAACATAAACTAAGGGGCACAAAAATGAGAGTCAAAAAATTTGTATTTGATGAAAAAAAAACATGCCTCGGTCACTAATACCTAAAATAATGATGGATCACGTAATTAAAAATTACATTTAAAAACCTGATTATTTTTTTTAAATTATTTAATTTATGAACAATTTTCAAAAAAAAAATCACTATAAATACCTCATTACTAACGACTTTTGCTCTTAATCAGGTGATATTTTTAATGGCCATCGTTGTAGCTGTTTTTTAGATAATCAATATTTATCGTCATATTTGTATTTATTATATCAATAATTATATGATCGTTAAATTATATTTATAATTATTTGCAAGCCTTACACTGATTCACTGTTGGTAATTTTAACGTGTGCAACATTTCGAATTGATCGGGATTCTTTAATTTCACCGCCTATATTTTATTTGACTTTGACTTCAGTAATTATTCGGTTGTTCATTTAAAAAACCTCTACACGAATTGAGTAGCTGATCGTGTAAAACGGTCTTTTTGAATTTTTAAAATTAAATGAAATAATCATGAAATGCATTTACCTTAAAAAAAGAAAAGAAAGCCGCTCGCACGAATTTCAATTTGAAAGAATCTTTGTTCTAAGATCAACTCAGTAATCATGACAAAAAATTAATGCATTCCTGTCAATTAAAAACAAAATAAATGCTCCCGTAATTATTAGAAACTGTATATGGGAATATTAAAATTTCCTTGTTCCCAAAAATGTTGAGCCACCAAATGGCGGTTTGTTTCACCTTTCAACTTTCAACTTGCTAAACTTTAGAGTTGATAACAACTTGAGAGTTGAAACAAAAGTGGATATTTTTGTTGATTCATTTATTTGTTTCTTAACTCCCTAGTTTAGAATCGGTGTCCTCCTTTAAACTGAATATAATAGCCACTCATTTCAGACTCCCAATTTGCGACTTGGCAAAGGATTTGAATCTATAATTCAACTTTTTGAAGACAGTTGTTGGTTTCCCAAATATTAATTTTACGTTTCAATTATTCCTTTTCAATAATTAACTAGAGATTATTTTGTATTTATAGGACTTTAGCCCTAGTTCTCAAGGGACTGTTGCGCCCCACCTAATTTATTTGCATATATATAATTTTAGTATCATACTTAGTTTCCTATTAGTGATAAGTCTTTATCATAATGTATGTTTTGGGAAACCTTGAAATAAATACTTTCTTGAGTTTGAAAGTTTCTTTTTAGTGAATATGAACTTATTTTATTTATTTACTCAAATTTTTAAAATACTCTTTTTTAACAATATTTTTATAATTTTTCAATATATTTAAAAAACTTGGCAAATTCGTATTCTTTCTGTTCAGAACGGTTTAAGCATAAAATGTTCAACGTGTTTTTAAGATTCACTCCTTCAGATCTGGCTGTAATTTACAAAGCCTTCTTCCGTCTTTAGCTTAATTATAATTCACATACCTGGAATCTTGAAAATCACAGCCACAATTTTTTTTAATTTGGTAAAAAGGTGAAGGTGCAACTAAATTTCCCATTCCACAGCAATGTTTAATGCCTTTCGTTGTCCTACCGATATTTTTATAAACAGTGTTCTTCCAATTTGCCAGTTACATTCCACCTTCAAACAATTCAACCGTAATAATAGGAATGCACATCAGTTAACCCTTGAGCTTAATTTCGGGCGTACTTTAAAGAATAGAGATTCTTTCTTAAATCGTACATCAAGAATATGGAATGCTTTGACCAACTCTGTTTTTCCCTCTCATTTTGATGTTCAGAACTTTAAGAGCAATGTGCACCGGTATCTCCTTTTAAATCCTGCCCAAGTTTTCTTAACGCCCTTAAGTGCTTGTAAAAATAAGACTGGTGAAATCTTACAACTTTACAAAGATAATTTAATTAATTATTAAATTAATATTCAAATTAATAATATACATTGAAGATAGAGATTATTGATTTGGAAAACCATCACAAATTTTAGTGATATTGGTATCCGATTGGGTACAAATTTTCGATGAAGTTAAGCTCTAACTCAGGTTCATCTCATCTTTTAGCTCTTGAAATGTCAATGGCTTATCGATGTACACCTTTTCTAATAACCACAAAGGAAGAAATTAAACGATGCCAAATCGCATGATCTTGGGGCCAATTGACATCGCCACCGAAAAAAATAATCATCCAATGTTGCCATTTCTTGCCATCATTCCGACCATAATTGACAACTCTTAAAAAAGGCAATTTGACAGTTCGAGCTGAATGAGCATGCACTGGTGTTAACGCCGATAAAATAAAATGCAGAAAGGAACTTGACGTTTAGGTGTAGTTCATTATTTGCTCTTTAAATTTGACCACCCTTTATACGTTTTTTTTTAAGCCCAATTTTAATTGAAAATATCATCCGTAACTTTATTACTAAACAAAAAGTCTCGTCGACGTTCTTGTTCTTGTTAGTTCTTGAAAATTAAACAAACAATTTTGAATTTACTTTTCAGAAAACTTTAATGGAAAAGACAAACTTATATTTTCACTGGAATAGTAAAAACTTGAATCAAGTTTCAGTTAAAAGAGACAGTAACCAATGTCGATTTTGACAAGACCTTGTTAAGGTAAAAGTCCACCCTGATTTTTTGTGTATCACGAAATCATATTTTTTTCCAAAACACTTTCCAAAACCGTAATCTTCACTTTTAATAAACTTGCAATCCTTTTTTACACAAAACCAATAATCACATACTCATCTTATTAGGAAAAGCAAATAGACAAACTTTCTAACAATGAAAATATCTACATCAACTTTAAGAGGATAAATCATCTTTCAATTGAAAACTAAATCTGATTCTGTTCAAAAATAAAGAATTAAACCCTCAAGATAGTAGTAGGAGCTACACCATCTTAAGTTGAGTTCTTAATATACCCATCATGTTGAAGTAACTTTCTTAAACACAACATACACAAAAAAAATCAGAAGTCTCTACTTTCAGCTGTACTTTAAGGCTTCCTGGTAAAATGAAAATTAAAATAAATCTTCACTTTTATAAGAGTTTATCCTTAACACCATCTATACGTTAGGTGATGAAGACCATCAACTACAATATTTACTAAGAATTATACTTTTTCAAGTATTTAATGAAACTCGCTACGAAAAAGACTTAACGACTAACAAGCATTCAAAACGTCACTTCTTATAAAACAGAACTTAACTACAGGTAGATGTATATGGAGCATAGAGTATAGCTAGCTACCTCTCAGTCCTTGATGATTTCGTGTGAATTTCACTTGGAAAATATAATGAAAGCAATTAAGTTTGTTTGATTATAAAAAGAACTATTAAAGGACAACAGCAACACTGTTTGGTATTTGTTGTATGACTCAACACATCTAATTAGGTCCTTGTTGACGAGGAGTAGAAAATAAATAAATCAATGGAGAATAAACGTCGCGTCGCATTCATTCAAATTATTCAAAAATACTACGCCTAACAAAAAATTGACTGTAATTTTCTATATGAATGAACTCAAGTAAAAATAAAAAATGTCCTTACACAATTACACACGTATTTTTATCACATAACACAACAACAATTACTACAACAAAAACAATTAGAAAAATCCAACTGGGATTTCAAACACAAAATGTGCTACTTGTCAGTTTTCCGCATAATTTATTTTTGTTTTATTTAAACAAAAAAAGTGAAAACAAAAATACGAGTAGTAAAAAACAATATATTAACAAGCTAGCAGTGTTAATGTGTAAAAATACACCCACAATTTATAGCACGTGCGGCAGAAAGACACATTTTTTACTTTACGTGCAGCATACCTAACATTTCCCCGTTCCTCCGTTTCCGTTTCGTTTTTCTCTGCCTTAACTTTTGAAAAATTATAAATTTTCCACCAAAATGCACAGTAAATTATTATTTCATTCCACTGGCTAAATATTAAAACAAGAGTATAATGTAATATCTCCTTGAATATTTAAATAGGTGTATCTAATCTAAAAAAAGATGAAGAGCGGAACCTCACCAACACACACTCCAAGTCATTTGATTAATTTCAGACGTATAATAATTTTTTGGAGAGAAATTAACATCGTTGTTGTTTAAATTTGTTACTATTAAAAAAAAACATGAAAACGAGTATGCTGAAGTGGATCTTTTTAAACTTTTAAGAACTAGATCAACTGTTACGTTCTTATATGAGTTTTGATGTCAGTCAAGTGGATCAATGTGAAGGTTTTTTAGGACTTTAAAGTACTTGTTTCGAGTTTTTAAGGCCTTTCGCTGTGCTTTTTTATATAGGATCTTCCAATAAGAGTTTTAGTGGTCGTTTGGGCTTTTGAAAAGCTTCTTATCGATTTCGCGATATTTGACAATATCATGTGTCGTAAACCGCGACCTTATAATTTTTAATGCAATGTAGGTTCAAACCTTGAGCGTTGAAAAGAAAGCTTATTTACGTTTATCTAATTACATTTTTTTAATAACATATTTTTTTTATAAATTTACCAACGAAAGGGATAGTCCACTAAAATAAGGATCTCACCTCAGAATATAAGATAGTAAGCTGGAAATTTGTTTATACCTTTCTTGGTGTTCTAAGCATTGTGTTAAAACTCTGATAAAATCTGTGTCCGTGTCGTAAGTTATGGATTTCCACAAGTCACGAACACCTCTTTTTCTCGATTATCTCCGTTTCTATAGGTCAAATTGTATTAACACCTTTATAAAAATTGTAAAGCATTCATATGCTCAACCGTTTTAGAGGTAGAGGGCAAAATACTTAACTTTTTTCTAATTAACTATTCTCCCACAGAAAAGAATAACATCGATTCAGCATATTCACCATTTCGGTATTGAAAAAAAAAAATATTTTTCATTTTTCTAAAACAAAATGTATTAAATGATTGAATGAATCAAAGAGTAAAGTTTTTGACATCTGATTATTTAAAAAAAATCAAAGTTAAATTTTACTCTCTCATGCTTTATTTATTGATTTGACTCAAAAAAATCAGTATAAACTAAAAACCACTTGATAAAAACGAATGATTAAGGTTGATGGACTTCAAAGGAACCCGACTTTGAGATAGGTTTGCAGAGATTCAGTTTACATTTGGTGCAAAATGTCCGTGCTTCTGAGTTAGATCCCGCGTTTTTACACAACTTTTTGCCATTGCGGTCGTTAAATACGGACCAATAGCCCAGGTTGTCATATCGAATCTCAAAGTTGGACGACCACTCTGTTCTTTGCTTCGGTCAAACTTCAGAGTGAAAAATTAGTAATTTGGGTAATTACAACCTTTGAAAAAGGATAAAGCCCTTGACAATAGCCACATCCAACAGATGGACAAAATATTCGGTTTGTCCATTTTCGGGTTTTCGCACAGCATCGCTCTACAATTTGATATGTGGTACTCAATTTGAAAGCACGGTTCGAAAACTTTGATACAACAGCTTTTTAGGTATGTCAGAAAACCCAATGACGTTTAAAAACTATGGTTTACGTTGTCTGGAATTCAACTAGCGAACAAACCAAGAACGACATTTGACGAAGCTTCAAGATCTGGTACATTTTCTGGTACCACATTGTCCTCTGCGTCAGAATAAAATTTCCAAAATATATTAAAACTTCATGTGATCACATGTAACACACAGTTTGGTCCCCCATTTATGTGGTTTGGCTGACATATCTTACCGAGTAGGGCTGCCATTAATTTTTGTAGCACACATCAGTTCGTCTACACAAAGACGATAAAGCATTGGAATGTACCCGAGGCGTTTATTTTATCAACCATACATTGCATGAATTCATCACAGAGTAGTGGAAAAAAAATCAAATACTATTCTCAAAGATTCTTCTTCCTCTGGCTACTTTTTTCCTCCTCAGAAAACAACTTTTTTTACATGCAGCTAAATATTATTTAGTTTCCACAACATGGATCTGAATTCCTGGGTATCATTTTTCAATGCATCCAGAACACCAGTGAATTGGCCCGTGCTGGGCCCGCCTTCCTCTTCTCATAATTCGTTATCATTCAATATTCAATATTGGACTCAGATATATAGCAGAAGCAGCAACAGAAGCAACGGACGTAGAAGGAAATGAACTTAACTCTTGATGACTAACGTCTAAAGCGCTGATGTCTCGACTTGCATTTACAGCATCCGTCAAGATTGATCTTGAATTCATCAAACAATGATCAATCAATAGTTCATCTGCCGAGCAAATAAAATTATACATAGTCAACATTGTCGAAATCATCTTTATTGTTAGTGTCTATTTTATTTATTTATTTATTTAGCTTAATACAAGCTATCATAACTTAACTTAACCTAAAACTAGCTTAACATTTTTTTTTTTTTTTTTTTTTTTTTTTTTTTTTTTTTTTTTTTTTTTTTTTGCAATTCTTGTTATCAGTTTTCAACATTAATTCATGTGGGCCCTAAGGCCCACATCAAAGCTCTTTAATGTACAAGAACTAACAATTTTGATTTTACTTAACTTAAAATTACAGGGGACAGGGGATTCGTACTCAAAAAGGGAAAAAGTAAAGGGTATCTTTCAGATGGGATTTGGAAATGTTGAAATCGAAAACTACCATAGCAGCGTTGCAGTGACGAAGAATTCTGGACATTGGTTCAAAGTGCCCGTAATTAGTGCGGTGATGAGGGATATAGAAAAGGGAAACAGATCGCAGATTTCGAGGGTTAGTGTTAAGATGAATATCACTCAGGAGTGCCGGGGAATCTATATTGCCCATTAACAATTGGTGAGCAAACAATATATCAGCGTTTTTGCGTCTAATATATAACGGCTGCAAGCCTATCAGTTTTAGTCGATCAGCATAAGGAGGCAAGTTGGATGTATCATCCCAGGGGAGGCCACGTAAGGCAAATCGAACGAAACGTCTTTGAACATTTTCAATTCTGAGTGAATGGTTTTCATAAAAGGGAGACCATACTTGGCATGCATATTCAAGATGAGGACGGACTAGGGAAATGTAAAGCGCTTTAGTAACATAGGGGTTGGAAAATTCTTTTGACCATCTCTTAATAAAACCGAGAGATCTATTAGCTTTATTAATAATTTGGTCAAAATGGGAATGGAAATTCAGGTATTTGTCACACATAATACCAAGATCTCTAATAGAATCGACTACGTTGACGGCGTCATTAAGGAAGTAGTATACTCTATGAGATGGAATGTGTTTGCGCGAAAAGGTCATTTGTTTACATTTACCTACATTTAACTCTAGGAAATTATGCATGCACCAAACAAAAAAGATATTAAGATCATTTTGTAAAAGTAAGGAATCAGATGGAGTAGAGATAATCTTAAAAATTTTCTTATCATCCGCAAACATTAGGATATCTGAGTTTTTTAATTTAAGACAGACATCGTTAACAGATAAGACGAAGAGAAGGGGGCCAAGGTGACTACCTTGTGGGACTCCAGAAGTTGCATGTATAGGACTGGAGACTGAGTTACGGAAAAGGACTCTATAAGTTCTATTCGCAAGATAGGAGCTTATCCAGTTTATAAATATAGATGGAAAGCCTAGAGCTCTTAGTTTGAGATAAATTATGTTATGGGATATTTTATCAAAGGCTTTGCTGTAATCAGTGTATACGACATCAACTTCTTTGCCATTCTCAAGGGCTGACAAAACTTTGGATATAAATTCAATTAAGTTAGTCGTAGTGGATCTACCTTTAAGAAAACCATGTTGAGCGGGGGAGAATAAAGGCTTGCAATGGAAATAAACGGAATCATAAACTAAGCTTTCAAAAAGTTTTGGAATGCATGAAAGTTTAGCAATAGGTCTATAATTGTTAATTTCAGTTTTATTGCCTTGTTTATGAATGGGAAATATAAATGAATCTTTCCATATATGAGGAAACACACCTTGGGAAAGAGAGAGTTCAAAGAGTGCAGTAAGAGGCTTTGACAGAGAATGCATACATTTTTTTAGAACAACTGATGGGACGCCATCAGGACCAGGGCTAAAGTTTTCTTTGAGGCTTACGATTTTGGCAAGTACCATTTCTTCAGTTATTGTAAACGATGAAAGGGAGGTTTGAGTGCAACCATCTAAATAACTAAAGTAGTGTGGATCAGGATCATGCAGATGTTCAGTATACGATTTGCTAAAGTAATTAGCAAATAGATTTGATATGGTTGTTGGATCAGAGGAGATTATGTTGGAGAAACTCATTGAAGGTGGAAACCCATCAGATTTTCGTTTGACATTTATAAACTTGAAAAATTTCCTTGCATCAGAAAGAAGGTTATTTTCCATTTGGTTAAGATATTGGTTATAAAGGGATTCCCTTAATTCAGAGAAAGAATTATAGGCGAGAAGATAGTTGTTGTGATCAGTATCAGATTTGGACTGTAAAAAGATCTTCCAAAGCTTGTTACGGGTATTTCTTAGGCTACGGAGCTCTCTGTTGTACTAAGGGGGAGCAGAGGTGAAATCTTTTCTACGAGAGAACGGTACTGATTCTTCAATACAGTACGAAAGAATCAAATAAAACCAATTTGTAAGGGACTCAACTGTTAATTGGAGGGATCTTAATTCAAAATCGGCTGAGCTAAGAAGATTGTTAAGTTTGGAGAAATCAGCCCTACGAAAATCATAACAGTAATTTTCCATTTCAAAAAAGTTGTCTTCAAATTCAATGGGGAAGGAGAGATTAAGGGGTGGATGATAGCGATCCAAGGTTGAGAGAAGATGAGGGCTCGGGGAGACAACACAGTTATCGCAATCAGATGAGAATATGAGATCGAGGTGTCTCCCCATAAAGTTTCCTACTCCATTTAGTTGAAAAAGACCACAATCAGACAGACGATCAATGAACAGCGATTCAGATTCAGAAGAGATGTTAGTTGGAAAGAAGGATGTCTGATCATCTGAGGTGGACCAATTGAGATGGGGAAGATTAAAGTCACCTAGAACGATGATTAAATCATTAGGTTGCACTAGTTCAAGCAGATAATCAATGGCATTAACAGCGGCTTGGTATGCTTTAATTTGTTGGGCTGGCCGAATGTAACAACAAAGGACAAAAAGACAAAACTTAGGGAGTGTAACCTTAGCTGATACACCTTCAAATTCGATTGAAGTGGGAATACAGAGTAATGAACTTTCAAAATTATTAGCGATAGCTAAAAGCACACCACGACCGTGTGTATTACTCGCACATTCCACGACATCCATTCGATAGATGGAAAAGTCGTTAGTGAAGAGTTCAGTACTAAGGATATCAGGTGTGAGGTTGGTTTCGGTAAGGGCAAAGATGTCATAAGGAAGGTTTTGGGAGTTGTTAAAGACGGCAGAAGTTTTAGACCTTAACCCTCTTACATTTTGATAGTAAAGGCTAAGACATTTAGGTTTAGTGGTCTTTAGGTTAGGAGCGATAGTATTTCTTCATATCTGCACGGGATTTTTGGATATGAGATAGTCGTTTTGAAGAGATAAAAGACGCAAAAGAGGTAAGGTCTTCTCTCACTTTTTGAGGAGAAATTTCAAGGCCATCATGAAATTTCAAGAAAATTTCCATAAGTGCATCACGTTTGGTAGGGAGGCCTTCTTGGGAGATTAAAACCTTAATGTTTGTATTTGTTTTACCTTCAAAGCAAACAGAATCTGGTTTGTCGTGCAGGAAAGCTAGGTAAAGACGAACATTATTGTAGATTTTGTGGTCTCTAAGACGGGACATAACATACCGATCATTAATATTGGCCTCAGATAAATGTTTAGTTAATTTAACATTTGGAGGGATCATTGGGTTAAGGAATCCTTGAGGTTCTTGGGAAACTGATGAAGAAGAAGTAGGGTTAATGGTGTGAGAATGAATGAAATTTGTATAAGCGGGTATTTTAGCAGGAGCATCAACCATCGGAGAGCAAAAACCAAGACCCGGATGAGAGGTTTTAAAAGAAACTCGTTTGGGTGGAGGCTTTACAGATGTGGGAGAAGTTTTTCGTTTAAGGGACGAAAGTTGGTTGGAGAGAGAAAAGTTTGGAAAGATTTGTGTTTTAAGGGTCCAGTTAGTTTCAATATTTTTTTTTGGGATAAGGTTTGATATTAGGTTGGTGATTAGGTTGGGGATTAGGTTTAGGACTAGGTTTAAGATTAGGTTTGGGATTACGTTTGGGATTAGGTTTGGGATTAGGTTTGGGATTAGGTTTGGGAATAGGTTTGGAATTAGGTTTGGATTTGTTAGACTTAATTAGATTATTATTGCTACTTATACTGGAAAGCCGCATTTGTCCAATTTGTAAGTATCCTTTTTGGTGATGAAACATCCAGTTATATTTGGAGGGAATCAGGAACTTGAATCTTCTTCCAGACAATTGAAGACATTCGCAGATATTGACACAGTATTCTCTTTTGAAATAGGAGCGAACCCATGTAGCATCAGCATATCCGGGACAATTATTAAGCACGAACCATGTATTATTTGCAGATTCAAGCCTGCTTAGTCTCAAATTCCAGTCCGATAACTTCCAGGAATGGCCACATTTGTTAATTATTTCGTCCTCTGCAATAGTATTCGCTGAGGTGGTTTGTTGCAGAGAGTCAGCAGCCGGGTTTGCCGCAAGAATTTCATCACGAATGGATACGTTCGCGATATCACATGACGGTATGCCGGGTTGTTTAATGATGTCGTAGAGAAGCGATTCAATTTTTTGAGTTTTAACATTAAGGCTTTCAAGCTCGCGGTACACACTCGTATATTTCTGTTCTTGATTGCTTATATCGTAAGAAATAGATATGAGTGCCGTTGAAACCCGAGTAAGCATACAATTAATGTTTTCGAATTCGTTAACGAGTCTGAGGTTTGTAACTTCACTCATTTGATTGGAGGAGGGGGAGAGCCGTGATGACGAACTTTGCAAACAGCAATCAATATCAGATTTTAGTAGGTTTAACTGGTCAGACAAGTTTTTTTTTTTTTTTTTAGATCGTTTGCCGACCAAGTTAGCACCTTTAACTTATCGTCAATGTCTACACGAAGAGAATTCAACCCACCTATGACGTCACAATATTGTTTTTCCAAAGAACGTATCGTGGAAAGGCACTGCGTAGACGATTGTTGACATTGGATGTTTGAGTCCTCAACACTGTTACAAACATGATCAAATTTCTTGGAGAGATTAGAAATTTGATCTTGGCAAACCGAATGTTCGTTAGATAGGGATTCTTTTAAACATTGAATTGCAATCATAATATCCGACACAGATATTTTATTGCATTCATCGCAATAAAACGCAAAATTGCGTAGATAGTCTTTTAGGTAAACACTCGCCTTTCTGGCCAAGCCAGCACAAGAGGGGTGTAAGTATTTCCCACAAAGGCCACTGCACTTTAATAGTTCCGCGTTTGAGTCAACGATGACACACATTTTATTGGCGCACGACATAATTAATCAAAAAATAAATAATATGTTTTTTTGTTAAAGTTATTGTTTAGTTGCTTTTAATTTTTTCTATGCTTGTTAGTACACAAGAAGAAAAAAATGCTGGTGTAATGGGAAACGGCGATGGGCAGTAAAGTAGGTCGGGTAAGAATTATCACACGCGCTGCGAGTATATTGATATAAATATTTTTTTTTTTTTTTGATTTGTAATGGATTAATTGGGGTCGGTAAAAAGGTGGCAAAGGGCAACTGAGGAGCGAAAAGAAAATGCGACTGCACTTGACGAAGGTTAGGTAGTTTCTTGTCTTCATCACATCAGCTATTTCGTCATCTTAGACAAGTTCCTCAAAGAACTTCTTGATATTTCTGCATAAGCCCTAAATCAGTTATGTGGGATTACAATTTTAAAAATATGGGGAGCAAGAACAGATCAAATGTATCTAATAGTTCATTGTGTACACAAATTGAACTGACAATATATTTTACAAAACATAAAATCTTTCAAAAATATGTTGACAAATAGTTTTCAATTAAAAAAAAAACGAAGGAAGATATATTGACTTAAATTTGTTTTATCTTACACAATCTGCTGTAATTTATAGTTTGTTTAAATTTAATAAATATCGGGAGACGGTCACGGATGGAAAGTTATCACTATCAGTTATCGTATTCGAGCCTCATTTGGTTACAGATTTCTTGAATCAATTATGGAACATTGACATACAGCTTATCTTTGGCTCTAGGAAAAAAGAGTTAAATTGTGTTCAATCACAAGTTTTTGTGTTCAGCTGTGAGAAATAAAAGAATTTTCGTTCATCTCTGTGTGTATGTCATTTAGTCCAAATCAATACCTTTCAATTTTGGCCATGCAAAAATGATTAAGTTAGATCAGTTACACCAGCCTAATTTTAAGTTGAGAAGTGTCTAATCCTCTCCTCAGTTCAAAAACTACGCAAAACATTGACACGTTTGGGATGCAGATGGTTTTCAACAATCGATCTTGAATTTTTCTAGCCGCAATTTACTTTCTAATGTAGCTTCCGAAGTGAAAGATGAATTTTCAATAAAAATCTTGATCTGCATTGTTTGTTCTTTAAAAGCCTTAAAGTTTATTTTGTATGCAAATATCATTCAATGTCGTTTGTGGAATGTCTTCTTTTCAAGACCGATAGACCTAGGGTTTTGTCAAAGCTACAGCAATACTCTCAGTTGCTTTTCCACCAGTTTAATTTTTGCTGATCCGAGAGGGTGCTCCACGTTGATTCGTTTAGTTCTTCGAACTGCAACTGCACAGTATTTTATTGAAAATTAATAATAGTCGACAGAACCGAAATACCTCCTTTAATTGCTTGCACTTCCAGGAATTCTCTTCAGTTAACCCTTTAGACAAGTATAGAGATTCTTATTATAACCGCACATAGAGAATGTTGCAATGCTTATTCGAATCCTGTATTCAAAACTTAAAGACCCATGTAAACTGGTATCTTCTCTTAAATGCTTCCGCATTTTCCTAAAGCTCGCACTATGTTTTGAACTTTTTACATGTTAAGAGTATCAATAACCACTTGAGTGCCCGTAAGTTATTTAGAAAAATGTGGTTTGTTTTTCAAACCATTTATCAGTTTTGTAGTTAATTTAACCATTTGAATGTGTTTTTGAAGCGTTTACCGTGCAATTTGCGAATAATAAGGAAAACTTTTTCTTTTTAATTGTCAGGAGGTCATAGTTTTAAAAGTGAAAAATGCCTATAAATTGTAGTATTCTAAATTCCTATGAATTTAATCAAGTAAACCAGAGTGTATGTGGTATATTCATCATATCCCTTCCTATTTAAGTTTAATTTTATTTATTTTTTTCTGTAGTCGTCCATTTTGAAACAAAAAATAATAACTACCAGAATTATCCTCTCAACTTTCTCACTTTTTTTATGATTTTTGGTGAAAAAGACGAAAAGCAACAAAAACAAAAAAAAACATAATTCTTAGAGAGTTTTATAATTTATGAATGCATATTAAGTATAACTGGACAAAAATCCAGGACGAAAAAAAAAATGGACGAAAGGACGACGAAACGGAACGGCTACGATATGACTACAAGGCAACAACGACGAATGAGGCATGATGGTGAAAAATATAAAGTTATTTCAGCTTCAGCACAGCCAACGAAAAACACGAAATCCATATGACGTTGGGCCCTCGTATATAAAAATTTAATATTCATTATTTTCAGTCCCAAAAAAACAACACAAAAAAAAGCAATCCAAAATTTTTAGCACAGCTAAAGGAACAAAAAGGTAGTGGAAAGGTAAAGGTGGTCCTGGTACCTACCTTTACTTTATACTCGTATATCGGTGGTGTAAAAAAAGTCGTTATAACATTGCATGAGAGAGTGTATGCAAATGTATAATAAAATACAGAAGGAATTAAAGTTTGATCGATATAAACAAAAAGTTACTTTTCATATAACTTACTTATTGAGTGGAAAATTTAAGACTTGAGTATAGGTAGATAGGTATAAATTTCTAAAAGGCTATGGGATCATCAGTTTTGAACACAAGATGTATGCAACTAGGCTTAGCGAAACTTAACTACAACTGTTGTAAAAATTGAGTTTTTCAATAGTTTCTGTTTTTAATTATTAATTTTTATAACAAAATAAATAAATGCGAATAAACTGCACAGCCTTGGAGGTCTTTGTCGTTCAAGGCGCATTAGGATATTTTTTTCCTTAAATAGTTATTTTGTTCTTTGATAGGAAAGTTGAAAAAATTGATTCTATTAATACAGTCTGGTGGCAGATTTATGTTTTTAAATACGATTATTTCAAAAAGTATTAAATATGTAGGGGGGGGGAAGAGTAGTTTCATTGGAATCAGTGATCGTGCAGATTTCTCAGGCACGATATTGCACTGGTCAGGTGAGCATCGCGCCTTTGAGGCATTTTCAACAGTAAAGATTCGTACTTCACTACTCGTTCGACAGTTTTGTATAAGTGACGGGAAGAGTGTGAATTTAATTTTTGCCTTGGTGCATAGGTCCCGCGCAACTGCTTCGGCTATGACAAAGAACGAAAATAAAATAAATAATTTGGGTTGTCAAAATAATTTGGGTTGTCAAATTGACACTTAAACAGTCCATTTCCAGCCGCTAAGTCGAAAGGTGTCAATATGAAAACTGCGGTAATCAATAAGACTGCGTTAGTCAATATGACAATTTTTTTTGTTGAAAAGCCATAAATCTTATTTGACTACCGGATAATCAATAGTAATCCTTGATAGTCAATTTTGGTAGCCATAATGATTTGTCATGTTGACTACCGAAGTTTTTCTTTCGACTACTTTTGTTGTCATACCCAAAATTGACAATCGAAAATTGTCTATTGACTATCCAGCAGTCAATTTTTTAAAAAAAGGTTGACATATTGACTATTTTCAATTCGACAATTTGGCCAAGTTTCAAGTTGAATTTTATTAATATGACAATTAAATTTTTTCTATGGAACACTCCACAGTCAGGGCCCCGAAAACTTCAAAGTGTTTGAAGAGAATTTATGTGAAAATTCATGACTTACGATACGGAAAAGGGCAGCCTCATTGGAACTTCCAAGAGCGATTATTTATGAAATTTAAAAAAAAGGATTAAAGTATCATCTATTTTAAACTCAAATCGCAAACATTTTTCTGGGACTATGTTGGCCCGTTTTCGTACAGTGAATCCCAATTTTTGAGTGGTGAAGCTCATTTTCATTTAAAGGACACGTTAATAAACAAAACTTCCATTACTGGGCTCCAAGAACCTATAACCCTCGACTTATCCACGCATTAGATAATTGGATCATTTTTTTTTTCGCAGAATGCTCGGGACGAATTTATTTTTGCTGAACCTACTCATTCATAGTTTTCATAGCACACTTGGTACCAACAGGATGGTGCCACTCTGATAGTAATTCGATGAGTTTGCTTTGGGAAACTTTTCCTCCAAAAGTTATCAGTCGCCTTTGGGATATCCCATGGCCACCAAGGTCACCCGACTTAACCACAATGAATTTTTTTTCTGAGGCTTCCTCAAAGAGAGAGCTTACAGCAACAATTCTCGACCTCTAATTAACCTAAACGAAAACATTCGTCGAGAAAACAGAGCATTTGAATCAAGTTTTCTGCAGCGTGTAGATCCGTTTTTAACATTGCATGTAACTCGACAGAAGACATTTAGATGATATAATGTTCAAGCATTTAAATCCGCATTACTAGTGAGTCGTTTAATATTTCAAATAAAACAATATGCCAATCAGATTTTTGTTATTTAATTTACCATTTAAAACATTCTGTAGATAGAGTCAATTTTTACAATGGTTTTATTGAATAGAAAAGATATTATAAAAATTGACAAATACATAATTCTACAGACAAAAAATTAATTCGAACTTAAACTTTTCTTCATCTCACTAAAAAGCATCCAGTTTTTAAGCACATCCCTTTTAAACTTTTTCTTGGCAGTTAATGTTATAGGTCTGACTTGGCAAATTGATAATTTTGATACTTCTCCACGTTTTAAGATAACCAAAATCTTAATCTGAACGTATGTACGTCAGATTCGTTTGAAATTTCTTTCGATATTAAGAAATTATTAACTGCATTCAACCTAAAACTTGACGAAAGATAATGTGACTTCATGAATTACGAACGAATTTTAATTATAAGTATTCTTGTTTTAGAAAATGTCGATACATACATCTCATCAGTCAATCAAAATGTTTGCTGATTATCATAATTTGTATAATTCCTATATTTTTTGTACAGCTTTTTACAGTTTTCAAAAATCGGCTGAAAAAGACTCATGTTGCAGTCGAAAAAGTATCTTGAAAGTTTTTACGAAGTATTGTTTTACTCGTTTTAAAGACCTTGACCGTTTCTTCAAACAAGAATTAGAAGTTACAACTTTGAAATTACTTCTATTTTAAAACGATGTCCTAATGTCGAATTCAAATCACTTGAAAATTTAAAAAATCAAAATTCCTGAAAAAAAAACACAAAGAATTGATATCAATAAAAGTCGATTTCAGAAAATGGATAGAGATATCGACTTCAAGTAAATTTTGCTTCAGGTTATAATATCAGAATGTGCAGAAGAAGAGGGAAAGTAAAATTCAGGTTGTGATTTTTTTTTAATGATAACAGCTTTTAAAAAAGTAGAACCCGTGACTTGATGGTTAGTGCGTAATACTGTCATGCTAGATGTCTTGGGTTTAATCCCTGCCTGTGCCACTTTAAGTTTTGCTTTGAATTGACAATCGTCAAAAAGTAATTCTCGTCATAAAAAATGCCTTCTTAAATTAGCCGTTCGGATTTGTCATAAAAAGTTTAGGTCCGCTCTATCCTTGAAATGGCACAAAGGAATGACTGAAAGTTGAAAGCCACTAGGCTCTTGTTCTCTACGGATTGTTCCACATTTTTTTTTTTACATTGGACGTTATTTTAAAAGGTCCGATATAGCGAATTGGCATTTCTTTATATGATTCAAGATCCACAGAATCTAAATCAAAACTTGTTTAAGTTCGTACGTAAAATACCTTCTTAACCCTATTATATTTCAAAAAGTTATCGACTTCAATTAAATTTTGTTTCAAATAATAACATCACAATATTCTATATAATATTCCAACTCAAAAAAAAAGTTGACACCAAAATCGTTTTAAACCTGTTTGCCTGTTTGTGTTTCGAACTGCCTTATCATAAATGGTTCAGCGTTTTTTTTACATATATGTGAGACAGGTGAAATCAAACAACTCGAAAAATCTGACGCCATAAATTTATTTGGAAGTAGCATTTGAATTAAGAAAACCCAAAAACCTTGTCGCCCATTGTTATAGCACAGCATTTTGTAAAAAAACAGCATATCCGGTTAAAAAGGTAGCAGCCTTTTATAGCCTCTTTTATACAGAAAATAAAATGGGCCTGCCTCAAAAGGTATTCAAAATATTTGTGCATTTTTTTGGTTTGGTATATTTCTTTTGTAAATGTTTTTTGTTGCAGACATTTTTTAAAATATTGTTGACAAAACACAATTCGTTTAAAATTTTCCTAGGTCTTGAATTTTTCCAATAAAAAATAAAAAAAATTAGTTTTATTTTCAAAAATTGGAAAAAAGTAACAAGCTTTTAAAAAAATTCATCATTAATTTTCAATGAAGCTAACTCGATATACCTTTAGAGCTCGTTCGGGTATCTAATCAGCTTACTTATTATTTTATTCAGCTCCAAAATAAAAAAAAAGTGTGGTGGACGTGGAGGCCACAAAATAGGTCCAAGCCTGTTTGGCACCTATCATTAAGATATTTCCGCTATGCATCGTAGTGGGCAGGACCCGCTCATTCAATTTCGAAGCCCATAATACTGGAATAAGTCTACAGTGTTTCCCCTTAATAATAAGCTTGGTAGGCTATTTAAGACTGATTGGGTGCGTGTTAAATAATAGGATGGGGTATCAATATTCCATCGAAATTGTATTACAACGAACCTAGCAAAAGCCTTCTGAACTGAAGCAGATGGACTCCAAATAATTGAACAGTACTCTAGAAAAGGACGGACTTAAGACATAACAACAGATTTCAAAGCATATTCATTTGATGAACTTTTTATTCGCATTCATAATCTTACATCGTCAGCATGAATAACACAAAATGTATTTTTTAATAAAAGAAAATTTATTAAAATTAATATTAAACAAAAGTGGTCCAAGATAACTTCCTTGTGGCACACAAGAAAGAACGGCCTTTACGCATTGTGTTTTATCATAACTATTTAAGGCGAATATAATGAATGCCAATAGATTTAAGTTTATACATACATTAAAATTTTGTGACAAATGCGATCGAAAACCTTTTTAAAGTCCGTAAAGATTGAAAATAATTTACAATGGATTACTAATAAAGAACCAACGCTGGGATGCCATTTTAGGACGTGGATTAACATTAAATTTAAATTTTGTCATCCCACTTAAAACATCATTAAAAACAAGTGTTAATATGGACTTAATGAATGTTACTACCAGTTTGTATAAAATTAAAGTGGGAATGATTAACATTTACTGATTCAAAAAAAATGCAAATAATTCAAAACAACCTTTTTAAATCGGTGGATAATTGTCCATTATATTCCATATTTTATATTTAGCTGCAGTGCAACCCATTTTTTTTTACTATTTAAAATAGTATTTAAAGCTTTGGGGTTGGTACAAATCTGAGATTGAGTCTTCAAAACGTTTTGCATATGTAGCTATTTGTTCCAAAAATTAACACATTTACTAGGATATATAGATTTTATAGCAATTAATATTCCACCTCCACTTTTGGCGATTGGAACATTAATTTAATTTCGAAACTTTGAAAAAATTCACTTTTGTTTTGAAAGCAATGCGCTCTTAAGCTTAAAGTACGTACCTGCTTTATCACCTTTGTATTGACATCATTAAACTTATAATTGCTTATAAAACTCAAATCTTTAATGAATCAAATAATAGTCGGTGTGATAAATACTTCATTACCTTACTTAGGTTCTCAAAACTCAAAAAAACATGAAATACATTAAAAAAAGGAAAAATTAATATGCATGAATAATGAGCTCTTAATCATTTCTAGGAAATCAAAGTGAGTAGTTTAGTAACGTCACACAGTCATCAGTCACCAGCCATACTTAGTAACTTATGTGTCCTTTTTTCTATTTTTTGCAAAATAAAAAATTACAAATGATGTCATGCGAAATTGTGAAATTCATGGAACTTATTTATTTTAATCCGATTATGAAGTGGATTTGCTTTACTCTTATGGCCTGGTAGAAAAGTATGACCTTTGACAGAACATTAAGTTTCCATTGACTAATTTTCTACATCATAGTACGTCATGCATTCATTCATATTTTTGCAGAATGTGTTTCGTTTGTAATTGAAATGGAAAGTTTTAATATTTTTGAAAAGGAAAAAAAAGTGAAAATTTTACCAAATGGTAAATTTATTTTTGCTCATTATTTTATTACATTTTTAATTTATGAATATAAGTAATTAAATTTAAATTAAAAACAAAAGTGGAAAGAGTACACTTAAGGTTCTAAAATAAAGAACATAACTTCACTTCAAAAGATGATTTTTTACTTCCGATTAGAAGTTATCTCGATCTCAATCTATGCTGGTTTTTGAAATATGGAGGACGAAAAAGTGGAGATATCGATTTCAAATAACTTTTGATGATAATGATAACGAGTGTTTTTTAAAGGTATACAACTTTGAAATTAAAAAAAAACAAAGGTGGTTGTTTTAAATAAACATGGAATTTACTATATTCAAAAGAATTTTGCGTAATAATAACATAAATATGATTTTTTGCAAATGACCGCCACAGATGATTTTGACGTAGTATAGGGTTTTTAATATCAAAACGGAGCACTACAGCGCTAATTGGATCTCAGGCTAGGTTGCCTTGAGATCGCCATTTCTACCTATAGTGTTTTTAAATTGTCACGGGTAGATTTTGGTGCGGCCAATTTGTTTTGGTGGCATTTGTCAAATTTATTGTTACTTATTCAGTTGTTTATGACAAACTATTATGGGAAGTTCAAATGATAAAACTTTATTATCAAAATGGGTGTTCTTTAACGCAAACATTGCGCCCATTTTACGGTAGATGTGGTGGCTCTTCACAGTCACCTCTTCGATTTGAGACGAACAGTTCAGTAAACAATCAGCCAACACTCGTGTGTAAGGAACGCAGGATCGGCCGAGAACAACGCAGTGGTCCATGCAAGTGTACAGCAGAACCCAAAGCAGTCTTTTCCTCGCCGTGCACCTTTTCCTTTTTCTATGCAATTGCTCCACAATCAAGACATTTTATGTGTGACTTTTTAAGTTGTAGGGGTCAGGGAAAATTGAATAAAAAGGGGTAAGGTGCTGAAAAAGTCAAATGTCCGGCCTCATCGGCCGTAATTGTTTTTAATTTCTAAATACCTCCCTCCTTACTTTGAAACAAGATTTGTATCTTGAACAGAAGTTATACTTTTTCTATGAATTTAATGGCTTAATTCTAATTCGACTTCAAAATCAATCTATCGCATCCAAATTTATAATCAGTGTTTTCAATATTCTATGTATAAATGATCAATACCTTGTTTACTTTTTCTCATTAGTTGTAAGGCTCCACGTGTCCCACATTTCAACCTTGTCGAGACAATTTCATTTTGTTTTTAGTTTTAAAACGGCTGTGAAAACGTTATTAGAAACACACATTGTATATACATTGAGAACAGTTTCTTTGCTTTTATTAAATTTATTTTTATAAAACATACCTGCATACAACACCAGTTTTTATGAACGTACTATTTTTCAGTTTATAGCATTTGTATCGCATAAAAGATCCTTTTATAGTGGAAATATAATTAGAAACAACATGAAAATTTGTATCTACTCCTAAAATTACTTAATTTTAAGATATCATTACTTAAAAAATTAGGTTGGTATTTTGTTGTGAAACCTCGTTACCTAATCGGAACCAAAAACTTGCCTGGAGTACATTAGGAGTAAGGTCTTCCAAGTGGCTACACAATTTGTACTACGAACATCAAAGTCGGTATTTTTTTTTAGTTCAATAGTTTATCTAACGTCCGTTCAAAGAAGTGCAATTGTTTTAAGGTCCATACTTGCCTATAACAATTCATAAAGGTATATCCACCTCTTAATTTTGCAGCAAGTGTACAAGGTGAATGTTAGCATTCGCCCCAACCACGACCTGGAAAACAGAGCCCTACTCAAGCACTTTTACCATCGAAATGATATGACACAATGGCGATCTGAGAACCGCGGTTTCATGCGGTTCAATGATGATTAATTGGCAAATGCCATAATCGCCGAGCAAACGGGAACAAGTCCCTTGTTAGTGACAAAGGTTGAGCTTCAGTTCATCTTCAATTCAATAAAAAATAAAAATTCAGCCGGTGTCGATGGTATATCCAACGTTGTACTAAGACATTTACCTATGGAAGGATTGACATTTACACCACACTCTTCAACAATGCACTGAATAATGCATATTATTCAGTGCATTGGAAGACCGCTGTAGTTCATCCTCTCCCAAAAAAGGGAAAGGACAACTCCAACACGTCAAATCTTCGGTCGATAAGTGTTCTTCCGAGCATCAGCAAAGTTTTCGAAAAGATCATTAATAGGGCTCTGACTAAGTGGGCTGCGGACAACAAAATAATTCCGGATAAACAGTTCGTGTTCTAGGCGGGTCATGACACAATTCATGCTGCGTCTAAACTCGTTTCTGATATCCAATGGAATAAATCAAAACAACAATGCACAGGTGCTGTTCTGGTTGATTTGGAAAAGGCCTTTGACACCGTATGGTTAGAGGGTCTTTACCTAAAACTGAGCAGGCTTGGCATAAGCAAGCCATTGTTGTATATACTTTATGATATGCTTAACGGTAGAAAGTTTGTTGTCAAAAGTGGCAATGTAACTTCTACCACAACATTCTCAATTAAAAATGGTCTTCAACAGGGAGCGGTGAATTCGCCGATTCTCTTCAGCATTTACACCAGCGATCTGATAGGTAGTCTTACAAAGGCAATTGCGTACGCCGACGATCAATTCTGTTCCGGACTCCACGAGGGATACGTGTAAGAATTGGCGCAAGATGGTCATCGTTGATCTTCACGGGCAGCCATTTGCGAGCAAAAGTGTAGTGAAGTACCTCGGTATCTGGTTAGATCAGTATTTATATTTCGACAGACATATAAATGCTGCTCTGACCAGGGCCAGAGGAGCCTTCGCTCTGACGAAACGGCTGTTTTTTAGCAGTCGGCTTGACCCCAGAGTGAAGGTAATTTGCTACATGGCCCTCATACGGCCAATGATCGTGTATGATTGTCCTGTGTGGTTCAACGTTGCCCCTTCCCAGATGGAGAAGTTTCGGATGTTCGAGCGGCAGTGTTTACGACGCTGACCCGGCTTATATCGAACAGCCGAATCTTCTTATGTGCATTACTATTCCAACGAGGTCCTATACAACGGGGCTCGAATCAACAGAATTGACAATTTCGTGATAAAACTCGTTCGAAGTCACTTTGCAAGGGCTGTGTCTTCGACGAGTATTTTGAAAGTGCACATGTTTTATTTCTTCTTGAAAATCACACGTTTAAAAAACTTACCTGTTAGAACATAGTTACTATGATTTTGAAAATATTCTATACAAATGTACCATGGCCAGATCAAATTTTAAACAGAAAAATTTAACAACAAAAATTATTACTTACTGCTGAAAAACTGTTTTCCTTATTTATTGAAGTGGAAACAATAAATTTGTTGATCTTTTTCTACAAAAACGTTAGTTTTGGTGTAAAAAAAAATTTGTGAAAAACATACTTGAACTATACAAAAAAGATTAAAGTCTAAATATTTAAACTTTATGCAAACAAAAGCGATTTTTCACCTCAAGACATTTAAAACTTTTTCCCTTAGATGCAATACTCTATATACTTTGAACTTAAGAGCGTATTTTTTAAATACAAATTTAAAAGTTAATTAACATTTAAGACACATTTTTCCACCCTAAGGCTACAAAAAAACATTACAAAAACTAAAAAAAAATTATATAATATTTTCAATTTCATAAAATTATATGTTTCCAAGACTAGACTTTCACCATACCAATTTTTTTGTCATGCAATATTTATTGCAAGATGAAAAGTAAAACTTTATTTATATCCTTCCCGGTAATTGCATCATTTTTTCTAACTTCTTTCTGTTTATTTTTTCATCTGATTTAATAGCCTCCGGGTTAAGCTGTCTATAGTTTTGTTTTTTTTGTTTCTTTTTTCATTATTATGTTATTGTTTATTTCTTTTCTTTTAAGATAAAAACCTTTGTCTCTGAGAGTTGAATATGAAAATCTAAAAAAAAGGAACTAAAATCCTCTGAAGGCAATTAAATATTTTCTTAACTTGCTTTTCAAGTGATTTTTTTTCTTCTCGTTCTCAGAATTCGTCTTCTTCTTAGTGAAAAATTATTTTCTTGTGGCTTTTTGTTAAAAAAGATTTCTCAGATCTTTTCCTAGAAGAGATTTTTTTTCTCCGTTATCTCATTTGTGGTTAAAATCTCATTTACCCTACGGATTTGTGGGTAATTTTTTGTTTTTGGTACACTTATAAACATTTTCGCAGCCAAAGTAGCGCCACTAGAGACTATAAAGAAAGTTAAGTAAATTCGTTTCGCTTCCAATCAATAAAGCAATTTTAGACTTTTATAGTTTTATTTCTTTATAGTGGTACTCACTCTCTTCCTCTTGTCAAACCTAAAGTAAGCAATTTATTTTTCACAGACATCACCAGTCTATGTTTATAAAAGATATAATATCTTTCTTTTCATTAGCAACAGAAAAAATAAATAAATAACTTTTATAGAAAAACAAAAACAAAAACAAAACAAAAATCCTCAAAGAAATTCTGTCCAGCCAATATTTACTCATGCCACTCATTGGCTCTGTCTCTCTCTTTCTGGTTAAAGGATATCCACTTTTCTATATTGTCGAGTCGTATATCGGAGCCGACAACCCTCGATTTAAATTCTCTGACCCATACGTGTGTTCAGAACTCAGAAAATAAAAACCAAAGCGTTTATCTATGAGAAGCAAAAAGAAAGAAATTGAAACGTATATCAGGACCGGGAGTAGACAAAAATTCACTTGTCTAAGTCAAAGAGTGTCCTTTCGCATTGAATTGTGTCGCCCAACAACAGCACAAAATAAAATCAAACGAAAAAATCCTTCACAATTTAAAATAACACAGAACAAAAATACAAAAATACACACAAAAGATACACACATACATATGTATATAGAGAAGATATAAAAAAGCGCTTTTTTCAATTCCAACAACAGAAACGACGACAGCAAAATTTAACCGATATGAGAGAAAAATATCAAAGACAAAAGTTATATTCTCTTTTACGTGTATCCTTAGTCGTGGTATTGTCCTGCTCCTGTTCCTACTCCCAGCTACCTGGTCTTTAGTAGTTCTATAGTTGCATATGTAAGGATATACATAGCTTTGACGAAGTGATGATGTTTTGTTGTGCGCCAAGTTGAGCCAAGCCAAACCAAACCAACCTAGGCCAGGCCAGGACACAAGCATCAAGGACTGAGGACCGCTTTTATACTCAGGAAATTGTGTGTGCATTTAGGAGTAGGTTAACCTTGAAATTTGTTCTTCTATCGTGGAATCATTGTGAATTTTCACCAGCTCGTAGCTCCTGCTCACTGCTCTCATTTAGAGGAGTTTTTGTCTAGTCTTCTCTCGCTCTCATTTTGTTGATATCGTTTTCGAGGAGCTCAAGCTTTCAGAGATGAATTTGGGTGGTTCTGCTGGCTCTGGTTCTGGCCTGGCTGCTAGTTGGTGTTCGCTGGAGATTTCTGAGAATATTCTGGTGAAATTGTTATTAAACATGTGTTAGTAGGAGAGTAGAGGAGGGACGGCTGTTTCAATATTATTGTTTTTAGCCTTTTTGCGTCGTGTCGTCCTCGTTTGTCCTCATCTCGTCCTTGTTGTCCTTATCGTCGTTGTATGGATGTTTGGATGTTGTTGGTATATGTATAGTTGGATAGTATGTTATGTTGTTTTATAATTGCCTATCTGTGTTGGGATTTGAACTTGAGAAAGTGTTGCCATTGGTTACAATTCGTATTAAATTTAAATTCACAATTTCTTGAAGGACTTTCACTTTGGAATTATCAAACTAAGTACTAACTTTCATTCCAGAATTCTAAAAACAAGAGTTTTTTTTTTAATTTTTGTAAATTCAAAGTACTCAAAATAAGTTCTTATGTTTGAAAAAAGTTTATAAATATTACCTTTACCAAGGCTTTAATACTAGAAACCTGGTTCTGTTTCTAGGAAATAAAACTTAAAGTGTTCCTTTGCAGAACATTTAAGCTTCTAAGAAAACTTTGCATATATACATATACTTATACATATGTATATGATTGTATGTTTAACAATAAATTTGAGATGTTGAATGAATTTTTCGATGTTTTTTTAATAGGTGGGGGATGAAATAACGGCCTTGAAGAAAATTAAATATAACAACGACTGATGACTAAGTTAGTGTAATGAGGTATGAGGCCATGGTTTAGTTAATCGGCATAGTTTTGCTTATACTTATGTGGATTTTTCACATAAACGATTTTTGTTCAAGAACTTAACATTTACTTAAAAGGATTAGAAAATTGAAACTAGCGGAACGACTATTTTTTTTTAAATTTTAATCAAAAATGTAAAATTTTAGATGAAAACTTATGTCTCGGATACCTTAAATTTTACATTTAGGAGTTTCAATTAAACAAATGGAAATGGATGGAATAAATTTCTCTGAAACGGGACTTAGCTTGAGTTTGGTTTCGTTTTGTCAAGTTCAAGGGTTAAGATTTTTGTTTTTAATATTTTAGTTATTGCTCAATGATTTTGAAATTTGGCCCTTCTTTGGCGAGGAGCTTTATCTTGTGAACTATTGCGATTTCAGAACACTTTACAAAAAAAGCCTAAGAAATCAATTTATTACAACCTGTCATCCATGCTACACACAAGCCCTAAAGAGTTAACCCTACTCTCAAACCATTCTTTTAGAATATGCGTCGTTTTGATACAAATTACAGTATCGCTTTTGTGCAGAAACGTCCTCAACTAATAAAGTGTTGATCAACAATATGATTTTTCGTAATCATTTTTTTTATATTGAGCACGTACGTAAGAGGTTTCTAGTACCCTTTATATGCCCTGAGTCACAATACAAAAATTAGGATAGGAAGAGATTGTGTTTGGAAGGAGGTGTCGGTGCACAATGACTTTGAATTCTTGAATATTGTTGAATTGGGTAATGCATTCTACATTCGCGTAGCACGAAAATACTGCGTAGCATTCCTTTAGGTGTAAATATAAAGATTGAATTGTAACTACAGCTTGAGCATACTCGAAAAACCGTTTAAATAAAAATGAAAATGTTGAACTAAGTCATTACGACGCACAGTGGGACCGTAGTAGGTCATAGGGTAAAAGTTTGATGTTGTTATTATTGCCTCATATTTCCCTATAGTATTTACAAATAGCCATGCCACCTGATTGCACAAAAAAAAATAAAATCCACAAAACAGAACTTTTCATTATGTGCTTCCGAAGTGGGACATACCAGACAAATATCGTTGTCATAGCAAGTGCTCTTTTTGCAATAAGCTTTAAAGTCCTATATTGTTAAGAATAGTTTTTTTTTATATTTGTTAGTAATGGATATTCAAACTGAAGGTATGTGCTTTGTTTATAAAGTATGTTTTATTATTTTGATTACTTCATAACCAAGAGCAAATTCCCACAAAGAAAGCCCAGAATTTGTTTTTTGTGTCTTTTTCTCCAATTCAACGAGACTTTTAATAACAAAGTCATGAAAAGTCATGCATGAATCATATACCAAAATATTCGCATGTATATGTAGTTCCAAAAACAACAACATCTAGCTGCGTCTAGCTGCGATGTTCTGCGATTGACTCTGCATTCTCCTTCTAACTGCAGCATATTTTATATTTTTTTTTGTTTGAAAGGTGCTTGCCTGAAGTGTTCTTTTAAACGTCTGGGGGTTCTGGATATGTGGCTGTCTTTGAACAATATTAAAAATGAGGCCGAGAGGAATCGTAAGGTGTATGAGGCCTTGACATTGTCCTTACTGGACGATGAAAACATTCAAATTGATCACTTGCAAAATCGGATTTTTTTTACTGTGCAAGCGGTTTAAAATATATTGGAACAAGTAACTCAGTCGAAAACAAGAAAGAGAAAATTAGAATAGAAATATTTTTTTTTTCAAAAACTTTTGTTAAAAAAACATTGATTTGAAAACAATATAAAAAGACAGACTTTAGGTTTTCAAAAATGGGATATTACTTTTCTGTAGATTTTACCGTTATACATACATATATTTATATTTGTTTTTTCATTTGAAACAATTTAAACAGATGAGTTATACCCCCACGTTTATAAAAAAAAATAATGTGATTTTCCTACCTACACGAATTTGTGTTATTTGAAGATTTGAAAAAGTGGGCGTGTTAGTGGGCGGATATTTTGCCTGATGATTTCTTATACAATAGTTTATCGACCCTGAAAATTTTATTGAAATCGGTGCAGTGGTTCAGATTCTATCAATCTATGACCGCCTCTCCATACAACTGGAACCACTGTGCGACGGCGACGACTGTGTTTTAGCGAGGAACGTAAAGGATCCGGCAAAAAGATCTCCCATATTTCGTCGTCGTTCTATTAAAACTCCCTAAATCCATTTTACGAGTATTTTGTAGGTGGTAGACTTGTATTGAAGGAGTTATTTCTAATAGGAAGAATTGGTTACTTATCAAAACCGAAGCCAAACTATTTTAAATTGTGGAGTGCTTCATTTCTGCAAAACGATGCAAACATTCATTCCACAGTTCGGTAAGGTAAACTTTGAGGCCACCAGTGGTCGCATTAAGAAGCCTTCGTTCTTCGATGTATTACTTAAAAATAGGAATTGGATGATATTTAGGGATCGAAAAGAATTGTCACTTTTTATGAACCCGATGATGTTGTAGTCTTTGAAATAACTCCCAATTAACCAACTCAAAAACAATATAAAATAAAAGCAATTGAATTTAAAAAACATGCAGCAAATTTTCATATTTTAAACTCAGATTTTTTAAATGCAAAGGAATTTACATACATTAACCTCTCACCTACTACAAATCTTGTAGCTTAAGGGTTACAGAGGGCTGGGAAATGGGTGATGTTAGAGGTATTAGATTTTCACGGGTAATGTTTCTTGCAAGAAAGTGACAAATCCTCGAAGAGCAATTCTTGTCAGGAGAAGTGCTTTCTCAAATCAGATGTTTGGAATCGGCATGAAACTGTCCATCCCTGACATGACTTCCACACAGGTTGAGAGTTTTAATTTACTAGGCCCTAGTTCTTAACTAGCTGTTGTGATACCTTATTTTTTGTATTTAATGCTGGGTAAATTAATTTTATGAAAATAAGTTAATCTTATATTTCAAAACAATTTAATATTATTTGAACTTTTGAAAATTTGCGTTATTTTACTTTTTTAAATCACAATGTGGACAATTTTTGAACGTTTTGCTGCTAGTTGAAAAGCATGTAGAAAAGAAAAAAAAAATGGTGGTCTCATTACAATCTGTTTTGGGAGCTGTTTCATGCTTTTTTGGAAATTAATTTTATTTGGAATTTACTGATTAATTTTATAATTCAAGAAAGCCCTAGTTTAAAGGGTTGTTTAGTTCATTTTTTTTTTGTTAGAATTATTTCTGCCTCTGTGACATTGAGGTAATTTTCCGTAATATTTGGTTATGTATAAATTTAGTCCATTTGATAAGGGTGTTTCAGACTTCCCTGGTTTATTTGAACTTTGTCCAGTTTACGTCAGTTGAATTGGCTTTATTATCAAGAAATCTTATTTCTTCAACTTTGATAATGATAGCGCCTTATAGTTGAAATCTAATCAGGTGCTTAAGATTTGAGATCTCATTCCTAAAAGAAATAAACTATCAGCCATTAGGGTCAACGTCGGTCTATTCAGCGTCCTGAAGTAATTGCTGAGACTATTCCAGTTGGAATTTACGTATCATCCCATACGATATGTTTTTTAATATACATTTAACTATATTTGACATCAATTTGAGCTTTCAGGACACCATTTCAATTTGAAAAAAAAAACTTTAAAACATTTTTAAAACTTAATTTATATTTTAATTAATTATAATATATTTTCTCCAATTATGTAGGTTTGATTAATTTACTAAAAACTTGAATTGACAGACTTAAGAATAATTTCAGCTGTTTATCAACATTCTGAAGAACGAATCCTCAATCAAAAGTCGTATCTGGACGCGTTTGCAATTTTGACAAATTTTCGCCTTGCCTTGTATATCTTTGATTTTAATTTCGGAAAGTTTATCAAGATTGTTAAGGAATGCGATTCCGAAAGTTGACAGAACATACAGAGAAAGTGGATTACAGTATCCATTTCCCTATGTTAGTCTCCGCAGCTACGTCATTGAATATTGTGAGGTATACGAGGTGTGTTCAAAAAGCACCCGGAATTTTTAAATTTCGTGGGTTTGGAGAGTCCGAAGGTCAAAATTTGTTTTGTATTGTATGATGCAATTTTCAGCTATATCCAGTGCTTACTTTGTCTGTGGTAGTTGCTCAGGTTCGACGTGTTTTTTTTATGAGCTTGGCGATTTTTGCTTGTTTAAACAATGTTTGACCAAAAAAAAACAATCGCATGAACATCGCTCAGGAGCTGTTAAATGACGTCCACGACGATCCAAGTTTGTTTGAAGGGGTCATAACTTGTGATGAAACATGGGTGTACGGTTGTGATATCAAAACCAAAGCACAATCGTTCACCTGGAAGCATCCAACGTCACCAACGAAAAAAGCACGTCAAGTTCGTTTAAATGTGAAGGTTTTGCTTACTGTTTTCTTCGATTATAATGGCATAGTGCATCAAGAGATCTTACCACAAAGTGCGGTTATTAAGGAGTATTACCTTGAAGTTATGCGACGTTTGCGTGAAGGAATCCGAAAAAAACCCTCAGACTTATAGAAAAACAATTCATGACTTTTGCATCACGACAACCCACCTGTTCACTCGTCGTTGTTTGTTCGTAATTTGTAACATCACCGTAGTCATTCCCCAACCTCCATATTCACTAGATATGGCTCCGTGTGAATTTTTCCTGTTTCCAAAGTTGAAAAGACCCATGAAATGACGGTGTTTTTTCTAGATCAAAGAAATAAATTCCGAATTGCTGAGAATGCTCAAGGACATATCATATAGTGAATATCAGGAGTACTTCTAATATTGGAAAAAACGCTGGCATAAGTGAAGGAAGACAACTTTAAAGGGTACCACATTAATGTAAACAAATAAATAAATATTTTTTGAAAAAAAAAGAAAACTCCGGGTACTTTTTGAACACACCTCGTACTCTCCTATAGAGCAGTGTCCGCTACAAATTGCAGTAACCGTAAATATATCATGCCTAGGTCTGCATAAGGGTTCAATACAATGGTTTTTGTTATTGGGAGACCACATTTTAAAGGATATAATAAAGTCTATTACTATTTCACCTGATAATAGATTCTGCCTAAAAATTGAAGAAGAATTGCCCTTAATAGCTCTAAGAGAAATATTAATTTGCATAAGTGAGCTATGAAGGACAATTCTTTCCGGTTCAATTCATCAGTCCGTTCATTTTCCATCAATGCCACTATGATATGGAACCCAAATAAGAGTGACACTAATGTTTATGTAAAGGCTGGATAGTTCATCTGAATGGATTGCCATAACAGCCGCCTAGCTGTGGGTGCAAATAGCCGTGTTTTTTTTTTTTTGGTTTTAGCTTATATTGAGTATTTTGCTTGCTTTTATGATTGCTAGCTTAAAAAATATTAGCAAAATGACTTTACCCGTCAGTAAAGATGGTGGTATAAAAGTCTTTCATAACCACAACATCTTTCCAATTCTTCCTGGCAGGAAACTTGCTACTTACGTAGGCCCTCAGACCTGGTAAGCCCGTTGGGTACCCCTTAAGAGGCAAAGGGCCTCTACAACGCTTACGTGCCATCGTGTACGGTTTCCGAAGATGTATTTCAGCTCCCTCGAACTCTTGCTTAGTGACGCTGATTCCGCCTCAACTGTCCTGCGCCATGTGCTTCTTAGTCGTCCAGCTCTTCTTCCTTCTTGTGTGAGTGGATTCCACTGCCACTTACGTCTTCGTATTATAGATTCAATAGGTTCCTGACCTATTCTTATATGAAGGACCTCATTTGATATATGAAAACCCTTAGGATGTTACGAAGACATCTATTCACGAAGGGTTACAGCTTTCTTGTTATGGCTGAGGTAAACTTCCAAGTGTTGCACCCATAAAAGAGGCAAAGATTCGACATTTGTGCGAAACAGTCGTAGCTTTGTTCTTGAGCTGCTAGAGTTATTCCTCTGCCGCTTTTGCTTTGCCGAAGTGGCAGATTACGTCTTGTTCGGTTCCGCCTTCGATAGAAACTATACTTCCAAGGTATTGAAAGCTCCCTACTTTTTCCACCGGTTGCGAGAAAATATTTATTTAAGAGGATGGTCGCGTTCCAAGGCTGATTCCCACAACTTCTGCTTCTCTCTCCACACTTGTTGTCATTTGATGGCGATCCATGATCCTATGAGAGAGTAGGCAAACGTCGTCCGAGTAATCCAAGTGCTTTAAATAGGATATCATTGGACCCCTTCGCTACCTGACAGAGCTAAGCGTAGTACATTGCTTATCACCAATAAAAACGATATTGGCGACAGAATACAGCCCTGTCTGACTTCGCTACGGGTTTCAAAATCATTTGAAAACCTACGATCGTGCAGAACGTGACACTTGGGTCCATCATATGTTGCTTTAATAGTTTCTATTAGTTTTTCTGGGATGCCTCTCCTCCGCAAAGCTAACCAGATTTACTCCCTGTTAAAGCTATCAAAGGTCTTCTCGAAGTCAATAAACAGCAGGTGTAGTGGTGATCGATATTCAACGCACTGTTCAGTAATGATCCGCAATGTGTTGATATGACCTATCCAGCAGGAATCCTGCTTGTTCGGCATCGAGTGTGGCCTCAAGGTGTTCTCTGCTTAGACTTTAATGAAAAAATGTAAAAGAATTTTTTTTTGCAAAATATTAAGATGTCCTTAATTCTAAGCCCGCCTTTAAATTTTTCTATTACATCAGGTTTTTAAAATATGCTTCTTACTTAAACCAACTAAAAAAACTTGGGTTTAAGCCTTAGTTAAAACTGTAAATATCTGATTTTGAAAAGTACACATCTTTCTCTTTAAGATCCAATTTATATCATTTTAGTTTCTTACCTTGTTTCTGGAAATTCTCATTATATTGTTAAAAGTCTCTGTTAGACTCTATGTGAAATTTTGAAAAAATGATTGAATTTCACTTTTACTTTGACACTACGTTTGGACTTAATTTTTCATTGCTAATTTCGAATCAAAACTTCAATTTTAACTATTTGCTCAGTTTTTAAAAACACGTTTTCAACATTTTTTTCTTATAATTTTTAATATATTTGCATTTCAAAAACTTCATAGTTTAGATAGCCTCAAAAAGCCTTATATACGCGTATCTTGCTCGAGTTTTAAAAAGTGATATCTCAAAAACTTGTTATGATAATTTAATTTTGAAGTTTGATTTGAATTAAAGTCTTCAAAACCCAATTGGTTTTGAGTGTAATTTGAATGACAGTAAGAAAATCTTGTCGACTTGTGTCATTAGTAGGGTGCACTCAGGCGTATGTGTTCTTTTTTTTTTAATTTTATTTCATTTACCACTAAAATGTAAGTGTTAAGAAAATATTTGCAGTCTTATAAATTGATTCCAGGTTCTCAATTTTATAGCAATATTTATAACTACAATGTCTTGAAGTAGATAATATAACATTCTCCAGTTATTTCCATTACAAAAATTGAGCTTCATTAAAACATCCAAGTAAAGTAGCAAAGCACAAGATCAATTACTCTGCATATCCTCGAACTCAATAATTTCAACAAAACCTTGGCCCATTTATGGAACAATACAAATTATTTATCCCCTTCATATAGTTTTCGAGTACAGACTTATTGCTTATTTCGTTTTTATTGTGGTAAATATTTCTATATATTTACGAGTATCTAAATAAAGTAAGATTCTGGCTTATTTTACTTATATGAATATTTTCAAGACTGATGGTTGGTTTAATACAAAAACTTACATATAAGTAAGTATCTAACCACTAAAAACACAACACAGTTTCACCCGTATCCTATACCTATATGCATAAATGTATTGGTTTCACATATATATTCCTAAAAAGCTCCTCAAATACCGGATATAAATTCAACGTTCGTTGTTTAACCTTGCATACTACCTATACCTATACAAAACTTACCTTATACGTATACATATGTATGAATGTGATTGAGAGAACGCACGTTTCTCTCTCTCATATGTCTATGTATGTATGTCTGTATATATTTATGCATGTAGTTAAACGTTATAAGGACCCATTCCCGTTTGAGAACTATAAGGGTTAATCAATTTGAGTACCTAGATTTTATATAGACTATAAGTTGTCCTATAGCTTGTAATAGTAGGAGTAGCCCTGATGTTCAGGTTCATATAGGTACTAAAGTCCTCTCTGATGTGGGGTGTGAATATAGATGCATTGTGGACGTACATCTTTATATTCTTATCAATCAATTCACTTTAAATTGAAATCAATTTCTCCACTCACTCAGGACTCAGGATATATCGCGTGCATCCTTTTTCACTTCTTTTTATTGTTGTTGTTTTGCGGTTGTTGGTTTGCACTCGTCGTCGTTTATTGAATCAATTTAGGTACCTGCAGCAGTTTTATCCTGCTCGTAAACGATTCAACCATAACCAAGAATTTTTGATTGATTTTTATAAAATAAAATAAAATCAGAAAATCAATTTCCTACAGACACAAAATTCTATTTGCTGATCTGGCACAAAAACCCAGAACCCAAAAAGGCTCTTAAAATGACAGCCAACTTCAAAAAGGACACGCATTTTATCTTGAATTTCTGTGTCATAGGAGAAAATGTAGTCTAGGAGCAATATCTGATGAAAACGATGGTGAGGTGATGGGATGGTAAGATGCTCCTGCAGCTCCTGCTGATGCTGTGGTGCTGGATGCTGTGGCATCATGCATCAGGAGATGCGACAGCAAGAAAAAAAAAGATATGACAAGTTTTTTCTTCTTCGTCGTCGTCGTCTTAAAGAAAATCAAAAAAAGAAAATGTATGAACGTAAGATGAAAATGTAGAACGATGGAACCTCCTCTCTTTGTGTCTGTTATCAATGTTCCTTGGCAGAAATGCGGTATAAGGTCAAGATTGAAACAAGACAAACTTGTTCTTTATATTATTATTTTATTTTTGGTTTTATTTGTTTGTATGTTTTATCCAAAAAGGAGGCGTATATTTCCACACTGGAACTAGCTTCAACAGCAACATTGAAGAAAAAGTTTTAGTTTTGAAAAGAAGGACAAATCCTCCTTTTTTTCGAATGCCATCCTCATCATCCGATGCAATCTCCTATCATTCTTTATCTTTCTTCTTCATCGTTGTCATTGTAGTCGCCTTGCTTGAGCCTCGTCTTTGATCCCTTTTGATTATTTTGTATATAGTTTCCTTTGCTGTTTTGCAATTTTGAAAGGATAGCAATTTTTGTTTTAAGTTTTTTGAAGTTTTTATTTTTGTTTGTAGCCATTTTCAAAATATTTATCTGTTTTTATTTTTGTTTCTGTTCTGTGTGTTTTTGTCAAGTGTCATGTGAAAAAGGAATACAGACATGTGAGTGCAACGAAGGATTTTTTTTTTGAAAATATGTATAACTACCTACATTTGTATTGAAGAAGCCGCTTAAATTCTTGAGGCACCCAAAACAATTTATCAAAAAAAAAGTAAAAATCAGTGAAAACATCACAACACACATAGTGATAGCGACGCGACGGCAGCAGCAAGGATACACTCGCACTTTGTATACACTTTCAACTTTCAAGGACCTTTATAATTTTGTGTATATTTTTTTTAATTTAATCTTTTTTTCCATATTTTACAATGAATAAAGTAAAACTGTTGTGCAGAATTATTGCAGAAAATCAATTTCCATGGATACAAAGAAAATAAAAATCAACTCTCTCGGAATTTTCTGATAAATATTGAACCAAAAAAGGAGTTGGTTATATGCTCGTGTATTTATTTGAGGATTTGCTCCATTAAATTTCATTCAGTGTTGATATTTGCTAAGGGATAAATAATATTTACTTGTTGTTTTTATTCATTTTCATTTTCATTTTATTTTTATTTTTTTATTTTTCTGTTTTGTTTGGGAGAAAAAATTTATTTTTGAAAATTATGGCGCCATTGGTTGTTGGTTTGTGGAATTTTGCTTCAATGATTTTTTGATGAGTTTGGGTATTTTTGTGTTGTTATTGTATTTGTTTTTCAAGCTGTAAAGGTTGCTATAGATGGTTGAGAGAAGGTTATTTTGTATTTTTTTTAAATCAACCCTTCAAGTTGTATATCTGTGAAGAATTGAAAGAGTTTAAACAAGGTTACCCATCAAAAACTTCGATATCAGCATCAATGAGATGTGTGTATCTAGGGGTTTTGGGGTAAATTTGTTTTTAGTAAAGTTCTAACAGTTGTTGATGGAAAAGATATTGCCTTATCTTATAAAATGTGTGAATAGAATATAGCTATAGTACAGTGTTTTTGGGGGTATTGCATTTAATTTTAGAATTTTTAAGCAAAAACTTTTACTCACTAAAATTTTATGACTCAGCATATTGTTGATGGCTGTTGGAGTTGGTATATTATTAAACTAATTTGAGTTATGAATTAAAACTGAAAAGGTTTGAAAGTTATTTTTTTTTTGTGTGTGTTTAAGATTGGAAATCAAACAAATGCCGTTTTGCATCATTTGTTGGGTTTGATTTTATATCAAATAAAGGTTTTTGAGTAACATTTACGAATTGTGTTGTTTTATCAAAAAATATCATTAAATTTTATTTAGTTTTCAAATTTAATCTGAGGTCTTATGAGGTTTGGATTTCCAACGAAAAATAGGTGTTTTTTTCATAAAAAATAAAAATTGATTCCAAAAGCTTTTTTTGAAACATAATTTGTGTTTGAAAGCTCAATCGATAAGTTATCCAAGGATAATAAACAGACGTTTAGAGTTTGGAAAATGAATCAAATAAAGCCGAAATTTTAGTCTTTATAATATGATATTTCTACAAGAAGACTAGAAACCAAATAGAAAAATGTAGTTCCTTGATAATTTTGAATGGTAAATGATAGCAGAACAAGAAAAAGTACCTTTCGAAAACATAGTTTCAAAGTAATTAAGACAATAATTTTTTTTTACCCAGTACATAAAAAATCAGTATTTTTACATTTTTTTTACCATTTTACATTTTTTGTCTAACATTTCTCAGGAACCAGCAATTATATCGACTTCAAATCTATAAAGGCTTACAGCATTTAAACAAAAAACTGACTCAAAATATCTTTCGAGCCAATAAAGCTGGTGGCTTAAATTAAAATTAATGTCAAATATTGTGAAGTGGTACCAAATTTCTATGAACTGGAAAAATAAATCTTTCATCTAGACAGTTTTAAACATGATATTACGTCTAGAATATTTGTTTGAATCGAAGAATAAAGTTTTTGAGATCTGGGCCTGTTTTACCAAACATTTTTGTTTAAAAGTATTTCCCCAATTTAAAGTACAATTTTGGAATTAATTCGTATTTTGAAAAGTTGCAAAGTAAATCTTAGATTGTGTTTATTAAGATCAAATATGGTACCGTCAACAAACCCAACTACATAAGGAAATCTTCCTTGGGCAAAATATTTCGAGGCTATGTCTGAACAATTGTGTGGTCAGCAAATATTGTCACGGAGAAATTCATCAATGATAACATTTGACACTCGTTGAACTAATCTGAATTGAGTCGATTTCCTTATTTCGTGCATAGATGCAACACAGTGATATTGAGCTCCATTTCATGTCCAACTTAATGCACACAAAAGTTGCCTTAAAAACACATTTCTTGCCTTTTGAATAGAAGTTTATTTACTATTTTAGACAACACAAACTCGATGGTACTTTCCGTTCATTGATATCATAGTTAATTCTTAGTTTCACTTCTCTTTGTTCCCTTTTTCAAGCTTCTTCGTTTTCGAAAGTATTCTTTAAAACAATGGATGTTTTTATAAATTATTTTATTTATACAAAAGAACGTTTGTTTGCTATAAACTGCCAAATGCCATTTAGGGATGCCAATGATGTGGATGGATTAAGAAACCCCTCTAAAGCAGTCATTCTTTAAATTGGGATGAATTCATATTTTAACCCTTAAATTTAAAATTCGTCAATATTAAAAAAAATAATTAACTTATGGTTTATTATAATTTACTTCTTAATTTTTAATACGGTTTAGTTATTTTTGTAGTGGTTTTTGACAACTTTTCAAAAAAAAAAAATTACAAATTTCTTTCTTCATATCACTGAAAACCTTTTAAAAATTATAAATATAATTTGCAAAGTTCATTGTTTAGTGAAACAATTACTATTAATACTTTGAAAAATGATAAAACTTTTCACTTTTCTGAAATTTCTTTGTAAATTAGAGTTTTGTGTAACGTATTTTGTAAAAAGGAAAACTTTTCAATTCTATAATTTTCTTTTTGCAAGTTTGAGATTGGTGACAAGTAATTTGCAAAGTAAAAGTGGAAAGTTGCAAAGTGAAAAGTTGCAAAGTGAAAAGTGAAGTATTTGGTGAAACAGGGCCTTGCTAAAATTAAAAAAAGTACATTTTAAAAACTTTCTTCGAGTAGAATGGTTTAATGAGGCACATTTTTTAGCTTACTTTCTTACTTCCTTAAGGTGGCACTACAGTCCGGGCGGACCTGGGCCTCAACCAACATGCGTCTCCAGCCAGCTCGGTCCCTAGCTAGCTGTCTCCAGTTTCATACGCCAAGTTAGTTGAGGTCCTCTCCCACCTGGGTGCCCCACCTGAGTCGCGGTCTTCCTTTACTGCGCCGTCCCTCTGGATTATATTCGAAGACCTTCCAGGCTGGAGCGTTGATGTCCATCCGCTCTACATGACCTAGCCATCTAAGCCGTTGGACTTTAATTCTGCTAACTAGGTCAGTGTCGCTGTACAGCCCACACAATTCGTCGTTATATCTTCTCCTCCAGTCTCCATCTATGCGTACGGGACCAAAAATCACCCGAAGAATTTTTCTCTTAGTTACTATTGCCATTCAATTTAACTAATAATTATAAATAGGAAAGTCAATTTGTTTATTTGTTTGTTTGTTTGTTTGTCCGTGCTTTTTATAACAATGGAGCAATATTATGACATGATTTTTTATGTGTAAGTAGTTTTAATGCTGCAGAATACGTTAAGTTAGTTTTTATCCTGACATTATCCGGTAACACCTAAAATTAGATAATCGATTTTATATACAGTAATTCTGAACTTTGCAAGTGTACATACATGATGGAAACTAAACTCACTTGAACTGACCGGTGTGCTAGAGTTAAAAGCTACAGTTGAAATAAGGCAAGCCAGCAATGCTTTTGCTGAAATTTAGATTCTATCGATTGTATTGTACAAGACTTTGTGTTAGGTGCCGCTACAGTCCTGTGTGAACTAATGAACCACCCAACAAACTTCTTCATCTATCTCGGTCCCTAGCCAGATGTCTCCTGATTCGACGTCTTCCTCTTCAGCGCTGTCCTGCGGGTGTGGATTCAAAGACTTTCCGGGCCGGAGCTTAGGTCTACGTGACCCAGCCATCTTAGTCGTTGGACTTTAACCCTTCTGGCTAAGTCTACGTCGCTGTACAGCCAGTACAGCTCGTCGTTCCATCTTCTCCTCCCCTTCCCTTCTATGCATACGGGACCGTAGATCACACGAAGAACTTTTCTCTCGAAACGACCTAAGGTGCAATAGTTCCTACAGATTTACCATTTCAATTAAAAGGGCTTCAATTCCCCTATTAAAGTAAGTTTCGCTAAGACAATTAATAAGGCGCTTGGGCAAACACTAAAAGTAGCCGGGGTTAACCTAACAAATTCGCGCTTCATCACTTTAACAATAGACATGGTTTTTGTAAGTTCCTCTTTGTTTCTTTTTTTTTAAATATGGGAAACTTACAAACTCTTGTATAATTGGCCTTCTATGTGATGTTCTGATAATATTTATCACGCGAAAATACCCGCGGTTAACAGGTGGTAATTAAATGAGGAAAAATAGAGGACCAAATAAATACTGAACCTTGTGGTCCACCAACAACGTGGTTTCGCTAACAGCGACTTTTGCTACCTATTTTCAAGTATGATTTTAGTCATTGAAATATATTTTGGTCTGAAACAAAGTGTCAAGAGCATGTATTCAATTACTAGAACATGAGCCGTAGTAGTTTTTTTGTATGGAAACCGACATTTTTGTCTTCAGTTGACATTCATTTTCTAAACCCAAATTGATTATAAATAAAGAATTTATTTTGTCGTGAACGGACGTTATTCTAACCTGAATAAGATTTCCAATAATCTTAGAAAAACAACTTAAACATTTAAAATCGTTTCACCTTTTTTCATCTCAGGAACTTGAATGGCATTTTCCAAAAGAAGAATGTTTAGAGAGAATTATAAGCCAGAAGAAAACTGCGTCAATCCTTTGGGCTGGGGATCATAATTCACATGTAACTCGACCAGCTTTTGTAGTATCATTATTATTTTAACCCAAATTAAAATATAATTTTGTTTTCAAAAATATTTCCCTTATCGCGAGTAAACATAAATATTAATATTTTTTTTTTTGTTGACAAAATTAAGCTATTATTGTTTTTGGTTTTTGTGAAAAGCTTTTAGTGCAATTAAATTAAAATTGATATGTAACTTAGATTATGTTTTCAGTTTTCATAAATTTATAACCTTTATTAACGATTTATTTGGAATTAGGTATCCTACCATAGTTACATTGGAAAAGTATATCAGATCATTTAATTTTAAGGAAATCCATTATACTATAAATAAATTTCAATTATTTTAATGGCTTTATCTATGAATTATTTTTTTTTGTTTTGTTTTAGTTGATATTTGGTTTAGTGAATTATTTATGCAGCTATGATGTATCATTCTTTTTGTTTTTTTGTGTAAGTGAAATTAACATTTAATTTCATAGGAGTTATTCAATATCATTTAATTCTGCTTTAGAAACAAAAAATTAAAAAAAAAAACAAACAAGTGTTGTTATGATTTTTATTATGACAAAAAAAATGTTTTTTATCTCTTGCAAAACTCAAAATATTTTACATTGGTATTTATTTTATATAGACTTGTACGATAAAAAAGTTTTAGATATATAATCCTGATTTATATTGTCTACCAACTATTAATATGATGTGTGGAATATATGGTTAAGGTTTTTAGCTAAGAAAGGGTCATTTTAATTTAACTTTTACATTAAACCCAATAATACCTTAATCAGAAAGTATCGTTCAAAAATTTCTTAGAATTTTATTTGTCATTAATTTGGTTTAAAAAAGCAATATTTTAATGGTTAATAAATAAATAAATTTGTTTTAATAACTAATTGACCCAAAAAATTAAATATTACAACTTTTGTAATCATAAATTATATATATACGTTATTAGTAAAATAAATGCACAATATTAATTTTACTTTATCTTTTTTTACAGATTTTGGAAGCAGTTAAATCAGGTAAGTGTCTTATAAATGTATTGCTATAAGTACATATGGTAATTTCTTTTACAATGAAAAGTTAAGTGCAAATTGAATTAACAGTCCTTCAAAGTATCGATAGCTTCAATTTAACAATAAGTTGTATTTTAAATTTTAAATTCAATCGTTCCTTTTTTGGCATAACCTATTTATTAGCAAGAGTTCCTAATTTTTGCTATTGAAGTGTAAAGCTTTTTTATAAAAAGAAATGGCAATTTCAAAACAGATGGAAAAGGTTTAGAAGATGACCTTCTAACTTCTTAACCTCAAAGCCACATCATTAACACAATTTCAGTGATTATACGAGAATTTCAGCTAAATGATTGCCACTGACTTCTTTTGCATTACCGTATCGTTCAGTATTCATTTGTAGCTGTATGTTCTTGATAACTTCATGACTTTCCTCTTTAAGGTCTTTAATCGATTGTGTATTGAAAGACATGATGGGATGGAAATGGCCTCATCACTGGAAATGATAAAAATCCGCCTGTTACTTACTTACTTCAAATAACCGTTAAGTCTGGAAAGGACCCCGTCCTCAAACAACATGCATCTCCAGTCAGCAGGGTTCCTATCTAGCTGTCTCTATTTTCCCACGTCAAGTTAATTAAGATTCTCTTCCAACTGCGCCCGCCACCCAAATCTCGTTCTTCTTCTACTGCGCCGTCCCTCGAGATTGGATTCGATAATCTATCAGTCTTAAGCGTTGACCCATCTATATCTATATCTATATCATATATATAATCATCCAAAAAATGTAGCTTTCGAAGCAATGTAAGACTTTTTCATCTAGTCTTAAAAAGCTCCACGACTCAGCGCCATAAATGTGAACCGGTATGTTGAGTACCTTGTAGATATTGTGACTTTAGATGCTCGTGATAGGACTTTTTTACTCGATCTCTTACTAAGTCCAAAAAAGCAATGATTTGAAAATTTACCAAAGTCCACAAATGTCTTAAAGTTGACGTGACATTTTATACAAGACGTTTTTGTCCAATGTGTTTTCTTTTACTCATAGACAACTAAATCTATCATATTCGCTTTCGCCTTTAAAGATCAAAAATGTGTCACTGACATTATGTTTTGATCTTTCAAATATGTCAATAACATCGGCGCTTCCCAGTTACTGGACGGGCCTTTAGAAGATTGCACCTCGTTGTGACGATTGAGATTTGCCCAACAATGTTAAGACGCTAAATAGTGCATCGTCTTAACTTAAACCTTTTTTGACATCAATCGCATTTGTGCTTTTTTTCGACCTTGATGGAGCAGCGTGTATTCTCGTTCGTCGTTTTGCACAAACAGATAAGCTTGACAGACATTGTTCTGTAAAGGTCTTCCATATAGATGCTGTCATACCCGGCTTTAAGATCAATAAAGAGATGGTGAGTATCGATTTGAAGTTCTTGTGTTTTTTCCAAGATCTGCCGTATTGTGAATATTTGGTCGATAGTGAACTTTCTTGGTCTGAAGCCACACTGATAATGACCAATCAGGTTGTTGACGAATGGCTTCAGACGTTCATATAATGAGGCAAAAAAGATCTCATACGTAATGTTCAATATAGTGGTGCTTCTGTAGTTGGCAAAATTCAAAAGGTTTCCTTTCTGAAGTTTTGGACAAACTATGCTGAGATTCCACTCATCAGACAAGCTTCTGTTTTACTATATTTTGCAGATGATTTGGAGCATACTCCTTACCAAGTCATCTCCTGCTGCTGTTAATAATATAGCAGCTATACCGTCAGCTCCAGAAGAATTGTTGGGCTTCAAATGAGTATACATATATAGTTATCTTCACTTCATCAAGGTGGGGAAGGCGGAATTGTTGTTCTGGGTCGACTTGGTTGAATGGTGCTATCTCCCTTACAAGGGAATTCGATTCGTCATCGCCTTTGTATGACTTGAAAAGTGGTCTTTCCATACACTCAGCATACACTTCGGTTCTACTACGATGTTCCCCAGATCGTCTTAACAAGTGTCGGTTCGTGGCTGGTACCCTTGAGAGGTTTTTTTTTACCTTTTGGTAAAATTTACGAACCTCATTCCTGTTGTCACATCCCTCTATCTTGCACCTCGGGTCCTTCTATGCAGTATCATCTTGTAGCACTTCATAAGCGGGAATGTTGCCATCATTAGTTTCCAATACTTTATGCAGGAAGCACAGGATTTCTTAAAACGATTTTTATAGACTTGATTGCTGAACACATTGCAATCTCTTGCTATTGCCAGCATCCAACGTCTAAGCTTCTTACAGAACTTCCTTTTTTTGACTTGAATCTATGTTTCCATAGCCGTACCTTGGCTAAATCGAGGATGTAATCCGAGTCATTGTTTGATCCTCGGAAAGTTTGGATATTGTGTATACTGGAGAAGTTTTGTGAGTCGGCCACAATTTAGTCAATCTGCTTGACGACAGCTCAAAAAGTGACAGCGCACTTTCCAAAACGGAAATCAGATATTTAAAAAAAAAACAATGTATTTTTTGAAAACCATCTTTGAATAGAAACAAATTTGATAAAATCTTTTTACATGTTGTTTCAATCTAAAAATGTTAAAAATATTTGAACATTAATTTGGCATTTTTAATAAATCTGAAGTTGTAAACGTATCGTTAATTTATTTAAAACATACTTACTCCCTTCTTTTCTCAAGGATATGTAAGAATTTTCGATATCTTGAACCACCCAAAATGTCGTGAATCCTATTAAATTCTTGGGAATGTTGCTAAATTCAAATGTTGCGTGTTTCCGCTTTAATTTGGTATAATTCACTTCACTTCTTTAAATAGTTTCCCAACTATGCAAATATGTATGAAATACCCTTCTCTACCATATACCGCTGTCTGAAGGCTTTCTTGTCTAGAATATTTTTTGCATAACCTTGCTTCCTTTTTCACGTTCTTTTTCTTTTACTTAAAGGAAGAAGTCCTCATCCGCATATGAGCTTACTCGTATTTTTGAAAACCTCAATTACCTCCTTGTTTGCTTCCGAATTATAAAATAAACAACTCGGTCAAAAACATAAATCTCTCCTCCTTCTTCTTCTTCTCTTCCTTTATAAATGAATAAGTTTTTCAAAATGGATCTTTTTGACTATATACTATGTATTTGGGTCTTAACTTTTATACTTTTGACTTCTTTAATCAAAACAACACCAACCACCTTCAAACCGCAACCAACGTTAACCTCATCGTATAAAATTTGTTTCTTCTATTTTTATTTGTAAGTTTATCTTCTTAAATATTCACACTCAAGACTTTCTCCTTCGAATCTAATTCGCATTATGTGGTATGCAAGATTATGCATAGAAGAAGAAGAAGAAGATAACTTTTAAAGCTTGTCTGACACTATAACTACCACTCCATGAATTTAACTCTCTGTCTGACAAAGCAAAGAACTTAAGGGTGTAAAAAGGATGTGAAGTGTGCATCACAAGTACTTACCCTCCACTTGCCACTTCTCTATGTATGTATGTATATTTTTAACCCTGCTATAAAACATAACCCATGCGCCCCTATATATTTTTCTATATTTAGTGATGGGTACCGCAGCAGTTTTGAAATCCTTTTGAGCTGCAGATGGGATGGTAATGGGATCTATAGTCGTATTTTAGTTTACACGTTTGAAAAGTCGGAACTTGGAACATCGGAACTTGATGTGAATGTGATGTGTGTGTGTGCCTTGTCGCTTTAGGACAAACTATAAACATATATACGAGACCAAACTTCGTTCTAAGCAAAGTACTCAAGCCTTCACCACCACCAGACCTCAACTACTCACTTTCACATCAGTTTGATGTTCTGTGTGGTGTGTTGTGCTTTTTAATTAAATTTTATTTCTATGATCCTGATCTGGGATACCTTTAGTTAAGCTGCAGGTGATGGCATATATCTTACATGCCACTGCACAGCACACTCGCACTCATTCATCCTATCATGGCCTGGATGGCGCGCGGGCATTTCGAGGCCTTGAAGTTGGATATGCACACTGCACACTCAGTTGCAGCATCTTTATCCCCATGCCCCTCCCATTTATCTATGGGGAGTCATGATTTTGTTTCTGTTTTTTTTTTCTGTGTTCATCTTGTTTTATTTGCAGGGTAAGTTGGGTCAAAAAGAGAAGAGAATAAAAAGAAAGACAAAGCAAAAATAAAAAATATTCACCAAAAGCATACTGCAGCTATAAAATGCATGCATCCGTGAGATAAAGAGATTCCGCTTTTGGAAAACTCGCCATCATGAGAACGAATCCGAACTCAAACCAAACTAACGAACAAACTACAAGGAACGAACGAACAACCGAGTGGACGGACGGAAATGGACACTGGACAGGACACCAAACGGGTTCAACAACGAAGCTATGCCATAGGTATGCATATATGGATGCTTGTGGGGAAAGATGTCGGTCCATTTGGTGTTCCAGAGCGAAGCCATGGCGATGAATGCAGCATCTACCAAGTTTTGCATCGAGAGTGGTTTTTTTTTGTTTAGCATTCTGTCGTCCTTAATTGTAAGGACGAAACTAGGTGTTGTGGTTTCAATATTTTTTTGTGGTGTTGCGATATAAATTTTCATTTTTTTGTGTTGGATTTTTTGTTGTTGTTAAATGCAACTTGCTCTTTAAAAACATGACAAGCATCACAGCATGGGCTGAACTGGCCTGATGGGTATGGCAATGATGGACATAATTATAGCCCGGACATTTTTGATATGTATATGTCAGCCATAAGCCACATACAAAAAAGAAACTATGTGGCAAAAAAATCCTTTAGAAAACACATAACGTAAAAGAACCACAATCGAGCTTCGGATTTTATACAAATCAGTATTTTTCTTTGGGTGAATTAATTTATTTTTGAAATTTCAGCCACATAAGTTAAACATTTATATTATCAGGTCAAAAAAAGATGGAAAAAAACCATAATCCTGAATCGGATTTAACATCGAAATCCACATTCAAAAACGACGTTACATTCAGTAAAATAATCATCGTCAACTGCCAGCCCTGTATATTAATCTATGAGGCCTAAATTAATGTTTCTTACCTTACCATTGGAATTTCTAACATGAGAAGTTTTATTACCACCAGATCGGTGAATCGAGGCACTCCCCAAGGTGGAGTCCTTTCGCCTCTTTTATGGAACATGGTAGTAAACGACCTACTTACAGCATTGGAAGCAGAGGGTTTTAAATTGAATGGCTTCATTCAAAATTTAAAAAAAATCTACTTTAAATCTTTGTTTCCGGTCTAATATAGTTTCAGGAAGTATAAAGTCTTTTCTCCATTAAGATAGCAATGATGAAGCTTTAGGAAACATATTTAGTATTTCTAGGGAACTAGCAATACGCTCGGTTAATTAAACAAACCTCCCCATTAAATTTTTCATCGGATCGCATTAAAATCAAACTGTTTTTTGTAGTTTCTAAAACTTTTTTGCTAGTTGACAGCTTAACGGACAAAATTTGCAGTTTTATTTATATTTTCTAAAACATCAAATAAAATTTGTAGGCAGCAAACAATTGTATAATCAAAATTTGTACATTTCCTAAAGATTGTGCAATGTTTTTTGACCCTAGATTTCCTATTTCCTCTTTTATGGAACATGGTAGTAAACGACCTACTTACAGTATTGGAAGCAGAGGGTTTTATAAGGTGATTGCCTATGCTGACGACGTTGCGATATCCGTATCTGGGAAACACCCTCAAGTTCTCTCGGAACTCCTACAAAATGCCCTAAACAGGCTAACTAAATGGGCTAAGCAATGTGGATTGGACGTCAACCCACACAAAACAGAATTAATGCTCTTTTCGAGAAGATATAAAATTCCTCAGATTAGCCCACCCAAGATTAGAGGAATACCACTAAGCTTTTCCGATCAAGCTAAATATTTGGGCCTCATTTTAGACAAAAAACTAAATTGGAAGCAAATATTGATGAAAGAGTCAGAAAGGCTACTGTAGCGCTTTTTACTTGTAAAAAGGTCATAGGATCAAAATGGGGCTTCTCCCCAAAAATAACCCACTGGCTATACACTTCGGTAATCAGACCGATACTCATTTATGGAGCCGTCGTATGGTGGACCGCACTGGACAAGATGATAAATCTAAATAAGCTCATCAAAGTCCAGCGGTCAGCAGGTATGTGCATCACAGGAGCACTTCGTTCAACACCAACCGCAGCACTGGAAGTGCTTTTAAACCTAACACCACTTGACATCTTCTCTAAAAAGGTGGCTGCCAACTCATGTGTAAGGCTGAGAGCCACCTCTCAATGGACCAGTAACAATACTGGACATACTACTATTCTAGACAATTTCAGATCTATCCCAGATCGCTAAGACTATACCACCCCAAAAATGGTATTTGGTAAAAGATTCCATTTGTATATCCCTTCAAGATCCTCCTGGGAAGAAGAGAGACCCCTGGAAGACGATGCGGTACACTTCTATACTGACGGTTCAAAGGACGATCACGGAGTTGGAAGTGGTATCTTTTCAGAACAACTGAATCTCAGTCTATCCTATAGACTTCCCAATATCGTTATTCTTGTAAGGATATACGAATCTTCTCAGACAGCCAAGCCGCTCTTAAATTTTTCGCGTCTGTCTCCACAAACTCTCAATCCGTCGCGATTGTCGATCATCTCTCAATAATAAGATGGAACAGTTTAATATTCACCTCATTTGGGTGCCGGGCCACAGAGACATTCCGGGAAATTGCAAAGCCGATGAGCTCGCCAAAAACGGAACACTTCTGCCTTATGTTCGACAAAGACATAACATAGGAACACCACTTGCTACATGCAAATATCTTCTCAAACAATATGCTCTAGAATCAACAAAGGCTAGATAGTCACAAAGTACCACCTGCCTAGCAAATATGGCCAAGTATTGACTTAAAACGGTCAAAAAGCTTGATATCACTGAGCAGACAAAGTATACGCTCTACAATTAGATTAATAACAGGACACTGCCTCATAGAAAGACATGCTCTGAGGCTAGGGATCTACACAAATGACTTCTGTAGAATCTGCATGGACGAGGAGGAAGAGGAAACAGTCCAACACCTTCTATGTACATGTCCAGCACTCTCCATTAGAAGGAATAACTTACTCGGTAATCCCTTCTTCGATAACACCAATGAACTGGCAACGATTGACACAAAACGACTCTCTAACTTTATTAAAAGTTCAAAATGGTTTTTTTAAATTCATTACTCTCCCATGAGTAACCTCATTAGTGGTATCACAATGGACCCTTGAGGTCTACGTGTGTCAATGACATCTGGACAGCCACTCTAACCTAACCTAACCTTCCATTGGAAGGTTCACAATGCTTCTTGAAATCTTGAAATGTATCGATTTTTGGAATCTATCTCCATTTAAAGGAGACCTTCTCCCTGAGGATTTGTTTTTCTCAATAGAGACAGTACTCCTGAAGTCAATCAATAAACGATGACTGTAGCTCCCTTCTTGCAAAAAAGCCATTAATAGTAAATCGGGCTTACAACTCCGAATTAAGTATGTTGGACTGCTTTAGAAGAAGCTATAAACCGGGACACATTAAATAAAGTCGAATGCTCAGCTTTTTATGAGTGAATCGCTTTGCAAGATCGCAAAATCGGCACTTGACACTCTACTTTCGATCGCCTCTTATGAAAATGGCGCTACAGTTTAACATTGACCTTTGCTGGATACCCGGCCATAAAGACATTCCAGAACATTGTGAAACAGATGAACTCAGCAGAAAGAGTACAGTACAATTTATGCTATAACGTTTGGCTAATGCTGGAATACCAATCGCTACATGTAAGCTTTTTCTCACACAACACGCAATAAAAAAGCAAACATCAGCACTTGTCAGGTCACGAAACACACATTTTAGCTCAATAATACAATTGGTGTAGTAAAGGGGTAACGCCACGCGACTAAGCGTATTCTCAAATCACTTGAAAAAAAGCTGTATGGTTGAGAGGAGGAATCAGTTCTTTACCTTCTCTGTTCATAACTTACCTAGGAGACTTCTTCTTTAACGATCTAAACAACATAACCAGTTTTTCACGTTTTGTAAGCAACTCAAATTGTCTTCATGTGATATCAAAACGGGCCAACAACTAGTCTATGTGTATCCTACTTTATACCGAAAAGCCGCTTTAACTTTTCCTAACCTAATCAATTTTGTTACTTTTTACTTGCGACGTGTATGAAGTATATTGTAAGTATTGCATTATATTTCGAATTCGTGGTTTTTGATCAAACATAACATTACGATGATAGAGAAGTCCCTAGTTCCGTCCGTTTGTATGTTTGCATGTACTCGGCTCTGTAAACAAAATTTATAAAAAAATAAACCCTTTTAATTTCAATTCAGGTTTTAATTTAAAAAATTAGGCAGTATTTAAATTTTTGAAAAGAAACATTTCTTGCAGAAACAATTCGAAATTTTAAAATACACGAAATGTTTTTAAACCGACACTTTCAATGTATACGCAAGTTTTTGCGAACCGAATTGATTAAAACTCAGCAAAATAAATACTGTCCGTAACTTTATTTAATCCAATTCAAAAATCGATCTGCAAATTTCTTGACAGAACGTTGTTTTATTTTAAATTATGCAGAGAAGACAATTCACTTATTTTTCACTTATTTTGGCTAAGTCTACGTCACTGTACAGCCCTTACAGCCCTTCGTTCCATTTGCGTTGAACCCATTTTGCCGCCTCTTCCTCAATATTCACAAAAGCCCCATTAACAATACGCTGAGTTCTTCCGATTATATCAATGTCATCAGAATATTCTAGTAATTGGGCAGACTTTTGAAAGATTGTGCCTCTACTACTGACGTGGAAGCTCTGCACTATTCTTTCAAGTACGATGCTAAAAAAATAGCATGAAAGCGCATCAACTTGTCTAAAGCCCTTTTTGATAGTTTGAAAGGTTCTGTTAAGTTGTTTCAAACCTTTATGGAGCAGCGCGAACAACAAGACATAGCTCTATACAGCTTGTCCCTGTAGATACTGTCAAAAGCGGCCTTGAAATCTATGAAAAAATGGTGGTTGTCGTAATGTGAATATTTGATAAACTGTGTACTTCCTGGTCTAAAACCACACTGTAAAAAGTTCAAACCAACGCTACTTTAATTTCAATGTACTTATAAGATTGCACTTTGAAACCATAATTTTTGAGATAATTCATGTTTTATCACCGTTTATTAACAAGAACAGGAAATGTTTTTGTAAGAAAAAGAACATTAAAACTACCAGCTTAATTAAATTTGATAATATTCGTTTAAAAAATAACCATTACTGAAAAAGTCAAAAACTCATGGTAACAACCACTAAGAGTATCTCTCTAAGAGATCCTTTTGACTTAAAAAACGAAAATTGAATATTATATTTGTTTAAATTTTAAAATAACGTAGGGAGAAAATAGATAGGGGAATAACAATTTATAAGTAGTGGTTTTTTGTTTTCGCAATTGCCCTACTGTGCCATATTTGATACTTAGCACCAACACTTCCACAGAACCATTTTCTTAGAAAAATATATCCTTCTTGATGATTCTCATAAAGAAGATTCAACCGACTTCCATTCTAAGAAAAAAAAAAGACAAATCATCATCCTTATTAAAATCATAAAAAACTTTTATTTTTTTTAACATTGAAATTGAAATCATAATTAAATTTGGATGTTTTTTTCATTTTATTGACAATTTCATCGTAATTATATAAGAATTTCGTCTTAAAAACAAATTTCCATGGAATTTTTGATATATTTAAAACAAAATTGGTAATTAATTTACAAAATGAGACAGAAAGAGGTAGGAAAAAATACACAAATATTTTAAATCTTTAAGAACGTAGGAAAAAGAATTTGATAAAAATCTTAAACTTTAAGTATTCATTTTTGTTTCTTTCGTAAAAAACTCTCTCCTTAATGATTAATTATATTCTGTAATAAAAACTTCAAAATTTCTAAATAAATCAATACATCATTCAAAAACCTCCATGTTCTGTTTAGTCTTCAACATTTTTGATGATGATTTATCATTTATAAGATAAGCTTGTTCATTCCATAAAATCTAATCTAAAGATTGTCCCCCAAAGGTAAGCAAAGATATATATGTATAGAAATATACCTTAGCTAGATACCAATAAATATCCACCCCCAAAGTTCCATCAAATATAGCGCAAAAAGAGAATCCTTTTCTGCCACAGAAGGCAAAATACTACAGAATTTTGAAGGACATCAATTTAGACATAACTCCTTCAACTTATTATACCGCATCCCTCAGAGGTAGCGTCCAGGCTAAAACAAACAAGATAAGGTAAGATTTCGAATTTATATCTCTTTTTGTGTTTATTCCATCACCTGGAAGTTGAAAACCCCTCCCCGCATATCTATGGTAATATTTAGTTTCTCTTAAATTGCAAGCACTAATCTGACAATGGCACAAAAAGCCATGGGGATTGAAGAGGCATAAAAAAACAGACTTTCAAGGTGTTATTGTTTGAATTATTAATTTTTTTTTTAAGTTTAAACAATTTGCTTATTCTACTCCGCACAAATAAATGATTAAATAAAATTTAATAAAATAAACATGAAAGTGGCCTTTTTTTGCCTATCGCTTCTGGTCGGGCTATTCTCTATATAAAATGTATATCTATCTAGGACCTGTGGGACTTTGGGGCAATCATAAATACATAATTGTTCAACAAACACCTGAGAAAAGTCATTAAAAATAAGCTTTTGTTTTATCAGCTAACAACTCTATAATTATTTTGAAAAAAAAATCTGTTTACACATTTTGTTGTTTTGCACGAATTTTCCACACGATTTATTTTTTGGAAAACATTATAATATTAAAAATGTTCACATCACGCCTAAGGCTTTATAATATTTGAATAAATTAAAGGACATTTTTTTCGAGCATTGATTTTGTGTCGGTGTGGTTTTGAGCGGAAAGGCTTGAATAGATTCGAGGCCTGCAGCAAAATTGACTTTGCAGATACGTTTTTGTGTGACATCATGAAGAATTCAATCAACTAGTTAAGAAGGAATTCCTGGGAGGCAAAGGTGTCACCTACAAATATTATGTGTATATTATCACAAAGCCAAATCAAAGTGTTTCCAGTTGTGTAAAAAAAAACATACGGAATCAGAAAATTATGTCCTTTTAGGTCGAAATAGGTCCGGGTTCTCTACGATCAGTTAAGTCGAGTAGATGAACTTACTATTAAGGCTCTAGAGATTCGTATGTTTTGGAAATCCTACATCTAGAATTAATTCTAGAATTAATAATACATATTTAACTTTAGCTTTAAATAAATAAATTGGATGGTGCAACAGTCCGTTGAGTACTAGGGCCTAGTGACTTATAACTCTCAACAATTCCTGTGTGCGAGTAATGATGTCAGGAATGGTGGGGACCTTCAGTTTTAAGCCGAATCCGAACGGCTAATTTGAGAAAGCACTTTTTCATGACAAGAGTCACTCTTGAAGAATTTGTCAATTCCAAGCAAGAACCCAAGACCTCTGGCATTACAGTCCAACGCACTGACCATCATGCCACCGGTAGTACTTAAGCTGCATAGACTTTAATTGACTTTGTGGCATATTCTCTAGAAGACCACACTTTTGTGTTAGTAATGGCGTATATCAGGATCCCCTGCAATGATCAAATAGCTGACGTTAGTTGCATCGTTGGTTAGAAATTTTAATAGAATGAAAGGTTAGGAAGAACTTTCTTAAGAAGACGATGACCAGTCCTCAGTTTTTAATCAATTATAGCAACATCATTTTTTTAATCTTACAGACAATTCTTTATAAAAGCAATACAATTTACATTTCAATTTTAAAAGACCTTTTGTTCCAAATCCAAAAATTAAAAAAAAAATACCGCTGCATAAATTAAAAATGTTAATTTCCGTGTTCCCAATTGTTTGTTACATCAATAATAAAACTAATCTAAAATTCATTTAAATTTTTTGTAAACACAACTTACAAACTAAAAAATAACTTGCAAATATGGTAAATCAAAGTTCAACACAATGCAATTTAAATCAACTTCTTTTTTGAAACCACAAACTCCACAACCACAAATATAGAACAAAAAATAAAATAATGAACACACAGTACTCCTACGAAAAATCCTGAAAAGAAAAATAGAGTAAAAATTGTTTAAATAAAGTTAAATCATATAACAATGCCAACAAATATAATGCAAATAAAAAAGAATAATAAACCACAAAAAGGAAAATAATAAAAATAACCAATTTTGCTATAAAACTTTTGAAATATTTTAAAATGTCCATACGTTTCCAACAATGAAAAAATAGGTCAAATAGTTATTTTTCGGCAGACGTTTAATACTTATGTCAGTCTGTCTGAAAACCATAACATTTTCAGACAGGAAATCCTGTCAAAGTTAATGTGGTGAGAATATTTGAAATTAGTGTTTCATTAAACATTTTAAATATAAATATTTGTGAATATTAAACCATGTATGAAAGTAAAATTTAACAGTTTAAATACAAATTTTTCTGAATATTAAATTATGTATTTAAGTAAAACCATATGTCTTCTCAAGCTAATGAATAGTTGGGATTTGGAATTGGAGGAGAAAACTTGCATTCTAAATACATACCTTTGCATCAGTGGTCGTCTTACTGGTTTCTTATAAGACATCAATATTATTAAAAAATTAATTTGACCCATTTTTCCATAGCTTTGGAACCAGGGCTAATCGAATTCACTATCAGATAGGTTCCCAAAATCAAGTGAGATCAAACCGAAATCAAAATTTAAAATCGGGTGAAACTGCTTGCAGGGTTCTATCATTCAATCGATATTATAACTTCGGATACTTTTCGAAATCACTTAAATTTTGTCATTGTCATTATTTTTATAATTTCTCATGTTTTATTTCTTTAATACTTCCTTATAAGATTAATATAAAATATTGGGATTTTTCTTTTCATTTTGTTAATGGACATGACAGTTAGCTGCAGACTATCGTTTGGGATTTCTAATTTCTAAATCGGTCTTAAAAGTTTTTCAAAAAATGTTGTTTTATTTGTAATAATGCAGAGAAGACATTTCACGTGTTTTAAATGCTTTGTTCATTAAATCAAATGCAAAGTAAAAGCGGCAATTTCCCAGAAATAAAGTTCAATATAGATAAGGAAGTTAAGGCTTATTTCTTTTTAGTGGAACACATACCATTTTTAAACCATTTCATGTCGAATTCAAATCACACCAACTGAATACGGTCAAAATCAAATCACTCGAAAATCACAAAATTGAAATATAGGACACGTAAATTCACTTCGTTTTAAGTTCGAAAAAATTGAATCGATATCGATAAATGAATTTCAGAGTTGTTATTTATATTTTGAATAGATTTTAGTTTCATTTCCAAGAATGATGTAAAACCTAGCTGCATAATTAAAATAGTTCCAATAATAAGATAAATCTTATTATAGAGCCTCTCCCGCCATTTTATCGTAAGCAACATTTGCAATAAACAATTAATAAAATTTGCTAGTAAAACATAGAGTCTTGAAGGCTATTGTCATGTCTTAACATATGCATAATTAATAATCTCCAATACTCACTACGGGTTCAAGTTTTTTTCAAGGACCAGCAGTAAGCTTTTGATTTGTCGTTTACGAACAAATTTATTTTGTCGCTTACGATAAATTGGCAGGAAGGGCTCTAAATCTAAAAATGAGACATTTTCGGATCTTGAAGGGCCTTAATTTTACCCTTTTAAGAATTATGACAAAACAAACCTAAAAATCCCAGTTTCTTAAATGGTATTATCTTAACTTTATACTTTCGACACTTAGAAAAACTTGGTGACAAACTTCGAACTCAAAATTTAAATCAAACATGATTGTGGATTCGTGTAGATGTTTATTCTTTTAACAATAACAGCAAGACATTTTTTTGTTTAAAAACCGAAAATTCGAATTTTCTCAAAAACAAACCGATAGATTTTTATTAAATATTTTTTAAAATAGTTTTTCTTAACTTACTTACTTTATTAAGTTAGCACTACAGTCCTGTGTGAACTAGGGCCTTACTTAACAAACTTCTCCATCTAGCTTAGTCACTGGCTTAGATGTCTCCAGTGTCTAGCTCTAAGTTGGGTGAGGTCACCTTCCACTTGTGCGCGCCATCTGATCCGCGGTTTTCCTCTACTGCGCTGTCCTGTGGGTTTGGATTCGAAGACTCTCAGGGCTGAAACATTGATTTGCATGCGCTCTACGTTACCCAGCTATTGAAGTCGTTGGACTTTTCCCCTCCAGCTAAGTGTACGTCGCAGTTCAGCCCGTATAGCTTGTCATTCCATCTTCTCCTCCACTCCCCTTCTATTCATACGGGATCGTAGATTACACGAAGAACTTTTCTCTCGAAACGACCCAAGGTGCTTCCATCCACCTTTGTCATAGTCTATGCTTCTGCAGGACGGGGATGATGAGGGTCTTAAATAGCGATACTTTGGTTACTCGAGAAAGTAACTACTCTCTGCTACTCAATTCTTTTCTTAGCCCAAAGACGCTTCGCCCGAGATGTCGATATTGTAAGCCCTTTCTTGATGACAGCATGTACTTAGTTTTATCCTTAATAACCGCTTAGCCCATTTTTGTAGCCTTTGCCTTAATACTGGGCAGACTTTTGAAAGATAGTGTATCCAGTGTTGACGTGGGAGTTCTGTATTATCCTTTCAAGGATGATATTAAAGTAATCGCCTGACAGCGTATCACCTTGTCTTAAGCCTTTTTTGACATCAAAAGGTTCGTTTAAGTTGTTTCCAACCTTTAAAGAGCAGCGCGAATTCTTCATGGTCATCCTGCACAAACGGACGAGTTTTTCTTAACTTAGCTTCTTTTAGTAAAAAATAAATATTTTTGTATTGCTCCAGAAGGATACCTCATAGAAATGTTATTAAATTTTTATTTTAAAATCAGTTCATTAGTTTTTGAATGAAGTTAAAAACAAATACATTTTTAATAACTATTGAACGGATTTCAATGCTTTTGATTTTCAAATAAAATTTTTGAAAAATTGAATTATTTTTGAAAACAAACGTTTTTTTTCAAATTATTAAATATATGAAATATTTAAATTCAATGTTGAGAACATATAGTTACAATATTTGTATTTTTCTTTTATTACATCAAAGAGAAATATTTTATACCAAATTTCAACATCAAATTGGTTTTAACCCTTTTTGTTCTAGCTCGAATTATATTAAAGGGACTATCCACCAAATAATCCACTTTCTCTTAAATCTAAATCTAAGTATGGTTATTTTTGCTTAATATTTCTACGTACCCAAAACGGAAAATGTTGTGTCATGCAAGAAATCTGTGTTCATTACATAAACAAATTTGTTCAAAGCTCCTAACGTTTACCACACATCCTTCAAGAAATACTCTTATGCTTCACAAATTAGCTGTTCGGATTCGACATAAGAACTGTAGGACCTCTCAATCCCTGACTATGCTGCGCTTATTGAGTAACCATTAAGCACTTCATTTAATTTCAAAACACTTTTTCTCTAACATTCCATCAACAATAATTGTAAACAAAATTTTAGATATTTGTGTTTAATTTGTAAACTAAAACTAAACTTCATTTTCAACTAAACAGCATGTCAAGGACTTAACTATATTTTGTAGTCTTTTTTAGTATAGTCCAACATTTAATATTATAGCATGCTCAGACAGTATTAAGCTTAGATATGAGTTGAGTCCTGTGCAATTCATTTGATTGTCCATGTCCATTGGGTCCTTTAAAATAATATCCCCTATGGTATAGTTATAGAGTGCAATCATATAACAATGATCCTTTTCACTTATAAATGTCGACATTTTGTTTTCCCATTTAATTTTCAAAACCACACACAAACGCACACATTCAATTTATGCTTTTTTATTTTTGTTTAAGTTCGAAAACAAATTGGTGCCAAAAAATGCAACACTTTCACCTTCACCCTTACACTCGCTGGAGGCGTCAGATTGCCGCCGCGCTTATTCAAATTAGCACACACCCACTTTAACTCTTATCGCATTTTGTGAAATTTCGCACATCCTTTTACTCCCAGTGGCACAACAGTGGCTTTTTGAAACCTCACATACAAATATGACTTTCATTATAATCTCCCAAAATATTATCATTATCATAAAATGAAAATCACTTGGGTATATAAGCAAATAAGTAGGGAGTCGTACAAAATTATAAATTATATATGAATGCATTTATATTTAAAACATACAAATGGACTTTTCCGAACATACACACACAACACTATTCGATTCATAAAGGAGTACAACTATGGAAAACCATTGCATCATCATCATCATCGTCATCAGTTGAACCGGAAAGGACTTTTGGAAAATTCACAGAATTTTGTGAGCGTGAGAAGTAGTCTATTTTTCTATTGTTTCAAATGTGAAACAATTCTCATGAATGTGAATTTGTTTATATAAATATACGGGGCACTAAAGGATCCACCAGAGCTCTTTTTGATGGCTCCCTGCTTATAGTTTGAGATTTAAGGTTGAAAAGGCTAGAAAAACAATCTTTCAAGAAAATGTTACTTAATTGGATTCGAAATACTGCATGGATTATCCCACAGCAATAATATTGCTTGAATTGAATTGTATATTATATTGATGGGAAAGTCAGTTTTGTTTGTTTGCTTGTTTGTCCGTCTTTCATGTTGCAAGGCAGCAATATTATGACCTGGTTTATTGTGTGGGGGTAGTTACAAGCTTGGAGAGTGTGTTAAGCTACTTTTTACAGCGGTAAGACGGTTCATTCTAATCTAATGCGACCAAATCCGCAGGTCACACTTATAATTAGATATTTGATATGTTCTTTTTTAAGAACACATTGCATCGTTGAATAGAAGAGCAGATATTTGTTAACCTTGTTTTACAAAATAACATGTGTACATGGCAATTAATTTAGCTGTTCAATATAGATTCTAGCACCAAAATAAGATGGTGTTTTGAAAATAAATTCAAACATATTAGTTGAAGTACAGAAGATATAAAGGAGTTTTTGTCAATAGACAAAGTCATGGACTCATAACAGAACTGGTCATATTTATAGTACAGCTTTTTTACTCACTTCAGCTGACATAAGCTGACATTTTTTTAGGCGTATTAGTGATGCTTTTAGAAAAGTTAGATACCCCTCGATTATATCGGTACAAAAATTCGTGTTATACAATTTCGGCGAAGTATTATTAGTGATCATTCCTTAAAGGCTGAAAATAACATTAATCCTCGAAATTCAATAATTCCTACAGACTTACCAGTTTAATTTAAAGGGTTTCTTGAAAGTTAGTTTCACTATGACAAACTTAAAAGGGCGAAAGGACAAACACTAAAAGCAGCGGAATTGAACATAGAAAAGCTATGCCTTTGGACATGAAAATGGTCCATTAGCTTTAGTTCTTGAGTCAACTTGATCTTGTATATGTGTAAACCAAGATCACTACACTTAATGTCTATAATGTGGTTTGTGAGGTGCCAAATTCTTGAGAACGCCGTAAAATTGACTGATTTCGATAGTTTGCTACGGACACTTGAACAGCCGCGGTATTTCCATTACTTCTACACAAGCCATCCTATACTGACGCGATATAATCACACACTTAACTTGCATGGATCATCGACTACAAATTTTGGTAGAAAATGTTTGAAGACATCCCTCGTTCGGTATAATTTTTTGCACAGACTTGACAAGCGTATTCGAGAATTAGCAAACAAAATGCTATATAAATCTGCTTTATAATATAACTGTTTCAATTCCCTTTTAATTCAACCAATTCTTTACAATCACGAGAACCTTAAACAGTTTTTGAAAAATTTAACATTGTCAACGTAAATGGTGCACTTAAATTATTTCAACACAGATGGTAAATCGTTTATAAATAAAATAAAGAGAATAGGACTTAATTCAATACCTTGTGGAATGCCAGAGTTAACTTTGAACTTATTTGATTTGCAACCATTGAAAAGTACAGAATATGATCTATCCAATAAAGAAGATTAAAGTCGTTTTACAAAATGTTTACTTAAAATCAACTTTCTTAATTTAACAAGCAAACACTCGATGTGACAGTTTGTCAAACGCCTTACTGAAGTCAGTTAAAATACAGTCCAATTTTTTTTTTTTTCTGATTTTTTTATGAGTCAATACAGTTTTCACCTAGTTCCGTTGAAAATGTTAATATAGAATGTCTTTGAGTAAAACCTTGCTCATTTGGAACGATGATACATTGTGATTCAACAATAATAGACTCAGAGTTTAGGAATAACAGATATTTAAGTAATGGGTCTGTGGTTTTTAACTTCGTCCTTTTTTTGTAAAAGAAGCTATTGATAAATTAAGAAGAATAGACGAACGAAACGACAGATGACTTACACAGTTTTTGAAAGTAATAGAGTTGTAGTACAAGTATCTCCTCAAGATTAGATATACGTTTGGCAATGTTTTCAGCATTAATATTAAAGTTCATATCAGTCAAATGTGCAAACAATTTTAATAGATTAAAATCATGATTTATTACGTTAGATTTATCATAGGTTGAAGTATCACAGTTTAAAGTATCATTACCTTGGGCATTTTGGAAGATTGAAAAAAATACCAAAAAACTTGAGTTTTTACCCGTGGATCGTGACTTGAAACGTCATTGAGCTTGAGAACAGTTAGAAAATATCTCTTGAATTACAAACAAATAAAAATTGTTTTCATTTTCAGTACTGACCATAACTTATTTCTTCCATTTTTAAAGGCTCTTAATTTCACGTTGGTACCAATATGGAACAAAAAGGCTCGATTTTACAATTTTAAGAGTAACAGATTAAAAAAATTAAAAACTTTACTCATGCATTCAAAAACCATAAAGTCAACATTTAAACAATTATTCGAACGAAACCAATCTTATTGTGGCACGAGACAAATTTTTAAAATTAAATGATTACAAATTGTCTGAAATTTTATTATTAAAGTCGATACAGTTTTTTGACAGTGAACAAATAGTGTTGATATTCTTAAAGTATTCTTTATTTACAGTACTTTGACGTATAGCATTTAAGACATACGTCATTTCGGTCAAACAGAATCATACAGTTTCCTAAAGAATTTTGATCATATAGATAATTTTTTTGCATTTATGTATAAAAGTTCAGTAAAATTTAAGATTTCTCTTTCATTAAATAGGAGTTTTTCTTTCTTATTGATTCTAAGAGAAAAAAACATATTTTGAATCGACGCAACTCACGGCTCCTAAGATTTCAAAAGGGGAATAGAAAACTTGTCAAGTTGACAGTTATTATAGCTATTCTTCAAGACAATAACGTCAATTAATTAAATCATATTTCCTTGTTTATAAAGTCGTGCTGATATCGAATTACTAAAATATTCAATTTAGTAATCAGTTTGAAAAAATTCTTAGACTATAAAATTACCACCATAAGTCCTTCGTTCAAAACCTCTACAAATTTCCTTTTGAGGTTCTTTACAGCTAGCATACCTCTTTCTATATGTATACCATCCAATGAGAATATGCATATACGAGTATCTAAAAGTCTATATCCGTATAAAAAGGCATTGAATTTAAATACAGTGGATAGAGAGAATAACGGTGAAGGACTCATTCATATGTTGCTGGTGCTGCCCTCTGCATGTTGTTAAAACACGTACACACACTCTAATACAACTCGATTTACATAGTTTTCAAATTGAAATCATTCAGCTGCGATGACTGACATGACTGACGGAACGTTGCGCTTAAATAAACTTTCCTTTATAGAAAAACATACTCGTGCACAGTGCATATTGTGTGTTTTTTCTACTAGATTCCTTCTATATATACATACAGTGGGGGTAATATTTAAGGGACAGTGCAATCCGTGTTATTATAGCATTTTCGAACAAATTAATTTTAACATAACATATTAGATTACCAATTTGACTGAATAGAAGGATAATTATATTAAAAGTAACTCCATTTCCAAAACGTTTTAAATGACAATTATGATTAAAAAAAAGTATTTCTTAAAAAGCAATTGTTAAGTTAATTTCTCAGGAGCCTTTATAATACTGGGTCCATATAAATATATCCTTTAGAAAAAATTGGTTAAATTAAAAATTTGTATAGCTTACAATTGAATTTTTAAGAAACAGACTGGTCGACAAAATAACATTCTTTTCATTTCCACAGTCAAAACAATACTGATTTTTAATTGACTAAGATGTCCTAAATTGGAATCTCTCCTTCAAATTTTGTAAAACATAAGTTTTGAAAAATAGTTTTAAAAAATATGGTTGGAGTCTCTTTTTAGTGCCGATTTCGAATCCAAGTTTAAACATTAACAATTTGGTAATACCCGTGGCATGATAGTTAGTGCTTTGGACTGTCATGCCAGAGGTCTTGGGTTCGATCTCTGCTTGTGCATTCATAAATGCTGCCTCTTGCGAGGAATTGACAAATTCTTCAAGAGTAATTCCCGTCATGAAAAAGTGCTTTCTCAATTTAGCCGTTCGGATTCGGCATATAGGTCCCTTCCATCTCTGACAATATTACTCGCACATATGAATGGTTGAGAGTTGTAAGTCACTAGGCCCCGGTTCTCTAAGGACTGTCGTGCCAACTAATTTATTTATTTATAATTTGTTAAAGTTTTAAAAATATCCGCTTTCAACATTATTTTTATATTTTTTAATATACTTCAAAAACTTGGTATAAAGGAATTGATATGTCAACAGATTTGTCACAAGAACAAAACCTATTTTTAAACCATTCGGCCTGTTTGTGTTAAAACCTGTTTAAGCAAAAAGAGTGAAGCATTCCTTATGAAGATTATTAAAAAACGCTAGTTCACAAATTTAGATAGCTTCACAAAGCCTTACGTATTTTTATTTTTTTTTTTCAAATTTTAAAATGTAATGTCTCAAAAACATGACGTTAAACATCAATTTTAAAGTCTTTTTTAAATAAAGGCCATCAAACCCCATTTAAAAGTGCAATATTCCTGCCTGGAAGAAAGCCTTGCCGACCAATGATATTGAAACATATTTTAGTACAATAAACTGGAGAGAGCACATAGTCCCTCATAATCTAACCACTACTGTAATTGTAAATTGGGGTGGCAAGTTATGTACAGGTCGATATTAAACTAACACCTGCAGCACCTCTGTGTATGATGATACGGCAACGGCAATAGCAACGAACGGCACCTGCAACGTAAGGCAAACTTGAGACTATGAATGTTTGGCAATATATTTCTTTTTAATACAAAACAGAAAAAAACAAAACAAAAACAAAATAAGAAGAACAATATTGTTGTGTGATCCTTGTTGTAGTTAACGGAGTTCTTGTAATCTAGTTTATAGAACAGTAAAGTTAACAAGATTGCCTTGAATTGGATATGTCCTGGAATCTTGGAAGTAAATTGAGATTAGTGTTTGATTGAAAGTGATGTCAGTCACTATGTATGGTTAGGAGAATTGCTGCTTTTGTTTCATTGTTGTTAATTTTTTTTACAAAGATGTAGGTGAATATAGATTTTGTATTGCCGTTTCTATTCGAGACTACGATTAGTACATTCAAAATTCATATCATTTTAAGGCAACAATTATGTTTTGAATATCATATTTTCTAATTATTTTCAACTGACCCTCACTTATGAATTGAATAGAGATAAAGATTTCCCCAAGTGACTCTGTCCCTTCATTTCAATTTTTAAGTAAGGTTGGATATGAACTTGGAGAAAAAAATAAGCTTCTAGATGTAGATTATTTTATTCTTCAAGATGTGATGAAATATTTATCGCGTACATTTTGTTTAGCGATGAAGCTTACTTAAAAAGAAACCATCGTTGAGACAACGTCAAATCAAAAAAAAAACTGATTGTTTGGTAGAATACTTGGTCAGTAATTTCTTGAAAAATAGATGCTGGCCTGAACGTTATAGTCAAAAGTGACCGTTAAAAAGCAATGATTCTTGACTTCAATTGAACATCTTTGTAGAACCAATTCGTGGTGCAACATTGAGTTATTGAGGAAACGTTTGGTAACCTCGTAGTTTAAGGTTACGGGCCCATGAATTAGCTACCAAGTCCGTGCAATTTTATGTATTCCATGTTATTGATTAACACAAATGTTAGAACAAAAAAAAATTAAAATACGACTTAAAATACTTCTGAGCCTCCAACTTAAACTTGAAAGACAGAAGATTATCTTTCGAGCAAAGTAAAATTTATTTCAATTTAAAAAAATATCTTGTTTTTATTCCATTTCTAAGTTATACAAATGTTAATAAATAAACTTTACTTAATCATTTATTTGGTGTTTCATAACTAAATACATTAACTACTATTATTTTTTTAAAATTTCAACTGTAATAAACTATTTTTTTTAATAATAATTTTGTGTATTTTTTAAAAAGGTGAAAATATACAAATCTTTTTCCATGAAGCTCTCGAAATATTTAAGACATTCCTCATTGTTTATTAACTTTCCATAGGAAGTTATTGTAACGGGTCCGATTTGTCAAATTGAAAATTTTGACATTTCTCGACGTTTCAAGGTCCCTAGAGTCGAAATAAAAGATTTTTAGGAAGATGTCTATGTGTCCAAATAACGTTTTTTTTATAAATCAAAAAAAACTGAAAAAAAAAATGTAACCTCCAAAATTTTACGACTAAAATATGATTTCATCTCCAGAACAATTTTGAACAACGAAGAGTAATGTTTTTGACATCTGATAAGACTTTAAGAAAAATCAAATTGACAGTTTTGTTTATAAAAATAAAAATTCAAAAAAAAACATTGCTCAAAGTTGGTAAAAATTGAATATCGATTCAAATATCTTTTCAAAAACTTGAAATTTAGGCTTTAAACTTATTTTATCTTATAGGAAATATTGTTTTCAACATTCTGAAAAATGTTGAGAAAAATCGAATGGATAGTTTTTTTTACAAAAAATAAAATCCTAAACAAAAATGTATAAAAACTGGTAAAAATTGATTTTCGACTCAAATATCTTTTCAAAAATTGTAAATACATACGTAAAACGAACAACACGAGGCTGTAGATTTGTATCGAAGTCTTTCGAAAGCTATGTCGGTCTTTTTTGGTTTTTTATTCTATTTTTAGATACAAATGCAGAAATGTGTTGTGTTAATGCTTCTTCCAAATGTGAAATGAAACCAAATTAAACTTATACAAACTTTCAAGAGTCTTAGAATCGATTAGATCTGTTTATATCAAATCGTTTTATTTTTCGATTGAACTAGGTACTAATAATGAACGCACAATTTCAAACATTTTAATTTTGAATTTTTGTCTAGAAAATGTTAATTTTTGCACTTATTTGTCACACAATACAAAAGATTTAAAATCACCAACATTTGTAAAAAGCACAAGATAAAACTTATGATACAAATGTCAGAAACTTACCTTATTTTCAAGAATTGTTTAATAAAATTCTACGTCTTCCAAAGGCATCTAATAAACCATAAACTAGATATACTGTCAAACTTCCCTATAGCGAATTTGCACGTTACCAACAAATTATTTCGTTATATAGAAAATTTGTTATGCAGACATTTTTTTGTTTTTACTTTTATTTAAAGAAGACAACGATTTAAGTTTGGGTAACATTCTTCCATTTTACTTTCCATACTTTGCTTAGACAGACAAGTCTATGACCGAAACAGTTTTGCTCTCGTCCATTTGTGTCAATATGTTCGTCAAAATAAGTTTTCAGTAATGTTGTTTTAAGTTGTAGATAATGCCTTAGAGGAAAATAGGCGAGCTCAAAGTTTTTCAATTTATCTTTTACATTCTAAGGATGCGCCGCCGCGCCGTGCAATCATCAACAAAAAAAAAGAACCTTCCTCTTTTGCGAAAGAATTTTTTGTCCAACTTTAAAAGCCATTTCGTACAAATTTCACTTGTCATCCATGCTTTTGTGTTGAACTCATAATCTGCACCCAGAGATTTTATTTCCTTAAAACATCTTGGATTTTTGGCCTTCGCTATAACAAGCAATTTAAGCTTCTATAGCGTCTTATTGCTTGCTACAAGGAGAGTAATTACTAGTCTCAACACCATTAAATATGTGGTTATTGCTGAAATTTTGTACCAATCGTGGCAAAACATTTATTACCCGATCATCACGATCCTGTGTGTTTACATCTGCACTTTTCCCACATAGGGTTTTTTGAACGATTCCGTGTAGTTTCTTAAACTTGTCCAACCATCCTGCACTTGCTTCGCACCACATTACATTGGCGAAGTCTTTGGCTTTTTGTCTCATCAACGAGCGGCGGTTATCCATTTCAGCATTAATCAATATTCTCTAAAAGACATTTTCGAAGTCTTTTGCGTTTAGTACTTAATTCTTCGTCTTCTACATTTCTTAAAATCGCTGCTGAAGCCTGACGTAGAATGTTTACATTTAAAATCTTGGGAAAATCCCCTTATAAGGTTTTTTTTTTCTGTATGCTGTTGTTTCTAACAGAAAATTATTTGAAAAAATTCGCTATATAAAAAAAAAACGTATGAAATTTGTATTTCCAGCAACAAAATTTGTTCGTTGTAGAGAAAAATTCGCTTTATGGAAATTCTATATAGGGATGTCGAAACACACCGAAAAAGTAACCAAAAAGATGTGTACTTAAAATCAATTCGTAATAGAGATACGTTCGTTATATAGAAGTTTGACTGTAGTACATTTCTGAATGTTCTACTTTGAAACTATAGAAAATTGTTTTATCATATACAATCAAATTTGTTTAAAAACTTATTGAAATCGAAGGAATACAATAGAACACAATATTAAAAGAATTCAAATTACGAAAAACAATTTTAAAGATAATTAAAAAAAAAATCTATCGGTTCGTTTTGAGAATCCATCCAATCCTTTGTAATGTCATGCTTGATTAAAATTTCGAGTTGGAAATTTGTTACGAACGCAAAACTTTACATATAGTTCCTTTATCTAGCAGGTAAAAACGATGCTAGCCAGAACGTTACAGTTAATAGTGTATCAATTCAAAAACCGTAGTGTGCGAAAGGTGTAGTTTAAAAAAGACAGTGGAATGGTGCAATATGTCACAAAACTCGTGACACAATTGATTGAAGGAAACTTATCGTAACCGCATAGTTTCACGTTTTACGATTTAACGCCACTAACGATAGAGAGTGGAGGACAGCATTTGCCACGATATTAGCGACATGCGGCCACACGTTTACACCAGAACCAGCGGTGGCGGTAATATACCAAAAACCACATTTAAACTATAATTCCAAAAGAATAGCTTTCAAATATGGTGAAATAAATGTCAATTTAATCTCTCAAATTAATTTTATTAATCCAATTTAGGAAATGCTTCTTAAGTTAGTAAAAATTTGCTTTCGACTAAAAATCTAAAAATTTAAAAAAAAATAGATTTTCAAACTAAACAATTTCTTTATAAGAAAAATATAGTTGGTAATTTAAATTTTTTTCAGAATAATTCAACTTACAACTTTTTTAAAGCAACCCCACAAACTTTTAAGCAATACAAATCGACAGACAAGATGGGAAGTTATCAGTGCAGCCTCTTTTTTTGAAATATTTTTAGAGCAAGTTAAAAGCTTCATAAAGAAAAGTAGATTTAAAAAATATTTCAGTTACAAACCAAAAATTTTACAACAGACCGTTTTTAGATTTTAAGTTTTGAATAAACCTTTTAAACATTTTTATACAATTTAAGTTTAAACTAACAGTACAGTAACTTTGTCAATTAAATGGAAGGATATGCAGTTAAAGAGTTTTGATTTTTGCATAGAGATAGCCTAATTAATAATCTAAGACCTCGTTCTCAGTAAAATTGAGAAATTTCCGTGCACCAATGCATTTTTTTATGAACATTCCTCTATGTAAATTGTTATTAAAAGTTAAAATCGCTAATTTATGAAAAAAACAATAAATTAAAAACTCAAAGTTAAAAAATATTAGAAAATTATTATTTTAAGGATTTTTTTTATAAAAATCCAGGTCTTTCGAGGCATCCTATGAAATGAGATTGAATGTACTACATTTTTAAAAATTCTACATTGAAACTATAGAGAATTACTCTATCCCATACCTGTAAGCTTTTTTTTAACTTTGAAAAAAAATTTCACTTCAAAAGCGTTAAGACTCAAGTGGCTACTAATTTATCTGCTAAATGGACAAAAACAGTTTACTGTACTCGTATTATTAGCAATCTTGAAAATATTATAAAATATAGTTGATCGCCAATGTCTCTCAAATCCAATAAGGCTAGGGGCCTAGAAGGAATCGAGACTTTCAATGAGGGGGGGGTTTGATATTTCGTGCACTTAACATTAAGACGAGTTTTGGAACACCATTTAAAAATATTCTTTAATATTTCCCTAAATTACATAATGTGTATCTTTACCTCATATTTTAAGGGGTAAAGAGACAACTTTAGTTATAAGATTATTTTAGATCACTGTTGTTCAGCAAGATATGGTCTAAATATTTAATTTGGATTGTCTAGATATGAGAGTATTCCAAGATTCCAACATGATTCTAAAATGCCATGTTTAAGAGCTTAATTAAAATAGTTTAGAGGATTTTTGGTGCATTTCACGCAAAAATATTAGAAATTGTTCTTGTCAGCATTTCTAGAAAGCTAAGAACGCTACAAAAATATAAATACAGAAAACCAGAGAATGAGAATGTTCGCCAGAAAATTTGATCTATTTTCGTAGGAAAATAAATAATGAAGTAATATTTTCGGACTCAATTTTCGGAAGTCTAGTATTACTATCGTTATCTGTCTGCTTACTCGTAGATAGAAGCAGATGCTAGAGTACAAATTTTAAACAAATTACTGTTTGGCTCGCCCTTTAAAAAATATTTTGGTCTTAAAAGAATCAACAAATTTTACAAATTGTAGAGGAAAAAATGTTTTGTTCTTGAGTTTTAAGGAATTAGGTACATAGTTCCTTTAAAAATTCAATAAGAACAAATTAAGTCAAACAAATAAGTTAGGAAGAAACTTAAGTGTGCCACTCTCAAACTTCACGTTGCAGAATCTCTTTTAGCATCAGTTCTCTAGAGATTCAAAGTTTTTTTTATTAATAGATTATATTCATAGATATAAAAGGTTTAATGTTTTTTAATAAGCCATTAGTTTAACGAAATTGTCACTTTTTAAAATCTTATTATTTTTTGTTATTTATAAAAAATCAACATTAAAAGAAAGAAAAACACTTTAAGTAAGACTCACATTGTTTATGTGTATCAAAATAAAATAAGAATTATTTTAAAGGCAAGTTAGTATTAAATTCGTTATCTTTTATTCAAGGTTACTTCTTAAGAACCTGAATATTTGCTTTTTCTCTCAGAAAATATCTTATGAAAACAACTAAAAGCATTTCTAAAAATTTGTTTAGTTCTTAATTGTTTAAAAAAAAAAGATTTTAGTTATTTTTGACAGTAAAGTGCTTTGTGGAGAATATCGTTAAATTACAAAAAAAATCTTAAGATGAAATTTTTTCTTAAACAATTAAACTGTATAAGCTTTATGGCTTATTGGACCTCCCCCCGCTGAATCGTTTATTGGTCAAAAATTGATGAATTCGTTCTGAACGATTAGAATAGGGCTGTATTTCCGATTTTTGGTCCAGTCTTCAGTTCAAAGTAGTATCTTGACAGATTTCACCAAAACAAAATGGTAGCCACGGGATGCCAAAATCTACCCTCTAATTTAAAAACCCTATATTATTATGAAAATCAAATTGATCAAATTCACAAAAAGCGAAAACCTTCAAAAACAGATTTCTATATTCGTAATATCCCGTTTAACGATATCTCACCGTGCACGTTTGTCGATTTTTGAAAAAAGAAATTTAGCAAATGTAAAAACCCTTGTTCTTTAATTCATGCAATTATTTAAAAGGTTGTATCATTTTTGTCTCGGGAAATATTAGAATTTACAAACATTTTTTCTTTTCAGTTTCTTTGATTTATAAAATAAAATAAAGAAATGTCAAACTTCACAGAAATTACAATAAATTTTTATTTGAACCTTAAAACTCTATGGTTTGTTTATTTTTAACCTTAATTTTAAATTTAAATCGTGTTTAAACCATTTTTCTTAAATTCCACTGTTTAAATTTAAAAAAAAGTTTAAATTAAAAATCAAATTACATTTTATAAAAGATAATTAACAACACACTTTCGTTACACACTGTAAGTTCCGCATTCCGTAAAAATATCAGTAGATTAAAAAAAAAGAAACTAAGTGAAAAAGGAGCACACATTAAATCCCAATTTATTTTTACTTCACTATTTTTTCCGTGTGTGTGCTTTTTACCTTCTGTGAGAATATATTTTTGGCAAAATGTCAAAATTTTACGTGCACGTATAAATTAATGTAGAAGTCGGGTGTGTGATGTCTGTGGGCAAAATTGTGTGGGTATGTGTAAGTATAGGTACTTTTTGCCATTAAAGTTCTTGACTTAAACACACAGGGACAGGTTTTAAGGGATATGATTAACAATGGCACTAATGTCACCTGAAATAAAAGGAAAAAAGAAAAGCAAGATCTTGTACCATTGATTTAATTTAAAAGAAAAAGTGGAACCGTATTTTCAAATGAGTATGTTTCTCATTTTAACCGACATTTCCTGCTCCAAGTCGCCCGGAAGCCATAATACTAATTCATCTTTTGTGTGAATTCTCGTCCCGGTTCTTGGGTGGATGAGACATAGAGCGATAGTAATGCATACATTTTGTCATAATATTAGCCCGCTGGAACTGGCTCAGGTGGATTCGTAGATATGGATAACGTTAGGAGTGCAAATTGAGAGGATTGTGTTGTAAGGAAAAAGGAAGGTCCTTGTGACTTTTACACGTATCCAGTGTATGTTATGCATGTGGTTTTTCACGCGAGTGTATGGAGATCTTTTGTAGGTAAATAGAGTGGTCCATGTATAAATGTTGTCAGAGCGTCAGATGGTGATGTGTGGTTTCCTTCCTTTGATTCTCGCGTCCAGGCATACCTTCCATTCAACAAACCAACCAACCATCCAACCAACTAACCAGTCAACCAGAGCCGTAGCAGGAGCCAGCAACAGATTCAGATCCAGTCCAGAGCCAGAGCCAGATGCATAGAGCTTCGGTCGTGAAAGGTTTCGGTGTTATGCTAGGTTGCGGTGCTGGAGTGTGTCAGCTGTCATGAAATTTGTGCTCTGTGGGAAATTAATTGTAAAGCGTCGTTGTCATCACTGTTGGCGTTGTCAGCGTCGCCAGCGTCGGTTGTAGTTGACAGTTGTTGGCGTCAAGTGCCTAAGTGACTGCTGGCGAATTTACTTTTTCGGTGATAAATGCAGCAATTTTTATTCAATTTACATTTTGCAATCATATTTATATACACATAGCTGGACATGGACATGGGCAGGACACCACCTCCACCATCACTGGGGACGATGGGATGTTCGATGGTAAAAAAAAACGGAGCAAAATTGCATATCAAGGTCTCATATAAACCCTGCGAAACCTTGATGTTATAATACAAGGGGCTACCAGGGAGAGAGAGATATATACATATGTATATATATTAAATATTTATTTTAAAAAAGGGCTCTGCTGTCATGGAACTGGAACTGAAGAGTATATTTTAACTATTTTTTAATTTTAATGAAAATGTACAGAAATTCACACACATATCTATAATATAACAAAACAGCGATGCGAGAAAAACCATCAGACAGAGAATTATTATTTTTTTAAAAATGAGAATATCCATTGTGATGATTAACGTCGTCGTTGTCGTGCTGAAGATATGAGGCCGCCGACACTGTTCAGTGAGTGAAAGTCATTTCTCTGATTACAAAAAAACACACACACAAATTAAAAAACAACAACGAAATATAAATTAAGGACTTTGGTAACTACTGGCTCAGAGTTATGATTCCAAAGTTTTTGTATAATTAATTATTCTTAAGAGGGTTAATTAAAGACTTATATGCACACAAAAAAAGTCTGTTATATGGGTTTTATTTGCTGCTTCAATAAGCTCAAATATTGACGGTGACTTTTTAAATTGCTTACCGTCACAATATTCGAGTTATACCAACACATGAAATTCTGCTTTAAGGTTGTTTGTTTTACTGATTGGTCTTTACGTTAAAATTATTGTTTTTTTCTGCGATCTGTAACTTTTAAGTATACAAATATTGTATTTATTTTAAATGAGTACTTTTACCTAACAAACATTTAGATACACTCTGTTGTATACGCACTATTCTATTAACCTGCGTTATGATGAGCCTGCTTGGAGGTAGCTTTGAATGACATTTCTAATATGACATTTGTAAAAGGAGTTCTCTGTTATTACCAGCTGTTATTTTTTCTCAAAAGTTTGTTTTGATTTTTCGAGTACTACAAGATATTAATTTTGAAATCGAAGAAAATAAATTTATCGCGGAAGTAGCTTACACAGCCTCTCGTGGGTATGGTTAGCACATGGAGAAAGAAGAAGCCCGAACTGAGAAACGTCGGTAGTTCTGGGATCTCAATCTACGGAGTTATTCAATCTATGAGGAGTTCTTCGAAACTCATTTTCTGTTCTACAAAAACATAACGTTACTTATTCTATGTTTATTTCAATAACTTAGCCTTTGAATTTTTGTAATAACCAATGGAAATCCGTCCAAAAGCAAATGGTATTATTTGTTGATTTTTTTTTAAAGATGAAAGACAATACTCAAATTGATACTTTTTGTGTCAAGACTAAATAAAAGGATCTAAGATTTATTATTAAGTTAATGCTACATAAAGGTTAATTTGTACAAAAGCGATAGAACCGAGACACGAGGTGATTCTAATTTGTAAGCTTCCGATACGGGACTGTATATTTTGTACCAAAATCATTCAAAAATGAGTGTATTGTTTTTTTTTATTTTAAGACAGCTGAATCAAGTCTTTAAGTTTTCAATATATAAAAATAGACAAAAGACAAGGCGAGACTACCGCAGAGCAGGGCACAAGCGTGCCTGAAACGGAGACGAGACTAAGTTGTACGAGACCGATACATAAAACTAGACGACACTGAGACACTGACATTTTTCAATTTTGACGAGATCGGATCTGGTCTCGTGGCCAGCTCTAGTCTTGGCTTCATCGGCCATATTAGATGCACAACATGGTAACAATCAATTTGGTTTACTAGCGTACCATTTTTAGCCCAAACTTCCATACAACAGTCTCAAACTTCTTTTAACAAACTTACTGTTTGTGTTACACAGTATTCATTTTGAAAATATGTTTTTAATATTTCCCATTGTTGTCAAGATAAAGCGTTTTTCGTTCTTAAAAGGTATGATAGTAGACTGAACTTCTGTCAAGACTTCGAGCGAGAAACTTTTCATTTTTTACTTTGCAACTTTTCAAATTAGTGGAATAGGATCATAAGAAAATCATCCTTGAGGAAAAAATTGTTATATCTCAACAATTGTGTGGCAAGCAAATTTTTTTAATGGCATTAGAGAAAAATTGAGCACTTCAGTACACGGTTGCTTTTTTATTCAATTTTATTCACAGATACAAAACCGTGATATTCTCCACGGTGGGCTCCATTCCAAACCCAATGTAGTGTACACAAAAAAAAGCCAGGACTTATACGAATATTTCTTTGGCTATTGAATATTAGTAATTGTAGACAACACAAGTTCCACGGTATTATTTCCCCTTTTGGTAATTATTATTAAATTCAAACTATAATAAAATTATTATAATATTCCATAAACGATTAATTAGCTTTTGAGAAGAAAGTTTTTTTACGATTTAAACTGTGAAATTGCATTGAAGGATGTCGATAAATTTAAAAAAAAAATGTTATTTTGTGAATTAGTCAAAATAAAAAAAAATACCAATATCCATTGTCTTGTTAACAACCATTTACTCCTTTATTTTCAAAGACATTCATTTATTTTCTTTATTAGTTTTCGACAACTTTTCAAACAAACTCTTCTTCGAAAATTTGCTGAAAAGCTTTTAAAAATTAAAAATATAATGAGCAGAGTTTATTGTTAGGTGAAACAGAAAGGCTTGAAAATAGTGAAAAGTAATTTGGAGATTCCGGAAAATTTGTTAATATTCTAAAATTTCAAACTCTAAAGTAAGTTGGTGGGCGAAGGCTAACATTTGTTTTTAAATTAATTAATTTGAATATAAAAATTTAAATTTATAAAAGGTGCCAATATAGTGAAAGTGAAAGTTACTTCAAAGATCTAAATTTTTAAACTTTCACATTCGGAGAGTCTACTAAACATATGAATATCTCACTCAACTTGGTCAAATGGCAGAAGATTAAGTCTACTCATTTTACATATAGATTTAGATTAACATTGGATTTATTCATGCAATCCATTGTATTTTCATCTAATTTAATAATTTGATGTATTTTAAACATTTCATTATTCTCATGATTGACAATTATTCATTTACATTTTTATATTATTTTTGCTTATTCGAAAGTTCCACTTACAATTTTAAGGTTTTTTTTCATTTCCGTTTTAAATTATGCAAGTGCTATTTTACAAAAATGGAAAAGTAAAGGAACCTCAATTTCATTAAGAGTGCAGTCTTGTCCCGTGAAAAAGCCTGACGAAAATGTACTGTTCTTTTTTCTTATAGAAAGAAATATCGGAGACATAAGAACAATAAGATATGTTTAACTCATACATTAAACTTTTTTAACACAAAAATTACATTCGATAAATTTCAAATGGCTGAGTAATCCAATTTAATAATTGCGGGAGCTTTGTAAGGCATTTTTCTTCTAAGTAACCTATGGAAATGTAAAAATTCGAAGAATTATTCCAAAAATTATGTTTTCATATTTTTTTTTTTTAAATAAGTCGTGATTTTTTTAAAATTAGTAATTCACATAGAGTAACATTTCATACTGAATACAACAAAATATCTGTTTTAGTCATCATGACTTTCTGGTAAGCTCTGAGTTGGTTGAGGTCCTCTCCCACCTGGGCGCGCCACCTGAGTCGCGGTCTTCCTCTACTGCGCCGTCCCTCGGGATTGGATTCGAAGACCTTCCGGGCTGGAGCGTTGATGTCCATCCGCTCTACATGACCTAGCCATCTAAGCCGTTGGACTTTAATTCTGCTAACTAGGTCAGTGTCGCTGTACAGCCCGTACAGTTCGTCATTATATCTTCTCCTCCATTCTCCATCTATGCCTACGGGACCAAAAATCACCCGAAGAACTTTTCTATCGAAGCATCCTAAGACGCTCTCATCTTTCTTTGACAGGGTCTAGGCCTCAGCGCCGAAATTGAGAACCGGGATGATGAGTGTCTTATAGATGGTGATTTTACATCCTCGAGAGAGGACTTTACTTCTCAATTGCCTTCTTAGTCCAAAGAAGCAGCGATTTGCAAGAGTTATTCTTCGTTTGATTGCAGCGCTGGTGTCGTTGTCTGTATTAATAGCGGTGCCTAGGTAGACAAAGTCCTTAACTACCTCAATGTTATAGCTGTCCATCATTAAGTTTTGTCCAAGACGTTGTCTTTCAGTTTCCTTTTTTTGATGACAACATATACTTGGTCTTGCCCTCATTGGCCACTAAATCCATATTCTTCGCTTCCGTCGCAATGCTCAAAAACGCTCCACTGACATCACGCTTTGAACCTCCAATTAAGTCAATATCATCTGCATATCCGAGTAGTTGCATGGACCTTTGGAAGATTGTGCCTCTAGTGTTGACGGTTCAGTTTTGCACAATTCTTTCCAGAACGATGTTGAAGAAGTCGCATGTCAGTGCATCGCCTTGTCTAAAACCTTTTTTGACATCAAATGAATCGGTAAGATCTTTTCCGACCTTGATAGAGCAGCGTGCATTCTCCATCGGCATTCTGCACAAACGGATAAGTTTGACAGGGATGCCAAAACTAGACATTGCTCGGTAGAGCTCTTCCCTATAGATGCTGTCATACGCGGCTTTAAAATCGATAAAGATATGGTGGGTATCGATTTAAAGCTCCTGGGTTTTTCCAAGATCTGCCGTAGTGTGAATATTTGGTCGATAGTGGACTTTCTTGGTTTAAAGCCACACTTATAAGGACCAATCAGGTTGTTGACGAATGGCTGCAGACGTTCACATAATACAGCAGAGAGGATATTATACGCAATGTTAAGGAGACTGATGCCTCTGAAGTTGGCGCTGTTTAGAGGGTCTCCTTTCTTATGTATCGGGCACACTATGCTGAAATTCCACTCATTGGGCTTGCTTTCTTCTGACCATATTCTGCAAATGAGTTGGTGCATGCTCCGTACCAAGTCATCGCCTGCTGCTTTGAATAGTTCGGCAGCGATTCCGTCATTTCCATTCCACGTAAACATTAATCTGTTTCAGTCTAATATGTGAAAGATATTGCCTATGGTACAATATTCTGGTCTAAAATCATCTTGATATTTCTTCAGAAGTTTTTGTCGACTTATTTTACGATCTAAGTCAACCTTGCAATGTTGATCATAATATCTTGTTCGATGAATTTAGGAAGGAGCTGCATTGTCTTCATGCATCCTTTTTATGGACTGGATTGCTGTTTTGAACTCATTTGGTATAACGCCATCGTTAAAGATATTATTAGATATTGTCGTAATTTTTTGACTAGCTGAACCGTACCGTTCTTATAAAACTGTACAGGTATGCCATTTATACCATTCGTACAGCAGCTTTACCATCTTTAAGGCGTTTAATGGATGCAGAGATCTTATTCGCAAATTGTATCTTATGCCTCGCTAGGTTTTCATAATATACTACCTTTTTCTCCTAGCACAATTTCTTTAACTTACGATTCTGTTCGACATATTTAAGCTTCATAGACTACTTGTTGATTTGTTCTTGGACTTATCACGATCACTGTGGTTACCTTTAAGGATTCGATACCTTGAATTACATAAGTTAAGTAACTGACTTAATGTGATGTTTATCCATTTTTGCTTTCTTGTCTCTTACGACCAATAGATTCGAAGCTGATAAAGTCATGACTAATTCTTTGGCTTGATCGGAATCCGTTTTTAATGGTTTACCTTCAGTTTTTGACAACTTTCATTTACATTTTTCTACTAGCTACATTTTCATAAGACTCAAAATGAAAATAAATTGAATTTGAACATATAAACTTGCCTAATTATAAATATTCCGAGTAGCAAGAAAATTAATTTAAAATTTTCTGAGAAGCGAGAAAATTAATTTAATATTCTAAGCAATAAAATGAAAAAAGTTCTTCTTTCTAACTTATTTAGGAATTCATTTGCAATCTTTAGTCATTGCTTTTTTGAATTTCAACTAATACCAATGATGATTATCGATTTAGTTTTAAATTTTAAGTAATAAATATTGAGTTTTTGATAATGTTAGTTTTTGAAACCTAAGACCGTACTTTCGAATACGTCCCTATATTTCTATTCCACCTTAATTTGTAACCAATTTTGTTTACTTAGTAAAACCTTGGTCAAATGAACTTGTATACATGAAGTTATTGAGAACAAACTCTCCTCATAAGATGTTTCTCAAATCAATTCTCGAAACGTTTAAGATATTTATTTTAAATCAACTTTCGAAACGTTAAGTGTTGACAAAATTTCCCATTCAATTTTCAATTGAGAATTTGAAGTAAGAGGTTCTAAATTTCTACATAATTTTTTTCCACAAAACAAGTCCTTGATGTCCTGCTAAATTCATGGTCAATTTTCTGAAATCTTCAATGACATCAGCTTTGCTACAACAATCAAAACCAACATTTATTATTGACCATTTTCACAATGATTTAAGATTGAGATTACAAAGCGCACATACAAAAAAGAACCAAATTTACATCTTCCATTGATGGGATATCAAGAAAACATAAAACGGAAATAAATGACAAATGTTTAAGTACATGTATACAAACATATAGACAACTATAGACATTGAAAAAATGTGTCATCTTGATAGTAACGAATAAGATAGACTTCTCAGTATTTTTCTCACCACTTAAGTCACTACATGTCCAAAAACTAAGAAAAAAAAAGAAATTCAACTCAAAGATAGCAAAGACTTTTAAAGTTTGTATGAAATGTTTTTCATTCTAGGAAGCGTATTATGGTCCAAAATATTCAAGAACACAAACCTTAAATAAAAGCTGAATCCTCAAGGTTTATTAAAATTATAAAATCGAACAGAGTTGTTTTATTTCTAAAAACTTATAAGTCCTTTTCGTGACAGAGTTTTGACATAAAAAAGAATCTTCAACCTTCTGATGATGGTTGGTTCCAGTATAGGTTTATCATCCAAAGAAGAACCTTCTTTCGCACAAAAGTAGATATGCCCACATCTTAATTTCAATTACTCATCATCAAAATAAAAAAATAACCCCAGCAAAGCATATACGGGTTTTTGCTCCATCAAAATAGACATCCTAGAATTTCATTTCACCGCAAAAACTAGGCAAACAGAATTAAATTCAAACCTACGCACTAAATATACAAATAAGAAAAAGTTCATATTAATTAGACCAGATCCAGATTCGACCTTGGAATTTTGAAACAAATATACCTCACAACTTTTCTTTAAATGTTTTCTTTTTCCTTTTCTTGTTTTTGTCTTCAATTTAAAAATCAATCCTCTCTTAAAAATTTCCTTTTTTCTTTTAAAGCTGGGAAAATGATGTCGTCCTGGCTATAAACAAGTGCAACCATCATAATCAGGATCAAAGACTTAGAGACATAGAAAGAGGCTGAAGCAATATTTCTTCTCATTTTTGTGTGTAATATACAAAGAGCCTAATTATTCTTCCTGGTTTTAATTTAAGGTTTTAGGTTGAAAGAAAGTCTCATATTTTTGGCATTCTTTAAAAACCTTAATAGAAAAAGGTATATACCTAAACATATATTCTAAAATGAAGACGACGACGACGATGACGGCGACACAAATACGCAGTGAATGTCTTCGGCGACGATGTTAGAATTCTTAAAAAACTTGTCTGAAAGCTTTTTTGCAAATCATATTTCAATTTCACTCCAATAAAAATAAAGTCTCCAAAATCCCTCTGGCACTGGATCTCGATCTCTTATAGAATTTCAGTTCGTCCTCATACATTCTAGTGAACTAAAATGATTTGTATACATTGAATAGCATCGTCCTTTCAGCCCATGCAACTGCATCAATAGCAGATGGCAATTTATAATTTGCATATGTTATTTAATATTATTCATGTGCGGCTCAGTGCACCCAATCATAATAATAAATAATAATCCTTTCGATATAGTTCCAACTTCTACCACCACCACCAACACCACATATTTTGTCCTTCAAAACCGATTTGTTGTCGCCGCTGCTGCCATCTCTGCCGTCGTCGTCCTCGTTGGCATAATAGCCATCCGTATATTGGCATCGTTAAATATCTGTACTTTTGAAACTATCTAACTCCCCCTCCTCAAAAACTATATAGGGATATAACACGCCAACAAAAATTAGAAAAGAAAATATGAATAAAATAGTAAGGAAGATGCAAAAGGATGTGATTTGTGCGATATACTCTTAAAGATACACAATCAGTTGGGTAGGTATGCTGCACCCCTTCCCTAAATTTGCATTCCTATACTGCCATGGAAAGTGCATTCTGTTGCGATATGGGTGATGAGGTGGGTGTGCCGTAGCGTTATCGTTAAATTCTTCAGATGTGACCCTGCTATTGGTGTGTTCCTCCTTCTATTTCAACTTCATCTTCCTTCTTCTTCATCTTTTCTTCATTTACATCTCCATCGTCTTCTTTTGGGCTTGTTATAAATGTTCATCCCTGTTGTCGATGTCCTTGACATTATATACGGGCTGTACATCTACCACGTGAATTGGGTGCGAGGCTGGCTACAAAAGAAGATATTTTTATATATGTATCTATAATGGCTGCGTCACGTACATCCTCGTATATAGACTTAAGTTAGAATGATCTACGAGTATGTGTGTATAGTACTGTATACACCAAGACTTATACAGAAAGAAAATTTTAACTTAAAATTTATAAATGTGTTTATTACAATGACAATACTCTACTCCTCCTTTTCCTAACCTAAGATTTAACCAGTAGGAGCACAAAAACCCCCTTACTCATTATTCACCCTTATTTTACAGACAATTTTACTTCGAATGTCCTTATGGCTTAGGTTTGGATGTATGTGTGTAGGAATGTTTGATTATGTATTATAGCACATTGTTGGCATTGAATGCAAAATTTGTTACAAAATCTATTTCAAAAAGCTCTCATTACCAAACCAGCCAACCAGGCAGTATCTATAGTATAAAGGATACTTTACTTATATATAAGTATAGGAAGAGAGGTGCCTGGAATGTCATAATTTATAGAGCTTTCCTAATTACCATAACAACTAATCTAATTGCACCTCTGATGCATTAAGTACATTATAAACTTACACTTACACTTACATATACCTACCTAACTAACCTATAACCAAGCTTATACAAACGTCCTTCCTGTCTTTTTCTTTATATCTTCTTTTCTATATAGAAGACCGCAAAAAGAAGGCAGAGAAGTACTATACAAGGATATAAAACCCATAAGAATATTATAGGTAGGTAGGTAGGTTATAGGTTTTAGGTACTATAAAATGTAAGGAAAATCTCTTCCTTAATTCTGCCAATTCAGGCCTAAAATATATATAAAGGAGGTTTATGAGAAAGAAAGATTTTATATCCATGCTACTACTTTCTTTTCTTTTAACCATACTCGTATACAAAAACAAAGACCCAAACCCCAGCAGAATATACAAGACGGCTATGGCAAGGCTCAATGGTTTTTAACTACCAACTTCTGTCGTTGAAGGTTATTGGTTATACGAGAGGAGGTACGAGTGTGTGTGTTTTATTTTTATAAGAAAAGACTATAGGTTCCTACTACGAGTAGAAGCTTCCAGGAAAACAGGAGATTTTCCTATAAAGGGCGATTTATTACAGTTGTGGGAGCTGTGATGGGAGGGTAGTTAAATAAAAGATTTCATATGAAAAAAAAAAAAACAACCAAAAGAAATTATTCAATAAGAAGAAAAAGAATAGTGAATAAAAACAAAGACGCTAACGAATACGAATACGAAGAAAGAATACAAAATTCAAGGCAAAACGCATTAATTTTTTGAAATTAAGAAAAAGAAGGAACTTTTTGTGGGAGTGGACATTTCGGATTAAAAATATGAAACATCTTAAAGGTGGTGTCTTGCCTTTCGTAGCCCATGAACTGTTAACAATGTGATTTTTGACATTTCATTAACAGACAGCTTCGAAAGCTTGGAATTTTCTTTAAAAAAACTTTAATTTCTGAAGAAATTGCTTCTCGCTGAAAGATCGAGTTATTGCAGCAATTAATAACTTTATTCTTTATTATTATAACTTTAGGTAAGGTTAAGCCAGCTGCTGATGGAAAACCCAACACATTTAGACTAATATTTGATCCGTTGTGATACAACATAGATCTAGAGATCTACCTTACTCGTTGAACTAGTTTGAGCTACCTATGAAGCATTTGAGACAATAGATGTCAGATTTTCTGAGATTAATAGGATCACTGTAGTAAAGTCTCTAATGTGCAGTTTTCGACCATTAACATAGAAACTGAGACACGGTCTTCTCTTAATGTGCAATCTTTAAACCGAAATAGTTGCCTGGAGCGTTTAGAATCAAACATTGGCCAAGTTAATTTATTTGACAAGCAAGTGATGATATTAATCCATCCGTGGATCGCTTTCCTTCTATATACCACATGTCTTAGCATAAGTTTACAAGTAGCTAAGGGTTCGGATGTTAGAGTTAGATTTGATGCATTATAGATTTAAAGTTGTTATAATTTATGCACGTTCGTCAGTTTTGCAGTTTCCTGGAATGTCTCTTTGATCAGCAAACAGAAAAGTTGAATGGTTAATGGTTAACTGTTCCGACATCTGCACAATTTCGGTCTGTTATTGAGTTTTTTGAGACAGAGTCTAATGATTTTATAGCAACTTGGCTATCTGAAAAAAATGTATACCGGTAGTCGATATCCCGTTTTCTCTAAGCCAAGAGAGAGCTTTTTTGATGGCCAGAAGTTCTGCCTGGACACACTGCATGGATTGGGAGGACGATATAAGAGACATAGATTTAGTCCATCGGCGTATACGACTCCACCAATCTCGCCATTGGTTTTCGGATCCCTCTATTTAAAAGTTCAGCATTTCGTCTGTTAAAACTTATTTATTCTCCCAGGTAGACCTAGAAGTATTTATCACGGGTACTGCCTCTTGCTAGGAATTGAAAAATCTTCCAAAAGTAATTCTTGTCATGAAAAGTGTTTTCCCAAATTGGCCTTTCGGATTCGGCATAAAATTGCAGGGCCCTTCAAACCCTGATAACAGTACTCGCACTCAGGAATGGTTGAGAATTGTAAATCACTAAACACTTGTTCTCAACGGACTGTTGCGCCACCTATTGCGAAGTTATTTTGTCCGCTATTAGACTGGCGCCTAAACATAACTTTGAAGTTGTATAATTTTTTTCTGAAAATCATGTTAAAAAAATCGCACTGATAAGGATCTATCAGAATGTTGACGATGGGCTTTAGACGTTTACATATTACGGCAGAGAAAATTTTGTAAGCGATGTTTAGTAGACTGATTCCTCCATAGCTGGTGCAGTTTAGAGGGTCTCCTTTTTTCACGATCTCAAACAACACTGAGGTTTCATTCATCAGGAATGATTTCTTACGACCACATCTTACAGAGCAGTACCCGTAGCGTGATGGTCAGTGCGTTGAACTGTAATGCAAGGGGTCTTGGGTTCAATCCCGGCATGTGCCACTTAACTATTTTCCCGGGTACTACCACTTGTGAGGAATTGACAAATCCTCCAAGAGTAATTCCTGTCATGAAAAGTGCTTTCTCATATTAGCCGTTCGAAATCGGCAAATAAACTGTTGGTCCCTACCATCTCTGACAACATTACTCGCAAACTGGAATGGTTGCAAGTTGTAAGTCACTAGGCCCTGATTCTTCAGGGACTGTTGGTGCTTCTCCTAACTAACTTATCTCTCTCTACCTGCTTTAAAGAGCTCGACATTCAAGCCATCCCCTCCAGTGGCTTTATTAGACTTCGTCGGCTTCTCTTATTGCATCTTGGTAATATTGCCACTGGTTTTCGATACATTTTGTTGGCGGCAGAGAACTTCGAGAGAGGTTACTTGTAACTCGGTCGCAAGAAGGATTTGGCTATCTATGGCGATTGTAGCCGTTCGACGTTGTATCTTCTCCCAGCACCTCCCTGTTTTGCCTTGGGTCTGAAAACCCGAAGTGCTACCTTAGTTACAACTAAGTAATGGTCCAAGTCGATGTTATCTCGGAAGTGTTGTTGTGCAGGCTGTTTTTCCCGATTATTTCACTTAAGATGTCTTTCCTTCCTAGCTTGGCATTAAAATCGCCCAGGACAATTTTAATATCGTAGTTAGGACACTGCTCATATGTTTTGTCTAGGAGCTCGAAGAACATATCTTTGGTTTTGTCATCCTTCTTTTCTGTGGGGACGTGCGCACATATCAGACTAATGGCGCAGAATTAAGCTTTGATGCGGATGGTCAGGAGGCGCTCGTTGATTTCCTGGATAGCGTTGATGCCTGCTTTAAATTATTCTATCGCCTCCCCTAATTCTTTGACTGCACGTGGTCTGTTAAGGAACCTAACATTTCATATGCATATGAGAAGGTCTACTGACTATTAACCGACTAATTTTGATAAAACCACTAAATCAGAATGTTTTGGTACGGGTACACTTGTCTATATTATTTCTGTAGTAGTTCTCCCTCTTTGAACTCCAACTTTAAACAAATATTAAAAAAGAGGCTGGGATGCGACCCACACTGATAACTTCCCATCCCGTCTGTCGATTTGTCTTGCTTAAAAGTTTGTCTATATGTACTCGTATCAATTTTTACCAAATTTTCGTACTATTTTTTGTAGATTTTATTTTTTATGAAAAATCGCGCTGGATTTTTATATAAAAATTACTGAATATTGAAAATAATATTTTCTGTGAAATAAAATAAGTTTGAAGCCAATATTTTTAATTTTTGAAGAGATATTTGAGTCGAAAATCAATTTTTACCAACTTTTGTTAATTTTTTTTCGGTTTTTAGTTTTTTGTCAACTCGATTTTTTTTCAAACTTTAACTGAATGCTGACATCAAGATTTTTTTAAAGGTAAAAATAAATTAAAGCCAATATCTCAAAGTTTTTAAAAGATATTTAAGTCGAAAATCATTTTTTACCAACTTTTATACATTTTTTGTAGGTTTTTATTTTTTGTAAAAAAAACTGTCAATTCGATTTTACTCAACATTTTTCAAAATGTTGAAAACAATAATTCTTATAAGAAAAAATAAGCTTAAAGACTAAATTTCAAGTTTTTGAAAAGATATTTGAATTGATATTCAATTTTTACAAACTTTGAGTAATGTTTTTTTTAGATTATTATTTTTTATAAAAAAAACTGTCAATTAGATTTTTCTCAAAATTTTATCAGATGTCAAAAACATTATTTTTCAAAATTTAAAAATACACCTGTTTGGTATCACGTTACAATATATTATATAATATTTAATTCAAGTATCTAGCGGTTTTGGTTCGTATGATATTTAGGGTTAACCAAAATTTTCACCTTTTTTTCAAACTGCTATGGTAAAACAACCACCAACGCAATTTTCTTGAGAGCCCTTTCTGCATCTTTCTGCTTTATTATCTGTATAAAAAAATTTATTTGAAGTTGATATCTCTTCTGGTTCTTGAGCTATGGACGACGAAAAAAACGTAGCGAACGTACACACGCACCCGCAGACATCTTTCTAAAAATCTTTTATTTCGACTCTAGGGACCTTGAAACGTCGAGAAATGTCAAAATTTTCAATTTGACAAATCGAACCCATTACAATAACTTCCTATGGGAAGTTAATAATCAGTTGTCAACAGAAAAGCAATTTTCTGAAGGCTATATACATATATAGTAGTTTTTAAAGTACATTACGTGATATAAGAACTCAAATTTGTTCGTAATCCAATCCCAGAAAATTTTAATAATCCTATTAAAGCGCGATTTTGAAACTAGGATTTATTGTTGATATGTTTAATTTTTGTAGTCAGGTAGTCCATATAATATACTCCCAGAGTTAGTGACTTTGCAATTCCAAAAAGATGCCAACGATTGCAAAGTCTCAAATAAACTAAAAAAAAACTGAAAAAATAAAAGTGTTAAAAATTTTAGAAGATGTCATTTGCACCGTATTAAAAATAATTGGTTTTTAAAAAATAATGTTTATAAATGTATGTGTTGGAAAATCTAAGAATATTCAAAAAACAAAATTTTTGTCTTCTTAGTCTTTTCTTTTTGTATGTAACATATACATTTTACTTTTTGTATTAAAGTAGGAATTTAAGAGAAAGAAGGAACTGCTCAAAAATATTTGAATTAATATACCTTAGAACACTTAAATAATTATAGAACTTGAAGACATTTTTCTTTAAAAATTTTTGTAACAAATTCCTGCAACAAAAAAATCAATTTTTACGGCTGTCCAGATGTCATTGACGCACGTAGACCTCAAGGGTTCAATGTGATACCACTAATGAGGTTACTCATGGGAGAGTAATGAACTTAAATAAACCATTTCGAACTTTTAAGTTAGAGAGACGTTTTGTGTCAATCGTTGCCAGTTCACTGGTATTATCGAAGAAGGACCGAGAAAAATATTCCTTCTAATGGAGAGTGCTGGACATGTACATAGAAGTTGTTGGACTGTTTCCTCTTCCTCCTCGTCCATGCAGCTTCTACAGAAGTCATTTGTGTAGACCCCTAGCCTCAGAGCATGTCTTCCTATTAGGCAGTGTCCTGTTATTACTCCAATTGTAGAGCTTATACTTTGTCTGCCCAATGATATCAAGCCTTTTGACCGTTTTAAGTCAATACTTGGCCATATTTGCTTGGTGGTTAAAATGTTCCCTCATCTTATTCAGAGATGATCGACAATCGTGGACTGTTTGAAAGTTTGTGGAGACAGACGCGAGAGATTTAGGAGCGGCTTGGCTGTCTGAGAAGATTCGTATATCCTTACAAGATATAACGTTTTCTTTAAGCCAGGATAGTGCTTCTTTAATCGCCACTACTTCTGCCTGGAATACACAGCATTGATTGGGAAGTCTATAGGATAGACTGAGATTCAGTTGATCAACCTCCACCACTGTTTTGTCGGCCTTTTCATCGTCTGAGGACGACTTAAGCAGGTTTTTCTCACTCAGAGTGATGCCTAAGGTGGCGTCTTCATTCTCCATGTCGGAGTTGCTGTCTACTGTAGTTTTAGCCTCCACGTCGGATGGCTCGTTTGGGGCTGTGCATGTCGATGGTTCCACTTGTAGTGTTGCATCGACTTCCATTATTGTTCTTAGTGAAGCGTTTCCTTTCGCTGAAGGGGCTTCTGTGGGGGGCGTGTTGAGCGTATCTTCATCTTTCTTATAGATACGGATCATGTTTTCATCAAAACCATACCTAATCACTTCTTTGGTCGCGGCCAGTGGAGCCAGTGATTCCCTATTGATCAACACGAGAGCTGATCTATAGTGACCCACTGTCTCATTCTCAACCATTGGTACTTTCCAGTCATGATCATATCTGGGCAGTTGTGTAGAGCCGAGACCATAATACGTTCTCTTGGACGGCAAGGAATAAGCTCTCTTGCAACAACCTCGAGCTTGGCACCCGGCCAGACTTCTGGCAAGCCATTGACAGCAACCCTGGTTAGATCGAAATATCTACGATCATCACAGGCGATGAGTTTGATACGATCTTGGTACCATCCTGCATCGGCTGTGTCTGGGAGAGGCCCCGGATTTTTCTCGATGACAAATAAAAATCTGAATCCGAGGTGAGCCTTGACGTCTGCCCACTGATCATGAGAGATGTTACCATCCACATGACTCCTGTCAATGACCGCGGCAATGATCTTGCCTTTGAGCGCGTCGCTGAAGGAAAGATCTTTTTTGAAGGATGTTGTGCTGTTGGAAAGCACTTTCTGCCTTTTTGGTTCAGGCTTGTCGCCCTCGAAAGACCTATTGCGCTTTGACGTTGAGTCGCCGCAGGTCGGTTTAGCTTTTTTGCAAAGAAAGCCACTAGCCCACTCGAGTTTTCGCGTTTGCTCTGGCGTTCTTTCCGCCGCCGGTATGACACCGACTGCGGCTAGAATTCTCTCAGCATTGCGTTAGTCTCGATTGGCCTGTGACTTCTTGGTCTTCTGTTTGACCGGCCCAGATAGCCAGGCCCACCTCTAGATTTAGTCGCTACCGATACCAATCCGAGTGTGCCCTCACCCTTCGAGTCAATTCCACATGTCACAGATTTTGTGTCTCCGGATGGGGTTTCCCTTCTTGGGGTCGCTTGCAACGTCCCAGCAGGAGCGGGGAAGAGAAAGATGGATACAATTTAAATTTGAAAGGATAAGTTACCGATATGTATAGAGGATTGAAATGCAAGCATAATGTAATGAGAGGAATTTATTGACGAATGAATCTCTATAATTATAATTATAATAACAATTACAACACCTTTTTTACTCCGAAAAATTACACTTGTGTCAACTAAGCTCTACTTTTCAAATGGGTTTTGATGACTTTAATTCACATCCGTCTTTAAAATGACTTAATCCTGTCTAGTTTTTGGGTATTTATTTTTAAATATTTGAAAAAAAAACTATATAGGTACGTATCTAAAAAACCAAAAATTTGTAAACCATCAAGCAATATATTGTTTAGCTATATTATCCCTAAGATATGTTGTGTTAACTCATCTTTAAAAAAAATATTTTTTGTTTTCTCTAACATTAAAAAAAAAAACTGATGCAATTGAAATTAAAGACAACTTAATACCTTAAAAAAGTACTGTACTGTTATTTAAGTTTTTTTGAATAAAAAAAACTCGAAACAAATATAAGTCAGTGAAAAACTTTCGATTTTTCTCTTTGGATAATACATAACATAATTTGAAATGTTTGAAAACAGAAAGATGACAACATTTTCTCAAAAAAGTTGTTAAAATTGTGTCTAACTTTAATAATTAATTTCTATTTAACTTTCAAATCGTATACTTGGTTCTAAATTTATTAGAAACTAAAAATCTAATTCAATCATTTTTTCAATGAGATTAAATCTTCTACCTACGAACCAAGATTTTCACCTTTAACATTATTATTTTATAATCCTAAATAACAAATATCATTCTTCTAAACTCTTGTAATTTGATTATTTATGAATAGTTTTTTATTATGTTAATAGGCAATTATTACAATAAGTATTATCGCTGACGTGACATTCAATTCCATAAGAACTTGTTATACGGAGACTCTTCACATTTATGCATCTTAGAACTTTTTCCTATGCTTATTTTTATTCCTAAGGTTAACTTTTTGAATTAATTCGCCCATATTTTAACTCAAGGAAGACATTTTTACGAGTATATGATTCTACCCATAAACGTGGAGATGTATAAAGCGACACATTCTCGGGTCTAGCCTCGCCAATTCAGCATTTGGAATTCGATTGACACAAGGACAAATATTCCAATGACGATGACGACGACGACGAAGAGGGACGTCAAACGTTGAATGTCGAATGTTGAACGTCGACGACAACGAAACATTCTTCAAAAAAAAAATGAAAAAAAAAACGAATGTCTTTCCTGTCGTCATCGCTATCGTCGTCGTTGTAGTCGTAGGTCGATATTGATACAAATATATTCACATCCAATATTTGCAGATACTTTTCCGTACCCGAAGAAAACACCAGATAGAAGATAGAGAACTTTGATTTAAATGTAACGAAATGTAACCATAGCTATAATAGCGGCCTATATATGGTAAATAGGATAGAGTGCAAAATGGATATTGATACCGATAACCGATAACGAGGGCTTCGTTATAAGCACTTAAGTGGGTGTTTAACAGATCACAACGGTTGGTTGGTTGGTTAGTTGGTCGTATTCGTGGTTGTGGTCGGTCACACCATCAGAACTGTGTAGACACCAGAACTAGACCAGAACCAGAACGATTTGAAAACGAAAACCAATACGATAGCTTAGGCTAGGTCAAAAGTTGTGCAAGAAAATGGAAATCATCCAGAGAAGAAATATGTGTGCACATAATAACCCTCTTAGCAGGGACCTTGCTCCTTACACCCAACACGTTTTGTGCAAAATTCATGTCTTAATGTGGGTGTTTTATGGCCAACGGAAAAGGATGTGTGTCTCTTCGTTTTTCGTTTTCGTATTCGTATCTTGAAAACGAATATAACGCCGCACCGCGCCGGTGTTGGAAATTGCAATGGGATCATTAAATATCCTGTAAGGTGGCTAAACTATAAAATATAAAATAACCTACACATAAAATTCACTAAAAAGGATATATGTACATATATAAAATATATTCGTTTTCATTTTACGAGATAAGAATTGAAATGCAAATGGCAATTAGTTTAGTCCTTGGGTGTTGTATATGAACAAAGAGCAGGTGTGAATTATTGCTGAAGTAGGTTTAATATTTATTTTGTAATACGACTTTTTTCTAAGCAAAAGGAATAAACTGATCAATGTGGGCTTTAGGAAAATTGATCCTTAGAACAATTTAATTCATTTGTATTTTTTTGCAAGTTTCTAAGAAAGTGTTAAGGTGTGGCCAGACCAATTGAATATTTTAAAAACATTTCAGAAACATTTAAAAACCATTTCAGAAACATTTAAAAACCATTTCAGATACGGTGAAACGTTTTTTGAAATGTGTTTTTAATGTGTTTGATTTTTTTTTTGTCTGGACGCCAGTAAATCAATTCTGTTTTTAAATTATTTTAAAACAATGTTTCCCGAAAGCTTATTTTTTTAAATGTACAGGCACTCAGGGGATATTAATACCCTTGACACGTTTACCTTTAAATGCAGTGCGAGTGTTAGAAAAATTGGGAAGGATTTAAGAGAAGTTACCGGTGGACATTGCTCATAATTTGGTGTGGATACACATTTACATTCAACAAAGTGGGTGATCCCGTGAACACTTTACTTACAAGAAACACGTTTTTACTCCACGTTTCAAGGTCCCTAGAATCAGAATAAAAGGTGTTCGTATCTTCGTTCATTTTTACGTATACGGCATTTTTTTTTCGTCGGCCATGTATCAAAAATCAAAAGAGAATCAAATATAATTACAGTCCTAGTTGTATTTCTCTAAATGCTTATATTTATTCATAAAAATAATTCCTTAAGTGATGCAAGATTCGGATTCCGAGCTCACAGATCAATTGAAGATGCATTACTGAAATTTTGTAGTGACATTTTTAAAAATTTTAACGACAATTTGTTTTTCAGCTAGACCTTTCATTAGCTGGACTAAGGCTTCTGACTTAGTAGACCATAATATTTGTTTGAAGAAAATATAAAAGACAAAATGCAATACATTTTAATTGGTTATCTTTCAATCTTTCTCCGTAATAGAAAGCAATTAGTTAGAATAGATGGTAGCTTAAGTTATTTATCCAACATTAGTATAGGCGTTCCCCAAGATTCAGTTTTGAGTCCCTTGCTTTTCCTGATTTTCATCAATCCGTTTTTCAGTTAGAATTCCAAAGGAAGAATTACAACATTTGCTAATTACATTTTTTAACATATCGCTGTAGAACCTGGTTTTAACTTAACTTTAACATAAGGCTGTCAATCCTTGTCTGACTTGTACAAAAGCCAGAGTTAATGGTTTTCTCTAAGTAAAATGATATTGAGAAATACAACAAAAATAATGTCAGGGTTATCCATTTAGCGGTTTCAAAAGTAAACTTAAAAAAAAAACATACATAAAACCACATATTCTCGAAGGCTAATGCCTCTGTCATTGGCGCAGAGAAAGCAGTCACCTTTTTTATGGATCGGGTAGATGGTACTTAAGTTGCACTCGTCGGTCATGCTTTTTTTCGACCAAATTTTAATAACTATCTGGTGCATGCTCCTTACCAGATTTGTTCCAGCGTACTTAAAAAGCTCCACCTGCAGACCATCATTACCGGCCGTTTTGTTCCACTACAGCCTGGTGATGGTTAGTTTGATCTCACCAACCAAATGGATTTGACGTGGCTGCTAGCTGGCGGAATCGTTGACTTCATCATCATTAAGCAGCTGGTTGAAATGATCTCTCAAGATTTTTAGCATTGACTGCGTGTCGACTACGGCATTCCCCTCCTTATCTTTACAGGCTACAGGGCGGCTAGTGACCCTTGTTGTCTTCTTTTTGACTCTTCTATAAAAGCTCCGCACCTGTTTCCTGTTAAAACATCCCTGGATCTCCTCGATTTCACGCTGCTCATGGGTTTTTTCTTTCTTCAGAGCAAGCGGTTCTCATCGTAGATCTGGCGGAAAGATCGTGTTCTCCTTTGCTGCCACAATCTGTATGCCTCCGTTTTGGCTTTGTTTGCCTGAGCACACTCGGTGTCAAACCAGGGGTTCCTTGGTGGTGGCTGTGAGAAACCTAAAAGTTTTTCTGCAGCATTCCTGATGGATTGTTTGGAAAGCTGCCAGTGGGTCTCTGGGCACATCTCGTCCGTGGTAGGGTTTCTCGCAAGCTCTTGGGATACTTGGTCGGCAAAGGCATTGGCGGTATCCTCGTGCTGCAGTCTTCCAACGTTGAATCTTCTCCTCGAGGTTGTTGTTCGCCTAAGAGCTTAAATAGATATTCGTACGCGCACTTTAGCACCAACTAGGTAGTGGTCGGAATCTATGTTGGCTTGTTGTACGTACGAACGCCAAGTGTGCTGGAGTGTCTTCCGTCAATAGCAACATGATCGATTTGGTTGCATGTATGATTATTATATGGGACCGCCAATAGTTTTATAGATATCTGGGCGGGGGAATCTGGTGCTACTCAACACCAAGCTTTTCTCTGCTAGGAAGTCAATAAGTATGAGTCCGTTCCCAGATGTGATCTCGTGTAGACTCTGTCTTCCGATTGACCCACCAAAGATGTCTTCTTTACCAATTCTTCTTTGGTATAGTCAACCTTCTCTTCCGTCGGGGCATGTGCGCTTGCGTCAACATTCTCAGCCCGTTCATCCCAGGCTATTACTTGTGTTTTCATCACACTTTAAAATTTAATTTCATGTCCGGCTTGTGAGGCCTGCGCATGACTGAAATTGTTAGAGCTGGTTGTCCAGAGCAATATCTGGTCTTTAGCTCCTACTTCCTGAGAAGGTAACTCAGGTTCGTCGTTACTTCACCTTGCGGCTATCCAGCGGGCACCACTAGGAGGTGACGATACGATTTTGCACCACTCGTATTCTTCACTAGCACAAAAAGTCGGTTATTATACTACCATAATAATCCTTATTGACGGTGTCAGTCGTTCCATCACCGGTTTCGAAGAAGCAAGGTCCAATCATACTTTCGGACCAAACACTGTGGATGTAATGGACTCTCTTCAATTACTTGAAGATTCTCAGAACCCAAAATATGACAATTTTGTTTATTAAACAATAATTTTCGAGGGTACTGCCTCTTGAGAGGAATTGACAATTCCTTCAAGAGTAATTCTTGTCATGAAAAAGTGCTTTCTCAAATTAACCGTTCGGATTCGACCTAAAATTGTAGGTCCCTTCCATTCCTGACAACATTACTCGCACACAGGAATGGTTGCGAGTTGTAAGTCACTAGGCCCTGGTTCACAACGGACTGTTGCGCGACCCAATTTAATTTAATTTAAAAACTGTTTGGTTTTCTTAAGAACAAAGAAAGCTATTGACTTGAAATTTACATCTTACGAAAAAGTTGATAGACGAGTTCGAATAAGATGTTATGAGTTATCAGATGTTATTAAATGTTGTAAGACACTAAATGACTCTGACCCTAATAAACTTCGGACATGTTAAAAAAATTATTGAGACGAAAATGCATTAAAGAAAAATGTTATGATATAGAAATGTGGTATTGACATCTTTAAAATTGTGTAAAATTGTGATTATGTTTTGTTACTTTGGAATATCATTCACAAGTTTTGTGTAATTCAACTAAAAACTTTTTTCAAAAGCTTTTTCTAAAGATTGCTTCGGCTTTTACTCTAAATGTCTAAGACCTTGTTAATAGTTATATATCGGCTCTTCATGGTTGCTTATAAAACTGTCCAAAGAGGTGAAATCGTAGGTGCATGGCTGATAGTTGATATATACATCGCTAAAATGGCTCATAACACAATTTGAGAATTCGGTCAACCAAACCCATATCTTCAATTTTATTAAAATAAAATTCGATTAACTTAGAATTGTAACAACTACCGTTGACTGAAACGTTGTTCAAACTCTGTAGTTCGATTTTTAAGAGAACAGTCGTCTGCTCGTAAATATATAGTAAAGTTTTTCAATAGAAGTTGCTCTGGACAAAAAAGCGAAGCGAATAATTTCAAGTATGTTTTTTGCAGAATTAATGACGGAGTTTTTACAATTTACTACAATTCATTACATTCCAAACTTGTTTGAATATTCAGGATCCTTATTTCACTTTCAGCTTTAGTTTCTATTTCCTTCACAGCATATGTAATCAGTTCCAATCCAAGGCCCCGTCTATACTGAGTTCTTACAGGAATTTAATACCAAATTTTCAGGAGTTAAGACTCATGTTCCTCAAAACTATTTAAAAATAACATAATAACAAAAAGAATCAATGTTGAATTGAATTAGCATAAATTTTGATTTCAAAATGTTAAGCTAAAATTCTTCATTACTTAAATTCACACTTTGACCTTTCTCCAGTTATTCACATATTCTAAATTAGACCCTGATTTTCCTCCATTGAGAAGTCCTTAATTCAAAAAATTGCGGGAACTAATTAAAAGGACGACGAAAAAAGGGTCAGCATCGGAGGAAGGTGTTCATTAGTTCGTGTGTAGGATGTATGTGTGTTCCAGTAAACTTGACTTGTCTACTTATAGATTATTATTATTGCTCTACCCCCTATGCCCCCAAGTGAATGTAAATTTACCATTTTTGCGCCCCATTAACGCGGATTTTCAAATGAATTTAATGCTAAAAACTAGTTTTTCGTTTAAATGAAAAAAGCTATACTTATATACACATTACACAATTACAACTATACATAAAATGCCAAAGGACTTGGCTTGGCTTGGTGGGTATACAATACATGTAGTTGCAGGATGCTCTATTTTTGGCACTTTCTGTCTAGGATAATGAATAGAGGTAGTAATATTGCTTATTGCACAACACAGCACAGCACACTCCAAACACACCCAAACCCTGTGAGAAGGCCAACATTTCAAAACTCGGTATAATGTTTTTCAACTTCAGCTTCTATATGCGATGCGATGGCATTGAGGCGGCGGCCTTTTAAAGCAAAAGTAAGGGTATATAGGTTTAGATGTAGGCACATAGTCGTATCTATTAGTTAGCGACCACACATTTGTAACAAGGAAGCGTAAATATTGTTAGCAAACATAGAATGCAGCCAAGTAGTGGCGGCGTGGCCGGCGGCGGCGACGGCGGTAGCATGGTCGCGCGGAGCAAAAGACTAACGGCGAATTGCTTTGGTGGCCAGGATATAAAATGGTCTTGCATTTTGTGTACATATTTGTCCCAGCTTTAGCTCTATAGTCTCTCAAAATACATCTAGCTTTAACTTCTGTATCGTATTTTTGTATATAGATGGGGATGTATAGATAGAAATAAAGAGGCATATTATGCGCTGCGGCACTAAAGTGACAAGATTTATAATGGTACTTAATTTATGGTGACAATGGCCGTGGAGGACATTTTCGTTTGGCAGACTAATGAAGTGTTAAGTGATTTTATTTTGAAGAAATTAAACACAAAAGATACATAGGTACCGAATACCGATAAAGGCGCACCTATACCATTAATTTTCACTTGCAAATCGAGTGGTTGTGGGTGGAATTGGGAAAGGGAAGTGATGGATGGATGGACATCCACCGCCGGCCGCCGCACCGCACGGTTCTGAGAGATAGATGGAACAGATTGATGAAGCTTTTAAAATTCAATCAAATTCAATGAAATTTTATTAAGGCAACAAGAAGTCCTGATGATAAGTGGTTCGTGGGAAACGGAACGAACGAAAAGAAATGTATTTACATAAAATAAACGCTGAAGCTATCGTTTACCTATCTTAAAATGCACTGCACCTATACCTACCTTATACATATATCTCGGAACGAAAGATAAACCAATTTATTTTGAAAATCATCATATTTTAAAATGAAGAGTGAAAGTTGATGGTGTCGGGAATGATAATTTGACAAAACAGTATCTTGAAAATGGTGACAATTTAATTTAATTTGGTTTCTCATTCAAAATCATATAAATAGACGAAACGAAGAGACGAAGACGTCCATTAGAGAGTAAACGATTTTATTCAGTTTAATAATTCTGATTAGATGTTTTAGACTTCTTGTATACAGCCAGATTTAATTAAATCAGCTCTTTGAGAAAACAGGGTCTGGTTTTTAATGCTTTGAACTTTTTCTGTGACTTGTATTTTAGTTGGAAAATATTTAAATGTGAAATTTTAAAAATATTGGTGGACGGACAGTGAACCGAAACTCAGACTTCTTGGGACTTAGATCTTTTGCCACATTATTTCGAACGTCGAAATAGAGGAAAATTGGTAACTTTTATGACTGCAATGTATGTTGAAATGCCACTAAATCCATAATAAAATGTAGTTTTCGGGGCTTGTTTTCTTATTTGTATAACAACAGAAATAACGTTAACTTCTATTTATACCTTATTTATCTGATTTTGATGAAAACAATTTAAAAACTAAGTTTAAAAAAATGGGTTTGGATGTCGTCATTCTTATAAAAACTTCAAATGATTTTTGTCAGAAATTTTGGACTGCAGTTTTTTATTGGGAGAAATTTAGTTTTAGGTATTTTTGTACGAACATTTTAAAACAAATTCAAGTTTCCCTTAAGAAGTTTTTATAATCGTTCCGATATGCCGCATTGAAAATAATGACATTTCAAAGTATTTATTTAGGTACATAAGAATACAACATTCAATTATTTCTTTCTCTTATTTTTGCTATGGGGAATAGTTCTTTTCTTATAATTTGACCAACAATTATTTTTTAAAGTCTTATAACAATTTATAAACCTTATAATCTAAGCTTAGATAAATAAATAGACTTAAAATTTAAAATTTCATTATGATTGAAACCCAGATGACAAAGTTTAACTTGCTTTAAGAAAGAAGATTTATTTTTTAAAAGCTTCAAGTTTGGAGACGGTGTATTAAACAATTTGGAAACGATGACAGTTTTGAAGTTTCGAAACTTAGTAGTTCATAATCAAATATGCTGTATTGCTTTGGAAATTACACGTGTCAGTTAAAGGACTCCGAAGTTTACCAATCTTGATGAAGAACATTTTTAAGACTATGTAGTAATGCTTTAATGGAAGAATCTTCAAGTTTCTGAAAAGCAACATAAACGGTCTTATACGATTTCCTCTAGCAATTAAACAATTAAACAAATAGGTAAAATTTATAAGTGCCACCCTTCACAAATAATACCATATAGAAGTCAAACCGATGTTAGAGTTATATTATTCAAATATGTTATCAAAAGAAAAAAGTGACGATGAGAGAAACGAAAATGCTCCCAAGTTCTTGAGCTTGCTAACTATTTTGATTGTAAAACAACCTAGGCAAAACTTATGTTAACCCAACTACAATTACAACTACGTTCAAAAACAAATTTGTTGAAACCCCAAGAGTGAAATCAAAAATCTATGTCAGGAAAATATATTACGCAGATAAAAACACATAAAGTTAGTTGTATTGCTGTATTCCGCTTGAGGATAATTAATCAGACACTCAAGAAGCGAATATCATTGTTAATATCAGAAAGCAAATTGAGCGCTAAAAGAAAGCACTTTTTCATAACAACAATTACTTTTGGAGAATTTGTCAATTCCTCACAAGAGGCAGTACCCGTGAAAGTAACTTTTGGTGGCACAGGCAGGGATCGAACCCAAGACCTCTCGCATGACAGTCCAACGCACTGTCTCTAACCATCATGTCTCGGGTACTACCTAATAAGGAAATGATACAAATAAGAAAAAAGCCCAAGGACTGAACCTTAGGGAACTCCCTCGTTATTATAAACATAATTACTCAATAGAGCATTTATTCTGACTTTCTGAGATCTACGCTTAAGGTAAGAAACAAGCCAATCTAACAAAAAAACCATGAAAACGAACCAAAGATAAAGCTTATCTATGAGGATGGTAGTCTATATCGACGTCCTTGACATGTTTTACAATTTTTTATAAAAAGTAGGTACAATTTAAATTTGTACTCGAATTTCTGGGCAACAATTTAAGTTATCGCATTTAAACTAATTCTATGTTATAAAATATTGCTTAAAACTTTTAGTAAAATTTACCAAAAAAAAACTACCAGTGTTTTTTATGAAAAATAATAATCTACAAAAAATATTACACAAAATTGTGTAAAAAAAACTTCTTTATGGCTCTAATATCTCGAGAATAAATGGAGACATTGTCTTCAATACTACTTAATTTTCTTTGCAAACATTTATCAAAATGGGCCATTAAACTGGGCTATGTGTGTCCTACTCCCTCACGGACATCCACATTAACCTAACCGAACCGTTAATGTAAAATAATGTTTTAATTGGCATAATAAGAAATACAAGTTTTCAAAAAATTCTACTAAATTGGTAAAAATTGTTTTTAGACCAAAAATCTCGAAAACAAAACAAAATTTAAAACAAAGTTATTTTATCATATGCTTAATATTGTTGCTTATATTTAGCTTTTTTTAGAACAGTCCAATTAACAATTTTAAATTAAAACTGATAGAAATAATTTTTGGCTTAAGAATTATGAGAACAGATGAAGCTATTGTTTTAATTTTTGTTTATTTCACACAACATGTGGTTTTAAATACTTTGTAAAACTTTTTAATGCTTTAAAACTTTGTTTGATAATTTTACTTATAAGAAAAAAGAATTGTTAAGATTGTGTTATTAGTCAACAGTTGGACACATTTTTTCAACATTTCATATCTTTAGACTTACACTCAAAAAATCAATTCTTATGCAAATAAATTGCACGACTGGATCAAATAAACTTGGTCATGTATCCAAAGAGCCTTTTAAAAAATTTGTTTAAATATTTCTTAGTTTTCTATAAATAGGGTTTTTAAATTGGGGCGGGTTGATTTTGGCGTCCCGTGGCAGTTTTGATTTGGTGATATCTGTCAAATATTTTGTTTAATATTCAGTTGCTTATGCCATATCATCATGGCTAGTTACACGATTGAACAGCTCGTTCAATGAGTATTCATCAACGCAAACGTTGCGCGCATTGCGCCAATTTTACGGTACTCCTCAATGTTTGGTGGCCAAATTTGAGACTATAGTCCGTTATAACGGTTCAGTAAACAACCAGCTAACAACCGTAAGTTCAAGGAACGCAAGATCGGCATAGAACATCGCAGCGTACCGTGAATGTGTACAGCAGAACCCGAGGCAGTCCATTCCTTGCCCTTGCGTCCGGACTTGACCCGTACAAGATCCAACTGACCCAGGAGCTCAAAGTTCATGATAGACAACGCCGTTTGTGTGCTGACGGGGCTTCCAATCGTTTGGAATAGTAAGACACCATTTTTGCCAAAAAGTCATCTTTCGTGACGGGGTGCATTTTTCTGTGTTAACAAGCACAATTACCGTATATGAGATGACACCAACCGACGCGAGGTTCACCAAGTGATAATGCATCCCCAAAAAGTTACCTTTTGGTGTGGGATTTTGGGTTGGCCCGGTTGCGTTAATGGTCCGAACATTTTTAAAAACGGCGTTAGTGAGGCTGTCACCGTCAACAGCGAGCGCTTCATAACGATGATTACTAATTTCTTATGGCACAAATTTAACCTTATGGACAACATGTGGTTTCAAAAAGGATGTCACTACGTGCCACACAGCACATTGTATGACCATTTACGAGATTCTGAATTTTTGAAAAAAATTACATTTTTAAAATCTACAAAAAGTAATTCAATTTTTGTCAATTTTTTTAAATGAAAATATGTTCACAAGTTCCTAAGAAAACTTTGAAACAAAAAACCAGGCTGGGATAGGACCCACACTGGTAACTTCCCATCCCGCCTCTCGATTTGCTTGCTTAAAAGTTTGTAGGGTTCCGTTAAAAAGGTTTTTAGTTGAATTATTCTTAAAAATTTTAAAATTACCAAAAATATTAAAAAAAAAAAAGAAATAGTTTAGTTTGAAAATCTTATTATGTTAAATAGATTTGTAGTCGAAAACAAATGTTTACCAATTTAAGTAGCATTTCTTAAATTTTTACAAATTCGATGAATAAAATTAATTTGAGAGATATCCAGAACCGATCATCAATTTTTTCTTAATGTGCGTAGTTACTATTTCTTGTAGATTTTATTTTTTTATGAAAAAATAGACTGTTGGATTTTTATAAAAAAAAATTACTGAATATCGAAACAATATTTTCTTTGCGAAATAAAAAAGGTTTGAAGACAAAGTTTTTAATTTTTGAAAAGCTATTTGAGTCGAAAGTAATTTTCTACCAAGTTTTAGAACTGTTTTTTTTTTAGGTTTTAATTTTTTGTAAAAAAAACTGTCCATTAGATTTTTCTCAAAATTTTACTGAATGTATTGTATGAATTACAACAATATCTTTTAAAAGATAGAAGTACTTTAATGCAAATATCTCAAAGTTTTGGAAAGATATTAATATTTGTTTAGGTTTTTATTTTTTGTAAAAAAACTGTCAATGTGATTTTTCTTAAAATTTTGCCGAATGTTGAAAACAAAATTTCTTATAAGTTAAAATAAGTTGAAAGTTATAAACTCAAGTTTTTTGAAAAGATATTTGAGTCGAAAGTCAATTTTTACCATTTTTAAGAGACAGTTTTTTTTCAGTTTTGTGATTTATAAAAAACCGTTAGTTGGATTTTTTTCAAAAAATATATTTTTTGGGTATCAGCTTTTTTAAACTGCTATGGTAAAAAAACTACCCACGCAATTTTCTTGGGAGCCCGTTATGCATCTTTCTGCATTATTATCTGTATAACAAAATTTATTTGAAGTCGATATCTCTTCTGGTTCTATAAATTAGAGAAAATTTAATAAAAATCCATCGGTTTGTTTTCGAGAAAATTAGAATTTTCCTGTTTTGACCAACGAATTTTTATTTAATATTTCTACTGATATTTTTAGTCTTAAGAAAAATTGAAAAAAAAAACTATCCAAGTTTGAACTCAATCTACTAATAGGTTTGGGCTGTAGGATCGTGGACAGGCAGACAGACGGACAGAATCGAGGGACCAACTTTAATTTAACTTGTCGTTTTTTCATGTTTCATTAAAATCTCGAATTTTAAATTTTTTACGAATGCAATACTTGTCACATAAGTCTTAAATGTAGCAAGTAAAAATATACACATTCATTATATACATTTTCAAGAAGCACTTACCAAAATAAGATGTATCGTAAACGACAAATTAAAAGTTTCAAAGCTTATTACGTCATTAATGAGGAAATTGCTAAAATTGTAAGGCTATTTTCCCAATTTATTTGATATATTTGTCTGTACCCATGAAAACTGCATTTCAAGAATACAACTACTTAATAGAAATTACTTCAAAACTTTAGGCTGTTGGTTAAGATGCAAACTTTAAATAAATAAATTAAAGAAATTCTTTTCTACTGATTCTCAAATAACGTACTACAGTCATAGTTTCCTAATCCCAAACTATAAACAAAAAAGGTACACCTAGACGTATATCCGTACTTTTGGTTGCACACATATTACTCTAGGTCATAATATTTACCAGTCCCAATTGAAGAACGCGAAGTTAACATGTAAATGCACGTTCAAAAAAAAAAAAAAAACAAATGGGGTGGCGCAACAGTCCGTTGTGAACCAGGGCCTAGTGACTTACAACTCTCAACCATTCCTGTGTGCGAGTACTGTTGTCAGGAATGGAAGGGACCTACAGTTTAATTCCGAATCCGAACGGCTAGTTTGAGAAAGTACTTTTTCATGACAAGAATTACTCTTGAAGGATTTGTCAATTCCTCGCAAGAGGCAGTACCCGCGAAATTTTTTTTTTTTTTTTTAAATTAAGGTGGCGCAGGCAGGGATTGAACCCAAGACCCCATGCATGACAGTCCAACGCACTAACTATCATGCACGTTAAGTACTTTTTTTAATCTATTAAATTACTTTTTTAATCATTTGAAACTAAGTTCACTAATGTGTATCTGAATTTCAATATTCCAAAAAAAGATCTTATAAGACAGCATTCGCCAAAACATCTACTTTTTCTTGAATTTAAGATAAAACTGAATTATATCTTTAAATACCTATAAGATGACATATAGATTTATTATCCACAAAATTCCAAATAAATCTTTTCACTAGAAAATATTTCAAAGATAAATTGTGCACTTTTCGTCCCAAAAAGAAACAAAAATATTATCATAAAAACCAACCCACCTTTTTGGCGTATTTTATGATCAACATACAACAGTTAATAATTCTTCCCAGAATTCATGATATTTTCCATTTCAATGAACTCAGTAAACTTATTTCACCCAGAAGAAAAATATTTATATACACCTCTTTTCAACAACAACAAAAAAAGGATGAATCCAAAAAATGTAAAATAGAATTTATTCCTTGAGCCTAATTTTGGCTGTTGTAACAGTTTTACGCAAAAACACCCACTTAATGGGGGCAAACGAAAAAAGGAAAAAAAAAGAAAAATAAAACACAAACATTTTTCATCTCTATAAGGACATTAGAATCCTTGGCAATAATATATTCTAACACACGTTTTCTTCGAACATACGAACACAAATCAGACAAAAAAGAAAAGAAAAACCGAAAACAACAACAACAAGAAAAATGTTGAGTTTTCTTCTACATCGAGTCGATATGCTTAGAAAGGAGAAAAATAAAAAGGTAGGTAAATTTTGTTAGCATATCCTTGGGATTACAAATATCCTTATCAGGAAACAAGAGTAATTTTTTATTTCCTACCATTCTTGTGCTTTCAGGCAAAAAAATAATATTGATCCTTCAGAGGCTGCTAACGCTGAGCTGGGCTGTTTGCTGTCTATATGTGTGTGTATTTGTGTGATTTCCATGAAAGTAATACCTTCTCGTCCTTTAGCATCTTTCCTATGACAAGTAGAATTAGAAATAGGAGAAGGACAAAACAAAAATGAAGAGAATGATAAGGAAATCGCATCAAATCGATTGAGTTTGAAGATAAACGATACACATAGATAGAAAATATCACAAAAAGTCCTTCAAAAAGAATTTCATGCATTTTTCCTCCTTAAAACGTTTACTCGACAAAAATATCCTTGAATTACCCACCTTCGCATCTATCTACACATCTTTACCTTTTCCAAAGAAAAATGGTTAAAAGCAAAAATAAAACGAAAAGAAAAGAAATCATTGATGCGATTGGAGTATTGCATTGTTATTGTAGTGTATATCTGTGTGTGAATGTGTGTGTGGGAAAATATTTTTGTGAAAGCCATTTTTGACACATATATACACAATACAAATATAAAATATCTTATACCCTAGTATGTCCTTATTTTTGCTGTTTCTGATTGTATTCCTTATAACTTTTTTGTTGTTGCTTCTGTCATTCTTCTGCTAAAAGGATATGATTTAATGCTTTTATTATCATTCTTGTGCCGAAGCGAAGGAAATTGAATTGAATTTTCAAGTGAAGAAAAAATTATAATTTTCTAGGAAAATTTACATTTAAATATCATCATCACTTGAGATTGAGATTGTAGATAAAGTACAAGTGCAGTTTTTTTTCTGAAATTCGATGGAAAAAGTCTTACCTATTACAATACTTGACCTTATAACATTCAATAATGGTTTTTATCTTGTATACAATTTAAGTGGGAAAAAATAAGTTTAGTTTGCTAACTTTTGTTCAATGGTGTTATATATTTTTTTGTATTATTATTCAATCCTTTATTTTGAAAATAAATTCTTTAGGTTATCTATAAAGTTATAAAATTAAGGAGGATAAAGTAGGATATTATTGGTTGTGTTGATAATTTGAGTTTTTTTTTTGTTGGAAAAAAGTTCTAGTAGTTTTTGTTTTTTTTTTTTTTTTTTTTAAGGCGAAACTTCGAACAAATTAATTATGATTTTTGTAACTTTTATGTTTATTCGCTGTAAAAAAGATGTTCTGGTTTAATTACACCACCTCACAGTTTAATATGAGTGGCTTTTCATTTGTATCCTTGTAACACGACACCTTGAACTTAGTTCTGGTTTTGAAAATTAATTTTTGTTTAGGGAATTGCTGTATAATTCTAAAGCAATTGTTTAATTAAGCTTTTAGATGTAAACAAACATACTTTTTTTTTAAGATTCAAAATAAAATAAGTTTTGAAGAACATATTTTGAAACTTCAACAAAATTAAAAAAAAAACTTGTTTACCCGAAAATAAATTCTTTATGTTGAGGACATTTTTAAAAGAAGCCAAAACTCACCTCTATTAAAAATTTAGAAAATAACCTGTGTTTAAAATATTGACAACATTTTTGTTATTAAGTTTTCAAATATCCAAAAAAAATTGTATTTAATTATTATAGTCTACTAACTTTGATTTTTTTTAATACAATCTACAATTTTATAGTAAAAAAGGATCCGCTCTGAATATTTTCTCAAATTTCCTTTTTTATTTTAAAGTACAATCCTTCTGGTTAATAATTTAAAATAATTTCAGTTAAATGGCTGCCTCGGCTGGACATGCAGTAGCCTACACGAACGGTACAACTTTTAAGCACATTATCGATTGTGTGCAGCTGTATATCACCAATGGCTTCAGGAATTTTGTCCTTTAAAGCGTCAAATGTCTTTGGCTTGTAGGCGTAACACTTATCTTTTCCGGAATCCCAAAAATAATTGTCCAACGGTGTCAAATTGCAGCTCTGCAATGGCTAAAGTACATGAGTTCTGCGGCTGATGATGCGATCTTCACAAACAGGGCGCAAAACATCGAGTTTCGCTTTGGCTGAGTGGCACGTAGCGCCCCGTGCTATTGAAAGCAAATTTTGCCAATATCCTCCTCATCAATTTTTGTGAACAAAAATTCGTTCAACCTGGCCCGATAACAATCGCCATTGACTGTAACGGCCTCTTCTTGCTCATTTTCGAAGAAAAATAGCCCAATTATGCCTTTGGACCAAAATCTGCACCAAACAGTGACTCGTTTTGGATGTATCAGCTTTTCAATGTATATATATGTGCGGGTTCTCTGTGTGTTGTTGAGAACAAAGGTGAATTGATGTTGATGGTGCTTTACGCACACTTTCTACCACAGAAGAAATATTCTTGGGTGTTTGCATTCTTTTTGGCTTTTCACGCTTTGGTTTATTGATGAGAATGCCAGTTTCTTTCACTGACGGTGCTTCTCTTCTTCCATAATCTGTACGCAATTTTCGTACGCATTGTGCAACATTACCATGATTTTCAACTTAATACCGCAATATTTTCCAGCGTTGTTCAAGTGTAAACACAACCATAGCCGTTCAGCGGATGGATAAAACTTATTATCTATCCAATCAGACATGAGCTAAGTGTTACCATTCACGAAATAGCACTAGTTGAAAAAGAAAACGTTAGATGGCGGACCCTTTATATTAACTAAATTTTGAGCTTAAAGTAGGGTCTGTAACAGTTTTTCGAATACAGGTGTTCAAAAATTATCTATTTTATTTTAATAATTGCAAATTATTCTACTAGTTGCCATTAAGTAAACCGTAACCCAAAAGACGATAAAAATAGCAAGAAATGAAAATGCATTATTATGATATAACTTTTGTCATAGCCAGAAATTCATTCTTGCAGTAACTTTTAAAAAAATTTAGCTTTTGTCCATAATTTCTAAGTCATTTTTTCAATTTCATTGTAAATTATTATTAACCACTTAAAAGTCAAACCTTAAAATATATTTTTTAGTCCAGTTATAGTCTGTTCTCTAGGCAGCAGAAAGAGTCGTTTTTGTACATCCGGTTGATCTAATTTTTTTGTCTAGGTGTTTATGGATTTGATCTTACAAGTAATCTAGGATTTCTACTTCCTTAGTTTTTTCAGGTATTGCCAATTTTAACCCTGATGGGCTACTGTCTTCACCATATTCGAAATCGCTTACTGTACACTTTACAATTTTAATCTAACTTATTTTTCTTCATTTTGATCCCAATCCCGTCTCTGTGTACCCAATACTTTCTCCTTCATTGTAAAAAAAAACACCGATTGGCAAAACAAGTGTAAAGTTTTACAGATTTTTATGATTTTTTTACATCTTGCGTTCTACAATTATTAATTAAGTCAATACCAAAAACCACCAAATGTTTATATATGTTTACTGGGCTATCAATAAAATGATATAATTATTTTAAACGAAGTTTGTAAATAATTTGTTGTTTCCTTATAAAACTATTCGAAAAACGAGTGAATAAAAACTCCAAAACATACAATTTCAAAAAATATTTGTTAACATTTTTAACTTCCAAATGCAAATTATTCGGTAGGTACGATTTAGGCTTTAACATTTCTCAACGTCTCAAGTTCCCTAGAATCTAAATTTATCCTATTTGGTTCGTACATTTGTGGCAAATTTCAGCGGCTATATATAAGAACAAGCAGAGATATTGACTTTAAATCAATTTTGCTTGACATAAGATAATAACATTAAAATATTCAGAAAGGACTTTGCAATTTTAAAAACAAATAATGAAAAATACTTTAATTAAGTTTATTCTTACTCATAGTGACGTCATACGAATTTGTTATAAAATAAAATAAAATATTTGTTACATCCACCATTTAACTGATAAAAATGATATTACCTTCAGAATAATTATTCTTCATCATATTCACCGGCTCGACAACAGAGTTTCGGTGTTGGTGTCTCTTCATTTATCCCGATAGCAAGCTGACGCTATCCAGTTGCGCACCCAAAGCTTCGGGAGTATTACCATAAAAAGGACTACCAAATACTTTGTGGGCTGGTTCATTTTTGCTTATGCGAGCTAGGTGTCCACTCCACCAGAATCTACCGAGCTTTACTTTTAACATGATATCTTCTTCAAGGTAGATGTCATACAGTTCATGATAGTGTAAGAGCTATCAGGGTTTTAAGTTGAAAAATACAAGGCTCTAAGTAAAACGTTTTGGACACTCATTTTTGTTTTTTGATGTATCATTCATGTTGATATCATTTTGACCTACAAATCGGAAAGAGTCAATTTTCGAATGGCCAAACCCCCCCTCCCCTCATGGCTGAAAAAAACCCATCAAACAGAGTTGAGTTTGATATAATGGTGCTTATATTTACGTCTCTGGAATGATCCTTTCTAAGGGTTGCACAATTCTCCATAAGACGTTCATCTCGAACGCGCCTAAAAGGTCAGAATGCTTTTCAAAAACCACAAAGGTGTCGGATCCATAGGCAAGTATTAGAAGACCAATAGTCCTATACAGCAGCACCTAAGAAATTTTGCTGAGGTTTTTGGATTTAAAAAGCTTTTTCAGGCTTTATTTGAATTATTGTAACCTCGATGAACAACATTCTTGACATCTGGTTAAATTTAGAAAAAAAGGAAGTATTTTTATTTTTTACAAAAAATAAAACCTTACCTATAAAATCACTTCACTTAAAATTTGAAATTAATGAATTTTCGACTTGAATATCTTGAGAACGAGCGAATATATAGATTTAAAAATATTATTGTCTCATAAAAAAAGTTGCTTTTGCAATTCAGTTTTTTAATTCACTACCCTCTTCTTTTGGATCTTTTTGGATCTTCAACGGAAGTACCCCCGAACAAACATCTTTAGATGTCATATGCAGGGATTGAACCCATTGCATTGTTAATTAGGGAATCAAAAATCGCGTGGTTTTAAACGAGTTGAAAACTGAATTTTTAATTTTTACTTTTTAGGGAGACTAAAGACCTCAGTAAGAGTATTTCAACCACCTCGATATTGCTAATCTCTAGGCTGCAACTTACTTTAGTCTTTTGGACATTATTGAGCGTTAATCATTGACTGATGATATCATCGTTGATTCATATACGTTACTTCAACACCATCACGACGCACGTCACATGAAATAGATAAATAGCCAGTTCCATTCATTCCATCAAGCTATTCAACCCTTATACTAGAATGCTCATTGGTATAACATCGAGCCCAATTTCGGTCGTATTGTAAGAACAGAGGTTCGTTCTTTAACCGTACTATGCGAATGTGGAATTCTTTACCACACTCTGTCTTTCACTGGTATAGTAGATGCAAGAATTCAAAACTAATCGTTTTTCTGGAATGCGAATGACTTGTGTGTTATTGAATTGAAGAACAATTAAAACATTTATCAATATAAATCAACTTCATTCATACGGCCATGTTGAGAACGTTTGCAGTGGCCGATTTCTTGGACCCAATGACTAGGGCACTTATTTTGGCCGAAATGGCTGTTATTTCGTGCTCTGTCGGCTCTGACCTCTTTTTCCGTTCGGTCGTTCGCCTTGGCATAAACCAATGGTTTAACATTTGTTCCAAAGAATATAGTCTAGATACCTTAAATCTAAAAAAAACGAGGTGGTCAATCGACTAGTCAATTTCTTAAGATAAAGTTAACATTTTTAATAAATCGGTTGTAAGGTGTGCTGTGTTTCCTATGGCACCATCTATTCTATTGAAACCAAATATCTTCCAATTCGATATAAATTTTAACTCGGGCCAAAAAGTAAACGGTTATCATGACGATATAATAACGCCGCCAACACCAAACTGTAATTTTTTGTAAATGAAGCTTTGAGTCACTGTGAATTTCCACCCGACCAAAAACGAAAGTTTTAAGTTTTTTTAGAAAGAAATAAGCTTCGTCACTTACTCGATATTATAACTAGCGTCATCAATATGGAAATAACATAATAGCCCTGAGACTACCAATGCACATAAAGTTTTGGCTAAAATGTTCAAAATAATTGGGACAAGTTTAATTGAAAATCAAAAAGGAGAATGTTTAAAACAGACTTTAAGTTAAACAAAGGAGTCTAAATTTTTAAATTCAAAAATTTAGTTATAATTTTAAAGTATATTTTCAAGCCCCTTAAAGACATTCGTAGATCTTGTAAATTAATTTGTTTCAAACTGTCTGTTAGAATAAACCGAAACAGAACTAAATTATAGGAACGGAGACGCCTCTTCAACACAATTCGCAATATCCCGGTAGTGAAAATCAAACCTTGAAACCTACACCTGTTGTCTTGGACAAATTATTTACAAATGATGTAAAAGCTTTTTTGACCAATTTTATTGTAGTACCCAAAGACTTTTTCCCCTTTTCAACTCAAAAGTGTCCCGGATTCAAAAAGGAGTAATAAACCAAAATAAATTAAAAGAGAAGAAAATCCTGTGAAACTGTAACACAAGCCCAATATAAACCATTCTTGAATAAAATTAGGAAAAATAAAACAAAAATATTTTTCTTTTCAGAATTCCAAATCATTTCTTAGCGTTTTTATTTTTAAATATTTCGAGTATCTTTCGACACAAAATCCAAAAATCCAAAAAACCAAACAGCTAAAATGTCCAATTACTGCGATCCTCTGTTGTCATCGTAGAATATCTTCAGTTTTGTGGAGCGTATTGTGGTTGAGGGTATGGGTATGGAAGGTATTGTGGAACTTGTTGAGAGTAAGCTCCGGCATAACCACCTGGGGCACATGGAACTGGGGCCAAGTTGGGTTGGCAGCTGAACAAGTAGTTCTTGGGGCATGGTGGAGCTGAGTATGAAGCACCACCGCCATAGCTGGAAGCGACCATACCTTCCTTCTTGTCAGTTTTGTCGGCCAAAACAACGCAGGCAACAGCAGCGAAAGCGATCAAAGCAGCGAAGAATTTCATGATGATTGAGAAGATAGTGTGTACAAAGCGATGAACTTGTAGTAACTGATGGTTAGGCTAAGCGATGGGTATGCATTTTATACTATTTTTGAGTTCTTCGGCTTAAAGTTCTGACTTATGCGGTAACCTACTAAGCAACACCCGGTTAAAATTTGTTTTTGATTTGTTAGCACTTTTCATGAACTGATTCACTACTTTTTATGCTTAAGAAAGAGTTCCGTGTCGCAATTTTGATTTTGTTTATGTTTTTCAAACTCATAATTAAAAGTACGAATAGTTTTTTATATTACTCATATTTGTTCTTTTTTCTTTAAGAATAATAGGCTCACACATGTTTTGAGTTATGATAACTTCTTTTCAAACCTTGTCGACATATTCTTGTTTTTTTTTTTTTTTCTTTTGGAAGTAATGACATAATTTTTTTTCTAAATAAACTATTGAAAAGGTACTTGACTTGATTTGGACAATTTTTCGTCTTTTCGCAATTTGATCTTCAGACTTGTCAACAAATATACATATCCGATAATGTTTTCAGATCAGAATCGGTTACAGTTACTGTTGGGTTTTCCGAATAAAAATCCAAACACTTATAAGACTTATAGCCATAATACACTTATAGCCATAATACACGTATATATCCATAATTTGGTTTTCAAAATTAGCATCCATTTTAAAACATTATTCAACAAGAGCTCTGGCATGGCAGTACAACTCACTAACAATCATGCCACGGTTACAACTCCATTCTAAGTTTAGAACTTATAACAACTTAATCCTTAAAAAATGCTGAACGGTTAAATAAAAGCGTTTTTGTATCAACTCAACAAATTGGTATTATAACTTTTTATGTACTAAAGAACCAAGAAATCTCAAAATAAACTTAAATATTGTTCCACAATTTCACAAGGCAAACATTGTGTGGCTATTACATTGAGGTATAGCATTAGATAATGAAAAAAAGGCTGATACCTAAAGATTCTCTAAGTTTTTACTAGAACATTGAAGTCTCTTTTACTACTAAGTAAAGCTTGTTAGAATTCTACCGCTTAATTGACGGTAGGCTCATAAAAGGTCTATCTGATTTCACATCTTTAAAGTAATAAAGAAACTAGTCCCAGGTTTTCTGGATTGTTCTTCGCGGGACCTTCCTATCATTTTAAAGCATCTATGTCGACCACGCACAAGAAATCTTGTATCTTTTTGGATTTTCGAATGACGAACATTCTAAACGACTTCTCCGCTCTTGCATACGGAACATACAATACTTTTTCGTCAGTCTTGTGGCATTTCTTCATGTTTCCATACGTGCACTATAATTTCATGACCAGCTCGATTTAAATTTGGCTCGCCATATTCAAACAGCTAGCTGGGGTGAATTGAAAGGGTGAAGCATGGTGTATAATGAGTCATGTTTCGGACATTTTTCGGTTATTCAGAGCTATTTGTATTTGGCTTTGCGTGCACACATTCTATATTGTTACATTGCTCGAAATGCAATATTCTTACCAGTTGCTTTGATCTCTTCGGCTGCTCTTAAGATACAGTTTACAATACTAACGACAGTATTTTTAAGGTGTTTCCACTTCTCTTCGGCGCCCGGAAATCTGGTCCCAAGACTCTTCCCCCATCTATCTCATTGAGGCCGAGTCCTATCGCTTGCCACAGGGTGTCTGATATTCACATGGCGTAGACCAGGCGTGTTGATTTGAACGTCCGTACGCCATACCTAGGAATGCAATACCTTGGTATGGTCGTACCGTCTTCAGGATCGAATATTGGCAACGTTCTATCAACGCGTTAGTTGACACTCAAGTGGCGTTGAGGATATCTTTACGCGGGAACATGATACTTGCTTCGACCAAGTTTTTTGATGATGGTAGTTCTAGGAGTCGAAGTCCGTTGTCTTTAGTTTTCTCATGCAAACTATGAGTACTTGCGTTATGCCTTAAAACCGGCTCTTGACAACCTATTTTCGCATTCAAATCCCCAAGAATGACTTTCGCATCATAACTTAATTACGCATTGAAGACCCTTTCAACCTTCTTGTAATAAGTTCTCTTCGTCAGAAGACTCCTTTCCAGGTTCGCGAAAGTTTGTGAGTTTGATGTTCTGAAATTTGCTTCGCACGCTAAGTGTATATAGCCTTTTGCTATCAACACCACACCTAGTTTAGAAAACTTAAACATTTAATAATACTTTAAGTTTACTCTATGAAAAGACTATCGAGCATAGCTACAACTATAGATTCTTCACAAAAGTGATCCTCCAGTTTCAAGAATATCAAAATAATTTTCTGAGGGACACAATTTACTCGAACCAAGCTTCTTGGAAAAGAAGTATGTATGTTATGGCTGCATATATATTTTGATCATGTAAGCCACATAAAATCTAAACACTATGAAAATTGAAAGTCGAACTCTGTAGATATATAGGTTCTTTTTCGATTGGACTTTTTTAACAAGATCAAGCTACTTGTCAAATTAAATTCCTAAAGAAGAAATTCTGGACCTAATGATGAACCAAGCCTCGAGGAAAAAGCGCTTAAAACCATATACATTCTTCATGTTTTGAGATAAAGAGAAAACAATTGAAAGCGTAGCGTAGAAAAGATGAATCAAAATCCAAAGTAAATAGAAAAACAAATATTTTTTCAATTCATTTAAAATTATTAAGCGTTTTTTATTTTATAACAATAAAGCTAAAACAAATAACAGCTAACAAAGTCCAGCTCGTAGAAAATCCTCATCAAATCATCTTATTGTCTTCAGTTTTGTGGTGCGTAGTGTGTGTATCCAGGGTGTGGAAGGTATTGTGGAACTTGTTGAGAGTAAGCTCCTGCATAACCAGCTGGAGCACATGGAACTGGAGCTACACTTGGTTGACAGCTGAAGAGGTAGTTCTTGGGGCATGGTGGAGCTGAGTATGATGCACCACCACCATAGCTGGGAGCAGCACCACCATAGCTGGATGAAACCATACCTTCCTTGTTCTTGTCCATTTTATCGGCCAAAACAACGCAGACAACAGCGGCGAAGGCAATCAAAGCAGCGAAGAATTTCATGATGATTAGGTAGATAGTGTGTACAAAGCTATGAACTTGTAGTAACTGATGGTTGAGCTAACGATGGATACGCATTTTATAGTATATTCAGTTTTTGACTTTACACACCCAATCGGATTCGGATCGTCATCATAAGCGATTTTAACTTTTTCATTTTATGCACTCAATTTTTTTGCTTGAATATCAGTTTTATTTTGCAATTGCTTTTGGTTTCTTTCTATACAAAGTAGGTTGTTTTTTAAGCATATACCTTGTGTAATATTTTAAATGTTGATTTTTTTTTTAATTTTGGGGTATTAATGAAAACGAACTTAAATAGTTACCTTTAGATTTTAATTAATTAACCTGGTCTTTTTTTATAACTTTTGTTTATACTTCATTCAAAAAAATTATTGGTGCTTATTCTTGAATAAGATACGAAGTTCTTTAAAAGTTACCAATCCTGCAATTAAGCAATAGGTTACCCAAATAACTATTCTTCTTTAAAAATATCCGTTCTTAAAGTTTTTTTTTTATATTTTTCAATATATAACGTATTAGTTATATTTTTCAATTTATTTCAAAAAATGTATTTCTGATTCTAGACCAGAACAAGCTAATATTTTGTGTGTTTAATAACAAATAGTTCAGTGTTTCAGGAGTCAGGATGTGTGACAGACTATAAATAAAATGTATTAAATATTAAAAATACTAAAACTGAATATTGAAGATTTGATAATAGATTTGAAGAACTGTCACACATTTTATTGCCAAAAAAAACTAGTTCAGAAATTGGACTTAGAAAATGTAATAAGTTTTCTTTCTTACTTACGAGTATGTACATCTCAAGAACTCAAAGTGATTTTGAACTACGGCCACCAAAAAATCATCGGAAGAGTATAATTAAAAACATAAGTAACAAAACCTTGTTGACTATTGTAATGAAACGGGTCTTTCTTATAGTGTAAAATGAATGGATTTTGTCACAATATAAAGTAAACTTAAAATTTTTCCTTCGGAGTTAATACGTATTTAGGTCTTTAAAAGTTTAAATAACGTTCCATATCTCGCTGATATCACTGAAAACTTCAAATCCTGCCTGCCAGTCGATGTTTCTAAAGAACATTTTTTTTTTTGAAGACCCTTGAGTATGGAAACATTTTGTTAGTGTTTTTGTGGGTTTTCGTTTTATTTAAAACTACTATTAGATTTTCAAAAATAAATGTTTATGAGAGCAAATTAGTTTAAAACCAATATCTTTATTTTTTTGCCCAAGAAATTGGAGTCGAAAATCAATGTAGCCTTTTTTTGAAGGTTTTAAGTTTTTGTAAAAAAATGTCAATTTGATTTTTCTAAAAAATGTTCGACATCAAAGATCATAATTCTTCGACACATAAAGTCGTTTTGTAGTTACTCATATTAGTAGCTAAAACACTGCCTGCTACTAAATTTTTGTTTCGTAACAAATTTGGGACGACAAATATTTTTTTTTTTATTTATAAACTAAAAACTTTAGCTGATAATTTTCTCGAATTGATACCAATTTTGTTCGCGTCACAATGCCTAGTATAAAATTTTATTGAAGTCGCTAGCTTCATTAATTCCAGAATTATTGTTGGTCTTCTGATGGTGTTATTGTAAAATAAAAGATATTTGAAATCAATGTGGCTTTTGGGATATGACCGACTTTCAAAAAGACTTTATCAGAATTTGAATTTTTTTATAAGGCTTTATGTTGCTACTATTTTTTAAGCAGCGGGTTTTGTGGCAATCTTTTTTCAGAGATTAAAACATTCTTCATTATTTAAAATGTGATTCGTTTGAGTTAATTTTGAATCACCTGTGTAAAATTGGTTATTTTTTCAGAGTTAGAAAAAATTCAAAAGGTGAAAATCGCAAAACTTTGGTAACGAAATAAGGTCGCTAGAAGTTATCTGCGAAAAGCCGGGTATATTTAGTTTATCAGCAATGTTTTCTACTGGGCGTACCTTACAACATCAGTAAAGCTTTCACTCTTTTCAAGTTACCTTACAATTTTACCGATTGCTTTTGAAGTATAAGGTGTTTATGAACGCAAAAATTGTTGTTGGATTGCTACTAAATTGAAACCTTTTAATGAATGATTCTATACAATCACATTAAAAACTCGAAGTTACTTCTACTTCTTGTTAAAAAAGTTATAATTCAAGCAATGAAATGATTTTCACTTTATTGCTCTGAAAAAATTTTGCATATGATCAAATGTTTGATTTAATAAACACCAAAGACCCAAATAAAAAAGATATTTTAGTTCTTGAGAACATTTGAAACAATTGATCTTTTTTTTTCTATGGAGAAAAAAGTCTTTCCGTAAATTAGGTAGATCCAATTTTTACTGTCCAGGTATTTATGACGGCGATCTTATAAAAAATCCAAGTTTTTCGAAATCATGGTCTAAACTAAACATGACAAAAATCTTTTTGCCGATAAACTGATACACACCCTATGACTTCTAGCTCACAAAATGTGCTTCATGTTGAACTCAATTTCTTCTCTGTGTACCAAATACTTTCCGAACTCGCTAGGAACGGTACAGTGTAGCCCATCCTACCACGTATTGCAAATATTGGCATACCAATCGCTACTTGTAAACTGTTGCTAATGCAAGACGCTGTGAGGAGGGCAGGCACCAGGTGGAACAACATTACCACGTGTCAGGTCACAAAAAAGATCTGGCCAACACTGGATTTAAAACTTTCAAGGTGCTTGCTATCTCTTAGCAGATCGCATATAAGCTCTATAATGGGTGTCATAACCGGACACTGTCTAATAGGAAAGCGCCGAATCTTTATGGACGATGAAGAGGAGGAAACAATTCTTCATCTTCTCTGTACATACCCTGCTCTGGCTCGAAAACAAAAGAATTATCTAAGAAAATTCTTCTTTAACGATCTAATTCATATCAGCATAATCAGCCTCTCACGTTTCGTAAGGGACTCAATCTGGTTCCATTGAGCTTAAGAGGAAGCCTCAAGATTCATGTGGTATCACAATGGGCCATTAAACTGGTCTTAGTGTGTCCGTTTCCATCTTGGCAGTCACTTTAACCTAACCTTACCTAACCTATCATAAACAAGTAACAAACAAATCAGAAATACCGGATTCAATAAAAGAGTTACTTTTCTTCAAATGACAAAGTTCATGCCCTTAATTCTAAATTCTCATTTTTTTATCTTTCCTACTTATTTTACTTGGATTTTTTTAAACAATGCGTTACTGTTGAATCAAATTACTGAAAAAGACATTTTGGAAATCTAACAGTGAATTTCATACTTTGATGAAGAATTAAGATAGCTTCATTTTTGCGACGATTGCTTCGAAAATATTAAAAAACCCACCTCTGTTTGTTTATTCCAGTGGTATTCTCGTTTCTCCAAATCTTTTTGTTTATATTTAAAAAGAAGGATACAGAATTGTCTTAACTTTAGTCTGACCTTAGTCGAGCTCTGTGTAAATTATCAAATGTCAGTTTTTTTTAAGTTCGTGCCCAGATCCAAAAGTCACTTCTTATGATACTTTTCATCATATACAAAGGGTTTAACTAGAAGTTTTAATTTAATAAACAAATATTAAAGAATTTATGGATATTTATGGAATCATAACATAAACGAAATCTTTGAGCACTTCAAGGAATTAATTTCGATAAAACATTTCTTCAGAATATTATCCCTCAAATTATTAGAAATATTCTTAAGAAATACTTTCTCTCAATTTTCTGCGAATCAATACCAAAAAGGCTTAAATGAACATTTTTTTCAAGAACAAAAACAAAATATACAAAAAACCACAAAATTCCTCAGAGTAAAGTGTTTTCAACCCAAAGAAAACCAGAATAACCAGAAAACAAAAAAAAAAGGAAAAACTAATATTTTTTTGTATCCATTCAAAATCATTGCGTTTTTATTTTATAACAATAAAGCCAAAACAAACAGCTAACAAAGTCCAGCTTATAATAGTTTCCAGTAGCCCAAAACAATGCTGTTGATAGCAGTTAAAGTTTATCCTCAGTATTGTTGATTGTATTGTTGGTAAGCGTTTTGTGGCAGCAAGTATTGTGGAACTTGCTCGGAGTAAGCTCCGGCATATCCACCAGCGGCACATGGAACTGGAGCCAAGTTTGGTTGACAGCTGAAAAGGTAGTTCTTGGGGCATGGTGGAGCTGAGTATGAAGCACCACCATAGCTGGGGGCAGCAGCACCATAGCTAGATGCTACCATACCGTCCTTGTTCTTGTCCATTTTATCGGCCAAAACAACGCAGACAACAGCGGCGAAGGCAATCAAAGCAGCGAAGAATTTCATGATGAGAAAGGTGTGTGGTTAGTTAGTGTACAAGGCACGAAGAACTGATGGTTGTGCTGAGCATTGAATACACATTTTATAGTAATTTGATTCAAGCACCGTTCTTGACTTATTCTTTAAAAAATGAAGTGTGCCAAATTGTCGCATAAGCAATTTCTGTGAGTGAAGTGCCGCCTAGTTATTATTTAGTGTTTTTTCGTAATATTAATATTTTTGATTGTGCGGTTTTAAGGGTTTTTTGTTTAATTTTCTGACATACTTTAATTCTGTCTAAAATTAATTTGTGTGACACACTTTTTATGTAATATTGAAAATTGAGAGGGTAAACATTTTAATTGAAAATTTCGTAAATTGGGAAATTTTATATTAATTCCTAGAATATGGAAATGATTTTATGTGTTACCCAATTTTGCGTTGACCTAAGTTCAATTTTAAGTTTTACAAGTGGTTTGCTGATTTCTTGAAAAAAGATTATGAAATATAAATATTTTGTATAGAATTTGAATTAGTCTATGGATTTCGATCTAGACAAAACTTAAAAGAATTAATAATGTTTTTTGAAAAAAGATAGCAACTATGTTTATGACATTAACAATTTCAATAAATACGATGCTTTTTAATAATGTAAATTGCTAAAAATCACGATTTAATTAATGTCATTCAACAAAATCAAACAAAAAGAAAACAGACTTTTTTCCACTTCACTAGCTTATGTTTTTAAGCCTAAAAATGCGTTTTGCATAATATTATGCAAAGTTTATGTTCCTTCCTTTTGAAAGTTCCATGGTTTTGAACAAAGTGGAACCGACAGAAATGTGGTATATTATTTGAAATTTTGAAAAAAAGTGTATAGCAAAATTTTAGTTAGTCAAAATTCTGTAGTTAAAAATGCGGGTATATTAAAACACACAATGTTTAAGAATAGGATAACACAACAATGTGTAATTAATTGTAGTTACTTAAAAAAAAATGTAAGACACAAATATGTGATATTAATGTTCTTTAATAAACGTTTCTGCTTGAAATTTGTTTGATCCTAAAAAATGGTTAGTTTTTGATTGTTAACGTTTGTTCATTCGATATTTTTGCTTTTCTTTCGAAATTTCTTTTGGAAGTATGTACGACTTAATTTGTCGGCTTTTATATGTATTTTTTTAATTTCTAGTTGAAAATTTGTGACTAAAAATGTTTGATAAATATTATTCTTACTTTACAACTTTGTTTTCAATTATGCTACCATATAGTTTATTTTAAAAAGAATGGTTTGATCAAGAAATGGTGAAGTTATTAACAAAATACATGTTAAAAACCTCACAGTAAAAAAATGAAAAGGTGATTCGTATACAAATTCACTTAGTTGTATTTAATTTTATAAAAAAAATATGAGATAAGATTATGTATTAAAACTACCAGTGAAATTTGAAAAAAAAATTAAAAGAATAAGAAATTTTGTTTTCTACAAAAATAACCATTTACAAACAATCCATGCTAACATTTTTAAACTTATTTTTGATTTTATTTCATATTTAGCTACATTTATGGAAGCTAAAGCTCACATATTGACTTAAAACTAACATAAGTTTAACTACTCATAGTTTAAATTAATATTAAATTAATATTAAATTAAATTTAAAGATTTGAGATTGTCCCTTTAAGAGTCAATGAGTGTAGATTATTTGTTAAATTTACTGATAAATTGATTAATGGGACTATTAACCCTATACTTCGATATACTAAAAAATAGTTCTAAGGGGTAAATTTATCTTGATAAAAAGCAAAATTTTAAACACCCTCTTTGACTAGAAAAAAAAAGGGTGATTTAACAAAGGAGCCTTTGATCCTTTGCGAGTAATAAAGGTCTAAAAGGCCCAGCACAAAAACGAAAGTAGAATCTTAAAAATTTAAGTTGAATACTTTCTTTTAAATATATTAATATAAATGGAATAGTATGGCGTCTATAAACGTAAGAGTGATCAAGAATTGGCCTGACAAAAGAATCACACTGAATTTTAATATCATATGGACCACTGAACTCTTGTGAAAATCTTTTGACGAAACCAACTGTTTTTTTAAACTTTTATTTTTATAATATAATTTTAGTGATCATTTTATGTTAATTTTGAGTCTAGCACAACACCAAAGTCAGAAAAACTGGATTATCAATCAAAAAGTGACGAATTCAACTTATAGCCATAATTTATTATAAAACGCTTTCGTGTAAAACACATTGACTTACATTTGACAATATTTAAAATCAATCGATTTTTTGCAATATTCCCAAAATTGATTCTTGTAATAATTCAACAATTTTAACATCATTGGCATAGATTAGCGAAAAAGGTTTATTTAAAACTATAGCAAATCATAAATAAATAAAATAACAAGCAATGGACCCAGGTGACTCCCTTGAGGAATGCCAGAATGAACTTTAAATTGACATGAAGGGTGTCTTCTAAACATGACGCTATAATATCTAACGTTATGACAAAATCTACTTAACGAAACCGTCGTTAAGTACAATTTTACTTAATTTATTAATTAATTTTTCAGTTGCCTTGCTAAAGACTGTACAGATATATTCGACTTGAGAGTGTTTTTCGAATGCATTAAAACAAAAAGTAGAGAATTTGAATAAATTTTTATTTGTAGATTTTTTCATAACTCTATGTTGATTTTCACATTATAACAGACGAACAATTGAAAGAAGTAATATCACAGACAAGGGATTCAAACAATTTAGAAATAACAAACAATTTGGTTATAAATTAATAATTCGTAACTAAATTTTATTTATGAATATTTTCTATGATCTGGAAACTTAGAACAATTTAAAAAATCGCTGAAAAAAGAAACACATGGTAGAAAACTTAAGACACATTTTTCTACATAAATAATCAATGTATTCAACCTTATACTTGGCTTTTAAGTATTTCCAAGTATATACGGCTCAGAAATAAAAAAATCCATTGATGTAAGTAAGAAAAAAAAATTGGTTTTACAACTAAGATGTCGAATTCAAGACCTATACTTCTGAAACCGCCAAATTGATAACCAGTTAGGATAGGAAGTGCTTTCAAAAAAAAAATCTTACAAGACAGAATTAAAAAAAACCGCAAACATGTTCGAAATTGTCTCTAAAATTTGGCTTAAAGAATTATGAAAGGTGATAGTTGCTGGGTATCCGTCAAATATACGTTTACTATTAACGAATACCCAAAACATAAAAGGGTTCATTATTAAATCACACTAAGTATTCAAAATGAATTGAGAGAACAAAAAGTTTGAATAAGTCAAAAAGTAATATTACAGTTCTTGGGTAACTCTAAACTTCAACGAGGAAGTATTTCTTTTATTCTTTAAAGATTTTAAATACGAATCAAACCATAATTACCATTTAAAGTTATTGATTTACCCAGTAGGATCGTATCTAAAATACAAACAAAAAGGTTTCATAGAATCAATTCAACTAAACACAAATATAAAAATAATCTGTCTCAGTTAATTTCAAGTAAGAAGTTGAATAGCTGAGTTAAGTTGCATTTTTTAATGTAAAACTTGATATGATTTTTACATAAGTTAAAAATATTGCTTACACACATGAGGGATTATATTTATATTTTTATAAACCTTGCTGGTTTTTGCCCTAGCTAGCCATATCTAAAACTTAAGTGTATAAATATTAAAGAACAAATAACTTATTTGTACCTAACATTCTTTGTTTAGTATTCTTTACATTAAGGTTAAGTTATTCATAGCGTATCCTTTAATTGGCGATCCAAACTGAATATGGTTATAGGAATTTAGCATCTTGTTCACCTCGAATAATAAGGTTCTTCTAATATCGACTATTTTAATTAATTTCATTTCATTGAGACATTAATACATTGAATAATTTATGATTATATTCTTCTGAATTCATAATAACCGACTTCAAAAATTATATCTGGTTAAGCTAAGTTTATGCATATTGCGTTTTCGAGCCAGAACAGGGCATGTGCAGAGAATATGATAAACTGTTTCAGCTTCTGCAAAAGTCATTTGAGAATACGCTTAGTCCCGTGGCATGCTTTCCTATTAGACAGTGTCCGGTTATGACACTTATTATCGAGCTTATATGCGATCTGCTTAGAGAGAGCAAGCACCTTGAACGTTTTAAATACAGTGTTGGCCAGATGTTTTTTGTGACTTGACACGTGGTGATGTAGTTCCACCTAGTGCCTGCCCTCCTCACAGCGTCTTGCATTAGCAGCAGTTTACAAGTAGCGATCGGTATGCCAGTATTTGCAATACGTGGTAGGATGGGCTGTACTGTACCGTTCCTGGCGAGTTCATCTGCCTTACAGTTACCTGGAATGTCTCTATGGCCCGGCACCCAGCAAAGGTGAATATTAAACTGTTGCGCTATCTCCATTAAAGATGATCGACAGTTATGGACTGTTATAGAGTTTGTAGAGACAGAGTCCAGAGATTTGATAGCGGCCTGGCTGTCAGAGAAAATACGGATATCAGATGTTGATATCACGTTTTCTTTGAGCCAAGACAAGAATTCTTCTATCGTCAAAAGTTCCGCCTGGAAGACGCTACAATGATTGGGAAGGCGGAATGAGAGACTTAATTTCAGTCGTTCAGAGTACACACCTCCACCAACCCTTTCTTCTTCTTAGATCTAGATCTAAGACAACGGAACATTTTTTTTTGTTCCTAAGATTTTGAACAATTCTATCATTCAGCACCAGTAATGAATGTTCGGTGGAATGATTTCTTCTGAAACCGAGTTGGTTAGCCGAAATAATATTTTGTTCATCACAAAAACTGTCTAGGTATTCAGCTAGAATCCTTTCAAAACTTTTTCCAACATTAGGTAGAATTGATATTGGACAAAAATCTTTAATTTCTTTCAATATCCATTATTTATGAATTGATTAAATATACAAAAAAGTGCGACATGAAGCGTGTGTAGACATTTTCGCAACATTAAGTTAGAAATACAACCATACAACTTTTTGTTGTAAATGGTTATTCAGTGAGCATTGACTTTGTTTGGAGATGTAAAAGGTAAAGGTAAGTTTCTTTGTGTGTTTTTGAATTCACTTGCTATAAGGTTAACATGATTTGTTAAGCTTCTGTCGAAATATGGTGTTTTTTCGAGTAGAGTTCTGAATAAACTGTCTTGAAAGCATTGACATAATGGCGGTTTATCTCTATTAAATGTTAGGCTGTTTTGGCTAAATTTGTGCCAGTTAATCTGTCAATTTACTTAAAAGCTTGTGGAGAAGGCTTTAATTTTCCTAAAAGTGACCTAAAATTATTGTCTAAATCTATTTTACCTCTAGGATTATTTTAATAAGGCACTAGATTCTTGAAGACAACTCTTTGTATTCCGTGTTAACTCTGTTTAAATGTCTATGGAAAATTCTTTTAAGTTTCTTAGCCAGATGGTTCGAATTTTCATAAGATTTTTAGTGAGTGTTTTTGTATTTAAGGTTTTTAGTGCTTTTTGTTACTGAATGGTTTTCCACACATGCATTTTTTTTATTAGTCACGTCTTGTATTGCCTCTTTAATGTCGTTCTTAGAAATGTTGGTACTTATTGGGACAGTCATCCTAATATGTAGTTCTGTTCTAAAATGGTCCCAATTCGTACTTTCAAAACTGGTGTAAGTCGTAGGAGGCACTAGAATTGGATAAACATTGAATATTTCGATATTAGTTTCTATACCGAAATGATTAAAGTAGAAAGGAAAGGTCTTGCAAATGATATTATTATCGGTGTTCAACGAAATCGACAGCATAAAGTAGTCTCATACGGATGACGATCTAGGGAATGTTGGACTATTCGATGATACTATATCCACATTTAAAAATAGTCCTCCGTAAAACCAATTTTGTATTATATTTCCATTAGGATTAATCGACTATTTTATTGAAAAACACATACGTACTTTTAAACGGTTTTTTAGTCACCCTGTCCACGAATTAATTTGTTAATTTTGTTGGCATTTTAAAATAACCATATGATGGGACAATTCATTTTTAGAAATTAAAAATTTGATGGCCATTGCCAATTTGCTTAAAATTTATCAATACAATGCGATTTAAATCAAACTCATTTCTGCACTTCAATCTTTAAGGAGCTATGCTAAAAATGTAAATGACTTGATGACTGGGTTTTAAATTCAAAAAATCTTCTATTTTAAAGAGGTGTATAAAAAGTGGTAAGTAGCTTTATTGCACCCACAAAAAAAGCCTTAGATTTAAATAAATATTTGTATTTTTGTACAAACAATTAAGAGGAAATAAATTTGCACAAAATACCCCCTTGAGAAGTTTCAAGAATGCCCTTTGCATCTAATTAATTGCAAACTTTATGCTTTTGTATCGTTTTTTAATTAACGAATCATTAAGACATTTTTAACAAACGTATATATACTTATCATTGCTATGACTTCTGCTTGTCTTTTTCTTTGTTTTAACAAATTTTTGTTCTCTTATATTAAACACACCAAAAGACAAAACAGTTTTACTTAAAAGAAAAAGAAGTAAAGATATAAACCAAAGCTAGTTTATAACTCATTTTAATTACATCCTCTCAACCTTAACCTGGTTTTTCATTAAACAATTCCTTCACAAGAAACTCAAAAAAGCAAGGGATCATCAGTACACAAAACTGAAGAAGATATAATATAGCAACAACAACAATGAAGAAAATTCATCACAAACAAAAAAAAGTAATAATGAATGTCATCCTTTTTGTGACAGAACCTAGTGCCTTCCTATGTGAAAGTTCTTTTGGCAGGAAGGCACAATAAAAAGCAGGCTTTAAATGTGCACTTTAACTAAAAAAAAGACAGCAAACAAATAAAAAAAAACAAGTAATTTTACATGAAAAAAACGCCTATCTCAAAATTATTATGAAGAATACAAAAAGGAATATATACTCGTACTCAGAGTACTCGTACATTCCTTATAAGGACACTACTTGTATGAAGGAATGCTATGCCAGTGCATCGCTGTACCTATACAAATTCTGTCATGCAACAAATTTGCATTGTATTGCCCCATCTTTCCAAGAGTATTTTTCAAAAACAGGAGAAAACAACTACAAACAGAAAAAAAAAAATAAATAGACACAATGGCCGGAAGCACATGAATTCCTGTAGAATTCTGCCACCATTTTGTAAAACGACTTCCGTTTAAGTATATGTTTAAAAACATCAAAGATAAAGATATACAACACGATAAAAGAGACAAACAAGAGTAAAGCAAAAAGGGTTGTTACAGAAAAAAAAACAAAAAGAATAATAATTACTATGAATTTATATCCTTTGGATGGAATCTCCTTCTCCTCTCCCCCCAAATTGTTTTTGTTGTTGTTATTGTTGCAGTTGCGACGAAGTGTACCATAGCAAAGAAAAATATAGTGAATATTCAACAAGAGTTATTGTTTCGAGAATGTTTTTCTAGGAAAAATCTTCTTTTGATAAAATTCTACGAATTTTTAGATGAGTTATTCTATTTGAAATGAAAACATTCTTCAATTGTTTACTTCTACATATATGCGTGCATTTGTTTAGTTATATATCCTTTGGATTTAGAATTGTGAACATTCGACCAGATCCCTTACTGTTGGAGACTCATTTAATATTTCAAGGAAAGGTAGGTGTGAGTATAGGGTTAGCAAATTGCTGATTATTTTAACGGCAACGTACAAATGGTTTAAATGGTGGTAGATATTGTTGGCATATAGTCAATACTCATTCAAACATTGTAAAGGTTGGTTAAATTCTGAGGACCGATGTTGATTTTGAATATAACACAAATTGTTAAGAAAATTATGGTCATCTATTTTTATAATAATATTATTGGTATAGCTCAATTGTGTATGTACAAAATAAATTGGGTGATGTGACTTAAAACTTTCAACCATTAATGTGTGCAAGTACTGTTGTCAGTAATGGAAGTGACTTACAGTTTTTATGGCGAATCCAAACGGCTAAATTGAGAAAACACTTTTCATGACAAAAATAACTTTTGGAGAATTTCTCGATTCCTCGCAAGAGTCAGTACCCGTGAAAAATACTTTAGATGGTATAGACAGCGATCAAACCCCAGAACTCGGGCATGACACAACGCACTTGCCATCATGCCACGGGTACTGGTTCAATTATGTATAAATCAATATGTCGGCCACGCGACCCGGGACACACCTCCATCAGATGGTCCAATTTTTCGATGACCCTGAGGCATAATTGAGGTTCTATGCCGTTAATGTATTGTTGAATTGTTGCTGGAGTACGACTTTTCTTTCACAAACTACAAATTACTTAGCCACCCGCAAAAGAGCAATTGTTTTTTTGCTGTGTATTAAGTGCTACCGTCCCGTTAAAATCACATGTCCTCCACATCCATGTTTACCACTTCGGGCCATAAAGAGTTTATAATGATCTCACGATAGCGAACACTATACATGGGCTGATGATGCTGCCAGACCAAAAACCGCCCCAAATAGTCACTCTTTGTGGTTGCAGCGTTTTTTGACAATCAGTCATGGATTGCATTCGCCCAAATGAGCCAAATTTGCTTATTGACGAATCCACTGAGGTAAAAATGTGCTCCATCACTTAAGATGGGTTTCTTTAAAAATTGATCATCGACTGTTTCCACTTTTTGTCATCATTCTGACCATTGACTACTCTTAAAATGGTCAACAGGCTGTAGTTCTTGTCAATTGCACCATATTTTTTCTTAATACTGACAGCTGTCAAAATCTTGACAGAAAGTATCTATGTGGAGTTGTTTTATTCTTTGAGCAACCATTGCGCTTGCTGAAAAAGGCCTAAAGCGAAAAGTTTATGGTATGCTAGAAAACAATTCTAAGGCTCGCCGTGGGAACAGGCTGAGAGTGTGAGACTTAACGCTCGAACATTCACTCACCATGCATCTCAACAGTACTGTATTTCAAACCATACATTAGGATAACTCAGCGAAAAGAAGTAAGATTATTCGCTAAGAACGTCTTATTGAATTATTAATTGAGGGCTAATAGACCAACCGCTTCGATATCGTTTTCAATTTAGGCCTTGGTGCAGGTTAAAATAGAAAATTTGTTAGGGTTATAATTGATCTTTTCTAATCTCAGCGATTACATTAAAATCGCCCATTGCCAAGCTTTAGCATTATATTTTTTTGGCACTATATTTTATATGAAATATTGAACTTTCACTGTAAATCACCTATGTCTCTCCCCTAGGCAGCAAGGTTTTCTTAAATGCCGGTCTACAACCACTAACCTCGTTGACTTTGTATCTTTCACCCTCCCTGCCTTAGAAAAAGCTTAAGTAGTTGATGTTATTAGGACAGATTTAAGATACACATTTGACAAAATCTTAAGTTAAAGCTAACTTAGCACTGGGTTTCGTTTAACGTCGGGTCAAAGATTTTTTTGACCCCTATGTAACACAGTACTACTCCTCGAATACGCGTCTTTGGTCCCCTTTCTAAAGTATTCAAATTTTCCCAATATAGAACATCCAACGTCGTTTCATCGACTCCTTTCTGGTTCCAATGATTGCATTTTCTTCTATCTCTTTTAACATTCGTAACACCTGTAATTCTGAATTTTTTTATGTTCCTATCCATTGAAAATCCTATAGTTCCAACGAACCTATATTTCGTATGCTTATATCTTAGATTTTTTGTATTTTAACCTCAGTACTTCTTCCTTAAAACACCGTCTTCTGAGTATTCATTGTATTAAGTCGGGGTCTTGCCCCAATAAAAATTAAGTCATCAAACAAGTTTCTGTTTTTGGGTCTTGGAAAACGCCACATTCGGTTTTGATTGTAGAGTGTTGGTATCATTAAATATTTTCCTTTGAAAATGAGGGTGGGAACAACGTTTCGTTCAACATAGATGGCCTCAACAAACTCACAAATCATTTTACCGGGAGTCCTCTGATCTGCGATTTGACCCCTATGCCGAAAATCGAAAAATTATTCACATTAGTCCAACATCATCCAACCTTAAACTGTCAACAAGGTCTTGGAATATTAAAACAAGGTCTTGGAATATTGAAGAGAAAGGTAGAATTACTACGAAACCTGGTTTATAAGAGTTTTCAGAATAGTGGAATTTTCAAACATCCGGGAAGCATTATAGAGTTTCACACATGCTCTTCCAAACCTGGCAGTATTATCAACAAGCCCTTTGTAAGGTGAAGGGACAATTCTTTGTAATTATTGTTAAAATTTCTAAAAACGAAAGAGCTCGAACAATTTATAAATTGCTATCTAAAGTGTGGTCATCGCATGCAAATGCTACCGAGAATTCAACCTAGGGTAAGCTTTCTATAAACTTGTCTTCTTCAATACATTTTGTCCAAATATGAGAGCTTGTGAAACGTCCAGGAAAAGCGGTGGCCATCAAATGAGTTTACAAGTTTTCAACTGATTTTCGAAAGACGTTACGTTACCATTCAGAATGTCTTCCAATTAAAATTTTGTATAAATTGTGTCTGCTTTAAAAAGTACCTACTCCAAAGAAGTATCATCTTTTTAAAGTTTTTCATTTTTTTACTTGTATTCCACTCAAAATCAACAAAACAATTAAAATTTACCAAAAACTGTCCATTAAATTGTTTTTTAAGAATTTCCTAGGAATTCAGTATTCTCTTATTCGAGTAAATGGATTGACAAACATTTCCCTTTATCATCATGAAGGAACAAACCTTGACTAAAAACCTATGTGTACTTAGTTTCCATATAGATAAAATTTCCATTACAAAACATTCCTGAAAATTGGTTCTGGAAATGCGATAACATAGGAACACTCATAGGTTCCAAGAAATCTAAGAAAAGTAAACCCCATTTCCATCATTGAATGCTTTGTGTCATTCATATAGTATCGCAAAATGTCAATGTCAGATGTTTGCAGTATGTTTTTGCAATTAATCCTTTGACTTTTTGTTTGTATACGGTGTACGGTATACAGTTTCATATATGTTGGTACCTATGGATACGTATGTATGTGTAAACGGGGACGTTTCTAAGAATTAATGAACGTCAAAGTCCTGGATTTTGTTTATATGCTTGTACCTGTTTAGGACATCTTTCTTCTAGTTATAACAACATCAACAAAAAAGGGAAAATTCTAAATTGCTCGAGGAGCTATTAAGCAAATAAAACAAAAAACAACAACAACAACAACAAAAATCATACACAATAATGGGAGGTTAGAGGTACACGTTAAATCTCTCTCCTTGCATTAAGTGGTGCTATCATCAGTCAACAATACCCTACCCAACCCAGCTCCAGGATTCAACCCTCAACCCTCACTCACACTTCCATTTATAAATATCCTTTCTCCTTTATATGTACGGTACATTGTAATAGTTCTCTTTGTGTGTGTAAAACCACTCAAAACAGCCATCGTTCGTCGAGCACAAGCATTTCCGACATTCTTTCCGGTGCGAATACTCAACTCTGTTCGTTCTCAGTTATGTCCCTATCCCTGACGCCTGTCCTGCGTCTTTTACCATCACAGAGACATTCAAAAACACACCGACTGACATACCGTTACTTGGTTTGTATATGCATTTTCATTGCGTTTCCTGTTAATTATTCAGTTTGTCAATATTTTGTTTTACAAAAAAAGCAACAAAAAAAAAATAAAAAAAAAAAATGAAAGTGGTTGAGAAGTGGAAAGATCCTCATCCTTATGCTCCTCGTTCTCGTTCATCATCTGAGAGCTGAGGCTGAGCGTCGAGCTCCATTAACAGCGCACCGCTCCAGCACAGCTAACCAAAGCATCAGTACAAACAGCAGCGGGATAGGAATCCGGGCCGCCTTTAGTCCCTGAAATCAGTCTCTCATCCATATTATAAGTGACGTGCAATCATCATCAGAGTTTGTCTGATGCTGCTGCTACTTCTGGTACTGCTCCTGATGATGATGAGACACAATGGGCGACAATAATAATAACAACAACAATACAAACAACATCAACTTAAACAACAACAAAATCTACATCTAAAAAGACAACAAATAATATCTACTGCGCTTGAATGGCGCATTGGGAAGGTTGCGGAAGGATGTCGACTTGGTAAAGTTCTACAACTATTTTATCATCTCCTATGTATTGTATATATGAAGGTATAGGTACCTCTAAAGTCCTTTTGTTTATTTAAGCATTGGAACAAGTTATGAGGGATTGTTGCACTAGGTAGGTACTAACTATAGGTATAGATAGGTGGTTTTGTAGTGTTGCAAAGGGAGTAAATTATTTTTTCAAGTGTTTTGTATTTTTTCTTAGTTTTTTCAGAACTTATATTTTCGGGGTTAAATTTTTAAAATAGGAACAGAATTACATATACCTAGTTATATTTAAAGTTGATCCCTAAGCAGTTATTTCTTTGGTTTTGAATTGTTTTTTATTATTTTTAAATTGATATCTTGATGCACTGGGTCCATAGTTTTGAAATTTGTTGAATATTTTAAAATTGCAGAGAACATTTGAATTAGAAATTTTAAAATGCTAAAAATTAAAAAAAAAAAAATTTATTTGTATTTTTGAAAATGTTCAATGAGTAAAAATATTGATAGTTTTTTTTCAAACATATTTTCTTAGCCAGACTTCAAGATTTAAACAAAATAGGATACATTTTCATATTTGTAAGCTATTTCAAAAAGAAATCGAAGTTAGTATAGTGTTCTTCTCTAAGTTGACGATTTTATAACGGTGGTAAATTTGTTGCAGGGAAAATAGCGTTGGGTTCTTTTCTTGATCAAATAGCCTTTAAATCTATTGTTAAAGGTTCTGCACTCATTTCATTAGAAAATAACTCATTTTTTTCAAATTTTAGATTTTCCAACATTTTTTTTTGTCGCATTGGTAACTTCTTCTTTTCTATATCCAACTCAAACTCTTCTAGCTCTCCATAATAATAAATTAAGATAAATTTTGAATCCGAATTACTTTAAAAGTTCATTCTTTAAATGCTTAAAATATGTGAATTAATGTGGAAATATGATAATGCCAATTACACTATTCGATAAAATTATATTATTCTACAAAATAATAAATGATTAAGATGTCGTAAATTAAAATCTCGCCCTTGAATTTTTTTAAAAGGTTTTTCTATAAGGGCGAATTGACGATGAAAATCTTAATCGTGGCGTTTGCTCTGTTGCACGTAGCGCCACACCGGCCGCCCGCCGTCCTTCTTTCTCGAACCACATGTCATCTAGGTCCATATGGTTCAATTTGGGCCATAAGAAATTAGGTATCATCGTTATGTAGCGCTTGGTGCTGACGGTCACCGCCTCACTGACGTAGTTTTCAAAAAAGTAGAGACCAATTACGCCACCGGTCCAAAATCCACACCAATCTGTAACTTTTTTAGGTTGTATTATCACCTGTGGAGCCTCGAGTGGGTTGGTGTCGTCCAATATACGTCAATTTTGGTTTTCAAAACAACTATTCCTTCAAAAATGCGCCTCGTCACTAAAGATGATTTTTCCGTCGAAATTGGGGTCCTCTTCCAAACGATTCGAATCCGAGTCAGCGAACAAACGGCGTTGTCTGTACTCATGAACTTTGAACTCCTAGGTCAGTTGGATCTTGCACGGGTGTAGGCATAAGTTCCGACTAAAAATTGCCATGTTGAAGTCTGTAAAAGGTCGAGTTCTTGTGCACGGCAAGGAATAGACTGCCTCGGGTTCTGCTGTACACTTTTACGGACCGCGGTGATTTTCTCGGCCGATCTTGCGTTCCATGAACGTACGTGAGTTGGCTGATTGTTTACTGAACCGGTCGTCTCAAATTTTAGAAGAGTCGACTCTGAAGGTCCACCACGTCTGCCGTAAAATGTCCGCAAAGCGCGCAACGTTTGCGTTAATGAACACTCATTGAACGTGCTGTTCAATTGTGTAACTAGCCATGATGATTTGGCATAAACAACTGAATGATAAACAAAAGATTTGCAGATGTCACGAATACTTGGATAAATTTAAAAACCCTACATTACATCAGGTTGTTGAAATAAAAAATGATAAAACATTCCAAACCGAGGTTTTTAATTCTAATTTGAAACTCAAAGTGTCTCTTAACAATAAACTGTAAATTGATTTTGTAAAAGTATAAATCTTTCTCTTCTAAGTACAATTTAAATCATTTTAGTACTTTATTTAATACGGAAACTCTTATTCGTTATAAGTCTTTATTTGACTCTATATGAAGTTTTCAGAAAACCTTGAATTTTGATACTTTTATAGTTGTAAAAAAATACGTTTTTAAGTTAAATCTTTGTGCTGATTTCATTTACAAACTTTAATTTTAACTATTTGCTTACGTTGAAAAAAAAAGTTTTCAACATTAATTATATAGTTTTTAATAAATTTCAAAAAGCTTAGACTTAGACAACAAATAACAAGAACAAAAATTACTTTCAAACCGTTTTGCCTTTTTCTATAGAAAACCTTATTAGCGTAAATGGTGTAGCGTTTCTTCAAAATGTTTGCATTTTGATAATATACTTTGTAATAGTAAAAATATTTTAACAGAATCTTGAAAAAGGGAGGGATTGAAAACCATAAGGGTTTTTATTGAAAGCAAAAAAAAAAACTTCATAAATTTAGGTAGCTTCAAAAAAAAGTTTTTTAAGTGTTTTTGTATTTCTTTTCGATTTTTTATGAGTAATATCTCAAAAACTTGTAGTAATACATTCATTCATCGGATTTGAATTGAGGCCATTCAAATGTATTGAAAAAGTGCAATTTTATTGCCAGTAAGGAGCGTTTGTCGGCCATTTTATATTTATATTTTTTATACAAGCAATTAATTAAAGAGTCGTAAAAGCATATTTAAAAATTATACAACAAAAGGATCAGTAATTTTGTCATTCAAATCAATCAGTTCTGATTTTTTGGTTGAGTTTTTTGTCTTATTATTTCAAGTTATTTTTAACAAAAAGAAAAGTAGAGAAATATATAGTAGAATGATAAAATTACAAAGTTTCACATGATTTGTTAAATAACTCAGAAACCTTTTATATATGTATACATATATATACAAAGATTAGTCAAAGAGAACTCAAAGATTAGAAGAACACAACAACGCCAACAGTTTTTCTAAAAGCCAAGAATTTATTTTTGATGATCTTTTTTTAAACAAAGTTATTTCTCTCCATATTTTCAGAAAAGTTTATTCTTAAGCTAAAAAATATAACAACACAAATCAATTTGCAATCAAAATGGAAACTTAAAAATATTGAACTGGCCTAGTTGTTTTTTTTTACCTTGATTTTCGAAAGTGTTTGTTGATTTACGAAACTTCTTTTCCTTCTAGTACAGTTTTTTTTAAGCAATTTCATTTTTATTTTAAAAAAGAGGCTGGGATGCAACCCACCATATAACATTATCGATTTTTCTATATTTTGTGTGAGATAAAGAATTTGAAGAAATTCAGTTTTTTTTTCTTGTTTTCTAAAATTGAATTTTATAGAAAATTATTATATAGGTTTGATTTCAATAAATGTCATTACCGATTAGATTTGTCTTAAAAAAGTTTGCATAGATTCAAATAATTTTGATGTCAATACCTTGATCTGTTCTCAAGATATTTGAATCGAACATCAGGTCTTACTATTTTTGTTTAGTATTTTTTGTAGATTGTTGTTTTTATAACCAAATTGACACTTGTGTTTTTCCAAAAATGTACAAAACAATATTGTCTACAAGATTAAACTAGTTTAAACAATATCTTTAATTTTTGTCAAGACATCCGTATCGGAAATCAATTTGTACCAACTTTTAGTACTTTTTTGTAGGTCTTTATTATTCATAAACCGTTCCATCGATTGTTCCCAAATTTTTACCACATTTCAGAAACGTTGTTCTTCATTGGATATATTCTAGAGTTTATATCATTTTTTGTTCCTAAAATATTCAAGTTCACAAATATATTTTTTCAGTCTTTTTTTAATTTATAAAAATTGAATTTTTCCAATTTATGATAATGATCTCTAGCGTTATTGGTTCGTGAGATATTTGAGGTCAAATAATACTATAGTAAAAAACCACCCACTTAATATTTTGAAAGTCCTTTCTGCTTCAAGTAATACATATATTTTAAAATTAAAAATTTACATGCAAAATTATTTGGCAAGAAAAATTATAATGCCATTTAAATAATCAAAAACCTTTATTTTTTAGTTTTGTTTTCCAAATTCGTTAGAGCTGTTTTTTATTAATTTTGTATTTATAAAAGTTGTAACATTTTCCATAGAAATATTTTTGGTAAAAAGTAATTTAATGTTTATAAATATACGTTTTATGTTTAAATACCGTTAAAAAATATTCGAACGTTTTTGAAAATTCAAATTTTTAGCTTATTTATATATATATATATTTTAGCAATACACAACTTCAAGTTAGGTTACAAATCTGAGGGTTTTCAGAAAAAATTAATTTTTTCGATTTTTGTCCAAAAAAATTTCTACGGGAATGGCTGTTATGTTTGGTCTTACAAAAATGAAATATATGGTTAATTCGAGACTTTCTACAACCTTTATTTCCAGTTAGAGAAAGTGATTTACATCAGTCGTTAATATGTCCAAATTTGAATATTTAATAATTAAAATTTGTATTTTTGTTCTCTTTATGTTTTTACAAAAATTAAATGAACAATATCCCAAGACTACGAAACTGGATATTTTATTACTTTGTGTGTTATAAAAAAACGTTTTCATGTCGAAATTTTCAAAAGTTCAAATTTTTCAAATATTTAAACAAAAATTGACTTTTACATACAAAAACTCCAAAACTCTGTATGTCTTTAATTCTCTATTTCAAAGTCAGCAAATTTGAATCAAAACAATGCATGATAAATTCTAATTATGTCTTATAATTAAGAACTGTATTGTTTGATTTATCTTTAAACCATTCTCATATGATTTGGATAGACAAAATTTAGACACCCGTTATTGTAACTCTAACATTATTTTGACACACAAACAATCTTTTCTTGATAAATTGCTTTGGACTTCTTTTTTTGATTGAAGTCTTGCTTAGAAAAAAACAATGGACAACGCTCAAGTGTAATGAAAACTAATCAAATGTAAAAATTAATTTCATATCTAAACCAGGCTAAATCAAATAGCAATGAGTTAAACTGTTTTCTCTGTTCTATAAAAAAAATTAAAGAAAAGCATGCTCTTATTTGTTTGATGGACTTTGTATTTAAAATACTTATTGTAGTATTTTGTGGCTCATATTTTTTCTTCTTTTTTTTCGTAATCCAAAATTAAAGGCGCGTCCGATTTCATAAGAATACGTTTAAGCTCAGCACATTTTTTTTTCTTGTGGGGTTGACATAATATTGGTTGTAACATATTTATTTTTAAAATATGTCATTTAAAGTGTTGAAACATATTTGAGACCACCCCCTTTGTAACATATGTATATGTAAACATTCAATTTATGTTTACAGTCAATGAGTCAGTTGGGAATTGAAGTCAATAAAATTAATTGTACTTTTGACTTTGAGGTAAATTTATGAGGTAGCATACATTTTAAAAATCTTTTTGTTTTAATTTTGTTTTGTCTCCTCTTCATAATTAATTAAAAGCGAACAATTGCAAGCGGTTTGATTCTTTATTTCACACTTTTATGTAAAATGTATGTCTAGCTGAATTTTACCTTTTGAACTGACATTATTGTTTAAATCTTCTTTTCACCATCAGCAATTTAAACAAAAAAGTACTTTTTTGATTACCTCTTTCAGTTTCAATATAATATAAAATAAGACACCATCAAAGTGGTATCATTAAAAAACAAATGTCTAATCATTTTATGCTCCTGAAAAGTCATATATTTCTCTGAGTGCTTTTTGAAATTCCAAAAAAAAACATCTCCATTTAAAAGTAAAATCTTATGGGCTGATTTCGAAAATGTATATAAAAGGAAAACCACATTTTAAGTGTTTTTCATGTGCGGTTTTTTTTTGGAATAAAACAAAAAAATCAATTTTTCCAAATGTCTGACGAAGGGTACTTGAATATTGATGTCGATTTTTATGTGTTGTTTTCGCTTAAGTAGACAATAAAAAAATAAACAACACAAAAATTAAAGTATCTTCATTTTCTCGTACGTTTATCTTCTCAAGGAAAATATTTCATGATTCTCGTTTCATTTTCTTTTTTCTTCTTATGTTAAAAGCAAAAGAACAACAAAATATATATCTTGTTTTGAGTGGGACTATTTTAACACAAAACAGCTATCAAAATAACAGAGTATCTACCCATCAACATCAACCATCATTCCTCCCTGCCTCCCCTCTTCATCCAGCTTTATCATATTATTATTTATCTCTGCCATATCAACCTAAAACGATATTCAAGGATATGAGGGAAATTATTTTAATTTATTCTGAACAACATCGCATCCTTGTTGTGTCTGTTCTTTCCTCTCCCTCACTCTCATATGTTTTTTCTATTACTCTACACAAAATAGCAACCCCACATAAAAGCCCAAAAAACACTCTTTCCCATCATCATATTATCTCAAAACCGTTAGCAACAGGAGGAGCTCAAGCTCTATCTAACACCGACAGCAACACCATACAATACCAGCACCACCAGCATTACCATCAAAACATCTAGCGAGAGCTATCATTGTGCTCCATTCAAAGTGTCAACTTTGACAGATGTTGGTATTTAATTTCAAACTTCGCCTCCCCTCTTTTCAGTGGGAGTGCATGTTTTTGTAGATACGTTTTTATTTTTTTGCATGTGAATGTTTTTATTCTTTTAAAACAAAATAGCTAAAAAAATGACACTAGAATATTTTGTTTAAACAAAAAGCATGAATTTTGAAAAATAAAGAAAGAAAAATTGAGTTTTTGTTGTCTTTTTTCCTGTCAGAGAGGAAAATCATTAAAAACAATCATTTTTAGTTGCAATTTTGTCTCTAAATCTAAATGCATTTTTCTCTGCACAGATCTCATTAAGTTAAATGTTTATTAGAAACTTAAAACATATCACTATACCACGACCATCATCAAATGTGCAAGTCCTTGTACACATTGCTGCCATCAGATTATAATGTGTTGCATCACAATTAAATGTATATATGTATATGAATGTGTCTTGCGGAAAATCTTTTACTAAACAAAAAGTTACTCATACGCCCGAGTGGATCGAAGGAAAAAAATAAAACAAGAACTTTAACAACTTTCTCTTCAAAAGCACTTAACAAGATTAAATCAGGGAAATATGGTTTTTAAAGTGCTTCAAGGTAAGAAAAGGTAATTCAATTCCAATTCCAATATCAATTCATTTTTGTTTTTCTTTTCTTATTTAAAAAGAGGAAAATCAAGGAAAAACTGGATTATTAATTTTTGAAGAAGAACTGATGATTGTTTGAAAAGAATTCACATCACTTTAAGAAGTTTTTCTTTTTTTTTTTTAGAAATTAGTGGTAGTTGAAGGAAATCATTTTTAGAATGTTTTTTCTTCTTATGAAAGTTTAGATTAAGTTTTGAAAAAGGTGAATTAAGTTTTTATGTGTTTATTTAAAAAGTTGGATTTAAAAAAATTGTAATTTATTTTTGTCGGTCAAATATTATGTCCGGGTTGGCATTGTAGTCCGATAAAAACCAGTTGAAAGTTAAAAAGTATTGAAACTTTAAAATACTGTTTTAGTTTCAACTGTTTTAAAATTTCAACTTTTATTCCTTTACGTGCTCCAAGAATGGATACTTAGTATTTTTCCAAACAAATTTAATACATTTTTAGAAATTGGGCTTTTGATTTGTTTTCTTTTTCATTTTTCGGAACTGTTTTGAATAAATGTCGTCTTGTTCCAAAAATAACCTTTTTTTTTTAATGTTTGAAAGATCTTATATGTTAAGAATTTATTTCTTTAAAAGTAAAAGATATTTTGTTTTGTAAAAGAGATGTTGATGTTATATTTAATTTATGAACAGAAATATAAATTTTTTAAATAACATCTTTTTGCCCTGCCTTTAAAAAATTAATTTTGCTACTTATTTGAGTTTGTTTCTATATTCTTTGAACATTTTTTTTAAAGATTTGTATTTTGCCTATATCAGTTCCTCTCTTTTAAACCTGAGTATCCTGAGTAGAAGCGAATAAATTTACAACAAGTGATTAAAGCAAAAATACTTACGCCCAATTTTTTGTCGAAGTTGTAAAATAAATTAAAAACTAGTTCTAGTAATTCTCGCTTTACCTTCGGAACTTTATTTTAAAAATATTTTGAACTCGTGCATTTCTTCACATCTAATCATAACTGTAGAACTCGGTATTATAACATTTTTGAGTTCTATGAATTTTAGATCTCAGTAGCTAGTTTTGGAAACTTTACGAACAAAAGTAAAAACATTGTAAGTTTTTGTTCGAGCGGATTAAGTTCTGATATTATTATTATTTTTCTGAAATAAAAGTTGTGTTTTAAAAGATTTTATTTAAATTTGTTAAAATACTTTTTTTCGATTTTATTTCGTCCATTATTTCTTGAAAACTCCAACCATTAATTCAGATATGAAAGTCCCAAAATCTCTTAAATATTATATGATGCATGCAATTTCAATAATATAAACTATTTATTGAAAAGTTTCACAAATACGAGTGTTTAGTAGATTTAGTCAAAATATTAATGTTAAAATGAAAGAATACAATAATATTGATAAAAATGTAGTATTTTCAAATATTTCTTTGCGTTCAAACGGACGTCTTGTCTTGCATAAACATATTCATGTTGTCCATGTTTAAATTGGATGATATTTCTCAGCATAATTCGAATAGCTCTTATGTCTTTTTGTGAAGACTAAAATATAGCGCACGAAAATTAAAAAGGCTTTAAATGCATACGTAACTTACGAGTAGACTTTATGAAAGTCTATTCGTAATATTAAAATATTTTACATTAGTAGCTAATATTTATGACTTTTTGCAAACCCTCCATATGTTTGTATATTTTCTAAAAATAATTTATTATTATTATATTGTATAAGATAGCCTTGTGGCCACAAAACTATTCCAAACTATTCCAGCATTAACCTAAAATTTAAGGTATTGGAAGCAGTAAAAACAGTCTAAAATTCTAGACCCTAAATTTGAGGGTCTATTAACTTCTTTAGTTGTAAATTATTTTCCGCCTGAACTGGCAAGGTGATAGTCGACTATCATTTTCATTTCGTCTGAGTAAGAGATTCAACTCAATTCAATTCGATTGAAAAATTTCAGATTCAAATCGTCAAAATTCGTTGTTGCCTTGGTAAAATTTTAAATGGATTCTTATAAAATATCTAAATAAAAGTATCAAATTGGCTAATTTTGAACAAAATTCTTACTTTTCGTAAGCTTTGTCGGTCACAGGAATATGTTTTTTTAAAGAAACAAAGTGATCTAAGAACATTTTTCAGTCGTTTGTGTAAGCTCTATTCGGAATACACATATTTGTTTAAAAATGACTATCACATTATTTTGTGTCAGCTTTTTAGGTATCAATTTGACTATCACCAATAATAGATCAAATTCGATCATTTTGATTGTCATTGAGCAACAATCACCTTAGCCGATTACACCCCTGTATAATAATTTAATCGTTTGTCTACAATTTTTTTAACTGACGTATTTTTCGTTTGAACGATTTGTAAAAAAGAATTATCTGTGATAAGTATAAAGTGATCACATACTTTACATCGCCAAAAATGCTACTTCTTGTTAAAGTTTTCTCAGCTATAATTTACAAAAGCTTTTATTCTCAATTTTGGACTATTTTCCCAATACCCTATAGTACCAACAAGTCTTTTGCATAAAATTGAAAAAAGTGGGCTTAAAAAATATAACCAATCGTTCTCTTAATGAGACATTTGCCAGTTGCATTCTGACCCATTATTTATTACCCCTTGAGTGCGCACATAACAAATATAAAAAAAATATTGATATAGTTTTGATACGCAAATAAATTTTTTTTATAAAAAGTGATTTTTACTTGCCAAATACATGTATGGCAAGTATTGATATTTTAATCAAAAATGACATTACGATGTTAGAGAAGTCGAAAAAAGTGGGTCTACCTATTCTGTCCGTTTGTCTGTATGCACTTGCCCCTACCTATAACTTGGGCGTCAAGATATTGTGGAGGGGTCAAAAACAACCACTTTTTGCTATGATGATTGAGTTCAAACTTTGAAATAAGGTCTCAAGCAGATTCGTGTTAGGTAATTTATTTATGGTCAAATATTGAAAATTGAAATTTTCTCTAAGACAAACAGTTTAACTTTGCATTTTTCATTTTTATATTGCTCCGAAAGAGTACCTCATACATAAGCGTTATTTTGATTTTTAAGTTTTCTCAACAACTAATTAGCCGATTTCAATAATTTAATTTAAAAATAAAATTGTCTGGATTTAAGAAAATAGAAATTTTTTTACTTTACATTTTTTAATTTTTATATGTGGGTAATATTTATATATTTAGATTTTTTAGCAACATTTATTTCGCTTGGGACTCCTGTTTTTCAAAACTGACAATCCTAAGTGGAAGCAAATAAATTAGAGTTTAATGATTCGTGCAATTTTTTAAAAACAAAAAACATAATGGCTGACCTATTAAGGCATAAAAATAAGTCTACTTGCTAACATACTTAATCAAATCTGCTATATAGGTAGGAACCTTTCAACATTGTTTAATTTCAAAAGTTAGGACGGATTTAAATTGTATGTTCAATTTTTGCATTCAATAATTTAAAATTAAAATTTGATTAGTTTATATTTCATTGCATATTTAAAGTTTATCCCAAATTATCTTATTCTTCATCGAATACCTTTGTTGTGTTTCAATTTATATTTTTCAAACTTTGTCGGGTATGTTGTTCTTCCAAAGAAATTTAATTTTTAGATGAAACCATAAATTGTCAAATTTAAAAATTGGCCTGAATCAAAGCACTTCAGAACACAAAAATCCATCTTCGTTTTTTTTAATGGCGTTCTTAAATAAAATTTAAAATTTTTTGAGGTTTTGAGGCCATTTTTGAGGTGGAAGGTATTTTTAAACCAAGCCAGGATTATAGCCCCTAACATTTCATATTTTAAACATTTTGTTTGCTTTATAAATTATTCAAAAAATTACAGATTTTCGACTTTAGTTTGAGGTATGTTCCTCAGAAACCAAGATGGAATTCTCCGAACTAAAGGAGCTACATCATTCGTTTAAAAAAATCAGTTTAGACATTTTTAAAAAATGTCAACTTAATTTAGGAAGTAAGAGCCGGAGAAACTAAACTGGATTTTCTTTAACTAAGTAGCCAAAAAAGAGCCCTAAATATCCTCATCATGACTTTTTATATTGAATTTTTGAACGTTTTAGAGGGAACACATTTTTGAACTATAATATTTATAATGTCATAAATGCAATTAATAATCACATAACACGCTCTTAAATCTCTTATAGTTAAATTTTTGGAACTTTATTAGGTTTAGAAAGTCTTCAAAAATGTTCCGAATTTCCTGAACTAAGAAGCCCGATAATTGCCCTAAAATCTCTTATTATTAACTTCCCGCTGGAAGTTATTGTAGAATGTCCGATTTGTCGAATTGAAAATGTTCACATTTCTCGGCGTTTCAAGGTCCCTAGAGTCGAAATAAAAGATATTTAGAAAAATGTCTGTGCGTGCGTGTGTACGTCCGTATGTTTGGGAAGTTTTTTTCGTCGTCTATAGCTCAAGAACCGGTAGAGATATCGACTTAAAATAAATGTTGTTATACAGGTAATAATGCAATAAGATGCAGAAAGGACTTTCAAAAAAATGAATTTTTTGGTTTACTATAGCAATTTAAAACAAAGTAATCTTGGTTAACCTAAGTTAGAGACTGACGTACATTAATCTTTATATTACCTGTACATTGTAACATGATACCAAGCAAGTATATTTTTGAAAAAAAAAACCAATTAACGGTTTTTTATAAATCGAAAAAAAACTGAAGATAAAATATTTGTTACGTTGAATATTTTACGAACAAAAACAAATTTTATCTGGACAATAATTGTTATATTATAAAAAATTATAATTATATTCAACGAGAAATAACGTTTTTGACATCTGGTAAAATTGTAAAAAAAAATCGAATTGACAGTCTTTATTTATATATAACAAATAAAAGCCTAAAAAATACTAAAACTTGTGCAAATATTAACTTTCGACTCAGTTATCTTTTCAAAAAATAAAAATATTAGCTTCAAACTATTTTTATCTCATAGACAATGATGTTTTCGACATTGATGAAACTTCTTATAAAAATCACATAGTCAATTTGATCATAAAATATTCAAATTTCCAAAAAATAGTACGCAAAATTGGTAAAAATTGATCGTCGGTTCTCGATATCTTCTGTAATTGGCTTACAACTTTCATGTGGGTGCGGTGGTGTAGTGCGTGGTGCACTAGCTCCTCACACGCTAGATCGCTTGTTTAAGCCCAGCTCGGGCAAAAGTTCTTCAAAAATTAAATTGAACATTAAAAGCTTTTAAGCACCACTAAAGTAGTCTGATGATCGGGTTGGTCCCCGTGAAATAGCTATAACTCCAGACTATGAACTTGGTGGTAGCACACACAAGTTGTTGTTGTTTCATTCTAAATTTTCAATTGAGAATTAGTTTCAATTTGTCTAATAATAATTATTATTATTATAATTTTATTGAAATATAAATAAATTACATTATCAATAATTAAAAACTAGATAGAGTGATAGCTACTAGGACTTTTCGCTAAACAATAAGAAATACAAACTTTTAAGAAATGCTAAGATTGGTAAAAATTAGTTTTCGACTATAAATCTCGTTTACAGAAATTGATTTTAAAATCAAACTATTCAATAAAATGCAGAATATAATTCATAATATTTAAACTTTTTAGAATAAGTCAGGTGACAATTTGTTTAACAATACACAAAAACCAACAAACTTTTTAAGCAAGACAAACTGAACTGAACGGGTGAGAAGTTGTCGGTGTGGGGCGCATCACAGCCTCTTTACTTTTTTGAGATTATAAGTCTTTACGTGTGGTATTTTCAGCTTTACGGAATTGGTTTTTACATTTTTTGTAACAATAATTGCTTACTAGTTGTTAAAACTGGTGGGGTCATTTATGATCAATTATAAAGTTTGAATACAAAATTAATTTAAATGTTACACTCATTATATTGTTAAAAAAATCAAATATATGTTTTGAACTTGCATCCAATTTGTCAAGAGATTTTATGGAAAGGTACTTTTTAGAAAATTCTACAGATAAAAGTTTATAAGAAACAACACTTAAATCATTAAAATACTTATTTTTAACGATACCACTAATTACAAATAATAAATTATGAAAGAACAATTTTCTTCAATACAAATTAACACGATTTGGCCAAACTGGCAATTCTCTTCAATATTTTGTTTGGATTTTCTTATTATCTTCAAGCTTCATAGGAAACTTAAGGCAAGATAAAGATTTCAAAACAAATAAATTGAAGAAATTTCTCAAAGATTAAAATATTTATTATCATTTTGTCTGGAAATAGCAACAAATTAAAAATTATCTCAAGTCTTGTGAGGTATACACAAAAAAAAAGATTGCCAAAACTTGAAGAAATTATCAGAATTTGCAATCTTTTGCTGATTAAAAAAAAAATTAAAAAAACTTAGTCACATCAAAACATAGGCGTCGTCGATTTTCAGCGTCATCGGCACCGAGTACCCTTGCACTGGGACATTGTCCAAGTGCTCTTGCACCTGGATATTGTGTTTTGATCTTTCAGGTACTGACCTCAATCGATTCTTGGCTTCTTGGTGCTTTTTTTGCTTTGCTTGCAAAATGAAGGTCCATTTAATTGTATTTCGTGTGATAAGGAAATTTTGCACTTGTGGAGATTATTTTATATTTGTATATCTCAACGAAAATACTTTGACATGATGGTAAAATAATATTGGTATTGCGCTACCGTATATTTTAGAAATATGAAGCTACCAAAAAATTAACAGCGGAGGGTTCATAATTATTCCTTAAATCCACTCTGAAGTCAAAGCACGTTCTTCTTCAATCGATTAACATATATCGAAGACGTGACTATCAGGTCATATGCTATTTTTCGTTCTTGTTTAAGTTCAGGCATATAATCGGACTATGTTATTTTAACCTCACATAACCGTACATAACCTTATATAACCACCCTGTGTATACCCGTTGAAAAGCGTATCTAATAAAATGTTTTTTTGTCCTTTTCAGGTTTCCAGACGTCATCAACAACAACAATAACAAGTTAGTATCTAAAATAGTACAGTTCGAAGATTGTAAACGAAGTCCTTGCTGGTAAAGCAGTATAAATATCAAATCACATCAAATTGGCTTATTCGCTGTACGTATGCCCAGAGCCGAGCAGTGGCCAGAGTATAATTTCCCGAGCAACAGAGCGTACTGACACGCATCATAGTGTCGGTACGCTTAACAGTATATCGGCCTGCACCGGACACTATAATAGTGCGGTGAGTGTTAGCACCGAGAGTGTGGTGGGCGGCGGCGGAGGAGGCGTAGCAGCCGTAGGTGGCACTGGTCTTGTAAGTGAATTTATTGTTGGCGGTGGCGTCAGCGGAAACGTCAACGTGAACGTCATCGGCGGTGGTGGATCAAGCTGCTGTGGCATTACGAAACCAACAACAACAACAAACACCTCGGCAGTTAACAGTAGTCGTTGCAAATTACACAGCGCTCCTGGAATCGATTACCAAACTGCAACTTCAACTGGCAAATCGACATCGCCAATTGCACCTTCAGCAATTATTGGTAAAATCTATCGTAGCAATAATAACGCCGCAGCTACCGATTCTGAATTACCCCGAGGAGCAGGCGGAGGAGGAGGACCAGAAGAAGAAGATACAGATACTACACCAAAGTGTCCACCAACAAATAGAATGATGGTCAGCAAATTGTGGAACAGTTGTTTTCCAGAATTCTCATCGGAGCATGTGCATCGGCACAATTTTTATTTGTGTCAGGTGAGTAACAAAAAAAATATAAATTTTTTGGGCATTTGTTTAGGTTAAACATCATAATTTTTAAAGATAAGGATGGAAGTTGTTGGACAGTGGCTGAGATGTTTGGTTTTGAAAATATTTTATGATTAAATATTTAAAATCATGTCGGAAAATGAAAAATGAGTGGTCCATTAGGGGAGGAAAAAGAAAAATTTCGGTGAATTTTCAGGCTATGTTTTTATAAGAACAATCATGTCGACTTGAAGATCTAACATTTTAGTTGTTTTCTACTTTAAGTAACAGATTTATTTTTGAGAAAAGAAGCAGGCGCTAAGACATAAGGTTTTTTTAACATAACAAATGATAGATTTGCAAGCACAAACATCATATGTCAGATGTTAAAAAGAAGATACCAAATTGTATTCGGCTCAAGTAAAGTTGCCAAGAAAAGTCCAATGAAGCTGGTGGGATCTCGAAATATGATGTATTGTACATTTTAGAATCTCTGCATTTCTGCGATAATAATTCTATACAAATATGAAATTTGATTTCTTTCTTCTTCGCAAAGTTTGATAACCCCAGTTTCAAATATAGATACTTAAAAAAAACATAATTTTAGGTGAAATTAGAAATGACTAATTTAGCTATAATACTAGCACTTCCAGTAATACTCATCAGTTAGCATACTTAGAACGTCTCCTTTGTAAGGAAAACAGCGAATATTTTTGTAAAGTGGAACATTATTATGCTTAAATTTTTTGTTATGTAGGGAAAGAATGAAAATGTTTTGTTTGGTAGAATATGAAAAGTTTTCAAGCTATACTATGAGTTCTGTAGTGTGTCAAGTTTACGACACCTTCATAGAAATGTCTAATTTCCCATATTTAAGTTATTAGAACTAATACATTTTTAAAGGATATTTTGTTTCGACCCTTAATAATTAAAACTTGGATGCTTAGTGCGTTGGACTGTCATGCCAGAAGTCTTGGGTTCGATCCCTGCTTATGTCATTTAAAGTTTTTTCACGAGTACTGCCTCTTGCGAGGGATTGACAAATTCTCCAAGAGTAATTCTTGTCATGAAAAGTCCTTTCTCAAATAAGCCGCCTGGATTCGGTTTAAAACTGTAGGTCCCCTCCATCCCTGACAACAGTACTCGCACACAGGAATTGTTGAGAGTTGTAAGGCACTAGGGCCTAGTTCTTAATGGACTGCTCTGCCACCCAATTTATATCTCATATCTCATTGTTCTGAGCTTTTGTTAGCATTCTTATTTGTATTTAACATTGTTTTGAGAAACATCTCACAAAAATTAGATGCCTATTTTGGTGGAATTCTGTATGCAGAGCTTGTAAAATTTTGAGGCTGTACATTTTTTTGTCTCAGTAATCAGAATGGCTGAATCTTTATATATTTTTACTCCTACTGAGTCAACAGGAAATCATAATATCATTTATTGGTATTCCACAACCCAAGCTAAGGACTTGAAACTAAAACATGAGAAGGTGATGTTTTTCGATATCGTCGTTTGGCAAACAAAATTTGAATGATGATTTATTACGATTTTTTCAATATTTAATTGGTGAAGATTTCGAAATCAATCAAGGTTTCAAGGATCACTATCGAAGTTTCTAAACAAAGTTGTACGTGAAAACGAAGACATTCAATTTGTTTCCTCTTTACAGAAAGCGAATCTCTCTTTGCTAGGCATATCGTTGCCAATTTAACGCTGCCAGTGAGTGTTATGACTCCGCCTGTCATTGAGCGCTTTAGTGACTCTATGGGATTTTTTTCACACTCATACTGTGGCAAGAGTTCTAAAAGATTTAAACATACATAAATCCGCTGGTCCGGATGGTATCCCCGCTATTGTTCTTCAACACTGGCAAAACCACTTTTTCATCTGTCCTACTTCTCAGGTGTCTTTCCGAGCGGATGGAAAAAGACGACCGATTGCACTTAAGTCCCTTCTTTCCAAGGTCATGGAAACGCTGATTAATTATCAGATCAAGAAATATCTCGAAGATCAAAAGCTTGTTAATGACCGACAATACGGTTTTCGTAGCAATAGGTCCACTGATGGTATCATGGTTCATCGCACCGTTTCATGAATAGCGTGGAATTTAATGCTTCGAAGCCCAATGCTGTCTTGTATCGTTAAAGGGAGATATACCGCCCTTGACATTATCCATAGATGGCACTTACTTCGAGGAGACAGAACATCTCGATATTTCGGTAACCACAAGGTGTTTGGGTTTTCTTAGGTGATGCAAGAAGTTTTTCTCCCCCCTGATCTGGCTGTTATTTACAAGACTTTTATTTGTGCAAAGCTTGAGCATAACTGATTGGTGATTTAACCATCATAAGATCACTTACGTTGCTTGAACATCGTCGTAATGTTTCTTGTCTTACCTTCTTTTACCAGCCAATTGCATTCCTCCCCTTAAACAGTTCAATTGTAATACTCGCGCTTTTATTAATGCTCACCAATATACCCTTGAACCCAACTTCGGTCGTACTATCAAATACATAGATTCATTCTTTAGCCGTACTACGCGAATGTGGAATGCCTTGCCACACTATGTCTTTCCCAGCCAGTGCAATGTTAAGGAATTCAAAACCAATGTGCCAAATTAAAATTTTTCTAAATATCTGGAACTCATTGTCAGAACTCATTTTGAGTTGTTTTTGTTTTTAACTATTACACAAACCTAGTTAAAAAATAATTTTACTTCTGATACTTGTGCATCTTTAATTGCTGAGTCAATTGTACCTTGAAAAGAATTATCAGCAATCTGTGTATATAATAGGTTCCAACTATCTGATAATCAGCTGCCAGCGTCTCAAAATACTATGATTTCAAAATGAACCTTGTGCATAGAATTAGTTTTTTATGATATTTGAACTTGAATCAACTACTTCTTTTAAATTTGTATACACAATTTAGAGGATATGTTTTCTTATTTTTCCAGTTGTGATTTATACAATGAACCATATCATTTCTTAAAGTCGGTTAGTCGATATTTGTAGTTTTCAAATTATCATTTTCTAAAGTGGAAAAATAAAATTAATTATTAAAATAACCATAACTTAAAATTTAAATTCGAGTGACGAAAAGTTTTAACAAAAAAAAAACATTATAAAGAAATAAGGAAACTAAGATTTATTAGTTTACTGGAGTTTACAATAAGTCCACCAATCCATAAAGCACACCAAACAGTCAGTTTTTGTGGATGTAACGGAGTCTCAACATTGTTACAACTTCAAGTATGGCAGTTTTTTTAGTTCAAGAACTCATTCTACCAAAAGTGAGCTTTATCGCTAAACAAAATTTGCCTATGAAAATTGTAAACGCAATCATGGTTTTCGTTATAAATTTGCACAATTTGAAAGCGTTGTTCAGGCGTCAGTCTTTTCACCCCTAAACAATGTGCAAACAAACTAAAAAAAAGGGGCTTGGATGCGCCCACACCGATAAATTTCCATTGGTACCCGCTAAAAAATTTCTAATGATATTTTTTGTAGTAAGTCAGATATGCAATCCAAAACGTATGTTTATCTGTTTTATGGAGAGATACAAATAATTATATAGGAATCCATTGATTTATTTTGTCGTTTGATTTGTTTTTAATTTATCAAATAATAAAAACAATATTCTTTACAGGATACAATTATTGTAAAGCCATTTTATGATATTCGAGTCGAAAATCAATTCTTACTAATTTTTAGTAGTCCCTCTGTTTGTTCTTATTTGCAAAAAAAACTGTCAATTCGATTTTTCTAAAAATTATACCAAATGTTTAAAACATTATTTTTCTTTGGACACAATTATTTTGGAATCTATACTATTTCTTGTTCGAAAAACATTCGGATTGAAAAATATTTGTTTTCAGTTCTTTTGACTTATAAAAAAAAACTATAATTTTTTTTTCAAAATTGTATTGGTTTTGTATCTAAAATTATTTAAGATGTAATCAAAATCGCTAACGATATTAATTCATTAGATATTTAAAATCTATTTTTTTTTAAAGTCCTCTTTGAATCTTTCTGTGCCATTATCTCAATACAAATATTTATTTGAAGTCAAAAACGCTACTGTTTCTAAAATATGGACGACAAACAAATTTCCCAACATTCTAGAGACCTCGAAAAGTCGAGAAAAGTCAAAATATTCAATTCGAAAAATCGGACCGATGAAAATATCTTTTTATGGGAAGTTAATAAATCACTTGACAACTGCCAAAATGACTGGCAGTGAAAAGAATGTTGCCATTTTACAGTGTCGTATACATCCAAAAACACTCGCGTTATTTGTTCCATTCAAACTAAATTAAAAGTAAAGTAAAATCCTCCTTACAGATGTCAAAAAAAGTTACTTCAGTTAAAATATCACTAATTTTTTTAAATAAACATTCAAAATACCAAAAATTGTCAAATTAACGTTAATACCACTCCCTCTATCAAAGCTACAAGTATGTTTTAAACTGAAAAAACTTCCCGTGTCTTAAAATCTAGAACTGTTTCTATGATATTGATATTTTTGATACAGTTTGAATTCAATAATTAATCGTTACAATCGAAACCTCAATCGTAAGAAATTATGTTTATATTTTCCATCCTTCGATATGCAATTTTAAAATTTTATTTTAGTGCAACACATTTCAATACAATTCACATCAATAAGGACAAATTATCCCCATGTCCTGTTCCCACTTGGCCACCAACAAAACTATAAATATTTTCACGTTGCCAACTATGTCTATTCCATGCTAATGTCCTTCAATTCGTTGTAAGAGTTACAAGAAAGAGTTGTATGTCCTACACAAGAGAGCTTTCCATTTGACTTGTGACATGTAGTAGACAGAAGTATCTAAGTTGTAGCACACATGTACGAACGTTACATATCCCTCTTCATGCACTTGCAAGTAGGTAAAGATACAAAAATGTTGTTTTCCCCATTTGAACTTAATGGCACCTATTGAATAATATCAAAAGGCAGCCATTCAACTAAATAACTTTTACCAGGTTTTATAAAAAAGCTCTTTAACTTTGGCTTTCAATATTTTCAAACACTTATACACAGGTATCTATACATGATATGATAACATTCACAAATACACACACACATAACACACAATCCAGGACTCATTTACCTTGACCTAAAGTCTTTCGAAAAACATATATTTATTTGTTTTCCATGTTTTTTTTTTATTTTACCAACAGAACTTGAGTGCATGTTAGTTTTTCAGTTTTACTGTTATTTTTTCTTTTAAGGAATCATATTTTTTGTGTTGTCCTCAAGAACGCACTTAAATCTTGTAGACTCATAGAATAGGACATCAACAAAGAATTTGAGAGAAAAAAAAACTCGGGGGCTTTTCAGAACTTCTTCTGTTTAACATCCTCTTAGGAGAATAAAAAAGGATGCATATGTAGAAAAGCAGTCTCAACAGCAATTTTGTGTATGACTAGGGCATTTTTTTTTTGGGAATGAAACCCAAAAAGTGGGTGACCTGACCTGACTTAGTTTACTCAGTTGCCAACGAAACAGGGTTTCTTTTTATAGAATGAGAGAAAAATATATCCTTTTTCATCATCATCTTCATCATCATCACGATTGTCATGTCATTGTTTGTCAAGGTTAATTGGGCAAATGTAGGTTCTCAAGGATAGGTTGTCATCTCTTCTCTGTACCTGTACCTCTGATGTGCTGCTGATGTTACTGGAATCTGAAGTCTTTCATTGAGTTTTTGGTTTACATACACCGAGAGTACAAGAGTACTTGAGAGTTGTGCAACAGTCAACTTTGAAAAAATGAAAGAAAATAAAAAATCGTCTTGTTCCGCACTGGTTGAGGTCAATTAGCGTGTATTCGCTATATGCCCCTCCTTACCATACTCAAACACACTTTACCTTCCCAGCATACATAAACTTATGGGTGCATCAGGCAGCTGTAGAATGTATGTATGTGACAAAAGGTTGGGAAAGATTTTCCATACAGGTCTAAAATACATTAACCTCTATTTTGATTTGCATATTTTCAAGTGCAGTTGGTGAAGTTAGAAGAACTTGAGCAAGCACAAACTAACAGCCTCTTGAAAGTAATTAAAGGATTTGGTTGAGAACGCCAAAGACAATGACTACGTTTCGTGGGTATGGAAACAATGAATCTTCAAGGATTTCGAAAAGCTCGTGATTTATTTGTGTTTTGATATTTATATTATTTACATACTGGTACAAAAGTTCATGAACAAATAAAGTTCTTTAAACATAAACACATTTGACATTCTGAAAGTTTTATAGATGTCAATACAATACTTTACTATATAGGGTCCTCAGTTGTTTTTGTTAGTTATGATTGTTTCATAAAAAGCCTATAGTAATGGACACTATAAGATGTTTGAATGCCTTTTAAGTTGAGAAATCCTAAACTATTAGACATAAAAGAAGTTTAGGGATTGAATATTACGTTGACCATGTTGAATTTAGTAGTAGTTTTTAATTTTGAACTTAATTTGTAATCGGTCCAATTTGTCGAACTAAAAATTCTAAAAATCTGAAAAAACAACTGAACAATCTCAAATAAATTATTCGTAAAATACGCACAAAAAATGATTTTTTCTTCAAAATAAGTTTATGCATCGAAGAATAACCGTTTCGACATCTGGCAATTTTTTTTAAACTAATTGACAGTTTTTCTTTACAGAAAATAAAAATATTGCTATAAGTTTGTAAAAATGGATTTTCAATTGTTCAAAAATTTAAGGTATTTTATTCAAATTTATTTTATTTAAAATCCATAAAAAAAATATTACGGTAAAAATTGATATTCGATATCGATATCTCGTGAATAAATTAATGTATTGACTTGAAATATAAACTTTCAAGAAATTCTAAAAAACTATTTCACTTCATGCAAAATATTGTTGACAATTTTTAGAAACATTAAACCGAAATTTTTTTAACAAATAACAAAAACCTGCAAAACAACAAAAAACTGATGAGAAATGGTTTTTGACTCAAGTATTGGGAAAAGAAAGGCTTCAAATTGCTGTGAATATTTTAGTTTTATTTTTAAGCAAGAAAAATCGATATACCGGATGGGAAGGTATCAGTTTGGGTCGCCAGCTCAGGTTTATGAAATGTTCTATAGCAACATCATGGTTAATAGGTTCCTAACAACACCACCACCGTTTAATTTCTACCTGAAATTCCCCTTCTTCTATACACTCAATCAAAGACAGAAATGGTTGGAGGTTGTAAATCACAGGACTTTAACCCTATAGGTGGGAGTAATAGTGCTATGAAATGTATTTAATTTTGTTAAAACAATCTAGAAAAAAATATTCTTTGAATACAAAAACTAAATGAACTGGTCTTAATATTCTGCCTTGTGACACATCTACTTGAGTTTCTATAACTCTCAAAGTGTTGTTTAAATTAAATAATACTATATAATCAAGTTCAAGAGTTAAGGCTTTAAATAATTTAATGCAAGGATAACGTTTATGACAGTACTTTTTTTAGTATAACTTGAAAAAATCAGAGTAATTAAACTAAACTAAACTAAACTAAACTAACTAAAAAGACCGAAATCCAGACCATTTTGTTTTGGTGCCATCTGTCAAATCTTTTGTTTATTATTTTCCTCCCATTTTACTGTAGACGTGGTCGTGACCCTACATAGTCGACTCTTTAATGTTTGGTGGCCAAATTTTAAACGATCGGTTCAGTAAACAATCAGGCAACACCCGTTAGTTCAAGAAACGCCAGATCGGTCGAGAACATCGCCGCGTTCCGTGAAATAGTACAGCAGAACCAAAGGCAGTCTATTCTTCGCCTTGCACAAGACCCCGACTTTTCACTTTTTACGTCGGGACTTGAGCTTACACCGGTACAAGATCCAACTGACTGATCTCAAAGCTCATGACCATAGACAACGCGCTCCGTATGTTTCCTGACTGAGCTTCGAATCGTTTGAAAGAGTACCCCAACTTGTCCGAAAAATCCTTTTTAGTGACGAGGCGCATTTTTGTTAAAAAAAATTGTCGTACATGGGACGACACCAACCTACTCGAGGTTAACCAAGTGATAATACATCCTCAAAAAGTTACCAGGTGGTGTGGATTGTGGGTTGTACTTGGTCCATACTTTTTTGAAAACGGAGTTAGTGAGGCAGTCACCATCAGCAGCGAGCGCAACATATTGATTATAACTAATTTCTTATAGCTCAAATTGAAGCATAATGGCGCTACGTGCCACACAGCAAACGTCACGATTGACATTTGCATGAACGATTTGAGGATAAGGTTATCCCTCGCAAGGCTGATGTGAATTGGTCACCAATTTGTTGCGATTTGACACCGCTGGACTTTTTCCTGTTGTTTCTTGAAGTCGCAGGTCTATGCAAATAAATCACAATCGTTTTCGACAAAAACACCCTGTGAATAAGAAAGATATTGAAATCAATCATATTTCATCATATGCGAAATATGTTGTTAACTTTAAGTTTAGTTTTTAGAAAAATGGAATTAAAAACTATTTTTTACAAAACACGAAAACCTACAAAAACAATAAACAAAAAAGCTTTGAAAAATAGTTTTGGTCTCAAATATCCTGAGAACAAAGAATGATATTGAATTAAAACTTTTAAATCTTACTCAAAATGTTGTTAATGATATTTTATCAAACTTTTAAAAATATTGGCAGAAGTGTACAAATGAAAAGTTATCAGTGTGGTTCGCATAAGCCTTTTTCAAAAAATTGAAGACAAAGTGGTGGAGATGTATCAAATCACAGGGATAACTTAGCATTTGTGACATATGTTAACTTGTACCTTGTACAATCAATAAATTGAAGTTTGAGCTGTTTTTCTATTCGGCTATCTTATAATATTAAATCGATTTTAGTTTGGCAAAAGAATTTTTACAGGACACAAATTCTAGGCAGTTTTAAATTTGAAGTAATGGCAATTATTTAATTTAGCATATTAAGCCAATTAAAATGACTTCTAATGGGAAAATAATAAAAAATGCATTAAACGACACTGGTCGTATTTATGCACTAAACTAGGCAAAAGGTTCGTCCTCATTTTGAATATGCATCGCAAGTATAGACTCCTTATTAAGAAATTTATAGAAAACGTATTGAATCAATTCAACATAGTTTCATTCGCTTTGCCCTAAAGGGTCTTCCTTAATTGTATTATTATCTTACTAACAGCTAACACATGCACTTATGATAAGCCTCTGATCGTAGTTTGAAGCTTGCTATATAAGCTAACTTTTTTCTGAAATTCTGGAGTGTAAGAAATTTTTTTTTCTCATTTAAACAACAAAATCTAAAACTTTTATCTGTTCTGGTGTTTTTTTTTTTAATTAATTTTTAGTGCAAAGCTTTTCTACTTAAATTTTAAGTTAGGTTAAAACTTCCAAAATTAATTCATTGTTCATTCTTAACTAAACAATTAAAAGAACTACATTTGAGATTTTTAGTTGATTTCGTTCGAAAATTCATTAAATTTTCAGTCGCATAAAAGGTTTAAAAAACAATTTAGAATATTCATTGCACTAATTTCTGAAAAATGAAAATTAAAACAATGTGGGGCGTTCAAGTAAGTGAGTTCTAACAAAAAAAAGTCTAAAAGTTTAACTTATTTCTAAGTTTTGTAAGAGATATTCTTATAATTGTATCGAAATCGTTTCATCAGTTTCCAAAACATAGAGAAAAAGTAAAAAGGGCAAAAACAAAACGCCTAATACCTATTCTTTATTTTAAAAAAAATATTATATTTTCTCTATCGCAAAAACAAATTCTAGGTGATTTAAAAAACAATGCTGATTTTTGCAATAATTTTGTATACAAAAATAATGAAAAAAAGAGGCTGGGATGCGACCCACACTGATAACTTCCCATCCCGTCTGTCGATTTGTCTTGCTTAAAAGTTTGTCTATATGTACTCGTATCAATTTTTACCAAAATTGCGCACTATTTTTTGTAGATTTTATTTCTTATGAAAAAACGGACTGTTTGATTTTTATATAAAAATTACTGATTTTCAAAAACAATATTTTCTGTGAAATAAAATAAGTTGAAGCCAATATTTTTAATTTTTGAAAAGCTATTTGAGTCGAAAGTAAATTTATACAAAGTTTTAGTAGCGTTTATTTTTAGAGTTTTTTTTGTTAAAAAAACTGTCAATTCGATTTTTTTCAAAATTTTACTGAATGTTAACAACAATATTTTTTGAAAGATAAAAGTAGTTTTAAGCCAATATCTACAATTTTTAAAAAGATAGTTGAGTCGAAAATCTATTTTTACCAACTTTTATACATTTTTTTAGGTTTTTATTTTTTGTAAAAAAAACTGTCAATTCGATTTTTCTCAAAATATGTTCTAATATTGAAAACAATATTTCTTATAAGTAAACATTAAATAGAAGCTATTATCTTTAATGTTTGAAAAGATATTTGAGTCGAAAATCATTTTGTACCAACTTTTGTTAATTTTTTTCGGTTTTTAATTTTTGTAAAAAAAACTGTCAATTCGATTTTTTTCAAAATTTTACTGAATGTTGACAATAATATTTTTTGAAAGATAAAAGTAAATTTAAGCCAATATCGCAAATTTTTGAAAAGATATTTGAGTCGAAAATCAATTTTTACCAACTTTTATTATTTCTTTTTTTAGGTTTTTATTTCTTGTAAAAAAACTGTCAATTCGATTTTTCCAACATTTTTCAAAATGTTGAAAACAATATTTCTTATAAGATAAAATAATTTTGAAGCCTAAATTTCAAGTTTTTGAAAAGATATTTGAATCGATATTCAATTTTTACCAACTTTTAGTAATGTTTTTTTTAGATTTTTATTTTTTGTAAAAAAAAACTGTCAATTCGATTGACATAGATTTTTTTCAAAAAATATACTTCTTTGATATTACGTTACAATATATTTTATAAAATTTACCGTTTTTGGTTCGTAAGATATTTAGGGTTAACCAAAATTTTCACCTTTGTTTTAAACTACTATGGTAAAAAAAACCCACGCAATTTTCTGCCTTATTATCTGTATAACAAAATTTATTTGAAATCGATATCTCTTCTGTTTCTTGAGCTATGGACGACGAAAAAACGTAGCGAACGAACGGACGTACGAACGCACGTACACACGCATGCACATACATCTTTCTAAAAAGCCTTTATTTTGCCTCTTGGGGCCTTGAAACGTCGAGAAATGTCGAAATGTTCAATTTGACAAATCGGACCCATTACAATAACTTCCTATGGGAAGTTAATAATTTTAAAATAACTGCAAAGAAAAGATTGTTATGCACTTGTTTTCCTTCATTGCCACATCTTTTTGAGACATTTTTTCCAACATATTAAAAATAAAATAAACTCATTTTTGAAGTATGTTCATAAAATATACATGTAAGATATAAGCTTGTACAATATGCATGACTCCAAAATTTGAAAGCACTCTCGAAAAAACACTACAAGACATCAATTAATTTTGACTCGGTTTTAATTATTTCCATTAGTTTTCACAGTATTGTAAACTCTAGCCCCACTACATAACGTCACTCTGTCAACAGTGGTTGTTATCAAAATGTGTTACCAAATTTGTCCAGCTCTTATACCTGGCCACAACTTTTATCACTTCACCCATGGAATATAATAATGAAAGTACCTATCTATAAAGGTAAATAGGTGTCATTTTACAACTTAAACGATCTAACCTCCTTCTCTTCAGTTTTGTTTTTTTTTTCTCCCTCTGTTATACAATTTCTCTATAATGGTCAAGTTGTCACCTTTGTGTATATTATGTCAAGTCAACCATTTTGCTTAACCCAAATTAGTTTGAACTTCTGCCAATTGCAACACTCTCAGACTCAATGCAACATAGAAACCTCATTAAACTCAATTCCGAAAAGCATTTACTCGTGTCACGTGTCACAAGGCGACAACGAGGACCATAAAAACAAAAAAGAACCTCGTCGACATCGTTGTCGTCGTCGACCAACTAACCATCCAGAACTGCCCACTCCCCTCAATTAAGAAAAAACGACAAGAAGAGGAAGAACTTCCATTGCTATAACATTTTTCTATCCATTGATACTGTCTATGTCCATGATGTCCATCTCAAATGGCGGTGCCTATGTCTACACAAAATATTTTAATTAAAAAACTTTTTTTTCTGTCTTTTCTTTCATGCTCTTTCTACGTTATCGTCGTCGTCGTCGTATTCATCGTCGCTGATGTGGTCGTCGTTGCCGTCGCCGTAATTTTCGTCCTGGTGGTTATTGCTGTTGTCGTTCATCCTTGGTCGACTCTACTCTTGGAATCCTCTCGACCATGACCACAAAACCTCGTTTGAAACCGCACTTACAACGAATATGGAACACCCTGTGCACATAACTTAACAACCACCATGCTTTCCTCTATAATATCCTTCACCCTGCACTTATACTCCACTCCACTCCATTGAAACTGTTCACAACCACAGTGGCAGCGTAACACTCAAGTTCGCATTGTTTATCTATTCTATCGTTGGATAACGGCGATCACCTGCCTTGCTGCTCTGGTGTGCTCCCTGCTCGACATTGGCCGGACGGAGGAACAGTTCGAACACCACTACGCCAAATGGTGGATTTACTTGACTCACTGGGGGCTGTTGGCGTGCACCATCCAGGCCTGGCTGGGTGCGTGGATAGTCACACAAGGCATGATGGTGGAACGGGAGGACTTCGAGATTGTGAGACAGGCTAAGAAGAGTCGCCTCCATCATCTCTACTGGGTGATGTACACCGTGGCGACTGTTTACTCCTTTATCATAACAATGTGTTATTGGCTGTTGGTGCATAATCCTGGTAAGTTGTAGATACACTTAAATTTGACATTGCCATTTGCCATTTATAGCTGTATAAAAGATATAGATACAGATACAAATTCTGTGGAAAATACTGTTAATGTTTTGATATAATTCTCTTTGGCTTTTACTTTGAGTACACATGCATAGGTATGTGTATATTTATATAAAAGAGGTGCCTAGGATAGGATAGCAGCGTGATAAATACACGATTAAATGTGAAGGTTGATTAATAATGTCAGGGTTCGCCATCATTGCAAGTTCGACATGGAATTAACGTCATCACGTACATAAAATACGTAGGTAGGAAGTTAACGTAAAAGTGCAGGAGATGAAGGAAGAGGATGCGGATGACTATGATTGTAAAAGTTGGGGATTATTGTGAAAATTCAATTAAGCAAATATTTTATTTTTTGTTTTTGTTCTGTCTGTTATTCGAATGAATCACAATCAGGAATTTGCAGTAATGTTGAGGCTTTGAAATGCCTACGTTTATGTGCATACATTTATTTCCAAATAAACATAAATTAATGTAGATGAGAATTGAATTTTTGGTTAAAGTTATTTATGTATATTTTAACTGAATGTTATCTCAATATGAATATGGCTTAAAATTATTTAATCAGCAACAGATTTTTTACAATGAATAGTTGTCATTTCCTTTGATATTAATATTTTTTAATTGTTGTTTTTTTTTGTTGAGAAAATTTGTTCGTGGGTTAACACGTGTTTAATTTTTTTTCTGACTCACAAAATTTTGCATATCTGACATGTTGTGCGGTGCATATGAAACTTGTTGATGTAGTTACTTGCTATGTCAGAAGATTTTTCAAAATTATAAAAATCATGTTTGAAATACATTTATGTTTGAGACTTTGGGTATTGGTGCCTTCGCTTTAGATGGAATAATCCCTTCTTGGATTAAAAACTACCCCTCCAACCGTTCAAAACAAGTAGAAGTAAATGATTATAAGGCTGAAGTCATAAACTAAATTCTGGTGTACCACAGGGCTCTGTTTTGTCTCCGAAACTGTTTTTCATTTTTATTAATTATCTTTTGTCTGCAACTTCTAATAACTGTTTCGCAGACGAAAGTATTTTTAGCTTATTCGTTTACAGACGCACGTCTTTCTTCATCGGTTGTGGAATTGCAACGACAAAATATGATAAGCTCATTAAATTCCGACCTAAAAAGAATTTTACAATGCGGACATAAAACATAAGGCTGGTGAAACTTACTTTAGTCTCACAGCACAGTATGGAATGTAGATTATTCAAATTGATTGGTGATGATAGCACGTGTCGTTCACGTTCACCTTATCTTACGCTTTGTACAGTTATTACCGAATTAAGCTCTATAGAAATAGCACTTAAGCAATGCCGTAATACTCATGCTTCCAGAAATTATCATTCATTAGTATAGCCTCGAGCTCAACTTCGTTCTTACTGTCAAATACAGAGATTCGTTCTTAAGGCGTACTATACGAATGTATGTATTACCACACTCTGTATTTAAGAATTTCAAACCGATGACATTTCCTTTCAAACCCTCGCTCCCTCCTCTAATTTTGACACTGTGTCTTCACAATGAAGCTTAAAATAGTTAAGAAAACAAAAAAAACTGTTACATTTGAATTCAAAATAAATTTTGACGAGTGAAAGAAAGCTTTTTTAAAAGTTGCACATTAAGTTTACTAACCTTGAATTGTGTATAATAACAGTGGTCGACGACGTTTTCTTATTTTTTCGAATATTTTGCCTTACTTAAGAAAAAAAAAGATTTCAAAATTAATGTATCATGTCAGATTTTTGAGATACTAAGAAGAAGAAGATTTGAAAGAAAGTTTGGTTCTTGTAAGGAATCTGTTGTCTAAGGAATTCTATATATTACTTTTTGAGCAAATACTTTGAGCAAATACTTTAAATCAAAGCTTGGTTTAGCAATCAAAATTAATTCATAAACGTTTTCTTTTTCAAAACTATAAAAGTTATTAAAGGTTTTCTCAAAACTTATGAATTATTCCAGACTAAGTATGATACTAAAATTTTTTAAATTGTATCCAAAGGAGAAAGATTTGTACTTTGCAAAATCATCATACAAAGGATATTTGAGCTTTAACTCAGCCTTAAAAAAACTGTTTTTGATTTTAGGTAGCGTTTTTAGATAGGCATATTTAAAAAATCTGAAGTTATAGTCAAATTTTAAGGTCAGATTTGAATGTAGGACATCTTGATCCCTTAAAACAGTATTCTTCTGTTTGGCGTTTCTTGGAAAATATTTCTTCAAGTTTCCTTCAATCTTAAAATTGACTTGACTTGAGTATTAACTTTTACTCAAATCCAAATTTTATGAAAGACTTGTAGTTGTTCCTGTAGCGTTATAACAACATCGCTATGTGTCAGGTCACAAAAAACATCTGGCCAACACTAGATTTAAAACGTTCAAGGCGTTTGCTATCTCTAAGCAGATCGCATATAAGCTCGATAATAGGTGTCATAACCGAACACTGTCTAATAGAAAAGCACGCCAAGCGACTAGGCGTATTCTCAAATGACTTTTGCAGAATTTTTATGGACGAGGAAGAGGAGAAAAAATTCGTCATATTACATTCCTAAGAGAATTCTTCTTTCACGATCTAAACGTTCTAAATCATATCAGCATAATAACCCTCTCACGTTTCGTAAGGGACTTAAACAATGAGCTTAGGAGGAAGCCTCAAGATTCATGTGGTATCACAATGGGCCAGTTTCCATCTCGGACTGCCATCTCAACCTAACCCAATCTAAACTAGCTTTATTGTTGGTGCGTATGTAAGCGAGAACCTTATTTCAATCCCTAACTAAAGTATATTTCACGAGTAATGCACTTACGAAGGATTCTTGTCATGAAAAGTGTTTTTAGATTAGCCGTTCGGATTGGACAAACAAAAACTATAGGTCTCAATTCCTGAAAATACTCGCTTACAGGAATTTATGAGAGTTCTAAGATATTATAGGTCTTGGTTCTCTACGAGCTGTAGCACCACCTAATTTGTGTATTATGTAGTTTCTTGGGTCATATATTGAAACAGTAACAATGTATGTATATGCTTTACATAGTTTAAAATCTTAACAACTTGAGTTTTTGATGATTCTTTTATTCCAAAACTCAAAGAGACTAAATGACATGCTTGACATAATAGTTCTTCCGAAAATTCGGATTTGGCTTGTACTCCTATAACACGGAATAGTCATGAATATAGAGAGTTTCGACTGTTCGATATAAGCTGGTACAGCGTCGCGTCGTAGACACTGCCGTTTGAACAGCCGACACTTCTACACATGGTTAAGGGCAAGTTTGAACAAAACAGGACAGTCTTAAACGATTATCTGCCGTATGAGGACCATGTAGCAAAACACCTGCAGACTAGGGTCAAAGGTGACTGTTGTAAAATAGCCGTTTCGTCATACCAAAGGCTCCTGTGGCCCTGATCAGATCAGCTTTTATGTGTCTGTCAAAATATAAATATTGATCTAATCAGATACAGAGGTACTTCACTACCCTTTTGCTCGTGAATGGCTGCGTGAAACTAGACTATCTTTCACCAAATTCATGCACTTATCCCTGGAGCTCAATCTTTGTTGTTAACAAGAGACTTCTTCCCTTTTGCTTGGCGATTATGGCATTTGCCAAGAAGTCATCATTGAACTGCATAAAACTGTGGTCCTGAGATCGCCATTGTGTCATTTCATTTCGAAGGTAAAAGTAATGAAGTAAGTTTTCCAGGTCGTGGTTGGAGTGAATGCTAACATTCACCTTGTAAACTTGCTGGATGTTTCAAAGCAGCTTCCACTGCCTCAACCTTTTTCTCCGTATCTTTAATTATATAAAAGTCATGGTCAAAGAAGGCTTCTTCTAGATGTATTTGCGCTAAAATACAAAATGTCTGTCCATCTATCTTCCCATAAATTTGTTGCATATAAGTTAATATGTAAAATAAATTACTCTACAGCAAAAAAAAAAACAAAACTCTGCATGTTGAAAATGGATGTTTCCTAAAAATATGATTCCAATTTCTTACCTTTTAGAGTGCATTCCAATTTTTAACAAAACAATTTTCAAAAAACTTCTAACCCCAGCTAAATGATACTTGAATTTTAAAAATATGTTATTGTTTCCCTTACTTTTTCAAGTTTCAACCTCACTCTTGTCAGTGTTCCAGAAATTATCATATTCCTTTCTTTTCACGCAATAATTAACCACACTCAAAAACAACACCCTTTTCAACTTATTTTGTTTTCAAATTTTATGGGAAAATTTAATTTATTTATGAAACTTTCTTAACTGAAATTTCTGGTCGTGTTCCGGTCTATAGGCAGTTTTCCAATAAAGTGCTCCCAAGACCTTATTATCATGAATAAAAGGAGAAAACCTTGACTTGGTATATTATTCTAATCAAATAATCAACTAAAATGACCAAAGAATTATCCTTAACGCGATGATATTATCTATTCAACCTTCATAGAGGTTTTTTTTGTGTTGTTATAAAAACCTCAAAAATTTCGTCCTTTTTATTCCCATGTTTCATTTTTATATTATCATCATTATAAAATGTTTTTGAATAAAATCCAATTTCTCTCTTTTCACTTCTCACCATCTTTTTGTTCGCCAATTTCAGAAATCCATCGAATTGACGCCCTCAACATCATGGTACATGTATTCAACTCTGTGATAATGTTAACCGATTTGGCTATCGTTGGACATCCAATTAAATTGTCGCATGCCTATTGGACAATGGGCATTGGTTTGTCGTATGCCATCTTCACAGGTATCTACTTCTTGGCAGGTGGCACTGATAGGTAGGTACTATGGATAGGGTATAGACTACAGTGTCTACTCTTAAACTCGAACAAAAACGAGAGATGTAAAAATTGACATTATCCTTGTTCTTTATTTTCACAATGTCCTTGTTTTCATCTTTATTGTTGTTTTATTTGTATTTTTTGTAGAAAAAATCAAACAGCCATCTATCCCCTGTTGGATTGGACTAAACCAGGCAAGGCTATTGTGGTGACCGTGTGCGCTGTGCTCTTTGTGTTTGTCGTACATTTTGGCTGCTATTTGCTCTACCGGTGTCGAATATGGCTTTTTACCAAGCTCTGCATACGTGAGTCCCATAATCGCGATGGTGATATGGGTGAAGGTCTTAACGAGGACACCGGCAGTAGGATTGTCCATGAATGCAGTCAGCAATTTATTCAGGAATCCCAGCAGCAGCAACAACATCAACAACATCAATACCATCAGCAGCACCACCAGCAGCACCATCATCCACCGCCATCACAACAGCAGCAGCAACAGCAGGTGCATCAGCACCAGCAGCAGCAGCCCTTACAACAACAACAGCAGCTTCCACCATTGCAACAATATCAGTATTCAAGCTATCACCAGGACAATAACAATAAAAATAAAATGTCCTCATTGAGCCGAACGGTATCGGCTCTGGAGGCCGGACAACGTGAACAATTTCTGAATCCCAACAAGATCCTAGAATATAAAATGTAAAGTAGGCAGCGTCGTCGGCAACGACGGAATATGGAAGAGGATGGCGATGGGTCGGCAGCAGCATCACACACCGGAACAGGAACAGGAGCCGCATCGAGGAGCAGCATCATCAACCAAAGAAGAGGTTTGAATGATTTTTGAATAATTTATGCAGGTATTTGGTTTGGTTTTAAAATGTTTCACAATTTTGTTACTTCCGAAAGAAAAACAAGAACAAGGATTGTGCTTTTTAGGTTAAGCTATTTAGGGAAAGATATTTTAATGCTGCTGCTTGAGGAAAATAAAAGAGAATACAAAATGAGTACTACTATTACCTACTATAGCAACAACAACAACAAAAAAGAAAACACTAAAATTAATTATATATTAAATCTATTTCATTATATTGAAGACATTTTTTCGAATGTAAAAATGTATTGGAAACACAAAAAAAAAAACAAAATACACACAAATTAAACATTGGCGTTTCTTAGAAACAATGTTGAAAAATTAGTGTAGTTTGTTCATTTTAGAATATGACAATTAGTTAGTAAATTATTTTTATTTTATTGTATTTTTTGTTTGTTATAGTTTTGAAGTGGGAACAAATTATTTTGATTTATTCTCAGCTTTCTTTTTTTTCTTGAATTTATTTCTTATGAATCAAAGATTATTTTTCCAAACATAATTGAGACTTGTGTATTTGTTAATGTTTACGGAATTTTTATTTGACAAGAGGTAAAGGCAAATTTTCATTTTGTGCAAGTTTTTTTTTCAAACAAAATACCCAACGTAAAAATATACCACGTTTTAAAGCAATAGAGTCTAAGGGGAAAGAAGTATTAAGCTCACATGTAATGAAAATTCGGTATAGATTAAAGTTTCTGAGTGAGTTAAAGCCCTGCTTTTTATGTTTCTTTTATTTGAAGAAGCTATAATTAAGTTATTATCCCCGTCGGTTTATTTACGTAGTTTAAACATCGTTAGAATGTCTTGTGTTGTCTTCCCCTAAGAAATTTAACGGTATTAATTATGCCTGAAAAGATTCTGATTAATATATATGGAACACAGCAGATATTCGTTCCTGGACCGAACTACATTAATGTGGTTTTAGCGTTCTTTTGACGAGCAAATCATTTTAGTTCGCCATAATTGAAATTAGTACGGAAGATTTCGTAATTGTATGTTTGTTGGACGAAATGATTTTAAATACAACTATCCGCAGAAGAGAGGGACGAGGGATTTCACTGCTTTTTGGATTCCATGGTTTGTTGGGTTCCACCTGGTCTTAGAGAGATTGCAATTTTACACTGCAATACCGCTCTCTTTGAATAAATACTTTTAGTGAAGTTTTTTTTTTTATTTTTTCAGGACAAGCGATTGAAAAATACAACTAAAAGTTTCGACGTATTTTGCAAAAATTGCTATAAAATCAAATAGTTTACATTTTTTGAAAAAAAAAATATGTTTGTTAAACTGTTCATAAAAATATTCAAAAACCCTACAGAATGTGTGGAAGTTTTCAAAAAATCAACAAAAAAATGGCTGGGATGTGGCCTATCCTGTCTGTCGATTTTTTCTAAAAGTTTAACGAATAATTTTTCGATATCTTTCTTTTTTTTAGTAGTATCTTTCAGTAGTATTTGCTTCATGGTTACTGCACCGATCAGTGCCACACATTTCTACATCGTTTTGGAGAAAGTAACATTTATGCATTTGATATTTCAAAAACATTTGATAGAGTTTGGCATCTCTTATCGTGCCTTCGGTTTTGACGAAGCTCTCCTTCTTTGGATTAGAAATCTCCTTTTGGACAGCTTAATACACAAGTATTATTGTGTGGCTTAAAGTCAGAGAAAAACAAAATAAATGTTGGTGTGCCCCAGGGCTCTGTTCTGGCTCCGACGGTTTTTCTCATTTTTATATATGTATGTTCTCCAGCCTGAAACTTCTAATCTACTTACCTGATTTGCTTCATGTTTGTTTTTAGAGCCACGATTTGATTCTTTTACGGCAATGTATGATAAGCTCATTAAATTCTGACCTAGACAGCATTGTTAAATGGGGGATCAAAAATCGAGTAGAATGTTGTTTGTTGCGTTAAAAATCTGCATATTATCATTTTTTTGCCATCATCCATGTGTGCATCACATACGCGTACCTAAAAATGCGGCTAGATGTTTGGGTTTCCTAAAAAGAAGCATGATGTCTTTCTTCTCCCCTGGCTGTTATCTAGAAGACTTTTATACGTCAAAGTTTGAGAATTACTCCTTACCTCCTGAAACTTACTTCAGCTTCTTGGACAGAATTGAAAGTAAAGCATTCAAAATGATTGGTGATACCTCGGCCGCCGTAAATTTTCTTATCACACCAGTTTTTAACACTACTTAAACAGATTATACTCTAGAGAAATAAACTCCTTCACTCAAGCAACTCCACCTCAATAATAGTGCCTCCAGGAATTCTCATCACTATACTCTCCAGCCCAACTTCGGTGATACTGTCAAGTACAGAGATTAGTTCTTTAGCCGTACTAAGCGAATGTGTAATGCTTTACACTCTATCTTTCTCAGTCATTCAATATTCAGGAATTCAAAACAAATAAACACCGACCGCTCTTTTCAAACTCTCTCTCCCATTCCTAATACTCACACTGTATCTTAGCATAGCGAGGGTATCAAAACCCCTTGATCGTGTCTATATTTAAAATAAAATTGCGAGATATTATATTTTGAAAACAAGCTTCTAATTTTTTTGAATTTTAAGGCATCTCCTCTAAAAAATTTTGGTCGAAAAAGTCTTCCAAAAATGTAAGCATTTCCAACCACAAGTCTCAATTTAGTATGTATTAGAATATAAATCATAGAATTGTTTATTATTTGCTCGTTTTTCCTAATTTATTATTTTCGTACAAAAAAAATAGTTACAGTATTAATAAAAAAGTTGACAGTGTATAGGTATTTAATTTGTTGACCTTCAAAAGTCAATATAGAAAGGTTTCCATTATATAGAAGAAAACCTAAGAGTGCTACTATTATTATAGAAAAACAAAAAACTAAAAAAAAAACTAAAGCTTTATTAAAAAAACACACACAAATTATATAAATGTCTGCTTTATAAGTATTTTTGCAAAATTAAAAACAAAAATAATTAAAATGTAGTTTTTAATTGAAAATATGTAAAACAAAACACCACAATAAATTAGGGTTTATATTAATTTTTAAGATCTTAAGTATATTTTTTTTTTAATAATTTGGTGTTTTTTGTTTTATTTTGTTTTGTCCCTATTTATAAGTTTTTTAAGATAACCCTTAATTTGCATTTAGTTTAATTTTGTTTTTGTTTGCATTTTTTTTTAATTTTAGAAAAGAATTATCTATAATAAAAAGGCAACACTTGGTTTGATAAAAAATATCATTATTTTGTTTCCTTTTAAAAAAATAATAAAACAAAGAAAAAAGCACTATATTCCAGAAATAAATATTTATATTATTTATACTTTGATTTGTTTTAAATTTATTGTTTAAAATCAATCCAACTAAAACACATACAACCATAATTATTATTATTAAAATATGTAATAATAATAAAAAACACACTACCAAAAATTTCTAATATAACACGAAAAAAATAAACTTTGTTTGCACGAAAAAAATGTTATAGAAAAATATATAAATAAAAATATAAAAAAAACTAAAAAAATGTTCATTTAAATAAGTTATTATAAATTCACAGAAAACAAAAACAACATAAAACAAAATTAGAGAAAAAAAATTAGTTTTGTTATAAAAAAATCATAGACTGACAAAAAAATTCCAAAAAAAATTAATTATGTCGACTAGATTGTTTCTTTTTAAAAACTGTAAAATGTAAATTAAAATTTAGAAACATAAAAACACAGTAAAAAATTCCTTTTTGTTTGTAAAATGCTTAAACAAAAGTATTATAGTTCATACAAAAAATTTAAAAAATTAAAAATAGAATATACACAAATAAAAAAATAATAAACCAAAAATAGAAGAAAAATTCAGAGAATGTATTGTTGATTGATAGAAATTACAAAGACAAAATAAACATTACCAAATATTATTTTAAACCAATTTTAGAACTAAGTTCTTCCTTCTTATCCAAGTTAAAAAATATTAGTTTTATTTAATTAATTATAATTCTTTTGATAAAAAAATAGTTCACCACATTCCAGTTTGTAGGTTGTTAGACACACATATCAGCATAATAATTCAAAGTTAAAGTTTTCCTTATAATTTGTTTAAATGTTTCTTATTTATCTTTAAATTTTTTTGTTTTAATTTATTTTTATTTATTTATGAAACTTTTATAGAAAAAAAAAAACTAAATCGAAAATAAAGATACAAAATAGAAAACAAGGAAATGAAAACAAAAACAAACCAAAATATAAGATAAAACAAGTTCTAAAGTACCAGTACCTCTCTATAGAACAATAATTATAAATTTAAAAAACAAATAAAGAAAACCAAAGAAAAAGAAAAATGTATTAAAGAAAAAATCATAGATTGGTTTTATATTATTACAAACAAAAAGAAACATTTAAAACAAAAATTAAGAATGAGCTTTATTGATGTTGTAAATGGAATGGAATGGATTGATTTTTACAAAAATGAAAATGAGAAAACAAATATAGAATGAATGAACAAAAAATTATAAAGAAAAAAAAACTATATAAGAAAAAATAAAATTATATATAAAATATATAATATATAATATTTATTCTTATAATACCTCGTAAGCCGCACGTATTCATTGTTCCTAATTAATTATATATTAATTTTTATTTTTTTGTTTGTCGATGAATAAAAATTAAATAATATAAAATTATTATTATTATTATATAAATTAATTGAACAAAAAAATAGAGAGAATTATTAATAAACAAAAGAAAAAACTGTCTTTTAGGTGTTCTGTTTAGTTTGTTTTTTTTTTTTATTTTAAGGCATTTTACAAGTAATAAAGTGATAAAGTTAATTTAAAACAAACAAACGAAAATTGAATAATGAATGAAGTCTGTAACATGATTGTTACAAAAATGATACTAATTTGTTACTAATGTTTAATTTTGACAAAAATATATGTTTAACAATGTGGTAAGCAATCAGAAGGCACTTTACACAGCATTTCAACAGTTCCACCAGTTTCAATAAAAATGTTAATTATATTTTCTTTTATCAAATAAGCCTTAGGAAAACGATTGGTTTAAAAACAGAACATTAATAAGTTCAAAAAGTTTTTGGAAAATTCTTACTTTTTTTTCTGAAAGTAAAAAATTATAGACTTTAAACAAAGCTATTTTATTGTGTGCATTTGAAATATTTGATTTATCATTAGCAGAACTTAATTAAATGGAATTTTGTGTTTTTTTTTAATATAGAATCACAAGCTCAAACATTTGGAAATCAGTATTTTAGAGCTATTTTATCTCAACCATTTTTAATATGGATAGATTTAAGGGTTCTTTTGTTATTGCCATACTTTTGAATGGAAATACCAGTCCGCTGGGACTTGTAAGCACAATGTATTCTATTTCTGTAAAACGTGATATCGTCCCTATTTATTTGTGGCTTTCAGAAATATGCCTGATATATCTGAAAATTGTCGTTGATAAAAATATAAAGTAAAAGATAAATTCCCATAAAATAATTTTCTAATTTTCGTTACTTAAAGTCTGTGTGTCTCACGAATATTCGTTACACCACTATTGTTATGAATCTCCCTCCTAAACTAAACTACATAGATTCAATAATTTCTCAAGACTCCACTGAGGAAACTGTTTAAAAATATTATCTAAATTTAAAAAACGAATTATTTGTAAAACAAACAATTGTCTGAAAACGTTTAAATGCTATTTGATTTTACAAAAAAAAACTCAATTCTTCAAAAAATTTTCTTGAAAATCGTTAGATCGTTTCTTTTTTTAAATTAAATATTTTTTTTTTTAATTTTTGCTTAAAAATATGGAATTATTTAGAATCCATAAATGTACATTTTGTATTTGATTTCCGTAAAAATAATGTTGTCCCGTTTTGAAGATATCAAATTTTCTTAAAACTAATAAATCAAAAACAAAATGTTGACATTTTCCCCTAAAATCATTATTTAGACAATATGAGAGCTTTCGCAAGAACAAAATTTATTAAAATCGGTTCATGAGTTCCTGATAAAATGTATACAAATAAGATATCGGGGATACCACCTTTTTCGAGCAATACAAAATTTATTAAAAGAAGTCAAGTAACGATTGAAACATTTGAATGCGAGCAACAAAAATGAAAAAACACTTAACTCGAAACTGCTTAAACCTTAACTTCCAAGTTAGAACGCAATCGATTCAATGGCTTAGGTTAAAAGGCTTTGAACAGAAATACGAGCGTAATCACGGGGCCCAAATTTTCCAACTTCTCCGCCATCCTAATACCTATCATCTTGATTAAAATGTCGAGTTTGAAATTTTTTCTATGACCTAAGTAAAAATCTGGCAAAGCTACAATATGTTTAAACAATTTTATGTAACTATATTTTTGATATAGCTTTCTTAAACGTGTTGATTTCGATAGCTATCACTTGATTTGACTTGATTTATGTATGTTTAGTTTGAACAGCACTGGACTATTTTTTGTTGGGTTATATGAAGTCGCTTTTCTTCGTAGATAGTCCCTAGACGGTTGACGCCTTAGAACAGAATATTTGGCATCTTATTATTAACATACAAAACACGCCTATAATCTTTTAAACTTTAAGCTCCAAAAACCTGATGCTTAAAAAACACCCTCTATTTAAATCCTCTATTTAAATTGTTACATATCATTGATAAGATTCTAAGTTTTTGTTTTAAAATTGTTTATTTTAAATTTGAAAATTATAATGTTTCTATAATTGTTCTTACAATACCATCAAAATCTTTTAAACTTCAAGCTCCAATAGGCTTAAAAAAGAACGATGCATATATCCTATACAGCGTAATTATGAATTTTGTTTGAATTATATTAATTTTGTTAACTTTCGTCTCATGCCTTTCTACTGTAACTACTTTTTTCCAAATAATTTCTTCAGTTTTTGATTGCAACTACAAACTTCCCTCAACCATAAATAAAACCGATGATGCATGAATTCATTCAAAAATGGTTTACACGAGACCGGGATTCACCAAAAACAAAACTTTTATTTCCTTACTTTGCAATTTTACATATTTCTTCACTTTATCGTGTCGTGCTGACATGACACAAAAATAAGCAAAAGCAACCAAACCCCTCTAAGTAAGCAATTTTTAATATTTCGTGTTTGCCAGCACTGTATTTTTGGAACAACAACTTTAAAAGCAGAAAGTTTTTTCCTGAAACACCAGGCCAACAGAAAATTTAGAAAGCTTATCCACAAGCAAAACAGAAGAAAGAAATAGACACTCAAGACTCAACTTATTGCATACATACATGCATCGTAAAAACTACAAAAGTTACAAACAATCAAAGAAAGACTAAAAACACACTCAAAAATATTCAACCCAACCCATCCATACATATGTTGTCATGGTATTTGTTCTCAAATGAACCTGCATATTGGCGGGCTTTTACAGTATCCGAAATAGAAAAGTGAACAGCTTGTGTTATTCTGAGCCTCCTTTGTCAATTAAGCTCTGAAGTTGTACTATATTTGTGTTTCAAAGTTTCATTTTTGGATTGGTAATGAGTTCTATATGTAAAATGAACTTTAAAAGCTAAAGATTTAAACAGTATTCTTCTATTTTGTCTCATCATTTCATTTTTATTATGTAGGCTTTTGTATAGAATAACCATTTGTAATTTGTGTTGCCTACTTTTAGGCAGTAAGTGTTTGCTTCTGTTTACTTCCACTCACACAACCCAACTCTAACACAAAAACAAAAATGAAGAATTCCACTCTTCGGAGTGATAAGTTTCACTTTCTACTTTTCATGTTTGCCTGGTGTTTCAGTAAAATATTTGTTGAAATTTAATCGATATCTTCCGATTAAAAAGAAACAAAAACAAAGAATTGAGAAGATGTGTCGTATGTGTAATTTTCTGATAGTGTGTACGGAAAACTGGCTATTTTGTATGGCTGCCTTATTTAGTTTTATTTTCAGTTGGTTATGTTTTTATTTTGTTTAAAGGGCTAAGATTCAAAGTAAAAAACATTTAGGATAAAAAGATGTAAAGCTACAAGTTCAGTGGAAAATGGCACATTTTGAATTTCATTATTTTCAGTAAAAAGAAGTTCTTGGTTTTTTAGTGAAAACTTCACAAATACACGAAAAAAAATGTCTCTTTGATTTAGGGAATGGTATTTTTTGGAAGGTATTCAGGGGCTAAAATTATTTATAACGCAATCATTTTTTTAAGCATTATTATGGAGTTAAAGGGTCGAAGTAGACAACTTTTATTTTATCCAAATAATAAAGGTTCCTCCAGTCCTCACCTTACTATTATTTTTGAACGTATTAAGACCTCTTTGAAAAGCCTTTTTATTCCACTTTTCTTCTTATTTTTACTCGTAAATAAGTTTATTACGAGAAAGTGTTGTTTGGAACGGTCTTGATTTAATTATTCAGCTTAGATCTAACAAAATCTTTAAAACACACCTATTCCAATGGAAACACAGTTTTGCAACATAACTAAAATATTCTTTTCATGTGAAAATCAAAGTAGCCGCTTTCAGAACTAGTGTATTCCAATGACAAACAAAATTCGGGACTTTGTGTTATATTTTTTTGTAAAAAAAAACATCTTTACCTTTTTTTTGTGATGTATTAATGTTTTATTCAATAAACTAAAACTAATTTAACAATTTGTATTCCTTTCAAAAATCCTTTAATCCAAAATATATTTTTTCAAATTAAAATATCACCAAAATGAAGTTTTTATAACTAAAACAAAACAATACTTATTTAAAGGATAAGGATATCATAAATTCGAATAAGTGTCCACTTTTAATTTTCCTATCACATCAAGCCATTAGAATTCTTCGTTTAAAACTGATAAAACCAATCCAAAGCGGTGTTCTAAGGATAAGTTAAATTTCAAAATATTTCTTAGCAAAAAATTGTATGCTGATTTTGTAAAGTAAAAATATTTACGAGTATCTTTTAGAGACAATTTAAATCATTTTAGTACCTTACTTAGTTTCTGGAAATTCTCAAAAGTTACGAGTCTTTATTTGTCTTTATATAAAGGTTTGAGAAACCTTGAATTTATCACTTTCATAGCTTGGACAAATATGTTTTGGAGTTAATTTGAAGTGCTGATTTCGAATCTAACTTTATTTTTAACTATTTTCTCAAGTTTTTTTTTTAACATATTTATTTTTTATTTTTTAAAATGTATTTCAAAAACTTAATATAATAAAATTGTTTAGAAAACAGCTACAAACAGGTACAAGAACAAACTTACTTTCTTATCGTTTTTGGCTTTTTTGTGTTGAAACCCGTTTTAGCATAAAAAGATTGACATTACTTTCAGATTTTTGTAAGAAAGTGCAATTTTATTGCCAGTGATAAAACCATGTTGACAAGTGCAATCTTTCATAATTTTTAGATATTAGGAAATATGTATGTACATATAAAAGAAAGAAGTAGAAAAGAAGAGTTTTGAAATTATGACTTGCTCCACAAAACTTTGTATTTAACAACCGAACTTTTCTTCTAAAAAAACACTGTATCGAACACTTGAAGCTGCGAATTATGTTTTCAGTTGTTTCTCATCTTTAATAGAATTTTGACCCCAACCCCTTTAATATTTGTGGATTCTCTTAATCTATTTTTATAAAATATTAAGAAATTTATGATTTTCTTCTAGATACGTTAAATTAAAAAAAAAACATCTATTTCTTATAAAACAAAGCGAATATCTTGCCACAATAAGTCCAAACAAAAATTGATATCAACAAACTGCTGTTTTAATTTAAATAAAATGTTTAACTTTGATACATTTAAACGGTCAACAGGTAATGCAGCTAGCAATCAAATTGTACTTTTTCTAAAGTTTTGATGGCCAAATTTCGAAACCTGCTCCAACAAATTTCAATAGATTTTTTGAAGCTATGAAATAGTTTTGTTTTTAATAAAATTCGTTTTGATTTCCCAAATCTATAATCCCTTACTTCAGCATTCTGTTTAAATGTGTTCAGTATTTTATTTTATTTTATTTTTCAAAAATCCTCATTACTTGTAAATTTTAACCTTTCATATATTAATCTCAAAAGTATGTTGAAGCTTTTATGCTTAAAGGGGTCTTAATAGATGTACGCTAAACGATATAAAAGAAAAATGTGTTCTTATTACGAATTGGTAGTATTAAAGTTTTCGTATGAAGTTTTTGAAATATATTGAAAAAATATATAGATTCGAATTCAAAATCAACACCAAAAATAATTCTTAAACAAGTTTTTCAAAAACATACCAATTTAAACACAAGGTTTTTCAAAACTTCAGTTATAGTTCAAATGAAGGCCGCTAAGAAACTTCATAACTTATGAGAAATTAGAAAAACTAAGTGAAATAGTAAAATGATTTAAAATGTGTTTAAAACATAAAGATTTGCACTTTGTAAAAAAATGTACAGTATTTTGTTAAGATCTACGTTGCGTTTAACTCTAACCTTAAAAACAACATATTATATTTGTTTCCATATTCAGAGAGTTATATTTTAAAAATGTGTTTTAATAGAGAAATTATTTTTTGACCTGTGCTACAGAAAAAAGCTTAATTCTCTTCATTAGTGTTTTTAAACTGGGGAAACAGTTTTTTAAATGCAATTGTTAATTTCTATTATTAGTTTCAAAATGTCTTTAATGTGATCTTTAAAAACTTAAATTTCTCATTTTAAAAAACCTCATTTAACATTGTTTTTGTTTTGCATATTTTGTATAACATGGAAGTATTGGTGCCTTCTGTGTAATGTAAAACTAACACAACTACTTTAAAAATTTAAAACAATGACAGTCAGTTCAAAAAAGCTATCAGAAAAACAAAGAATGATTGAATAAACAAAAAAAAGAATAATACTTGATTTACAAAGGGATTGCTTTAAGCAAATTTTATAGATAAGTAAAATAGGTAATTATAAAATTATGGAAAACACAAAAATGTAGAAAAAAAAATCACAATAAAAACAAATAAAATAAATTGAGTTTCAATTATAATTATTTTGTTTCCGTTCAATTTCAATATAAATAAAAAAATAAAACTGTTCTAAAATGTGTTCTGGACTATAAATAAAAACTTACAGATATTAAATCTGCTATTCTAAAATTATGTAAGTTGGAAAGGATTTCCCAAATCCTGGGAAAATTGTTAAAGACTAAAAATGATAAAGTTAAAGCTTTGATTTAGTTTCGTCCGGAACACTTCTAAGTTAAAAAATATAAAAAGTAACAAAGAATTGTATGTGTATTAATTAATTTATAAAAATTGTCAAGTGTTATATAAAGACCATAAAAATAAAAAAAAAACTATTTTTGTATAGATTCCATAAAACAAAAAATACTTAAAACACAACAAAAAAAATTGTAACAAAACTAAAAACAATTGATCTTGCAGTATAAATTTAATTTATATTCAATTAAAATGAAAACAAAAATATATATATATAGAAATTCTCATAAACAAAAATAAAAATTAACAAAAAAAAAATGGTTTTTAAGAAAAATTATAAATTAAAACAAAAATATTTATTGAAAATAGATTGTATAGTCATGTATAGAACATTTAATAAAAAAGATCAAAATTAGTTAAAGAAAACAAAAATAATTAAAAAATATAAAAATATATATGGAAATATATAAATGTATTACAAAAAAATGCATTCAATTTTTATGCTCAACATAAATTCAAAGTCTTAACAAAAACAAAGAACAAGTTACACAAATAATTAAAATTAGAATTATATATAATTATGTTTAATAAATAAATTAAGGAAATATTTAAAGAAAAAAAAAACAACAAACAAGATGAACAACAACCAAAGTAAATTTTGAATTAATAAAAATTAAAAACAAAAAATAAATAAAATAATAATATAATTTAAGATAAAAAACTATCTTTTTATTTCAAACGAAATTCTTCTTCTTAGTGTCTTCTTGAATTCAAAAAAAAAAATCTTCACTCATGCTTATTTTCGTAAAAAGTAAAATTTATTAAAAAAAATCCTTAAATAAAACTAGCAACAAACATTTTTCAATAATGTATCGTGTGGGGTTTTTGAGCATTTGCAAAGGTCTTATACAAATAAACCCTTAATTTATAGAGCCAAAACAGTATAAAGGCAAATATAAAGGAACAGATTACCGCCACAATAACGGAGAGACATGCCATCAATGGAGATTCTCCCCAATCAAGAATTGGATAAATGAATGAAACTCCTCCTCTGAAAATATAAAAAAATAAAAAACATTAATTACTTCATTTCCATTTCTAATTACATTTTAAATTGAAAAAGAAACACAATTTACGGTCCAGTTCCTCCAGCAAAATAATAAATTAATGAAAATAATAAGTACACCATGCCAATTGCCAAAGGATAGATAAAGTGAAGTATGCGCGAGGGGAACGCAACAACAAAATGATCCATTATCATAACAATTGAATTAGCTGCGTGTTGAAGGATATTATAAGGATCTCCACCTAAAGATGGTTCGACTGTGAAAGAAAAAAGAATAAATATTTTGAAATTTTAGTTTAGTTGTCAACGATGATAAATAACTGATATAATATAAAATTAAACAATACTCTTAAAAATTTCATAAATCTAATTTAAATTTCTCAATGTGTATTTTAGATTTACAAAAAATTATTTCCAAAAAGAGTCTGGGATGCAATCCACACTGATAACTGCCCATCCCGTCTGTCGAATGTCGATTTGACTTGCTTATAAGGTTTGTAGGTTTTCGTGTTAAGTTAAAAAAGTTGTCAATTGAACTATTCTTAAAAATTTTATTTTTATTTTATTTATTTAAAAACAATATTTTTCATATAAAGAAATACTTTAGTTTGAAAACCTAGTTTTATCAAATAGATTTTTAGTCGAAAACAAATTTTTACCAATATTAGTAGCACTAGCATATCTTAAATTTTTACAAACTGGATGAATAAAATTAATTTGAGAAATATCAAGAACCGAACATTAATTTTTACCAAATATGCGTACTATTTTTTGTTGATTTTATTTTTTTTATAAAAAAAACAGACGATTTATAAAAAAAAAAACTACTGAATATTGAAAACAATATTTTCTGTGAAATAAAAAAAAGTTTGAAGACAATATTTTAAATCTTTGAAAAGCTATTTGAGTCGAAATTAAATTTTTACCAAGTTTTAGCGCTGTTTTCTTTTTTTAGGCTTTAATATTTTGTAAAAAAAACTGTCAATTAGATTTTTCTTAAGATTTTACTAAAAGTTGAAAACAATATTTTATATAAGATAAGTTTGAAGCCATAATCTCAAGTTTTTGAAAGTATGTACGGTACGTACACACGCAAGCAGGGACATCTCTCTAAAAATCTTTTATTTTGACTCTAGGAACCTTGAAACGTCGAGAAATGTCAAAATTTTCAATCGGACCCATTATAATAACTTCCTTTGTTAAGTTAAAAAGTCTACTGAGACTAAAGTCAATTATATCGTGAACGGCATTGGCTTCTCTAAAACACATTGACAATATAATTTGTTCTTCTTGTAAGGCCTTCAAAAAGAAAAACGTCACAAAGCTCAAAATTTCATATCAGCCAAACCAACGACTTTCAATGTCGTAACGCCCAAATTGTTTTATTTTGGAAAAATGTTTGTTAATGGTCTTTGCGAAGGGTATAAACAGTGAGGTATGTATGGGGGGCATGCTACTCTCCTTCAACCTCCCTGCTTTTGAGCTCACTAAAGGATTTGGGGTAGGTGTAAAATTAGGTGTAAGCAAAGGTGGTTTTGCATTTGTGGAAACTTTCCACCTTTCCCAAATCTTATGATGAGCCCCAGCTGCGGGGAGCTGAAAATTGGTTTTATTTCATAAACGCTTTCGCACATTCCGAGTTTTGCGGTGATCTGACATTTTTTTCGTTTAATGTTTGCGTTTGGGCGATACAATTTAAAACTTAAAATGCATTAGTGCCCAAAATAAACAAGCATTTTGGGAGAGTGGTAATATTGCCAAAAAATATTTATATAATTTTTTTGTTGGGCGCTATGAATACATTTTTGATTTGGGCGATGTAGTTTTGGACGAAAACACCGATAACGCCGGTTTTTAAGCATCCTTGCATAGCATCCAAATATATTGGGCCTAATACCATAAGGAGACATATCCATGCCCGAGTAAAGACTTTTCACTAAAACTCTTGGAAATCGTTTCTCGATTTTCTCAATTATAAAAGAGTGAATTTTATGCATGGGGTTCCAAATTGTAGAACAATACCCTAAGGTCGATCATAACCCATAAAGTATGAGGGTTACAAAATTCCTGAAAGTTTCGCAAGATTGAATTACTTTTGGCCACTAAAAAGTCTATAAATCTTAAAAAGTCTAGTTTTTGATCAAAAATTACACCGACGTTTTTTTAAAGGCCACTATTGGAAGAAATGATCTGTTTACTTGATATGCTAAATTAATTGTTGAAACAATTTAAAAAAAACGTAAAACTTTGACATTTTGCCATATTAAGACGTAGGAGTTAATCGAACATCAGTTTAATAATCTTCTTAGATCTTCATGCTCATTTTGTATAGACGAAACGACTATCAACAAAAAAAGTTTTCGTATTAGAAATCGTCGTGGTGTACGCAATTGCCTTTTTAAGGCTACCTATCAGATCGCTGGTTTAAATGCTGAAGAGAATCCTCGAATTCACCGCTCCCTGTTGAAGACCATTTTTAATTAAGAATGTTGTGGTAATTACAGAAGTTACACTGCCACTTTTTACAACAAACTTTACCCGAACTGTTTATGTGGAATTATTTTGTTGTCAGCAGCCAAGTTAGTCAGAGCCCTATTGATATTTTTTCGAAAACTTTGCTGTTCGGAAGAAGACTTATCGACCGAAGATTTGAAGGGTTGAAGTTGTCTTTTCCTTTTTTCTGGAGAGGTGGTCTTCCAATGCACTAAATAATGTCGAATATATGAAAATATGAATATCGCGATAGGCCAAATTCTAGCATTAAATACCAAAATAGTCAATATAACAACCTTATTTTTAAAAATTGACTACTGGATAGTCAATAGAACAATTTTCGATTGTCAATTTTGGGTAGTCAATATGACAGCAAAAGTAGTAAATAGATAACTTGGGTGGCCAATATGACAATTTGGTTGTCAACCAAACTTATACTTGGAATTTAAAAATGCTTAGGAGTGTAATTGACAAATAGCAAGAAAAAAAAGATGACTACCTGCGGGACACCCGAGGTAACATTAATCGAGGCAGAGAAAAGTTATTAATACGAACGTATTGAGTATGACCCTTTAAGTATCCAAATTTATTAAGATTTTTTATAAGTGTATCATACTAAATCGGTTGAAAGCTTTTGAGAAATTTGTTTAGATAATATCAAATTGATATCATTTTTCCAAGTTAGTAGATCGTTTAGAAACAAATCTATTTTGAGATTGGGAGAAGTAATAATTGTTTAAGAATTAGAGTTATCCTCTCGTAAATAAGTTTTTAAAAAATGTTTAAATTTTGTAATGGTAATAATTTAAAAACTGGGTGAAACATACTATTTCCTGATTTATAAATTGGAGTAGTAACTCACACTTCAAGGGAACTGTAAAGAAGCATGTTTAAAGGTACAGCAAATTCTTTACCACATAATCGGAGCAATTTCGTCCATATCAAGTTATTACGTCGTGTGCCTACTTAAATCTTATAAACAGCCGAAAAGATAAAAAGTTTTGTATATAAAAAAACACGGGAGTGGGGTTGTGTGGTATTAAAGGTTAATCAAGTACACTTTGCAATAACTCAAAAACCAGAGTTGGAAACAAATTATTATAAGAAATCCCCATGTTATGAAATTTAATTTTAGAATTTCAATTGCTAATTATAATAATTAATTAAAAAGCGTCAAGTATGTACATAAGTGTCATTGAAAACAAAACTAATAACCAGTGATAATCAGGATTTTGGAGGGTCAAATTATCCATATTTTTCTATTATATGTAATCAAACGTCATTGTGACTATTAAAACTAGGCTACCAAGAAAAACAAATTTTAAATTTTAACAATCGATGTTTAAAGAACAGCTGATTCTTACATGGTAAATTTCGTACCCATTACTTATAATCAACAACATTAAGTCTGTACTGTGGCTTAAACAATGCTTTTTAAAAGCTATTTTTTCTAACAAAATAATTTTTCTATAAGATCACATTAAATACTTTCTAGGAACTATATATGGAAAGTATTGCATGCATAAAAAAATTCGAACTCGAGATTTTAATCAAACATGACTTTACGATGGTAGACAAATCGAAAAAAGTGGGTCCCCCGATTCCGTCGGTTTGTGTGCAAAGTTATAAGCTGATTTGAATTATGCGTTTTTTATGTTTTTGTTTTTAAACTAAACCATACAAATTTGCTGTTCAAAAATCGAAAATTTGAATTTTCTTATCAAACCATCCGATTGACTTCTACTTTTGCACAAGCTCTTAATAATATGGTCAAAAATGTGAAATTTAACAATTTGTATTTAAAAAAAATATTAATTTTCTTTTTCAAAATGCGATATCTTAAAAAGGGGTCATCATTTTATTACAAAAATCAAATGTACAAATCAAAACAAATCAAATCAAATTGGGTGGCGCAACAGTCCGACTGAGAACTAGGGCCTAGTGACTGACAACTCTCAACCATACAGTTTTAAGCCGAATCCGAACGGCAAATTTGATAAAGCACTTTTCATGACAAGAATTACTCTTGGAGAATTTGTCAATTCCTCGCAAGAGGCAGTACCCGTGAAAATACTTTAGATGGCATAGGCAGGGATCGAACCCAAGATCTCTCGCATGACAGTGCAATGCACTTTTTTTTTAAATTAATTTTTATTAATTCATTCTTAAACCTATCTTAAAGCTAGACAAAAATTCATAAAACTAGCCTAATTATCCATAACTAACAACAAACTTAATAGTCCCATACGGACACTCTAAGTTAAACTATAACACTAACTACTAATGCCTTTCGGCCCTAAGATCTATTTTACTTCAATTTAGATTTTATTTATTTTGTATTTATTAGAAAATTATGAGAAAAAACTAATATCAAGTCCACCGCACTAACCATCATGCCACGGGTACACAACTTTTATAAATCAGCTCTAAATAAAATTAAAAAATTGTAGCTAATTAAAATTAACTTTAAAAAGAACCGCTCCAATCATTTTCAAATAAAATAATAAATTATGTTTTTTTTTTGTTGATGAATGGCACTTTCGAATGCAAACTTATTTTAAAGGTGCATTTATACATTTTAAAATATAAGTACTATTTGTAAACTGTCTTTGGGTTTAGGACCAAATTCGTGCGACCCAGTAGTGCACTTTATTTTTAAAGCAATTTGACTCTACCTGAAGTTTTGGAAAAAGTTGGTCCCGATTCCTTAATGTTTCTGAGTAATATCTAAACTAATTTTGAATCAAAACTCAGAAAAAAAAATTCCCAACAATATTTTTTATATTTTATTCAATTTTTGTTTGATATATATTTTTTTTTTATTTTTATTTTAATAACTCTAATAAAAATGTCCTATTTCATGAATATCGGAAAAATTTTTGCAAGTGTGCAAATCATAAATCTTACTACTCTCTCTCACACTGCAGTACTTTGTTTTTGGAAATAAATGATATTTTATCCGTTAATCATTAAACACGGTTTATTTAAAAGGCTGTGCAGTGCATTACAACAAGATTAAAAAAGCTATAAAAAAAATGTAATTATTTTATATAACACATATGGTTGTTATGTCTGCACTTTGTTCTCATTTTGTGACAAGAAAAAAACGTATTAAAGGTTATTAAACAAAATGCAAACAAGATTTTTCTAATATCGTTAAAAGAGGGCAGGATGCAACCAAAACTAAGATTTCTAAAAGTTTTACAAAACATTAATAACTTTGTGTCAGTCAAAATCTTTTTTTGTTCTCAAGATACTTGATTCGAAAACCATTTATTATTATTTTAAACTTCCCATAGGAAGTTATTGTAATGGGTCCGATTTGTCAAATTGAAAATTTTGACATTTCTCGACGTTTCAAGGTCCCTAAAGTCGAAATAAAATATTTTTAGAAAGATGTCTTTGCGTGCGTGTGTACGTCCGTTCGTTCGCGATGTTTTGTTCGTCGTCAATAGCTCAAGAACCAGAAGAGATATCGATTTCAAATAAATTTTGTTATACAGATAATAAAGCAGAAAAATACAGAAAGGGCTCTCAAGAAAATTACATGATAGTTTTTTTCCCATAGCAGTTTGAAAAAAAGGTAAATATTTTGGTTAAAACTAAATATCTTACGAACGAAAAACGCTAGAGACTTGAATTAAATTTTATATTATATATTGTAACGTAATTACAAAAAAGAAGTGTATTTTTTGAAAAAAAAATCCATTCAACGTTTTTTTTATAAATCAAAAGAACTGAAGAAAAAAAATTGTCAGCTGCAAAATTTTACGACTAAAATATGATTTCATCTCCAACAAATTTTTTTGCAACGAAAAATAATATTTTTGACATCTGATAAAATTTTGGGAAAAATCGAATTAACAGTTTTTTTTTATAAAAAATAAAAATCTAAAATAACATTACTCAAAGTTGGTAAAAATTTTATATCGATTCAAAAACTTGCAATTTAGGCTTCAAACTTATTTTATCTTATACGAAATATTGTTTTTAATATTGGGAGAAATTTTGAGAAAAATCGAATTGACAGTTTTTTTACAAAAAATAAAAACCTAAAAAAAATGTATAAAAATTGGTAAAAATTTACTTTCGACTCAAATAGCTTTTCAAAAATTAAAAATGTTGGCTTCAAACTTATTTTATTTCACAGAAATTATTGTTTTCGATATTCAGTTATTTTAATATATAAATCCAACAGTCCTTTTTTTCATAAAAAATAAAATCTACAAAAAATAGTACGCAATTTTGGTAAAAATTGATACGAGTACATATAGACAAACTTTTAAGCAAGACAAATCGACAGATGGGATGGAAAGTTATCAGTGTGGGTAGCATCCCAGCCTCTTGTTTAGTTAACAGTTTTCTTAAAATATAACAGAAAGTGAACAACAATATTACGCATATGATGAAATAAGTTTAAATTCAATATCGGTTTTTGTGCATTAGATATTTAAGTCGAAAGCGAATTTTTACTATTTATGACTTTTTTAAAGAATTTTTATTTTCTACCGGTTCTTGAAAAAGGGACCCTGAAATATCGAAACATTTCAAAATTGTTAATCCGATCACAATAATAAAAATCACAATCCTCATGGGGAGTTAAAAAAATCCCCACCAAAATTATGGTTTTATTACATTTTGTAACTAAATGCAGCGCATCCCATTATGTTTCACAATTTTCTTTTAAATTTATCATAAGTCCGAAAGAAAGCGCTTTAATCTTTTTAGTGTAGAAAGGCATAAGCTACATTGTGTAAGGATAGCATAGTTCTATAGAAGGTTTTTAACCATAGCTTTTCCTTCAATTATATTTGAATTTGTAAGAAACTATTTATTAAAAAAAAACTCATCATTTGGCAGTAGTAAGATGTCGTATATCAATCTCTGTTAATTGTGTAATATAAGTAAGAATGAAATGTGATATTTTGGCTACAATAAAAAATTATATGGTACACAAAGCAATTAGTTAATTGATTAAGTAAAAGTGTCCTTAAAACTCTTTGACTTCCTATTTTTATTTTACTAAAGTCCAAAATAAGAGATATTTTTAGAAAGTGTTAAAGGCCAAAAATAAATTAAGCTCTTTTGCAAAACTAAACTTTATCATATTTATTTCCAAGTAAGGTCATTTTAGTTTTTAAGTTTCCTGCACTTCAAGTGCTACTTAAATTAATTTTGTTACAGTGTTTGTTATACTCGTATCATTAGCAATAAAGCATAATTTTCTATATATATAATCTTATCTTCAAACTGTTTATTTTACTCGATTTCGATCAACACCTTTCCCTTCCTACTTGAGATTTTTGAGATATCAAAAATAGTTTTGCATATTTAATGTACTCGAATAAGGTACTACATAAATTCTTGGTATTGTTATCTTGTATCTTTTTATTTTGAAAATTTATATGTTAAGTGCTTGAGTAGAGGCATTATGTTATATACATATATGTACCTACATATTTATACATCAGTAAGTTTTTTAATTAATTTAATCAAATTTAGTGATCTTTATTAAATTTAATTCCTACTGATAAACCCCTTCAAATCTTTTTTATTATCTTGAAAAAAAAAACTTTAAGAAAATATCAATAGCCATAAAATTATTATATTTTAACAAATAAAAATGTGAAATACATAATCTGAAAAATGTATCTATTTCTAGAAAATCAGGCTAGACAAAATATGACGCTTTGTATAGTAGTGCAATTGTAGTACCCGTGAAGTGATGGGTAGTGCGTAGGAAGTCATGCCGACAGCCTTTTGTTTAACCTATGCCTGTGGCAACTAAAGTTTTAAACACGGATAGTGCCTCTTGTGAGGAATTGCAAAATCCTAAAAGAGTAATTCATGCTATAGAAAAGAGATTTCTCACATTAGTTGGTAGGATTTGCCTTAAAACTGTAGGTTCCTTCCATCCCTGGGAAAATTACTCGCAATCAGGAATGGTTGAGATGAGAGCTGTTAGCCACTAGGCCTTAGTTCGCAACGGAATGTTGTGCCAATATATTCATTTTTATAATAGTGCAATTACATAAGTTGAAACACGGGGTTAATCTTGGAATGAGATATAGAAAGCTGGAAACACGTTTATGCCTTCATTTTGGCGTCCTAAAAGTTTTGTTAAGAGTGTCATAAAATCTCGTGTCTCCCTCGCATCTTAAGTTAAGGAAGGTCAAAGACATCTAATACCACTTTTTTATGATTATCTTGGTTTCTATAACTCCAATAGTGTTAATATCCATCAAATATTTGTCAAGTATAAGTACAAGAACAAGATTGTATCTGTTTATTAAAAAGCCAGTTAAGAATAATACGTAAGTTAAATTAATACGCAAAAATCATTTTTTTTTGAAATTTTAACACATGTTATCTTTGAGTTCATCAATGCTTTTAGGGTTTGATATTATAAATTTTACTTTTTAAATGACCTCATAGAAAAAGTTTGGCACAGTTAGACCATCCAAAATCATTTTTGAGAAATCACGTAATGGGAACTTTGTTTACAAAAAGTGGATATAAGGCATCTTGTTGAAAATAGACTCAAAAAGTTACCCGCAACACCGTTAATAATCTTTCCAGCTTTGAAAAAACTAAGTTCCGATTTTTTTTTATAATAAGCGGACACTCAAGGGTATTACACTACCCTTATTATGCAGACAAAGTGTGAGCACTAGGAAAGGGCGGGAGTGGTTGAAAGGAGGTGTCGATGCACTTTGGTTTTAAATTCCTGAATATTGCAATGGATGGATATGAATCTGAAAACGAATATGAAAAGCTAAGAGTACTATCTTTACCGAAACAATGTATTGTATAAGAAGTTGCAGACAGGAGATCATTAATAAAAATGAGAAAGAGTGTTGGAGATAGAACAGAGCCCTGGGGCACACCAGAATTTATTTTGTGGTTTTCAGACTTGAATCCATCCAATACTACTTGTATTGAACGATCCGAAAGTTTGACTCTGCATCGATTGTTCTTGCGACATGAAAGATCGGTTTTAGTATCCTAAAAGTGACACTGAAAGAAGTTTTAAAAGAGTATTTATATGACAACATCAATCAATTATTAAATAGAATATATTTTTTTGGTAAAACTGTGCTAGTTGCAACACGGAAATTACTCATGTGCAGAAAGAATTACAATAACATTATCATAGTGGAAAGTGGTGCGTTCTTTGGACAGTCAGTACCTATCACAACATTTAAGTAGCACTTTGTCAGACTTGAGTGTTGTTATTATATCCAAAATCTCCAATACTATCCAAACGTTGTAAAATACTTTCCTATTTTATTACAAAAAAATAGTCACAATAAATTAATAAGATGAGTGCATGTGACCCACACTGATAGCGATTTTTTCTAAAAGTTTAACATACTTTTGTCTAAAACTATTTCTTAACAGTTTTTGTTATTTTTGTAAAAAAAGTAAACTGGATTTTCCTACAAAAATAACTTAAAGTAGATACAAATATTTTGCATATGATAAAAATAGTTTTAGTGCTTCCGATATTTTTGTCCTAAAACCAATTTTTATTAATTTTTGCATTATTTTGTTTTATATGTTTTAATTTCTTATAAATATAAAATGCACGCTCTTAGCTTATAAACTAGGTTCTGTATCCACAGAATCTGTTTACAAATAGAACTCATATTTTAAAATTTATCAGTAAAAGAAGTTTGTTTTCAAAAATATAAATTTAATTTATGAATAAAACTTATATTTTAAATAAATTTTAAATATGCAGTTTTTTAGAAATCTTTAACATAAATTTTACATTTAATTTACGTTAAAAATGTTTACAAATTTTTGATAAATTGAACTTTGAAAAAATATATAATTTATAGAAATAATATTTTGTTTAATCCCAAAAAAGTAAAATTTGACATTTGTAATCTAAAAATATTATACAAAAAGTATAAGAAGATGTCGATGCACAAGACCTTGTGCAGATCAAAAATTATTGAAAACGATTCATTAGTTTTCAAAAAAAAAGTACAAAATAACAGTTCTATGTTTATACAATCGTAGATTTTAAATTGACAATAATTAACACTCATTTTGTTACTATCTTGCAAAAACAAATTTCTACAGACTTCAAATATCGTAATCAAATTTAATAATAAACTTTTTAATAGACTATTATCTATCGGAATCTTAATCTTAATCATGACAAACCTTTTCAAAAGATAAACAGAAACTAACAAGAAAACGTGTCTTGATACCTAATAAAAATATAAACAAACTATACTAATCTATATCTAAGTTCTTTATAAATAGAAATTTAGTTGGAAATCCAATTTTCAACTATTGTCCGAATATAAAATGTATTTTTAAATTTCAAACAAATTTCTTTTCTTTGAAAATCCATTTAAAAAGAAACACTTGGTAACCACAAAAACTCATATGCCGCAAAATTGAATCTAATCATTTCTTGAAAAAAAATCAAAAAACCTTTGTCCCACTCAATTAATTACAAAATATAACAAACAAACTTTTCCAAAGGAAGCTTGATTGGATCTGAAGTCAGATTGTCCACAAAGTTTCGGGTTTTTGTGATAGCGTGTTCGAAAACAAAGCATAAACTTGTAGTAAATTATAAATATTAATGTATGCATAAAGGTAATTTATATATTAATTTATTTTTAAATATAAATTTATGGTTGAATAGTTTTTGAGTAGCTAAAATTTTCCATAAAAGCGTACATTTCATACACAATCGTGATTCGGTTTGAATTGAGCTTCAAAAACCATAACTGATGATGACATCCTTTGCATACTTACGACAAGATTTTCTTACCGGCAATAAAATTGAACTTTTTAAATGTATTTTGATAGCCTTTATTTAAATCCGACTCCAAAATGAATGTAGCGCGCCAGAAGTTTGTGATAAAACTTTTCAAAATTCGAAAAACACGTTGTTTGAGGCTCTTAATTTATGAAGTATCCTTTTTTCAATTAAATGCTTGATGGTTTTAAAAATCTATAATAATCTTCTTCAATAAAAAGCTAAAATTTTTATATTATTTCATATAATATTCGATTCACTTGTCTTTCAAAAATCTATAAAAAATCTATAAAATATTGGGCTAAAAGCTTTTCTGTAGGTTTATTTCGTCGAACGAAAGCCTTAAAGCGTGTTCTTACATTTTCCCCTCAAGGTTTTATTATCAACGATTTTTGTTCCTACTTTTTTTTTTACAGTTAATAGACTAACTAAATGTATTTAATTTCTTCGAATTTTTTGCTAACTCTTTCAACCTTGTCCTAAACCTTTTTTCTGATGCAACTATTTCTCTTAAATGGTTCATTCATACAACAATTTATATTAGGCCAAAGTAAATACAAATTGATCAAAGTCATTGTCACAGAATAAAGATAAGGCTTAGACAAAACTCCATAAATAAAACTTATTACATATTTATTAAATGGCTAAAAGGTCTGCAATAAATCAGTCATTGCCTCTTTAAGCCTTAAGCGATAATCTGTTTGAATGATATACAACTACTTGAACTAATATAATTTTATGTTGAAATGATTCTAACAAATTTAAAAGAATTTTTAAACTCACGTGGCAGTAATAACGTCCAGAACATCAAAGTAATTACACATGATAGCACCAAGGCAGACCAATGAATTATCCAAAATATTTTAATACTCCAACCTTGTTCAACTCCGTCCACTATAAAAAAACAATATTTTTTAATTTTATTACACAAAAAGAATTATAACAAAAACAAAAACCTCTGTCAAAATGCCACAGCGTGGTGAGAACAGCTCCATAAGTCGTTGCAATCATACACAAGATAAAACCCCAATCCGTGAGATAGATGAAGAACCGTGCATTGTCGAAGAGCGCTATTGCACAAGCGATACCAGCAGCAATGTAAAATCCTGCCACACACCATCGATACAAAAGAAACCAGAAAGATCTGTCAGCTGATTGCCACTATTTAAATTTTCAAAATTCCAAAAAACATACAAAACTCAGTTAAAGAAAAGGTTTATAGAAACTTACTTGTGATTTGTAAAAATCCTCAACTGGATAATGACCCAATCGAATGTTTTCCAATTGAAATTGTTCGCTTAGAGTGGTTTTGAAATTTGGCCAACATCCCTTCTGTCTCATTGTATCGATACCGGTTAACCGAATGGTTGGTTTTATAATGACAGCTAGATTATTGGCAGGTGGTGTCGAAATCAGTCTTCTGGCACACCCGGCCACTTCCATACCTGTATACCGCTGCTCCGATATCTCTCTTTCCGTTCATATCGTTAGGTATTTTGTTATCGGACAGAAGCTGTCTTAATTATTATGGCACTCAGAGTCTTGATAAGTGATGGCCCTGAAACTATATATTAGAAGTCTTATTATATAGAATTCTACAAAATTACGGTGCTATGATATATGAGTCAGTAAATTTATGAATGCTATTAATTATTTATTTCTAAGTTTTTATCATAGAAACTCTTATCCGAAATAAGAGCTTTGGTATCTCTTTCACTCATGAACTAGGTGCACTATGATTTTTTACCACTTTTGATAGCGTAGCGAGTAAAACAATTCGCAATCACTTAGAATCTTTATGACGCTAACAAATAATTTGAATTTATGACACCGGGTGTTTTTGTTTTCAAAGCACAAGAAACTAAGAAAAACAAAACAGTTTTGTCATAAAATATGGTTGCGATAACAGAAATGACTAATGGAGGCGTGTGCCCTAAAATGGTTTAATGCGCTGAACAAAACTTCTTATATGGGTTGGGTAGAAACATTTGATAGGTTTTTGCTTAAATTATTAGTTAATTTTTTTTGGCAAAAAAAGGGGTAGCTATTTCTTCAAATCGAAAACGGAATTAAACTTGACAGCTAGTTCGAAAAAAACTGTTTGCATGTGTCACACTGTTTTTCAGATTTCGTTTGCATTAAGCATCATAAAATATCTTAAAATAATTGCTTCAGGAAATTTTATCTTAATTTTTAGAGACAATTTATCTGTATTCTTTCATAATGTCCACATTAAGAGAATAGGAAGACTTGGACGAAATATTAGCCCATCATCTATGTAAAATCGCTGGAGCCTAATTTAAATAAAAATTCCATGCAAAAATATTTGCTGAAAATGTTTGGTGTTTGTGAACGCACTTTTTTTTGTACTAAACATGCAACTGTCATTGTCAATTTATTCAGTAAAATCACAATTTTCATCATAAAGTAAATTTACACGAAAGAGCAACGTATGCAAAAATGTTCTAGTGAAGTTCGGAGTCGTGTGCCACACCTTTAAGAGCGTTAACTCCAATTGTCGGTGATTATTCGGAATATTTTGCGCCAAGATCTCAAGAATTGAAACTGTTTTATTTGAAGCGACGAGACGTACGTTTATTCGATTGGGTAAGTTGTCATGTCCTCATTGAGAAACCCTTTTACGAGATATCCAACTCTTTAAATGCAATAAACTTAAGCTTCTTAGAATTTATACTATTGATGTTTGAATTGTGTACTTAGATTTATTTTATCAAAATTTCTTCTAAAATTGTTTGTTTTTCGTTTTTGAACATTCTTAAACTTTAATTTTAAAAAAACATGCAATAAGGTCAATTCTAATGTCAAGCATTATTTATAAAGAGAAACGTTGGGTTTGATGTTAAATTTTTTTCGTAAATACATTGTAAACATTTTCAAAATAAAATTAGAATAACTCAACAGCAATAAAAAGACTTTGTTGTTTATTTTATGAAGTGACGCATTCAGTGGAACTTTTCCAATTATAAATTATATACTATTTATATAAAAAGCACCTAACATAATTTATGTTTTTAAAACCTTACTTCTTCCAAATAAAAATCAAATCCAAGTTGTACAAATTTGAAATGCAATAAATAACATTATGTTTGAATGCAAAATTTCTTTCATAAAACAATGATTACAAAGTGTTTTAATTTTTTTCGTCTAATATTTTAAAAGATTTAGAACAATTTAGAAAATTATGTTTTATTAAAACGATAAAAAAGTACGAGTATGCTACGTATAGCTAATCTGCAAGAATATTTGAATTTCCTTTTAAAGTGTCAATAGGTTGTAATTAAAAGTTGTAATCGGTCTGATTTAAAAATTTGGAAGGCAAATGAATTCTTCGGCCGTATGTCTGAAAGTCCATTGCAAAATCGAGTAAGTAATTCCACTACATATATCAATCGTCGTTAATCTACTTGCTTTATCGGAATTCCGGTCCAATGTTTGCTGAACAGCTTCGAAAAGAAAGGGAATCCCCGAGTGTTCATGACATGGCGTGTAATTTAAATCTGAAGTCAGGGCCATTTTTAAAAAAAAATTATTAATTCAACAAAAAATGTATGACTGTAACCCAAAACAACGAAAATCCAACGACGCACAGTAAAAATTAAAACTTAGCATCGACGCAACTTTGAAAAAACACAAAACGACGCTAATCGAGGTATTATTATTAAATATAGATCAGTTTTTTGTTTTTATTATACACGAAAGAAAATTAAAAAAAAGCCTGGGATGCCACCCTCACTGATAACTTCCCATCCTATCCGTCGATTTGTTTTGCTTAAAACTTTGTTGGTTTTCGTGTTGGGTTAAAAAGTTCTTAGTTCAATTATTATTATTAAAAATTTGTAATAATTATTTTTACTACAAATTTTACAATTACCAAAAATATTTGTCCTATAAAGGAATAGTTTAGTTTGAAAATCTAGTTTTGTTAAATAGATTTTTAGTCGAAAACACATTTTTACCAATTTTAGTAGCATTTCTAAAATTTTTACAAATTGGATTAATGTAATTAATTTGAGAGAAATCAAGAACCGACCATCAATTTTTACCAAATTCCGTACTATTTCTTGTAAATTTTATTTTTATAAAAAAATGGACTGTTGGACTTTTATAAGAAAAAAACTACTGAATATCGAAAATAATATTTTCTATGAAATCAAAATTTTACTAAATGTTGACAACAATATTTTTTAAAAGATAAAAGTAGTTTAAAGCCAATATCTCACGGTTTTGAAAAGATATTGAGGCGAAAATCAATTTTTTGTTAAGGTTTTTATTTTTTATAAAAAAAAACTGTCAATTTGGTTCGTGAGATATTTAGGGTTATTTTCTTGAGAGCCCTTTCTGCATCTTTCTGCGTTATCATCTGTATAACAAAATTTATTTGAAGTCAATATCATTGCTAATTCTTGTACTATGAACGACGAAAAAAACACACGCACCCACAGACATCTCTCTAAATATCTTTTATTTCGTATCTAGGGACCTTAAAACGTCGAGAAATGTCAAAATTTTCAATTTAACAAATCGGACAGATTACAATAACTTCCTAACGGAAGTTAAACGTTGTCAACGTTGTTGACATTTTTGTAGAAAAAATCAATTGACAGTTTACTTAAAACAAAACTACAGAAACTAATACTAAAAATTGGTAAAATTCAATGTTAGAGTTGAATAACTCGAAAACAAATATATATTAAAAAATTAACTTTAAACTTATTTAATGTTGTCACAAATACTGTTGTAAAAAAATCCAATTGATAGTTTTGCAAAAATTTAAATTTTACGAAAAAATAAAAACACCTGGTTTATTGCTTCCATAGTTTTTGAAGTTTTTAAATGTTATTCTAGTTTTTAATAAAATTTTTTTTTTTTTTTTTATAATAAGCGCACACTCAAGGGGATATATTACCCTTATTATGTAGACACAGTGTGAGCACTAGGAAAGGGAGAGAGGGGTTGAAAGGAGATGTCGGTGCACATTGGTTTTGAATTCCTGAATATTGCAATAGCTGGGAAAGACAGAGTGTGGTAAGGCATTCCACATTCGCATAGTACGGCTAAAGAACGAATCTCTATACTTGACAGTACGACCGAAGATGGACTCGAGGGTAAATTGATGAGCATTCCTAGAAGCGCGAGTATTACGGTTGAACTGTTTAAGGGGAGGAATGCAGCTGGCTATTTCTCTAGAGCATAAATCATTAAAATAACGGTAAAACAGGGTGAGACAAGAAACATTTCGACGATGTTAAAGTGACGTAAATGATCTTATGATGGTAATATCACCAATCAATCTAAATGTTCTACGTTCAATACTATCCAAGAGGCTTAAGTAAGTTGCAGGAGCACCAGCCCAGATATGGGAGTTATACTCAAGCTTTGGACGTATATAAGACTTGTAAATAACAGCCAGATCAGAGGGGGAGAAAAACTTCTTGCATCGCCTTAGAAAACCCAAACATCATGCGGCATTTTTGGCGACATCGCGTATGTGATCCCTCCACAAAAGGTGGTTGGTGATACACATACCAAGAATATCCAGATGTTCAGTTTCCTCGATGCAAGTGCCATTTATGGATAATTTCAGGGGGGGGTATATTTTGCTTTAACGATACAAGACAGCATTGCGTTTTCGAAGCATTAAATTCCACGCGGTTTCTTATTCCCCATTGTACAATGCTGTTTAGGTCGGAATTTAATGAGCTTATCATATTTTGTCGTTGCAGTTCCACATCCGAAGAAGAGGGGTGTGAATCTGAAAACGAATATGAAAAGCTAAGAGTACTATCGTCAGCGAAACAATGTATTGGATTAGATGTTGCAGACAGGAGATCATTAATAAAAATGAGAAAGAGTGTTGGGGATGGAACAGAGCCCTGGGGCACACCAGCATTTATTTTGTGGTTTTCAGACTTGAATCCATCCAATACAACTTGTATTGAACGATTCGAAAGTTAATTACTAATCCAATGAAGGAGGGATTCATGCAAAATTGTCATTTTATGACGAAATAATGGGAAGTTCTTTGAAAATAGAAAATTCACAAAGTTCATCGACTCTGGATGCTTTTAGATCGTTGTTCCGAAAAAGAAACAAAGCTTTAGAAGACAAAAAAAAAATAATCTTAAGTGTTGAAAAAATTAATGATATAAAAAATTGTTTCCAACAATCTTTAGGACATATGTAACACTACCCAAAAACCAGGGTTGCCGAATGCAAGAAAATGTTCCACATTACAAAAGCAAGGAAAACCGACCAAGAATTTAATTTTTGGATCAAGCTCATAGCCTCAACATTTTTACTTGCGACCCATACTAATTATATGACAAGTATTGCATTCGTAAAAAAAAACAATCGGAGAAGTTTTTACAAATTTTCTCTAAATTTGTTTTTCTTGATTTGTATTCTTAAAATAAAAAAAATGTGTGTATTGTTCGAGAAGGGTACCCTTCAACTGACAACTTTTTGCACAAACTCTTATACTTTTTCAACAATGCTTGATGATAAAAAATGTCATTATTTTTACAGAAATATTTTGTTCATTTTTTTTTCGAAATGCTCATAATGGGTCGAAAATGCAAAACGTATATTAATATGCTCGAAATGAATGCATAATAAATGCATAAAAAGTTAATTAAAACAAACGCTCTAACGTTTTTCGAAAGAAAATAAAAAATCAAGGGTTTTTGATTAGCCAAATGGTATTTTATGGTATAGGAAGTTAATGCTATTGAGCCAATTTTCCTAATTGAAAATTTTTAAATTTGTTGACGTTTTAAGGATTCATTTGGAAACGGTTTTGTTATCGGTTATATCTTAAGAAGCCTTTTACATATAATAAAACCTAAAGCTGCGTAAAGCACATTTAAGAAAATTGTGTTTGTTTTTTTACAATATAAATTTAAGAAAAATGGAAAAATTTGGTTGACCTTCAATATCTCTCGACTTCAAAAAACTGAACAAAATTATAATAATATTTGTAACCTATATTCAATCAAAAATAATTGTATGCTTCAAAAAATATTGTTTTGATTTTTTTGAAATTGATTTCGACTTGAGTAGTCAGTTTTTTTGTTTGAATATTTCAAGAAAAGATGAAATAATTTAATTTAATGCAAAATGTTGCTGTTAACACAAAAAAGTGTTCTTAAAAAAATCAAAATAAATAAAAACTTTTCTTTAAATGTTGCTGAAATTCATAAAAATTGGTTTTCAGCTTAAAATAATTATTGAATTCAAACTCATTTTATTTTTTAAAAAATACTGTTGCTAACCTATACTTAATTTTTTAAAAAAATCCAATCAACAGCTTTCTTTTAATAAAAACAAAAACCTTCAAAAATAACAATGAACCAGTAAAAATAAGTTTTTGACTCAAGTATTGTGAGAAAAAAAGGAAGGTATTGATTTCAAACTTGTTTTCATATCAGAAAAAAATTAAGATTAATATTTTGTTAAACATTCTGACAAAATCATCAGTTCTTGCATTTTTGGGTTTAAAAATAATTAAAAGTAATTTTTAGACTCAAGAAAATTTGGCTTCAAGAAAGAATACAACTTGGTGAAAACATTTAACTTTTTACAAATTGTAAATTTGTCTTTTACAATAAAAAATATACAAAGATTTAGAGTCTTATATAAAAGTTTCTTTTCACTTTTCTATATTGGTTGATAGATCAGCCAATATATAGTTCTTCAATAAAGTGCACCAAACAGAACTCTAAAATTTAAAACAATATTAAAAATTTCGTAATTTTACAGAATTTTTACACAAAATATTTTTTTTTGTTTTTAATAGAACTTTTCTACACAAAACTTACTTGCATTTTTGTATTGTTACCTTAAAACTAAATAGCAATAAAAATCAACACCATTATAGACTGCAAATCAACCAACCGAAGGTTATTACACTTTCCACATCACAAACTGTATCAGATTTCAATTTAAAAAAAATCCCATGCAAAGTTTTTTATTCTTTATTTTGTATTCAAGGAATTTTCACTTTTAGTTCTGATGTACAAATATGATGACTATTTTAAAGTCATAAATCAAAAATCACACGACACTGTTAATTGACTTTTCACCTCACGCAATTAATTGCACTCCAAATCAATATTATTTATTATCAAATAAAATAATATTCGTACTCAAATGTTCTTAAGCACAGAACCTATCAATCTTTCGAAAAGAAAAATCTTACCAAACCAATGCGATATGAGAACTCAGAACATCGCAGAACACAGCGAACTTTAATTTTATTAATGAAAATGCAAATTATATTACAGTCTTGCTCTAACCCCATCATCATTGCCTTCAACAGCAAAGTCGAACCATCCAACCATCCCGCGGCTTGTCGGAGCCATATGAGACACAAACTCTCACTCTCGAAAAAGATTGTACACACATGGTGCTGTGCTGGGGATCTATAGATGCTCTCGGTCTCGATTATGAAGCATAAAATAGACGTCTTCAACTTTGGGTATAGGTTACTGCTACTGGTACATGTGTGCTGTGATGCGAACAACGGCAGCAAAAAGTGCATTCCATTCCGACGAGACCGAAACTCGCGTGACGTTTATGACATAACAATACAAGACCATCACTTAACCTAACATCGCTCTTTTCAGAGATTGCTCCAACTCAGACAAAAATATGCACTCAGTCAGATATGACGGTATCGATGCGACGCGACGGCAGAGGAGGAAGCAAAAAAGTCCCACATGTGCCTCCTCTCTGATTTCGCTGAAGTCGGCAGACCTAGTGGATTCCCCCATTTGACCGGCCGGCTAAACGAACAAACGGCCGGCCGGCGGGATTGACGGAAGCAACAACCGACGGACGCACGACGACGCGACGCGGCGCGATACCGAAGAGTTCAAAAATTAAATACAAATTTAGGCACTATGCCAATTTCTCACACTTTTCTGACAGTTCAGGGACGTCTCCTCTCGCTCTCAGTGAGAGCCCCTTCTCTTGTCAATTGATTTGTTGTTGTGGTTAGTTTAGGGCGATCTCGAAAAGATTCTACAAACTGTTCATCAACTTTTGCGTAAATTTTGGCCCCTAATCAAGGCCTCCTTGTCCACGTCCTCATTGTCGTCGTTATGTTATGAGTGAGCTTCTTTGTGAGGTTAATTAAATTAAGTCGATTGTTTGATTAAACTTTTTATTTATTTTTTAATTTTTGTAAGGTTTATTCTGATGGCTTGAAGTGTTAAACAGATCAATTACCCGCCTGTTAATATATATTATATATATATTTTTTATTAGGTAGGTATATTATTAATTTAGTGCGACGAGGCGCACGAAAGATACAATACCAGCCGGCCACATATTCTATACCTCACTTAATTCTATAGTTGGCGCTGGCTGTGATAAATAATAGTAACGCCGCATTCGGTCGCTTGCAATCATTTGTTTCGGATGAATCTCGAGAGCAGCAGCAACTATTTTTACTGCTCACGGCGGAACTTTCTTTCAAAAACATTTTTGCTAAATCTAATTTATTTATTTTTCTTATTTCGTGTGTTTTTCATTTTTGTTTGTATCTAAATACACTTAATTATTATAGTTCGTACGTAAAGAGTATCTAGATATATTTTTGTCACACCACCAGGCCGGCTGGCTATTGTGCGGTAATACCTTGACTGTATATGAAAAAAAAAATACTGTGCGGTAGGTAGGAATACAATAAAATAAGAAATCGAATCGAAAAATCTAAAAACAAAAATTAACAACTCGAAGTTTAAAAAGAAAAAAATTCTCGCAAAACACGCATCCAAAATGAAAATTTTTAAAAAATGTGCAAAATGCGTAATCAATGAAATCCAGTGGAAGAATTTCGGATTTGAGCATTCGAATCCGGAGGAATTTGTTAAATCAAAGGCAAGTTTAAAAAAAAAAAATAAAAAAAAAAAACATAATGAATCTATAAAAGGGACTCCGAGTGTTTGCATGCGATAATGAATCGAATTGAAATAAAAAAGATACAAGTAGGTATAATAATTTATGTAACACCAAGGGGAGTATCTTTTTTTTGTGATTTGTGATTGACTTTGAAAAGCGTCAAAATATCGACGAAAAAGTGCAGTATTTGCAATAAAAGTGTTTGTGTTGTGGATTTGTGTTGTTATTATTGTTGATAACCTCTTACAATGTCTTTTTCAAAAACTTAGGGAATACAGACATTGACTGATAAGATAGAAAAAAAGCTATTAATTTAATTAATCTAGGAAAAAAGTAAAATTAATATTATCTACGCAAATTACATATTAGACTAATATAGTTACACCTAAATGTTGTTATTTAAGTAGGAGTACAAACCTATCTATCTTTAGGATGGTGTGATAGCAGACAATGTGTCATTAGGAAGCAGATGTTAAGTTTATAAGTATTTTGTCCCATTTTGTTTTCGTACACATAAACTTCCGGTATACTTAGACATTATTGCGTAAATATTTTTAAAAAAATATTTGGTTATACATGATACAGTCATGTTTTTTTGGTGACCCTGAACATATTGCAGACTCAGTATTATTTGTTAATGTAGATAAGAGAAGACACAAATTATTATTTACATAATACAAATTGTTTTGGCGATACAAAATCAACCTTTTTTCTTATAGATTTACAAAGTTTGATGAACTTATTTAGCCAAAAAAGACGTCAAGTCAAACTATTAAATTTCACAAAAATATTTTGTGCAAAATTTTTCGCTGATGAATGACAAATGAAATTAATTTCTTTCAAGAGAATTTGAATTGTGAAATTTATCATTTCATATGAGAAAGTTAAGAAGCTTGAAGCATGCACGACATAAATTATTTTTTAAAGGGCGGACCACACGAATACTTAACGAGGTATTTTTTGGTGTATCCTGAAGTCTAAAATGTTAAAGAATAACAAACTTGTAGGTTGGTATAGTTTTGCACATAAATGTGTTTTTATACATTTTTAAAAGTTGTTTTGTTTATTCAATAAGGGCGAGATTGTTTAATTTTGTTCAACTAGTAGAAAAGTCCAAATTTGAACAACTCCGGAATTTGGTTTTATCGGCAAGTTAAAAATTGTTTTTTGTTTTTAATTTTTCAATTCTCAATTTAAAAGTAGGACGATTTTCAGTTCTCTCTTACATTTAAGAAATATATCAACCGACTGTCAGTCTAAGCTTTCGATTTGAAATTTTTGAATAGAGTTGAAAAATGCTTGCAGTACACACCAGAAAAGGGAGATTGGATGGGGAGAATCGTAGTTAAATTATACAACAAAAAAATCTTTCTAAAAATCTTTTATTTTGACTCTAGGGACATTGAAACGTCGAGAAATGTCAAAATTTTCAATTTGACAAATCGGACCCATTACAAAACCTCCCTATGGGAAGTTAAAAATCCGAAAAGCGATAAGGATACTATTATTGTTATCCGTTTCGAGATTAGAAAACGGTAGATGAAGTCGCGGTCAAACCATTTCGTGAACATTTCTTGAATTGTTGACTTTCGAGATACAAATTTTCTTCATCGTCGATGCTCGAAAATGATGAGCAATTTTCCCAAACGTAGTTAACACAAAACGTTTTTATTGCTTAATAATTTATATTTCATTCTTTTGACAACCAATGTCAAGAGTAAACAGGCAACAATTAGGTTGAATAAAAAACAATCAATCAAATTCCCAAGTTTGTTCAATTAACTTTTACTATTTTGGGCAGTTAAGAAATTGTAAAGCTAATCAACTTTAGTGTTTAAAATTGAAAGTTTCAAGCGTCAAATTTGGATGAATAAAAACAAATGCACAGGCTGAAGATACAAATCCTCAAGTTAAGTTTAATTTTGATTGAACGAAATTGTCCAAAGAACCTTTAAGACACTTCTTTGCTTCAAATTATTCCAGATATTATAAAGAAAATGTTTGTTTTGAAATTTTAAAACAACAATTGTTAGTCAAACATTTTTTCGAGCTGATATCCCCAACTTTTTGTGGATTAAAACGCGTTCCATTAATTCTTGAATATAAAGGTGCATTTATAGAATATTCAAAAAAACATTGATTTTAAAGTTTAGAAAATTTTATTCTATGAGTAACTTTTGTTAATAAAAAATCGTATACGTGCTCGATGATTAGCAGTTATAAAGGCTTAAAGTATTTGTTCTTATCTCTCTATTTTATTGTTACGTACGCTCAGTAAAAAAGTAAAAAGAAGATACATCACCTAGTAATTTTTTTAAAAAATGATTTAGAAACATTTTTTGTCAACATTTTGTATTTTGAATTTTAATATAATTGATACCTCTCGCAGGTTAGGAAAAAAGGAGACTGGGCGCGAATCGCACTGATAACATCCTATTCGGGACCGTTTGTCGATTTTTCTGAAAGTTTAACTAAATATTAAATATAATAACATTTTGTGTATTATAGGACAGTTTGAAGTCTCTTCTCAGAATACTTTGGTCGAAAACCATTTTTTTTGTTAAAAATAAGTTGTCGATTGAATTTTTCTAAAAAAAACAACTAAAAGTTAGCTGCTTTAATTAAAATATGGAAAAATGAATTTTATTCAAATATCTGTTTTAGCTTCCGAGGTTTTTTGTCGAAAACTAATTTTTACCAATTTAGGTAACAGGTTTTGACAGTTTTTACTTCTTATACTAAAAATATAATTGAAATAAATTTTTAAGTCAAAACCTTAATATTTTCTCGGGATATTCGAATCGAACATAAATTCCAAGCAGTTTCGTGCAGCATTTTTGATTTCAATTAAATAATTAAATAATTTTACTTGAGAAAAAATAATTTTTGTTAAGATTAAATGAAGACTAAAATTAATGTTTAGTCGGAAATCTTTTTTTTAGTAAAATTTTGTTAAGGTTTTTATTTGTAGCAATAAAACATGTACTTCGATTTTTTTAAACAGTCCAAAATGTTGTTCTTTAATCCATACCATTATATTTGATGTAATATAATTTTTTGAAAGCGAAATTTTTGAAGCGACAAATATTTCCAATATTTTAATTTAATTTTTTTTTCGAATTTTGTATCTCGTCATAATGTATAATACAAAATTTAATTGAAGACACAGCATTGCTTTAGTAAATAAAATTCATGAATGGGCCGCACGAACTTGCTCATGTATGCAAAGAGTTTTGTACCTGCAAAAAATATGTTTTTTTTTTTCAAAAATTTAAAAACCATTTGATTTCTCAAAAAATCTTTAGTTTTTGAAGTAAATAAATTTGAACATGTAGGATGCCGCGAACATGTAAAATGAGCCAAAGAAATGAAAGAGACGTTTTCGTTTCGACAATTTATTACAAATTGTTTTGATATTCTTTAAAATTATAAAATGATACCTTGGTTAAACAAAGAAAAGTATTACATGGATTAAAGAACAAACTGTTTTATCATTCGATATTCTTCCGCTTTAAATAAAATATATTAATATAATATATAAGTTTTACAAGTTTATATAAGTAAGGTAAAATATAAATATAATTGTATATGATTTTATACAGGGTGTTTAATTATGATGTTAATCGTTTGTTATGTGGGCTTATAAAATAAAATGTGCTACAAACATCGTTACAGTCGTTTTTTAATTATATTTGTTTAAATTTTTCAGTTTCAGCTTCAAAATATTTTCCGTATGCAACTATTTAGAACTTATCAATGTATATTTTACATTTCAATTTCGTAAAAACATATCGACAATATTTTAAGAAATCGAATTCCGAAAAAAATGTTTTATATTTTTTTTTAAACAAAAATAATATTAATGATATTTTTGATTATCAAATATAATTACAACAATATATTTTTGAAAGAAGCCCAGTTAAGAACAAAATTAAAAGAGAACATTTAAAAGAAAACGATCGATTCGTTTTTTGAAAACTCTCGAATTTCTAATCTCTATTTTTGAACCCAAAATATTGTAGGAGACTACTCTTATTTTTAGTCTAAGAAAAAAAAGCCTAACGCAAATCGACAGATTGAAAGATAGACGTATTCGGGGGACACACTCTTTTCGACTTCTCTACAACAGGGGAAGAATATATTTAAAGCTTAGCTGATCAATGAATATTTTCCTGCAAAATTATATTTTAAAACCTACCAAATTTGCATCTGTACTTAAGTTTTGAACGGGCTCCTGAAAATAACATTAGTTTCGGAAGAATTTCGTTGGTAATTAAGTTGAGAGAAGACCTAAGTTTTTTTATCGAAAATAAGGTTGGCAGAAATAAAATGAAAGACAGATTTTAAAATAAAATTAAGCTAGAAAATTGTTCCTTGCTACTTACTATTTTAGACGTTTTAATCTTTGTTTTATTCATAAAAGTAACACCAAAAACTAAATTCTAAAACTTTATTTTCATGGCCTCTTTGCCGTTTTTATAGTGAAAACCCAGACAAATATCCTATTAATTTTCACTTCAAAAGTAAAATTTTTTGGGAACAGGTTTTGTTTCATTTAATCATCTTATTTCAAACATCTTAATTTAACCACACATTAGATTTCTGAAACCTTCGCTTTGAGCACAAAGTACGATTCGCTGTTTATAATGAGGGCCATAAACAAAAAGTATTACCCGTTTTGAAAAAAAAGTATGTATCAATTAGTATTTTCGCAACGAAATATGTAGACATGTTGCTTTTTTAATTTTTAAAGATCTTTAGAATTTTGTGAACTTAAGATTTTCAAAATATTGGTCACTTGTAATCGCTATTATTTAAAATACTTTTTGAAACATTTTAAAAATATCAACAATTTTTAAGAAATTTTTTTCTTTCCAAAAAATATATAAAAATGGTAATACATTGACTCTACTTTTTTACATGAAAAGACTTGTTTAGAACAAAAACATACACAAAAAAGTAAAGTAAAAGCCCAGAGGCTTTATTTACGTTTTTTAGTTATTGAGTTATGCCTACAATTTTTAAAGCTAAGCTGTGGAAGCAAATTTTGTATAGCTTGCTTTCTCAGCACTAGGTCGAGAAGACTTTATTTAAAAAATTAACTTTATGACTTGAGATGATCACAAAAACTTTTGGTAAAAAATGGAATTTGTATGCTAAATATCTTCTACTTAAATTTTTAAATGAAAGAAATGACTAGTTATTCTTTTTTTTATGCAATGATAACCATAATATTTTATTTCAAAGTCATCTATTGAGAAGAATTTCATATAAGCTTCAATCTGAAATATATTTTCTGTGACGTTAAAAGAAAAAAAGTAAATCATAAGAGCATTTTTAAAAAAAACTACAAAATTATTTTATAAAAAAATAATTAAATACCACACAACCGTTTCTTCTTTTATTTAACAAATTAAAACACTATTATTTACTATAGCGTCTTAAATTATGTAACTGTCAATGTAATTATTGTAAATTTTATTTTATAAGACAACCGATTAACTAAGACGTTTTAAATTTATTACGTACAGATATATTATTATTTGTTCAAAATATATATATAATATATTAAAGTTCTAAAAATTACGTTTTATTAATTATTTTCTTATACATGTGTCTATGTTTACGATAGCCTACAGCAGCTTGGCGGTACCACAAAAATGAAAAGAAAGTTGCGGTCACATCAATTTTACTTTTAACTTTATGATGACGTTTGAGTTTGTTTATTTTGCACAAATTATGACGAACTAAATTTTTAAGATAAGATTTTTCAAAACATCATAATTATTTTGTTTTCTGTTGAATAATTGTTTTTATATTGAAAAAAGTATGACTTTGTTTTGATATGTTTAAAACTGTGTTGTTGTTAGTTTTCTAATCGGAACAATATTATTTTTTTTAAAACTATTAAATCATCAAATTAATTTGTATTGTTTTATAAAAGAAGAAAAAAAAAACAAAACGAAAAATATGTAGGTTAATAGTTTATATCTACAAATAAAAGTGTTCTTGCCTGCTGGGGGTATTTTTCAAAAACGTTTTGTTCTTTAGATATCCATTTATAAATTACTTAATTACTGATATCTATATTTGTAGATACATTTTATACTAACGGTGAGGAATTTTTTGAGATACAAGTAGATGTAGGCAATCGCTAATTTATTGTGAATCATCTCTTGATCTCAACTAATCGACTGATATTTTTATGGGTTTTCTTGTAATTGATTTAATTAACACTATCTATAGAAATTTTATCTTAAGATCTCTAAAGTGTTCTTTAATGAAGATAAAGTAGGAAAAGTGAAATTTTTTAGAGTTGAAAATAAGAATGTAAAATTTTTAACAAATTACTAAGTTATTCAGCAGAACATTTATTAAAGGAGACGGGTTTTGCTCTTTGAGAAAGATGTTTTTTTTATGTCTTTTCTGTTCTTAAAGTCACTCAAAAGAAATGGTCACTGAATTTAAAATGTCACAAATGTAATTAAAGAGCAATTAACAGCAAATTATCGAAATAATAGCTTATCAATTGGTGATTAATACTTAAATACACAAGCAGTTCATTATAAAATTTTGAAAATCAATTCCTCTGGTTTTAAAACTGTAAAATACATTTTCAAAATCAATTGTAGTGGTTTTAAAAGTGAATTACAAAAATTATCTCTAAAGCTATTTTATTTTATTCAAACAAAGTGTTTAATTATAATGTTTTTGAAAGTAAAAAACTATAAGACTATGTATTGTTGGTCAATGTCCTAATGTACATAGGTTATTCCAGCATAATTTCTTATTAAATTGTATTTAATTGTGTTGTTTTCTTTAAAGTTTAGGAAAAATGAATTGTCATTATAAATAAATAGATAAAACTCGTAAGATAGGGTGATCTTTGTTGCATTAAACAAAAACCAGTTAAACAAAAGAAACAACAAATCTTAATTTAATTGTTCAAAAAAATAAAGTATCTATTATTATAACTTTTAAAAGCACGTTAAAAACCATTGAACTTCTTTATTGTATGTGTGCCAAGTTAGAAGTAATAATTTTTATTTTACAAAACAGGTTTAGAAAAGTATTTAACTATGTCAATTGATGGATGAATAATTTAACAAAAAGATTTACATGACTTTGAACGTCGTTATTTATTTTATAGGAAATGATGATTTAATGTTAACGAACTTTTTTTATAAAGGGTGTTTCTGTTTACGTTGATAACCCTGTTTTTGTATTATTAGCTTTTTTAGAAATTTCGTTCAAAGGTAGTTTGTTTTAATTACGATCACCTTCCGGAATTGTTAATAATTCTTTGATATTATGCTTCACTTTAAATTACTCGCATATAACTTACTTCTGTCCAGTAACAGTAACCCTATCAAATCAAGGTTTTGAATAAAAAATGGTAACTTTTATATATTTTTCTAATAGAATTTTCTTAAACCTATAGAAATAGATTCTGAGGAACTTTAAGGTGTTTTTTGAAGTTAAATAAGATCAGTTTGTTGCGTCTAGTTTAGTCTAGATAATATAATAAATACAATTTAAAATTTTAAACATTACCACCTGCAAAGTTGTTTAGATTTAACAATAAATTTGATTTAAATAAATATCTACTAATATTGAAATCAATCATGTTGCAAACAGTATTTGTTTCTCTTAAACACCTGGATATTGGTTCATTGGATACATACACACTTCTATGACATGGAACATTATAAATGGTTGGTTCCGAAGCAATCTCGCAGGAACATTAATCCCAATTAGAGCTAAAATTTGTGAACAATCAATATAATTTGCTAATATGTCTCGAATGAACATAACCTCTGTATACTTTCCACGAATGTTAAGAGGCAAAATACCGAGTAGTTTACACCTCGTTTCATAGGTCCCATTGAAGTCTTTTCACTAGAACTCTCGTAAATCGTTTTTGGATCTTTTCGATTCTAAATGAATGAAACAAATATCAAGGATTCCAGATTACACTGCAGTATTCAAGATTAGACCTTACAAACGCAAAATATAACACTTTAAGGTGTGTGGATCGGAAAACTCCTTTGAGTTTCGCAATATGAACTGCCTTTAGTAACTAAAAAATCTATATGCTTTACAAAGTCAAGTTTTTTTTTATCAAAAATCACACCAAGATCTTTTTTAAAGGTTATAACGGACAATGGCATATTATTGATTTTATAGATAAAATTAATTAGACGATGGTTTCGAGAAAATGTTAGGCTTTGGCATTTGGAAATGATCAAATGTAAACAGTCCGATAAAACATCAAGATTTTGTTGCAGAAGAAAACAATCATGTTCAGATTTTATACAACGAAATACATTAGGATCATCTGCGTACATTAAACACTCTGAATTTAAAAACATATCAGGAATGTCGTTTATAATCAACAAAAAAAGACGAGGACCAAGATGGCTTCCTTGCGGGACACCCGATGTAACATATAGCGGTGCAGAAATTATGTTATTTATACGAACGTACTGAATACGATCCCTTAAGTATGAATTTAACCATTTTAAAAAGTCTGAGTGAAAACCCACTATATTATAGGTTCTTATTGGCCACGATTTATTTTATAATAATAAAAAGAAATCCCGTTCCCGTAGCATGTGCAGGACTTGTATCATAATTTAACTTAGAGTGTCCGGATGGAGCCAGTAAGTTAGTTGTAAGTTATATTTAATAAGGCTAGTTTTATGAATTTTTGTCTAACTTTAAAAAAATTTTTAGAATGATAAATAAAAATTATTTTAAGAAATAAAAGTGTGTAAGATTGTTATACCAGAGGTCACAATTAATCCAAGAGTAATTCTTGTGCTTTAACGAATAAGCCTTTCGGATTCGACTTAAAACTGTGGGTCCCCTTCATTCTTGATAATAATATACTCGCAAACTTAAATGGTTGAGTTTTTAAGTCACTGGGCCTTAGTACTCTCGCAATATTTGCAACCTTATTTATTTATTTATAACCCGCATGCAGGATGTGTAAACGTGTCAAACATTGGAAAAACATTACCGAGGGTTCATTTAACGGTAAAGAATTTAAAGTTGGCAATTCAATTTTAATTGTTGGCCACTTATTTTACTTTCAAGAGAATTGTTTTAAATATGAATAGACATTTCAAAAAGAGCAGAATGACAACTGAACAACATTTTCAAATTTTGCAAAATTTGTTTTGAAAAAAGAAAGGCTGGGATGCTACCCAAACTCAAGGGCGGATCCAGACTTTTAATCAGGAAGAGGGGGGTCACATACTTAACCTAAAGACGAGATTTTGATCACAGCTTAAAAATGTTTTTCAATGTTCTGTAAAGAAGGCTGACAAAATTCTATTAAGACAACGTTTATAAATCTTAACTTTATATTTACTATTTCATAGGCTAAGTCAAAATATAAGTTAGAGGCATGGACCACTATCTTATTTGCACGACTCTTTATATTTTAAAACATTCCAAGATTTCAACAGTTTTCTAAATATGCTCTATTGAAGAGCTCAAATACAATAGTCTGGTGAGGTGCTAGGTGCATTTCACGCAGATAAATGTTTAACTTGTCATTAGTTTAACGATGTAGTGTTACTTTTGTCGTTTTTGGGACATATGTATATATTTCTATAAATCGTGTTTTAATCTCAGTTCTAGAGCATCTAAAGTAATTTCAATTCAAAAAGTAGATTTCTTTAATTTTTAAGATCTTAAAAGTTTTTGTCTTCAAGACAAAACACTTTAAGAAAGCTTTGCACACTGCTGGTTATACGAACCAAAATATTTCCTGTATATTAAGATTTTAAAATGTAAATAAGTTTGTTTTCAAAAATTTCAACTCCAATTTAAAAATTCCAATTTCAGTTTTAAAATATTGTTGGTATGCAGTTATTAATAACTTATTAACACATGTTTTACATTTTAATTTTGTACACAAATATTTTACAGTTGGCAGCCAAATTTTCCTTATTTTTTGTTTCCGAGATTTTTAATCGAAAACCAATTTTTAGCAATTTTAGTAGAATTTTTTAAAAGTTAATACAAGGTGGATTGTTCTAATATAATTTTCTTCCGTTAACATTAAAATTTAGCACAGAATGAAGTCAAAATTTTCATTTAAAAGTGTTCACGTGTTATAGAGAACCAAACAACAATTTTAAAAAATGTTTGTAGTATTTTTTGAAGATTTTTTTTTAAATTTTTATGAAGAAATTAATTGACTGTTGGATTTTGATAAAAATATTGTAAAATCTTAAAAAAAAAAACAATTTATTATGAGATGAAAGTAATTTGAAACCAATATCTTTAATTTTTAAAAAGACATTTAGGTTAAAAACAATTTTTTAAAGTTTCAGTAATGTTTTTTTTTTTTTTAATTTTTTAACTTTTTGTAAAAAAAATTATAAATACATATATAAAAAATTATTTTTCCCAAAATTTTAACAGAAGTCAAAAGCGTTACTTGTCGCTGCAAACAATTATTTTGGAATTAGACTCAGTTTTTGTTCGTGAAATATTTAAAGTGACAAAAGTATTTAAAATAAAATCGTTAATTTAATTCAAAAGTATACTAGTTTGGAAATACAAAATGTTATTTTGTTTTTTTTTAACCACCGTTATTGGTTTTTAAAATATTTTTGCTCAACCAACATTTTTAATAACTTCCCATAGAAGTTATTGTAATGGGTCCGATTTGTTGAATTGAAAATTTTGACATTTCTCGACATTTCAAGGTTCAAGAGTCGAAATAAAAAATCTTTAGAAAGATGTCTGTGCGTGTGAGTGTATATACGTTCGCGACGTTTTTTAGTAGTCCATAGCTTAGGAACCAGAAGAGATATCAGTTAATAGTGCAGAAAGATGCAGAAAGGGCTTGGTAGTTTTTTTAGACCATAGCATTAAAAAAAAAAACGGATGAACATTTTGCATGGTTAAACCTAAATATCTCATGAACCAATGATGCTAGAGACTTAATTTAAATTTTATATTATATATAGTAACGAGATACCGAACCGATATATTTTTGAAAAAAAATTAACGGAATTTTGTATGAATCAAAAAAAAAAAACGAAAAAAACGATTTCATCTTCAAAACAATTTTGTGCAACTAAAAACCAAATAGACAGATTTCTTTTAAAAAATAAAAACTTAAAGAAAACAATACTAAAAGTTTTAAAAATTAAATTTCGACTCAAATGTATTTTCAAAAATTAAAGATTATTTTTAACTTTTGGAAACATTTTGAGAAAAATCGAATTGACAGTTTTTTGCAAAAAATAAAAACTTAAAAACAATTAATAAAAGTTGGTAAAAATTGATTTTCGACTCAAATATCTTTTAAAAACTTTTGTCTTTTAAAACATATTGTCAACATTTAGTAAAATTTTGAGGAAAACCGAAATTGACAGTTTTTTTTTTTCAAAATATAAAAATCTAAATAAAAATTTTAAAAAGTAACTAAAAATTGGTTTTCGACTTGGATATCTGTTCAAAACCCTGAGATATTGGCTTCATCTTAAAAGAAATATTATTTCAGCATTCGATACAATTTTGAGGAAAATCAAATTGACAGGTTTTCTTACAAAAAATAAAAAGCTAAAAAAAACAATACTTAAATTCGTTAAAAATTTACTTTCGACTTCAATAGCTTTTCAAAAATTAAAAATATTTATTTTATTTCACAGAAAATATTGTTTTCGATATTCATTAATTTTTTTTATAAAAATCCAACACTAAGGTTTTTCATAGAAAAATAAAATCTACAAAAAATAGCTTCCAAATTTGGTAAAAATTTATGTTCGGTTCTCGATGTCTTTCCAATTAATTTCATTCATGCAAATTGTGTTTGTTTATATAAGAAATAAAAAAGTTAAGAAATGCTACTTAAATTTGTAAAAAATTTTTTTCTACTAAAAATACTTAAAAAAATACTTTAAACTATTTCATTATATGCAAAATGTTGTTGGTTATTTTATAATTTTTAAGAACAATTCAACTGACAACAAGACAAATTGACAGACGGGATGGGAAGTAATCAGTGTTGGTCGCATCCTAGCCTCTTTTTTTTTAATTGATAAATTATAAAAAAAGTCTTAATCATTTTTTTGAAATTATTTTGCATCTTTCTGCGTTATTATCTGTTAATTTTTTTTATTTTAAATCGATATATTTACTAATTTTTGAGATATGGACGCACACACAGACATATCTCTTAAACTCCTAACATTATTACGTCTTATATATCAATTTTTATTCTATCATCTGGACTTTTGCCTTCTGAGACTTAAAAAAAAGTTTTTAAAAGTTTTTGAAGTTTTTGGAGAAGAATTAGTAAAATGGATTACACCATTGAATACTTAGAAATTGTAATTATTTAATGGTGAAATTAAATTTTAGATGTTAACATCGAATCAAAAACAACTGAATCGATTTTGTTGAAATTTTCCAACTGTGCTCTCTCACATTATTTTATTCAAAATAGTAAACTTGTTTATTTATATTTCAATGTTAATATTTTGTTAATTTTTCTCTCTCAAATTTAAAATAATATCACAAGTTTTTCTAAGCCCGATAGGAATTTCACATACGTATGAATATCGAATAAAATTACATTTGATTTCTTGCATGCGAAATTTATACAAAAGCACCATATTATGCTCGTACATAAGTGACTTTTTTTTAAAGCATTTCTAATACATTAAATTTATAATTACAGTGGCAAAAAGGAGCTAAAAGTCTTCCTTACCTCCTCTTTCGATGGATTCTCGCCATATTTTTCGTGGGATTATTTGCCGTTTGTATGTCACTGCAGTTTTTTGGTGGAAAAATGTTCATCTATTTAACAAATTGGGGATTGACCTTGTGTGTGGTGACAAATGTTATAGCCGCTTTAATTGTCACACAATGGTATTTCAATATTGGTAATATGCCAGGTGAAATTGTAAATAAATCCTTTGAATCGAAAACACCGAGACTATTGAAATTTTATTGGCTTGTTCATTGTATAACATTGCATTTGGCCTTGGTTGTAACAACAATGTATTGGGCATTTATTTATGGAAAGCAAAGTAAGTTTTTTGTTTTTAAAATTTTTAAATAAATTTAGTTTCAATGTGAATAAATTAAAAATGCATTGTTTTTTGTTTTTAGAAAAAGAAAACAGATATCCAGCGATAAGCTTCACAACACACACATTCAATTCGATATTTATGGTGGCTGATTTTATTGTGGTTGGGTTTCCGGTGCGAATATTGCATAGTTTCTACACAATGATGTTTCCTATATTCTACTGCTTTTGTACAGTGATCTATTATCATTTAGGAGGTTTGGATGAGTAAGTATCTACTTATACTTATGTTTATACATTTATCGTATTCAAAAAGAATTGTATATGGTGCTAGAAAATTTTGTTGTCACATGACGACATTAATTTTTTATTTCTTCTTGATGTTAGGTTTTAATTCCAAATTCAAAACTAGAAAATTTTGACATTCAACTTCAAAAAATAGTATTTTGAAAAGCAGAATTTTATGAAACAATTGTTTTTTATTAGAATATGACCGGACTCATGTTTTGTCCATCCGATAGAAATGTTCAATAGACACTAGGTAAGAATCGTCACCAAGTAATGCCTATTTATGAAATATCGAAAAATTATTTCACTTTCTTAATTTATAACTCAATATGGGGTTGTAATACTTTTTCATAGGTGCTTTTGACCGCACATCAAGAATGCGGAATACTTTACCCAGCTCTGTTTTTCCTTATAATTTTGATATTCAAAACTTTAAGAACATTGTGCATTAGTATCTCCTCTGTAATCCTCCCCTATTTTCATAAAGCTCGCACTTTGTTTAAATTTAAACATGTTAAGGGTATTAATAACCCCTTGAGTTCCTGTTAATTGTAAGAAAAAAAGCTTTAAGACCATCAGCCGATGAGACTTGGTTCTTCTTAATCTCAGAACATTTAAGACGATCTCCATTTCGGAGTTGTTATGATTTTGCAGACGCTGATTCTTTGTTACAGCTTGTTTTTTTAACCATTTCTGATGCAAAACCATATAAAGTTGAAGGTTTCTGTTTCCAATAAACCAATGGCCATTTATTATTCCACGAAGGACTTTGTTGTGGAAATAGAATATTCTTTTGTACTTGGTGTTCAACGCTTTTCTTTTTGATGTGATCTTTACATTTAAGCTTTGCTTTGCATTAAAAGTCATTCCGAGAAATTTGGCTGCTTTGGAGTAAAGTATATTTTCTACCGCTGGAAATTGGAAGATTATTTCTGTTTTTCTGTAGCTTTTGCAATGGCTTCATCCGGTGTTGATACTCACTGGGATGTCCCAGTGAGTATCAACTGAAATGGTCAAAAGGCTTTAGTACTTGAGTCAATTACACCTTACAAGCATGTTCATTCAAGTCTTTAGCCGGACTGGTCTTCAGCTACACCATCGTGCGGTAATATTTTCTGAAGTACGAGCTGTACGAGCCGAGCATGCTCTGGCGTTTCAGATCTCCTGCAGCCCAAGTTTGTTCAAAATTTTACACTAATAGTAACGTTCCACGATTGTGTATCTCTCCCCTGTTCAAATTGAAATTGAAAATTGTAAAAAAATGCAGAAAAATCTTGACGTTGTGGGTCGCAATCAACATCACCCCTTAAAATTTAACCACCCTTTTAATAAAAGATAGAAGGTTGGTTCTAGAATACCTCCATGCTGTACACCGTCTTAAACTTTCTTTAGTTCCGAGAAATAATGGTCGTAACATATGTTTTGTAGTACTGTCTTGAAAGGTTTCTAGTTTTGCACTCAAGCCCCTAATGCCAAACCTTGTTAAAGGCTTGAACATCGAAGAATTTAGCCAAGCATAATTGCTTTTCTTGAAGTACCTTCTCCACGAAAACCGTAATTTAAGGTACTTGCGGTCTTTCGTCGAAATTTTGTTTCTAAATCCAAAATAAATGTTTGGAATTAGTATTCTATCTCCTAGTATTTTGCGGAGCCTTTTCATAAGCGCATTTTTTTAAAACTCTTGCCATGTTTGGTATAAGCAATTTTGGTGGCAAGATGTTACTTCTGTTGGTGGCTTATCATGTATAGGTTTAATACTGATTTCTGCAATTTTTCAATGATGTGGTAAATATTATGATACCCGTTTATTATGAATTGGAGTTTTTTGAAAGTTATCGAAGGTTTTTCTTTCAAAACATGAGCAGGGATAGTTTTAAAATAACACATTCACGAGATGTTCAATAATGAGAGCAGATTTATGTATCATATTTATTATTGTGCAAATTTGACAAATTTTATTGACAATTTTATGTACAGTGTCGGTCAAAACTAAAGCACGAAATCGTTTCATTTTGGAAAAAGTCAAATAAAACTACAAATTAAGATATAAATTTTTTTTTATTTATTTTAAATAATAATATTATTGTCTTAAATTAACAGTATTTAGATTTGCTATAATTATTTACATATTTAAAATACTACACAATATTTAGAATTCTTATGAAAATCGATTGGACAAAACTAAAGCACATGTAGCCTATTTTAAAATAACTCATCTGTAAGGTCTATATTTTACAGTTATTTAATGAGAACAACAAAAATAACTTATATTTTTTTCATTGCGACTAAGAAAAGTGAATTGTTCACCATTCCGCGTCATCTGTTGTAAGCATCGTATCGAGATTTTAAAATGGCTCGCAATAAGTGCTCCGACGAATTAAAAGAAAAAATTGTGTCTGATTTCAATAATGGTGAATCAGTTACATTCATAAGCAAAAAATAAGGTATTAATCATTCAGTGATTTCCCGAGTAATTTCACGTTTTCGTGCTCGAGGAACAGTGCTAACTATTCATAGTGGTGGTAGACCGCGAAAAACTTCAAATCGCGAAGACAGAAAAATCGTCAGGGTTATTAAAAAAGATCCTTTCATATCATCGGAAATCATTAAAAAAGAATTGGGTTTAAAAATATCAAGCAGGACTATCCCTTGAAGAGCGGTCGATGTTGGCCTCTTATCATATCGAACAGCGAAAAAAACCATTTATTTCTGCGAAGAACAGACGTGCCAGACTTGAATTTGCAAAAGCACATTTGAACTGGCATGCGGCGAAATGGAGGACGGTCCTCTTCTCTGATGAATCGAAGTTCAATTTGAAAGGTTCCGACGGATTTCATACAGTACGCAGGCCAGAAGGTAAACGTTTAAATCCTCGCTATTCAAAAGGAACAAAAAAACACGGTGGGGATAGTATTATAGTCTGGGGATGTTTTTCCTGTGAAGGAGTTGGACCAATCCACAGAATTAGAGGTAAAATGGATCGTTTCATGTATAGAGATATCCTTAAAAATGTCATGTATCATTATATAGAAGAAAACATGCCATTGAGATGGATATTTCAACATGACAACGGTCCTAAACATACTGCTAAAGTTGTGAAGGATTGGTTAAATCAAAATAATGTTAAAGTAATGCAATGGCCAGCACAATCCCTGATCTCAACCCCATAGAGAATCTATGGGGAATTGTAGATCAGATCATTGATCGCTCCAATTGCAAAAACCAAGACTCACTTTTTCAACAGACTCAAAGTGTTTGGAATAATATCCCCAGCCAGTACATAGAAAACCTTATCAACTCCATGGTGTATCGATGTGCTGCCGTCATAAAAAGTAAAGGATATGCCACTAAATATTGAAATTTAAATAGTTTTAAAGATTGTGTTTGTGAAATGTGCTTTAGTTTTGTCCAATCGTTTTTCATAAGAATTCTAAATATTTTGTAGTATTTTAAATATGTAAATAATTATAGCAAATCTAAATATCGTTAATTTAAGACAATAATATTATTATTTAAAATAAATAAAAAAAAATAATTTTATATCTTAATTTGTAGTTTTATTTGAGATTTTTCAAAATAAAATGATTTCGTGCTTTAGTTTTGTCCGACACTGTATGTGTGGTCCTTTTAGCAGCTTCCATGGTTTCCATAATGTACATCCGGTTAAACCATCTGTCGAATCAAACAATAATTCTTTTTTTAGTTCGTTGCTCAGATCAAAATCGAAAATTGCCATTTTCATTTTCAAAATTTGGAAATTCGCAAGATTTTTTATTTCTGTTTCTCTCTAGTTCGAAATATTTGCGTACTTTCTTCCGCGTCCTGATGCACATAAGTTGTTCTACTTCACTAGCAATTTGTTCAATTGTTTTTATGGGCTTATAAAACATTTAAGATTTTTTTTGAATTAGTTTCATCGATTTTGTCTGTTCTTCACAAGTTAAGGATTATTTGTTTTTTCATTTCCACTTCACTCAATAAACACAATGAAAATTAAATTGAAATTTGAAAAGCAGAACTTATGACCATGGCCTTCTTCACCAAACATACCATATGGATGGATTGGAAAACCTGTAAAAAACAGACATTTTCGAAATTGAGATCATTCAACGTGTTAACCGTTAAATTAAAAATGCATGTTCTTTGGTAAATTCGTCAAAAATAAAAAACGTATGCCTATTGTTTTGCTTACTATTATTAACTTTTTAATTTTCAAAACGGTTATATATTTTTGTATTAGTAGTTGAAAACTTTTAAAACAAAACATTTTCAAATACAAATTTCACTTTGCATATTACTGAAAAGCTTTTCAAAATTCTTATATAATTTGCAAAGACTATTGTTTGGTGAAACAAAAAGAACAAAAAGAACTTTTCAAAAAAAACACAACTTTACTAAGGCCTTTTGCAACTTTAAATTTGGCGAAGCGTATTTTGCAAAGCGGAAAACTTTTCAATTCAATAAGTTCCTATTTGTAAATTTGCGTTTAGTGAATCTTGATTTGCAAAATAAAATTGCAAAGTTTTGAAATCAAAAGTGAAAGTGTTTGGTGGACTAAGGCACCGAATTTTAATCCGGCTCCAATTTTGATAGATAAATTATGACTTATTTTAGATATTACTGACAACCTTATAATTTGTTTTAACTTGGCTTTGTGACGTCAAGATGACTTTTCACCATCGGCTGTTTCAACTAAAAGACTCATAGCTGACTGAATTTGATGTAAAATACTGCACTACAAAGAGTTTTCTAATAAGAGGTTTAGTTTTGAATATTTGGGCAGTTGTCACTTTTGAACCTGCCATCTTTTGACATTGGACAAATAACAACAACTCCATTATTATTATTATTTGAAAGATATATTGAACACCATTCTCTGAGTAAAACCATAAATAATTCAATTAATTTCCGGGACATTCTATCTTAAATGTTGTGCTTTAAAAGTTTCATACTGTATCGGTTTTTCGGAAATTGCTGAGATAATCAACAGCATATACGTTAGATTATGCAGTCATGCGATACACATAATAATTTAATATTTCATTTTCTTTTTTATTTCAGATGTGGAAACCATTTTATCTATCCCATTTTAGACTGGACAAAACCTATAATCGGAATGACAACGTTTGGTGGAGTCTTCATTTTATATTGTATCTGTACAATTCTTACATTTGCTGGCTATCATATAAAATCATTTTTGCATAAAAAGCTCCAAAGTTTCCTTAAGACACACTCAAGTGATTTAGTTTAAGATTCTATGTTAATAGTTTTTATTATTTCTTTTTTAAATATATTTAGAGTTCCTTTTTGGTAAATTTAATTAGAGATAAGCTTTGGATTCTATTTTTTAGCTTAAGGCAGGAAAAGAAAAACATGTACTCACTTTATAAACCTAATTCATACATTTATATAGATTTTATGCTAAATATGATAAAGTCATATTTAAACGTATTTCAAATCATTTTATGCGTAAATGAAACAAAAGAATTTAAGCCATTTATACCTATTTACATTTAATATAAGTTACAACATTATGTATATTAAACAAATAAACAATTAAAGAACAATTTAAATATCAAGCTGTTGGACAAACAGACATATGTGACAGGTGGAAATTCACATAATACATTTTTAATTGTATTGCAATTTTATGCTGTAATGGAAGGCGGAAGTAAGTATCTATCCATATCGACCTCGCCAAATGATTTGGTAGTAACTTTCGAAAATCCTTTGTGTAAGGATGTTCAAAAGCCTCCAAAAGAGGCGATGAAGTGGCTTAAAAAACAATTTTTGGAAGAAAATATTTTAATGGTGAAGTGAGCTTTTGAAGTTTTTGTAAGTTTAATTAGATGAAAGTTTTTAATTTTAAGGACATTCGGCATCTTTTTATTTGGTAAAAATTTGAACTAAAAAAAATGTTTTTTTGTAAAATAACTTAAATAAACATACTAAATATAAAAATAAGAACTCTTGGATTCTCAGGTTTCCTATTTCATCTTACGTAAGATTTATTTTTACATGTTTCTAAAATATTCAATACCTTTTTTCGCTTTGCAATTAATGGCTGCCTGATATTTCAAAATTGATCAAAATTGAAAGCTCAATGCGTTGCAAAAAATAATAAAATTCGAAATTGGTTGCACTTTGGGGTTACGTTTCAAAATTGACTTATATAAAACATTTTCGCTTTAAGATAAAACCACACACGATAAAACGAAAATAAAATACAATAAATTGCTCACACGCGAACTTTCATAAAAATAAAGGTATAATTAAATCATAAAAGGTGAGTGTGTGCCAAGGTCATAATATTATTTTTATCGTAACCAATATTGATGATCCATTAGAGGCGGTACACCTTCTTATTATCGATCACAGTTAAAATTTGCAAGCATTTTTATTAATATTTTGTTTACTCTATTTTAAAATTTAACCTTTTTTGATTGATAAGTTTATACATTAATAAGTGCAATATTATTAAAACAAATATAAGCGCTTTTAAACGTATATTTTGATTTGCAACATATTTGTTGCCAATAAATTTGTCTTTTTGATGTTATGAAAAAGAAAATACGAATTATGGAAGATCCCCTTAAAAGAATAGCTCTTCTGTTTTTTAAGATGTTTTTGAAAAATCTGTTTGTTCTGAATGTGTTTTGGATATTAATATTTTGTATTTTATTTTTGTTCCCCAATTCATTACCAAAAGACGATGGATTATCAAATGGAAAACTTAAACTCTTGAAAAAAGAAAATTAAATTTAAATTGAATTAATTTAAATGAAATGTACAAATGTGTCGAATTTAAACATGTATTCAAAGAGTGTGTTTAAAAATATACCAGGTATTTAAAAATTTAAATATGTACTTGCATACAAGTTTGTTTAACATTAACATTAATTTTTCAAAAATTTGTATTTGAAAGTTTAGTGCTATTTTTTTCTAATTTATTTTGTATATGTATATCTAATTTTTAATTATAGTTTACAAATATTTTTGGTATGCTGCCATTTATATCCCATTAATATACGTTTTAGATTTAAATTTTGTTAAAAAAGATGACCCATTTTTAAGATATGGTATTTTGAAAAAAAAAATTAATATTTTTTTTAAATACAAAAAACAATGACATTTTTGGTCATAAAATATTATTGAGACAGTAAAAAATTGAAGAATTTACAAAAAATCTATACGTTTTGTTTTTGAGAAAATTCTAATTTTCGATTTCTGACCAACCAATTTGTATCGGCACTACTTTTATTTTTAATCTTAAAAAAATGAAAAAAAAACGCGAATAGGCGCAAGACCTTAATTTCCAAATTTGAAGTCGATCGACCAAATGGTTTGGGCTGTAGGACATAAAGATAGACGGAAGGTATTAGGGGACCCACTCTTTCGACTTCTCTAGCATCATAATGTCATGTTTGATATAAAAGATTTTGTAGTAGTTTTTTAACAACTATGGCGTTTCTGTGGCAATAACACTTGCAAAAAATACTGCAAAATTTTCTCTGTTATATTTGCTTTTTTTCAAGAAATATTTTTGTTACTGAAAAAGCTTACTTAAAAAAGAAGCCATTTTAGTTCTTCTATTTCAATACCTTATTGGAACCCCTTACAAATATTACCATTGAAGTTATTATTGTGACAAATATTATTGGAAATGGTTCCATCAAATTAAACTGAAGTGAATCATTAAATCATGTTTGACTACATACAAATCCAACAATAAGTTATCACTTTAGCAGATTCCACCATCTTATTTGATATGAGGTTTTAAAGAAAAATAAGCAATTTGTACAGTTAAATAAACATTTTGCCTAAGAATTTAAAAAATTAAACTAAACGTAAACTTGTATCATAAACTTGTTTATGCTGTCCTTTTGGTGTTCTAAATACTGTTGAAAAAGTCTTTCAAGATCTCGTCCTCACGTGCCTCATAAGTTATGGACCGTTTAAAGGAGCGAAAACCGTTTTTAAGTTATTACCTCCATTTCTATAGATCCAAAACCTTTACCAAAGCTGTCTCCTGTCAAACATACAATTTGCTATAATTTATTCAATTTTTTGAAACTAAATTAATAGTAAAAGAATTAAAATAAGTACAACAAAATTTAATTTTTCTTTAAAATGTATTTTATTAACCTGTTATCTAATTTTAACCATATCTTTTATCAAATTCAATAATAGTTTGGGCTTGGTTATGAACCTCAGCAACATGGATGGGTGCTCAAGGATGAATATCTGGAGACAATAAGTATAATTTTATCACTTTAGCTTTAAATGAATCATTTGATCTGATGTTTTATAATTCGAACTATAAATTTGGTGTACTAGCGTACACTACTGGTTGCAGAAAAAAAGGAGTTGATGTTAAGTTTTCAGGAATTCATTTTGTAGCACCCTTGTTATTAAAAATAGAAACGGTTAATATGCTGATGGGATGCTCCTTTTTACGCTAATTCCACTTTCTTTAGATCTAAGCTTTACCCAAGTTGTGAATAGAATTTGGTTTGATTTGTGTCTTAATTAAATTTTTATAGATAGATGGTAAAAAGAGGGCAAAGCTCAACATTATATATCTTAATATCTCTCATTCCCATGCTTGATCTTTGTTCGCCTAATTTTACTTGACTAATCAATATTTTTATTGATTTTCAAGCAGATCCATCAAACTATTGCGATGAATATCGAATTTTAAAATTTATTAATTTAAACAATGAATTAAACTGCTTATTAAAATAAAATTAAATAAATTAAATAATAAGTAAAATAATTCTTTTTTACAATTTTGATGTATTTCATTTTTATGAGACTCAAATTAAAAAAAAAAAACATTTTGCCGATTTTGCACGCAAGCCTTGTGTCTACAAAATTAAGATTCTGAAAGTCTGTAAGACGATGTGCAAGTTTCATTAAAAATATAAAACAAAACATTCAAACTTATGTTTTTAATGATCGCTAGTTATAATTAAATAATAATATGTCATGTTAAAAAAATCAAATTAAAAAAGGTTCGCAATTGTAATAATTTTTAATAATAATTAGTTTTGTAATCAAAAAAGTGAAATGGGTTCGATCGGAGTACAAGAAAAAAAGAATACCTTCCATTAAAACGATTTGGTTCTGAAAATTAAAAATCAACTGTTCCTTTAAAATATTAATATGAATGAAAAATAAAAATAAATTAGGGGAAAAGTTAAACATTAAATGAAAAAATTTAGTAAACACATCAAAAATATTTAAAAAAAAAAGTAGCTATGCTGATTACTTCCAATCTGTGCCCGTCTGTTAAAATTTCTAAGGCCTTACAAAAGAACCGTTTGTGTAACATTAAACAATTCAAAGCTAATATCTTTCTTTGATTGAAAACCATTTTTCGCATATTATTGCCGAGATATTTTAGTCAAAAACTAATTATTCTTAAAAATGTTTAGAAACATGTTAGAAAAATCGTTTTGATTTTTTTTTTCTTTTGAATTCAATAATTTGAAAATTCGACGTTTCAAGGTTCCTGAAATCTAAATCAAAGATTTTTAAATAGATATCTGTATGTGCCTGTGAATTTGCATTTGGACGTCTGTACGTCCTGAAAGCTTTTTTTCGTCGTTCATATTTTAATAACCAGTAGAGATATGGACTACACGTACATTTTTTGTATAGATAATGTTGGTAATGATTTGATGTTTCAACAAAATTCAATTAAAACCAATTTTTTTTTTTACAAAACACGAAACCCTAAAAAAATATCTCACACGAAATGTTGGTGTTAATATTACACCCAAAACGAGTCACTGATTTTGGTCCAGAGGCATAATTGGAACCGTTTTCTTCGAAAATGAGCAAGGAGAGGCCGTTAAAGTCAAAAGCGATCGTTATCGGACTATGTTTAAGGATTTTTTGTTCAATTGAAGAGGAGTAAATTTTAAACATTAGTTTTCAACAGAATGTCGCTACGTGCCACACAACCGCCCATTTAAAAAAAAATAAGTTATTTGGCGATCCCTATATAATTTTGTTTCAAATTTGAAGTTTTTTGATTAAAGTTATAAAAAGTAAATTGTAGGCTTTTATAAAATCAAAAGAAAAACAACATCTCTTAATTTTTGAATGGTCAAATTTCTTAATCATCTTTTTTTGAAAATTTTTGTGAAATATTTACAGAATAGTTCGTGAAAAGTTACATATGTTTTATTTTTCAATATATATCTTTTATTTTTTAATAACTACCAACAAAATCATTTAAGACAGTTTAAATATACACAATATTAATCTTTTATCAAGTGTAGATCCAGACTTTTAACCGGTGGTCACTTCTTTGACATAAAACCGAGTTTGTGAGCACATCTTAAAATGTTAAAAATGGAGGCTGACAAAATTAAAAATAACATATTATGTTAATTACAAAAAAGAGAGCCAATTTTTGTTACTTGATTTTTTAAAACACTGTTTTCCAGCAAGGTGTGGTCCATCTATTACATTTACATATGAAAACATTCTAAGATCCCAAGATCCTTTTTAAGAGCTAAACTCCAATAATTAAGAGAGGTTTTGGATATATTTCATGCAGAAATATTAGAAATTGATTAGAAAATAATATACGTAATAAATACGAAGAACGGTACAAAGATTAAGATGCAAAAAAGCTAGATTATGTGAAGGTTTGTTAGAACAATTTGATCTGTTTTCCTAGTAAAATAAAACAGATTTTTGGAATGATGTCTGTGCGTGCATGTTTACGTACGTTCGTACGTCCGTTCGTTCGCTCGTTTTTTACGATGTCCATAGCTCATAAACTAGTAGAGATATCGAATTCAAATAAATGTTGTTATAATAATGCAGAACGATGCAGAAAGGGCTCTCAAGAAAATTAAGTGAGTTGTTTTTTAAACCATAGCAGTTTAAAAAAATGCTGAACATTTTGGTTAACCCTAAATATCTTACGAAACAAAAACGCTAGAGACTAGAACTAAATTTTATATAATAAATTTGGTATCACGAAATATTTTATGAAAAAAAATCCAATTCACGGTTTTATTTATAAATAAAAAAAACTGAAACAAAATTGTCATCTAGAAACAAATTTTACGAATAAATTCAAAAATTTGAGATCATGGATTCCAAATTGTTTTGAATTATTAAAAAAAATATTGTTTTCAACATTTTGAAAAATTTTAAGGAAAATCGAATTGATATGTTTTTATTTTTTCCAAAAAAAAACCGAAACTAAAATTAACAAAAGTTGGTAAAAATTAATTTTCGACTCATATCTTTTCAAACCTTTGAGGTATTGGATTTAAACTACTTTAATTTTTAAAAAATCTTGTTGTCAACATTCAGTAAAGTTTTGAGAAAATCGAATTAACAGTTCTTTTTTTATAAGGAATAAAAACCTAACAAAAATATTACTCAAAGTTGTTGAAAATTGATTTTCGACTTAAATATCATTTAAAACCTTTGAGATATTGGATTTGAACTAATTTAATTTTTAAAAAATCTTGTTGAATTGACAGTTTCCTTATAAAAAAAAAACTTAACAAAAGTTAGTAAAAATAGATTTTCGACTGAAATGTCTTTTCAAAAAATTGAGAGTATTGCTCCCAGCTAATTTTTACTTATAAATAATATTGTTTTAAACATTCGGAAAAATGTTGAAAAAATCTAATTGACAATTTTCTTACACAAAATAAAAACCTAAATAAAAAATGTTAATAACTGATTTACGGCTCAATTATCTTTTCAATACTTTGAGATATTAGCCTCAAAGTACTTTTATCTTTTAAAAAATATTGTTGAGAAAAATCCAATTGAAAGTTTTTTACGAAAAATAAAAGCTTAAACAAAAACAATACTAAAAGATTAGTAAAAATTTACTTTCGACTCAAATACTTTTTTAAAATTTAAAAATATTGTCTTTAAACTTTTTTTATTTCACAGACAATATTGTTTTCGACATTCAGTAGTTTTTATATCTGCAAAAAATAGTACGCAAATTTGGTAAAAATTGGTTTTCGGTTCTTGATTTCTCTCAAATTAATTTCATTCGTACAATTTGTAAAAATTTAAGAAATGCTAATAAAATTGGTAAAATTTGTTTGTCGACTAAAAATCTATTTTACAAAACTATATTTTCAAACTAAACTATATCCTTATATGAAAAATATTGTTGTTAATTTTAAAACTTCTAAGCAAGACAAATCGACAGACGGAATGGAAAGTTATCAGTGTGGGCGTGTCCCAGCCTCTTTTTATTTTATTACTATCATTTTCAGTCTTTTTACTCGTAGATTGGAGCTTATTCTAGAAGACAAATTCTATAAAAATTAATATTATTTAAAATGGATTAAACAATACTTAACAATCGGAGAACAAATATGATTGTTTCATGAATTCAAATAAACAGGAGTTTTAAGCTACACAATTTCTTTAAACATTCAAAACTACTAAAATTTCAATTCTAAACAATTTTAAACATATTCACGTCAAAAAGTAGATTACTTTAATTTGTTAAGATATTACAAGTTTTTGTATTTAATAGATAATCAATTTTTAATACAAAAAAAAACCTGTTAAGAGAGCCTAACATTTTGTATTTGCGTTAAAAAAATAAGAAAGAATTGTAGACGAGTATTAAAAAATACCTTCTGCTCAGAATACAATTATTTAATATATTATTCGACAATTTTTCTTGAGAACCTAAATAGTCTTTCCTCAGAAATGTTCTTAATAAAATAATAACTAAAGTTTTGTATTCAAATTTGTATGGCTGATATGTATCCCCCTTGGGATCCTCAATTGCTCAAAAGTTGATGAATATATTGGCGCGATTGGAATAGACCTGGATTTAAATTCATACTGTGTTCTTGGTCTACAGTTCTCAGTTAAAAGTAAGACTCTTAGCCACAAATTGGGAACCACTTAAATGTAAATAATAAATAAATAATTTGAAATACAAGTCTGATCATATTCAAAAACGCTATACGATAAGGTTGGAATACGAGTACACAAATTTGAATTATCAAATTTAAAAGTTGGTTTTGAGGTCAAATTGAATAATTTAGAGCATACTTCTAGGCATTAAACACGTCTTAATCAGCCATTATTTAACTATGCGAAACTAAGCCAAGGGAAATAGGTAAACTCATCCATCTGAAACTAATTCCCTATCTATTAAAATTAATCCAAAAGACTATGTTGACACTTAGATACCCATTGTGGAAATATCTTTCTTATCACTTCACACATTTCAAACCCCCAAGCCCCAATAGAGAAAAGATAAATAAAAACTTCGAAAAACAACAACATATCATCACACCTGATAGGTACTTGAATGACTCTCAAGTTCTCAACCTTATAACAACTTGGATAAAAACAATAACAACTAATCAAAAAACAGAACAACACCAAAAACAAAAGAACAAAAAAAAACAATAACTTTAATGTAAACAATATTAAAATTTTTACAACAACAAAGTACCACAATCTGTTATAATTATTCTCACTCGTCGTCAAAACTGAGAGACCATACATTTTTATTGTGTTGAGTTATTTTTGGCCTATGTTTCACTCGTATAGAAAAATCTTCTTTCGATGCAAGTTTAAACTCAGAAAAACAGGTATTTTGAGCTAAAGGTAAAACCGCAAAAACCAACAGAATCCAGCTCACAACTCGCAAGCGCCCTGCCCTGACTGAGACTGAGAGTCAGTCTTGTCTGACTTGTTAGTCCAAGACACCAATTCAAACAGTTCGGTCGTTTAAAAGCTCTAATTTTTACTTACCTACCTTCTTGCAGCTTTGATATGGATGCCGGTTCAAGCCATCCATCAGCTAGATAGCCAGCCATTATAGCTTTAGCAGCCATGCAATTGTAAATACCGCGTTCCGTTCGTCTTGAGTGGATTTGGAAGCGTGCGTTTTGTTTGATATTTTAAAAGTCACAGCAGACGATATTCATTAGGCCTTGACGGCTCAGCTTCGTCGGTTTTTCAGCAAAGTTGTAAAAGAAAACAAAATATTGTACTTTTGACCCAAATTTTTGGGCAAAATATTGTTTTGAGTGGGTCTGTTTGTTTTTGACGTTTCATACGGAATTACAACTTTTAGCACGAGGTTAAGAGTCGTCCTTTGAGTGTTTTTTGTTGGCTTAATTGGTTTCTGAAATGAAATAAATAAATTTTAATTATGATTAAAGTGCTAATAAAATATTTTAATTGTTTTTAAATAAATAAATAAATTTTAAAAATTCATAATTTCAATAATTTGCTGTTTGTGTTTAAGTGAGCCGACATCCGATAGACGGTCATTGGATGGTGTGATTTGTGATTTGTTAACCTTTTTTGGTTGGTTATTAAATTAATTGATTATTCCAAGCGGTTACTGAACGATAACTTTGGTATAGGTAAGTGTTCTTTGGAATATTTTAATATTAGTAGGTTTTCGAATACGTGCTCTGAAATTAGATCGTTTAATTTTCTATGTCAAAGATAATTAATTTGAGTTCCTATAAATGTATAAACGGGACGTGTAATTAACAATCGTAAGCTGACCTTGTTACTTCTTCTTTTGTGTGTTAAAAGTGTAAACATAACAAAACGTTGTGTACCTATAATTGAGCTTGGGTGACTTACCTAATATTTCCGCTAAGTGCGTTGGTAAATGTCATTGGTATCTACATACACACAGGGTGTTGGCTTGTTTTTATCAAAAATAAAAAAAAAAAAAAACAAACTTAAATAGTTCAATGACATTTTCATTAAGTTGATAAAACAGAGTTTTATTATGGTTCAAGGCTAGTTTTTAATTTTTCTGTGCTTTCAAGGGTAAACAAAATTGAGACCGGTGTTCAGATACCGATCAGAAATCTCGATCAGGATTTAATTTCTCAGGTTACATTATTATCAACAGAAGTTAACAATTATAAGGACTTCCTTAAGAAAACTGAAAAAAGACAGGAAGCAATTCCTTTAAAACTTAAAAAATAAATCTTAGAGGTGTCGAATTTCGGAATGAAATGAAGCATTTTACTGAACTCAAACTTTCCAGTCTGCTTTTCGTTAGTGTATTAAATTTCACAACGTGTGGCGTTAATATGATTTTAGTCATTTTTATGTTGTTATAATTTTGGGTCAAATGTTTTGAAGGGCTTCATTCAATAGTGTTATGCATTTTATGATGGATTTAACAGACATTTTTTTTTTTTCAAAAACACAGGTTTTAAATCAGATACATTTTAAATTCTGACTTTAATACTGCACAGATAAATTTGTCCTGAGGCACCTTGATTTCTTGATGTGAAAAGCTTTAAACAGTCCTACACTTAAAAAGTTTCCAGCTTAAGGTTGAAATCCTGGAAATAATTGGTTGTAGAAAAATTTCAAGATCACCCAATTAAAATGCTGAAATTTGTTGAAATTATATAAAACTGAACAGCTTCCGTAATGCAATTGATTTCAATGTTTTGAAGTCTTTTCAAAAACAATGATTTTATTGAATTTCATAGCTGATGTCGTACAACAGTCTAAAATTTTGTATATATGTATTTGGTTTAAATTTTACTGACAAATGTTTCCCAAGAAAACAAAGTGTCCCCATTATTTTTATGATGATCACAATTTAGTGATTGATAAGTAAGTTTCAAAACATACATGGAGGCAGCCTCAGCTATATCAATTTAAATCGACTCAACAATTTTAAAAATGTTTGTGTAATGCCTGTTTATCTTTTCATTAACTGCCCTTCCACACATGTTTCGTTTATATCTATTAGTTTGTAATTGTTTGAAAAAACACATGTACCTATGAAGTCATAAACCTTAATTTGTTTTCGAACAACCTTCAAAAAATCCAGATAACAATTAAAACATGAGACCGAAAATTCTATTTGTTCAATAAATAATAAAAGAAATCGAATTGGTAACGGTTACCTATTCTTGTTTTACTCCAAATATGAGTTTAGTAAGTGCGCTAACTTATTGTTACTTTATTTTTGTATAAATAAGGTTTATTAGCTCAAGACAATTTAATATACTTTTATTTAAGTTATCCAAAATCAAAAAAAAAAAAAATATTTTTTATTGAAACAAAAATATTTTTCAATATTTTGTTTAAAAATTTGTAATTTTTAATATTTTTCGAAAACAAAATTTTGCCATTTCTCGACGTTTCAAAGGTCGTTAAAAATAGAGTCTGAATCCCTTTATTTCGAATAGTTTTCTACTATCAATTTTCATCTTTTTTGACATTTTGGTTATAGTTTTTAAAAAAGTCCAATTGCGTTTGTCAACACATATAAAAAAATTTCATCAATTCTTTTTTCTCTATACTCTTTTCTCAATATTGTCAACTTTTAGTAAAACTTTTTGGAATGTAATTTTAAAAATATTTTGAACTCAAGCATATTAAGAATAAAATTCAAAAACATCTGCCCATTTTCGTTGTATCAGACATTTATTTTAGGATTTAGCTTTGAAATTCTTACTTTTTTGAAATACTAAATACGTTTTTGTGTTTTCATAGAATTCTTTTAAGATTGGTGTTATTAAATTTTTTGATAAATAAACTCATTATTTGTGTTAAACTAAAAATCTTTTCTTGAATAAAGACCAATAAAAATTGGTTTCGATTTGATTTTTTCAAGGTTTCTTGAAACTTGAATCATTAATTCAGATATTAATATCTATCTTATGATGCATTCAATTTTTTTATGATAGAAACTACTATGAAAATTGCAACAATTTTGATCAGAGTTTAGTATTTTTAAACATTCATAGTAAGTAAATACAATAAATTTCAAAAACAATTGTTTAGTATACTTAGCATTGCGTGAAAAAAAATATTTTATAGAAAAAACATACTCAAATTATATGTTTTGAATGACACCATATAATTTTCTTGGGAGCGTTTTAATAACTTAATAAACGCTTTTTAATGTTTTTTTGCTAACATACTGATAAAATGCTTATAAGATTACAAAACACAGAAAAATAAAAATTCATATACGTCCATAAATGTGTATTAATTAAAAACTTTAAATGCAAACTATAAAAATTTCAAGTCGTGGAATTTTTTAATTATAATTTTAGAACTCAGTCATGTAAGGTTTGGTCTTGCGTTCATACATACAGGGTGTTTTTTAAAGGGGTATCGAGTTTGAAATGAAATAAAACTGAGATGATTGTTTTAAATTGACATGAACATTTTTTTATTTGAAAGATTATATTCTTGTATTCAAAATTAAATATGATTTTCATGAAAATAACTTTATTTGAATGATTATCTTACCTTTACCTTGCAAGCTTGTAAAACAATCAGCACATACAAATTTAATAAAAGAAAGAATTTAAAAATTAATAAATGTACACATCGAAATTCCATAAATAAATAGGCTGGCGTGCAACCCACACTGATAACTTTCGAATTGTACACTCTGTCGATTTGTCTTAAACTTAAATAAAATATTAAATATGTCAATAGTTTGTATAAGATAACAAAATTGAAGTCAATATCTTTCTTTGTTCTCCTAACGCTTAAGTCGAAAACCATTTTTATAAGTTTATTTAGTTGTTTTTGTAGGTTTTCGTGCTTTGTAAAAGAAGTTGTTAAATTAATTTATCTCAAAATACCTTAAATATAAGTTAGCAACAGTATTTTCCATACGGTAAAATTAGTTTGATTTCAATGACTGTTGTTGTTTCCGACAATCTTAGTCGAAAACCAATTTTTGTAGCATTTTTTGAAAGTTTTTACTTCTTATATAAGATTTTCCTAAGACCATTATCTTACGTTGTTACACAATTTAGCACAGAATGAATCGAACATCAATTTTCCCATTTTAAGTTTTTGAGTTTTTGTAATAGGTCCGATTTGAATTGAATATTTTGACATTTATTGACGTTTCAAGGTCCCTAGAATCTAAAAAAAAGACATTTAGAGAGATAACTATGCGAGGGAGTGTACGTACGTCCGTGAGTTCGGGAAACTTTTTTCGTCCTCCTTATCTCAAGAACCAATAAAGATATCAACTTCAAATACATTTTAATTGTGCAGATAATAATGCAATTTTGAGAAAAAAAAAAAACATTACTAAAGCTAGGTATAAATTGATTTTCGACTCAAGTATATAAACATTTTTTGTTTAAACCAATTTCATGTTTCAAAAAAATCAGTAAAATGTTTATAAAAATAAAAGTCAGTTTTTTTTCATAAAAATTAAAATTTATAAAAAACAGTAACAACAATTTTTATAAATTAATATTCGATTCTAGATATTACGTGAATAAATAAAAGTATGTACTTCAAATGGTTATTGTTGTTAGAAAAATAAAATCTTCATTTGTTTATATAAGAAATAAAAACTTTCAAAAAAATGCTACTAAAATTGGTAAAAATTCGTTTTCGACTAAAATTTTCGTAAAAAAAAATTGATTTTAAAATCAAGCTATTTCATCATATGCAAAATGTTGTCTGTAATTTCTAATTCATCTTCTAGAAAAAATCAACGAACAACTTTTTAACAAAACACGAAAACCTACAAAAACAAAAAAAACTTAAAAGAAAAGGTTTTCGACTCAAGTATTAAGAGAACAAAAAGAAAGATATTGATTCAAATTATTACAGTTTTAAACAAGTCAAATTAGACAGACGGGGGAAGATAATTATGGGTTTTTTTCCCAAGTGTTTTTGATTTATAGAAAGACACAGTTTATTGAATTTATTTCAAAATTATACTAATTTCTTATCGCGTCACATTATTTAATAAAGATAGATAGATACAGATTTTATTCAATTGAAGTAAAATTTACATTACACACCAAAAATGTTTACAAAAATCATTATAGCTGGCAATCGCCGTCTGCCAGATTGACAACAAAACACAATGGCTGTAAAAAGCCCTCAATATAATTACTTTTATTAGATATATAGATTACATGATAGATTACAAATAATTAAAAAAAAAACATTGAATAGAAACACAAAAAAATATGTTCATTCATTATAGCACTTTTATATCTAAGCGCAGTTTTGCAAAATTCGTAAAGATTGACAACATTCATTTCATTCAATAAACTTATCACTTCATCTTCCGATAGAAAGTCTTTTCTTAATACATTCCTTCTGATTTCTCTAATAATAGGGCATTTTCCCAAGAAGTGGACAATATCCTTTCTTTCTGATAGATTTCACATATTATACTCTAAGGGTAACTCAGGTCTGTGTGGAATGAAATTTAAATGTATTAGTTGACTACGTAGCCTGACCATCATAGAAATCTCACGGACATTAATGGAATCCTTAAAATAGTTGTTCTCTCCAACGTTATAATTTCATCTGCTGTAAGTTGTTCTGTAAAAAAGAATTAGACGCTTCAGCAATACATTCAGCCCTACTTATCTAATCAACATTGAAATGACTTCATGCAAGATGTTTTTAGCTGTTGTTAAATCCTCGATGGGTAAATTAAAATTAATTTGACATTCCTCAGCAAGATCTTGCCACTCTCGATACCAACTGTTTTGATCTTCTATGGCTATTGTGGCCACTTTGTTCACGAAACGTGAATCATTCATTCTAAAAAGGTTAAGCAAGAAGTCCGCTTGCAACTTAAATGTTTTTATAAACAAAGAAGAGAGACCCGTTTCCAGCATTATTACGTAGTTTGGCGTATTTTTCGGCAATTGAAATATTCTTTTTATATATAAAGTGCGTTAGGAGTTTTTCAACCAAATTGAACTTTTTACAACCCCATACCTGCGATCCATATAAAAGTATGCTCCAGCTACTGCTCCAAACACTTTAAACTTGCTACTATGTGCTATACACTTATTCATGAAGCATTGTTTCCAGGTCATATTAATAGCAGTTTTTGCCTTAACCAATTTCTCCTTCAAGTGTTTACTGTTTATCCATATTATTTGTAACACTAATGCCAAGGTATTTGTATACTCGCACACATTCAATATTTTCGCGGTTATAGCTCCATTTTTCATTTGATGCATTACGTATACCACCATTTTTAACAACCACAACCTTGGTTTTATCTGGTAAACTCTGTTAATCATGAGCTGCAAAGTTTCCGGTGATTGCGCAAACATGACTATATTATCTGTGAACAGAAGTGCCTTAGTCCTCATCCCTACGAAATCCACTCCACCCGGCAGGAAGTCTAAAAGGTAATCAATGGATAATGCAAAGAAAGTAGGGCTTAATGTACAACCTTGTCTCACTCCCGATGAATTTTCAAACCAGTCTGAAAGTTCTTCACCAGTTCATACAGCCCCCCTTGTTCCTCTCTCTCTGCCAAGCTCCTGAATATAGAAACATTATCTATTGCTGAATATCCTAGTCTAAATCCAGCCTGGAACTCCCTCAGAAAGTCTGCGGTCTCAATCCAACTAACAAGACGCTTATGGATCATCGTTGTAAATATCTTGTAAGATCAAATAACGATCCTTTTTTGTGGATTGGAAATATATTAGCATTATTTAATATATGAACATTTGTATTAAAGTCACTGGCGTTATTTGTTCGTGAGGTTAATTCAAATATTCTTGATAGTCCTTTCTGCATTATTATCTGTATAACAACATATATTTGAATTCGATATATCTACTGGTTCTTGAGATATGGACGACGAAAATAGATTCCGAAACATACGGAATTCCGAATGTACAAACGCACGTGAACACTCACAGAAAAATGTATAAAAATATTTTATTTAGACTCTAGGAAAATAAGACAAAAATTGAAATTTTTAAATTGAAAAATCGGACCGATTACAATAACTTCCTATAGGATGTTAATAATAAATGATCTCATAATACATTTATATATTTATAACTAATTAAAACTTGTGGTTAAAATAATTTTATTTATTATATTAGTTGATTGAAAAACTACCTCAACTTTGACCTGACCACTGATTTTGTTTTTAATTTTAAAATATTGTGAATGTTTTAAGGCGAAATCAATTTTTTCGACTCAAGTAAATAATTTCGTTACATTAAAATTGGCACAAAAAAGCAGTTAGATAGATATTTTATTTTAATTGGCAAAGATAAAGTTACAGAGTTAACAGTATTTTTAAGTCATTGCACAGCACAGAGATATGATATCAAATTTTGTTTTACTACTAAAAAATAATAATTAGTTTTTAAACATCATGTGAATATCTTAATGAAGGAAGTTTGAAGGAAAACATTGCAAAGAAAAACATTCATTCGAATTTTATTTATAATTATATCATAGATAGGGTTTGGTATGATTTAATAGAAACTAATTTCGAATGATTTATTTTATCAGTGAAAAAATAAATATATAAATAAATAGGCAAACAAAAATAAATAAATACACGAATTAATAAATAAATACATAAGTAAATAAATAAATAAATACAAAAAAATCAATTAGTTTCGTATTTTTAAATAGGTTCTTCATTAAGAATAAAATGATGATAAATAACTATTCCTTTATAATTTATATCGTCTATCCGAATTGACCTCCCAAACTAATTCAAACAATCTCATGATAAGATAAATCATACTTTAAACTTTTTTTTCTATCATACATTTTTCTACCCACTGTATGCATATTGAAATAAATTTAATTCACACATAATAATGCCCGCATCAGAAAATGATAACAAAAGTACTTACCTAGTTTTACCTGAACAAAATTGCTTTTTTGAATAATGGTTCATTTATTAGATGATAAAATTCATTTTCCGGGGTGAGAAGGGGCAACAGTATAGCAACAAAAAAAATATAAAAAAGTAAAAAAAACAATGAAAACGACATCAATTGTATTGTTGTTGTAAAATTAAATTACAAAAAGAGAGTCTTGATTTGCTAGTTTGCCTATGATTTGTCTTTTTTTTTGATTGGCCTTAAATGACCCACGCTAATTACGTTGAACAATTTCATATAATTGTCTGCCATTTCCGACAGCGTGTTCAGATGTTCAGTGGGTTGTTTGTGCAATCCATAACCTTTTGATATGCATTTTTATTTCAGGTTTTTATCTCACGTGGATTCACATCTTTTCAAGAATAAATCAGAATTAATACTACGAGGTTCAGTATACTTGCATTCGAAATAATAATAAATCAAAGTTGATTCCCATTGAATTTACAATGAGCATTACAAATAAAAGAATGATAAAGATAAAATACCTAAAGATAAAGGGGATTCAGTTTTGTATATTTATGAATATCCTTGATTGAGAATAAAATTAGTAAAAAAAAAAAAACAATGTTTAAAAATAATAATTTAATTACATGTGGTAAAATTTATTTTTACATCATCATAAGACGGGTTGTAACTTTAATTATTTTAAATTTTCTATTTCTGTACTGTTCGAGTCGAGACTTATGGGAACAGAACTGGTTTTGATTTACTTACCTCAAGCCAGCAGCCAACTGGCTTAAGCTATTATGCAAGTCTTGTCTAACGTATATACTACGACGACGCGAGCCACTGACGTCTATATGGAAATACCAGTGCAGCAAGCTTTTCAGAAACTCGCAAGCTGAAAAGTAGGTAAATGGCTATTTGGACTTTGACGATTTCCATAATTCTGTTTCTATACACACACAAAAATATCTTGTAACGAGAAATAGTTTAAACAAAATTACAAGAAAATTGCAAGTTGCAATTAAAATTGTACAAAGTTTCATTTTTTAATGATTTGCCGTTCTTTTTACTAAATGCAGTTACTGCAACATAGTAAAATTTCTTGATGGCCTTGATGGTACAATGTACGGTGAGCAATCTTATAAATGTAGATCATTTGAATAAAAAGACGATTTGTTAATTTGTTTTTGTTGAATACTTTAAATATATATATTTTATATCGTTTAACAATTTCAAATCAAGTTTATTTTAATGGAAAAAAATTAAAACATATTGAATATAATTTATTCAAATAAACGTAGTTTTGCAGGTATTTTAAGTTTGATAGAGACCCAGACAATTTTAAAAATAGATCTTGTGTTAATTAATACAAAATTATTTTTTATTTTTTTTTTAATTGCATATATTTTATGTAAATACTTATTTATTTTATGAATCAAAAGAGTTTATGGAAAAATAATAATGTATTTTATTTATATTAAAATATTTGATCTTTTCAAGGTTATTTGCCAAAATAGTAAAATAGGTTAATGGAAATGTGTTCTGTTTATACTTATAAGTGTTGCTTCGTTTCTTTTCAACTTTGATACTCAATAAGGTGTTTTGATTTATGAAAAAGTTGATAAAATGTAAATACGAAAATATAATGGGATGCGACCTCTATTGATAACTTTCTTTTGTTACAAAGAAAAACAATTCATTTTATTAACTTCCAATAGGCTTTTGTTGTAATCGGTTCAATTTGTCGGATTGATCATTTTTACTTCCCAACTTGTCAGGGTCACTAGAAAAAAAAAAATAAATTGGGTGGCGCAACAGTCCGTTGAGAACCAGGGCCTAGTGACTTACAACTCGCAACCATTCCTGTGTGCGAGTACTGTTTTCAGGAATGGAAGGGGCCTACAATTTAAGGCCGAATCCGAACGGCTAATTTGAGAAAGCACTTTTTCATGACAAGAATTACTCTTGAAGGAATTGTCAATTCCTCGCAAGAGGCAGTACCCGCGAAATTAATTTTTTAAATTAAGGTGACACAGGCAGGGATTGAACCCAAGACCCCTTGCATGACAGTCCAACGCACTAACCATCATGCCAGGGTCACTAGAAACTAAATGAAATTTTGAGGAAAATTTAATACCAAATTTTGTATTCAAATCTAAACAATTTACTAAGTAGCTATTTGCTAAGTGATTTCAAAATTTTGAACCATTCTGTTCGTTTGTCTAGGTAATAATTGCTTATTACCTTTTATTACACAACGAGTATCCAAACATGTCTAAAAAGTGATAGTTCGTGAACATAAACAAAACAAACACAAACGGATCTATTCATTGAAATTGCCAACTGTAGATTGTTTTTATATGATTTCAATTTGTAAGTTTAATACTTACATATATCACCCTTAAGTATATCTCTCCCCAAAAATGAATGTAGACATAGAATACTTGTAATTCGGGCGAAAACTAAGGGGCCAGTTAGAAGTTTTCATCATTGAAATCAGTTATTGGAATTTTATTTACTGTTTGGCGATAGCTTTCATTGAAAATTTCTGTCATTGGAAACACATTTCCTCATTAGATTCAAGTATTTCCTGATTAAAATAATACATTTAAGGTTAGAGTTGATCATTGAATATTCAACTAACAGGTGAGAATACAAAGAAAATTTAACAATTTTAAGAATCAGCTGTAGAATAAAACGATTTCATCATTGAAATATGAAAAATTAACAAATTTCTATTAGTTTTGCGTTAAATAATGTATTTTTTTAGTACAAAAAATCTAAAATTCGTCAGTTTTATTTTTACACCACAAATAACAAATGTAACTCTCTAAATTCCTTTTAAATGAAGAAAATCAATGATAGTTATAACTGGGTGCGACTAAGCCTACCATTTGTAATTTGGTCTATGGTCTTGTTTAGGTTTTCAAACTAAGAACCTAAAGAATGAACCTTTTCAAATTTATACTTAAGAGGCTTATAGTATAATTCTTCATCATTTAGCTCTTCGATGACTAAAGGCATCGCACTTTTCTGCAGAATTTCGACCCTTTAAATATTTTGAAATTTTGATCTTTCGGAAAAAATTGTATTATTTAAAACAAAAAAAATGTAGTTCAATAATTATACAAAAAATGGCTTAACTTGCAAAGACATTTTTTAGGATGTTTAAAGTTAAAGAAGCCTTTCCGGAATTCCGATTTTAGTAAAATGTTGAAAGTTTAAATTTTGTAAAATCATCTTTTCAAATTTAGCTAAGTATACACCGTTGGAAGATCTCCAAATATTTGCCAAACTATCAAAAGTCTTCAAATAGCCTCCAATTTGGTGACACTTGCCAATTTTCTATCAAGTGAAAATAATCCGTTTATGAGATTGATTTATTTTTTCCAAATATTAGATAACTTTTCGGTAGAAAATCGGCTGATAATTGACGACAGTTTTGTATCTTCCAATCACTATTTATTTCTTTAAATGGTTGGAAGACTTTATAAAACAATAAAATTGGAAGACTCATTGGAAGTAAATTTGTTTGACAGACGACAGATTATATACAAATTTATTTAATAAGTAAAGACAACAGGTCGTGCAAAAACATTTAAAAAAATATAAACAAAAAGTGAAATAATAATAAAGAAAGCGAAAACGGGTACCTTGTAAAGTTTTCTAATGCTTCCAATAGTTTTGTATAACTTTGTTTTCGTTATTTTGTCAAACGGTTACTTCTTATTTCTTTCGATTTTCGTTTTTTTCATACTCTTTCTAAATCGTGTAGGATTTTGTAGTTGCTTCCTGCTCAAAAACTTTGTGCCAGTTTAAAATTGGTTGATGTTGTTTGGAAAGAACATATTCCAATTTGACAATTTTTTTCTGTCACTTTTTACAGCTGAAATTGGTTAAAATGTTTTGCAAAATATTTGCCAATATTGAAATTATTTTCAATCGTGTATAGTTTTCTTAAGGGAATTGGTGAAAATGGCTTTAAGGTTTTCCTAAATCGGTTACAGTTTTGAGCTTTTGTTTTTAAAATTTGGTAAGATTTTTATAAACATACAATCAACATATTTTTTACAAGCTACTACTGGCCTTTAATAATTCTTATTTGTTTGGGTTAAAATGGTTAAAATAAGTTTTAAACCAAAACTGTGTGGAGTAAAAGCTGTAAAGCTATATGGAATATCAAATTCAACAGTCCAATAATCAGCAAAGTATATAGTATTTTATTAAAAAATTGTGTCTCAACTCATCATTTGTGTAAATAGTTTTTGAGATAATGAACTACGAAAAAAATAAATAACAAAATCTTAAACAAGATTTAGTCTTTGAAAAATACGACACATTTATTGATTTATACCATGTTTGAATATTGAGTAACAGCAAACATTTTTCCTTTTTTATCGATCTTTAAAGCAAATTAATATTTAAAATTCTGCCAACAACAAAAATAATTATTAATAAAAAATACATATGTTCATTGAATAAATTAAAGTCAAGACTTTTCCCAAAAATTATTGATAAGCACTTTCGACACTTTCGTATCATAATTATTGTTTGAGTACATTAACCGCTCTGGTCCTTTTATTATTTAATTTATTAATATTTTGATTTATATGTGTCAATTTTTTTTTGAAATTCAGTCTACCTAATTTGATAAGATTACAAAAGCTGTCATGTTTTGATATAAAAACTTTTAAAATATACACCACAGACACAATGAGAAAGATATAATTTAAATAGGCAATTAATCGAATTTTGATTTGTTTTGTACAAGAAATCAAAAAAATATTAGTGTTGAAAACAATGCATTAAAAAAATGCATTTGGTAACTGTGCAACTGGCTACAAAGCTACAAATGTCTTTTAAAACATTTATTTAACGATAAAAAGTTTATGGTTTCCTTAAATAAATCACAACCTTATAACGCTTGTTGAACAAAACAAAAAAGATCTTTACCTATCGACGTTGAAACTTAAAAAGTGTATAGCTCTATTTTATCTGATTTTAAAAGAAGATACGGAAACTTTTTGATATATAAAAATGTTAAATATATAAACAGGCATTTACAAGATATTTTTGATTAAAATAGAAATTAATTTCAAAAGGACTTAAGTTTTTCTAAGCCAACATATTTCATTTGAACTTTTTTTTTCAACATGAACATGTCGTCATTTCCATCAAACCTATCGTCTATCTTGAAGAAAAACTAACTCAGGAAATGTACGAAAAAAAGAACCTTATAAATGTTTTATTTAAAAATTATATTTTATCTTAACATTGCCAAAATGTGACTTCTAAATTCCATTTCTTTTTGTTTAATTCTTATATGTTTAAAAAAAACTACTTTGATGTTAAGGAAATCTAAAGAAATTTTCTCTTAAATACTTAAGACGAAAAGGCTTTTAAAGAAATCGGAAAGTTGGAAAAAAAATATTTTTTTTTTTCAATTACATACTTTTGAATGTAATTGATTAATTTCAATGACTAAATACATTCAATAAAATAAGACCAATTATTTGCAATACAATTGCAATTATTATATCAATTCATTCATTCATTTATTTATTGATTGTAGATTAAGGTACAAAAGTATTACATCTTACCTACATTCTTAAGAGTTTAAGAACTTAACATTTTGTTCTTTTCAGCTTTCATACATTTGAATGCAATAAAAAATAGATGAATATATATTATATTAAATTAAGGGAAATTTCTACAAAACAAAACCTTTATGTAAGCATTAGTTTAATTGAAAACAAATGTAATGGATAAAATCATTACACAAAATGTTCAGCTCTTCCTCCTTTTAGGGAACAAAATAATGTTTATCTTACACAGGCAGAAAAGGCAAATATCTTCGCTCAAACTTTCAACCGCGACCATTCAGTGTCCGCTCATTTAGAGAGTTCGAAGATTCTGTAATTTTTCACATTAATTCCTAACAAGAGTTTAGTAAAAGGCTTGCTTAAGGACCTGAAAATAAAGAAATCTCCTGGAGATGATGTAATAAGCAACCAATTATTAAAAGTACTGCCTAAAAAAGGTGTAACTTTTTCAACTTTTATCTTCAATGTTTGTATTAAACACTTTTATTTTCCTGAGCAATGGAAAGTATCAAAGGTTACACCTATTGCCAAGGCTGGAAAACCTAAATATAGCTAATCAAGTTATAGGCCTATAAGTCTTCTACCAGGACCGACTCTTGCAACATATTGATGAAAGTAGCATATATCCAATTGAACAATTCGGATTTAGAGCAGGTCACTCCAGCTCCCACCAAGTCATTAGATTTAAAAAATATGTCAAAAACAATCTTGTTTTAAAAAATTCCACGAGTCTAGTTTTGTTAGGCATAGAAAAAGCCTTTGACACTGTTCGGCACGATCGACTCATCTTTAAGCTAATTTTGTTGAATTTTCCACGATGTCTTACCCAAATAATTAGGAATTTTTCTGAAAAACCGAAAGTTTTTTGTTATGTCTTCTTTATTTGACATTTCAATTGGTGTTACTCAAGGATCTATTTTGGGTCCCATTCTCTTTAACGTTTTCTTATCCGATCTTCGTAGGCTTAAAAATACTGAAATTGTAATGTTCGTGGACGACAAGTGTTTTTGCTCAAGGCGCATTTAACTACTTACAGTGTTCCCTCGATAAAGTAAGTTTCTTAAATTAGTGGAAAATTAAAGTTAATGTCGAAAAATGGCATGCGATTTAGCTATAAAGACATTTTGTTTTTCTAAATCTCAAAAATAATAAGTTACTTTATGTTTGATGCTTTGAATCAATAAATAAATAAATAAAGAAATCAATTACCTTGCCTGCACTTAAAAAGTATTTCGCTTAAGGACTTTATTAATCACATTGCAATTTTTTTTGCGATTACATGTAATTAGTAAAAGCACTTTTTTAATTTCAATTTCAAGTAATTAGAATTTTAGAATGTTCATTTTTCAATCACGAAATCAAAATATTTTCAGCTATGTAACGTGTGATTGTATTGAAAAAAAGGTCAACTAGTAACTACATATAATTAAAATGAAAGTTGAAATGAATAACAAAAAGTTATCATTGTTTCCTAACTCTGGCAGAAATCCTAAATTTTATTCTTAAATTTCTTTCTTTTTAATGCCATTACAATGAACATTATGGGATATTTTTATAAACAAAAGCAAATTTCTACATTTGTTTTTGGATTGGGCTTTCAACAGTTCAAACGTATCTAAGCATGAATCACGGTAAAGTATACATTAAAAAAACACAACCTAACCTGCTACAAGAATCAAGACATAAATGACTTTGCTTGAACTTTCATTAATAAATTATCTGCAATTAAAAAAGAAAAAAAAACACCAACTTTTTCCAGTTTTCATTAAATTCTCAACAATGTTTAACTTTGAATGTAATTTTATAAAATTCCCGGTATAAAATTAATTTATTAAATTTCCATGAGTAATCAGATATACAAAAGTTCTGATTTGTTTATTCTTAAATTGACGCTTATTTACACAAGAATTTTGGGGATGCACTGTCTAGATTAAGTTTGATTTTATGACGTAGGCCGTCGTCACCAAATATAGGCAGACGAGTATGACTTCAATTATTATCATTACTGGAAAATGTTATTTGTTAGAAAAAAAAACATCGATTGACTGTGACTCATGATGTTAGCATAAGAATAATCCAAGAATTATGATTGCTGCTTACAGTTATTATTCCTTTAAACAACTCATTTGTGGGATTTCCGATTCGCTAAAAATGACATCGACACTAAAGATTAGAAATACGTAGGAAAGAGGTATATAAAAGATTGCAAGTAATGAAAGAATTAAATTTGATTGCAAGCCTTCAACAAGATATAACGTTATATAATTACAGTGCAGACAAATTTCAGGATTCTATACTTAACTGATTACAGTGATAAATATTGTTTATAACATTAAAAAAGTCTAATTTAAAATCCAATAAAATAATGACCTGTTGTGTAAAGTAAATTTTAAATACCAAAGTAAGTACGAGTGGAAGATTATTAATATTTTTGTTTGCTTTTGCTCAACCAAAGATAGAAAGCTGTAAAGATATATCGATAAGATCTATCTTTGAAATTTAGATGTCATTTTTTGAGTATAACTGCTGGGGGTCTTTTATGTTTCCGATAAAAAAATAGGAAAACAATATTTATTCCTTTTAAAAATACTTATATCAACAAATAATGCAATAAATCTGTCCATAATGTTTTTTGATTGTTTATTAATAAATTCTTTACAGTTATTTTTATTTATTTATTTAATATTGATAATTGTGAAGAATAACAAATTAAAACAATTGAGGTTTATGGATGTTTTGTTTAGTCAAATGTAAATACCTACATAAGGTGCAGCGGTGAGAAATCGGAACAGAACATTTCGAAGTCTTGAAAGTTTCGGTTGAATTGAAGCTTGTTAATATTATAAAATATCTTCCCACTCAAAATGTGAATTAAGTGATTTATCATTAAAATAATGTGTATTCTGTTTAAAATAAAGTTATTATTAATTTATTTAAAACAAAAAACTTGGGTATAAGTTTTTCTGAAAATTTGGCATAACGAAGATAGTAGCAGAAGAATAGAAGTAAAAATACTATAATATCATCATATTAATAATATAAAATTAATTATAATATAACAACAACATTTTTAGTATCGTACCACTTATGTAATCGCAGTTTTCGAGTGATAGGTTGGAGTTTTTAAAAGTTGAAATTTGTCTAATTCTTTGGAGAAACATTTCATTATGTTTAAATTTCAGATCTTAATATTTCAACAAATGTTTGCTGTTATATACAAAATTTTCGCGGAAAGTGCAACAATATCTATAAAAAATATTTTATTTGACTTTTAAAAGCTTAACTAAAAAAATGTGTACAAAAAATAAAGTGTGCAAAAAATTTAAAAATTGTTAGAATAAATTTGTCAAAAATTACTAGAAAAATTGAAACTGTTTAATCAAACGTATTCTTAGTAAATGTACCATACACAATGGTTTTAAATTTGTTTCTTCATTCTAAAGTTATTAAAAACTGAAAAAATGTAATTTTCGATTTTTATAAATACAATATTTCGTTTTCAATATCTGAATTGAATTTGAACATAAAATTTGTAACATAAAATAGGAAGAAATTGTAATCGTTCCGAAAAATTTCTAGTCGTTTCAAGGGCTCATGAATATAAATCAAGACTTCTTACACAAATACTTTTATAAAAAAGTGAAAATTTAGTTGATCTGAAATATCTCTAGAACCCATAGCTCTGGGGACTTCAATTAAATTTGATATCATTTATTATGACGACATAATAAATTGGTTAAAATTTAAATAAAAAAAAGAAATACGTAATACCTAGGACACTTTGCCAGAAAAAATCATATAAACAAAAAACTAATTGTATGCATCAAATATTAACGTTTTTGACATCTGGTAAAATTTCTGGAAAAACTGATTGACAGTATTTTTGGTCAAAAAAATAAAAATATTACAAACTTATAATTAAAACTCGTTAAAAATTAATTATCGTCCAGAATATCCAGGTTCAATCAAAGATTGACCTACAATTTATAATCTACTTACTTTGTTCTTAAGGATTTTTACGATCTTTTAATTTTTAATATCTTTTTATTACAAAAAAAAGAAGAAGAAAGAAAAAAAGAAAGATGCGACACATACCGATAACTTCCCATCATTTCTGTCCATTTGTCTTAGTTGTTTTAGTGTTGGGTTAAAAAAGTTGTCAGTTGAATTATTCTTACAAATTTTAAAATTCCCAATAATATTTTTCATATAAAGAAATAGTTTAGTTTGAAAGTCAAAGATTTTTAATCGAAAACAAATTTTTAATAATGTTAGTAGCATTTATTAAATTTTAAAAAATTGGATGAATTAAATTAATTTAAGAAATATAAAAAACCGAACATTCATTTTTACCAAATTTGAGTACTTTTTTTTAGGTTTTTAATTTTTGGAAAAAAAAACTTCCAATTAGATTTTTCTCAAAATTTGAATGAATGTTGACAGCAATATTTTTTAAAAGATAAAAGTAGTTTAAAGCCAATATCTAAAACTTTTGAAAAGATATTTGAGTCGACAATCAATTTTTACCAACTTTTAATTTTTTAAGTTTTTATTTAAAAAAAAACTGCAAATTCGATTTTTCTCAAATTGATTTCGAATGTTAAAAACAATATTTCTTATAAAATAAAAAAAAATTGAAACCATAATCTCAAGTTTTTGAAAATATATTTAAATCGAAATTCAATTTTTACCAACTCTGAGTGATGTTTTTGTAGGTTTTAATATTTTATATAAAAAATACTGTCAATATTATTTTCTCAAAATTTTACCAGATGTTAAAAATGTTATTTTTAACTGCACAAAATTGTTTTGGAGATGAAATCATTATTGATTCGTAAAACTTTCGAAGTGATGCATTTTCTTTCAGTTTATTTGATTTATAAAAACAAACTGTTTTTTTTTGTTCTTTTTTTCGAAAATATACTGGTTTTGTACCACTTTACATTATATAATATACAATTTAATTCCGATCTCTGGCCTCATTCGATCGTAAGACATTGAGGGTAAACCAAAATACTCACCTTTTTTTAAACTCCTATGGTGAAAACCCCACCCACGCAATTTTCCTGAAAGCCCTGTCTGCATCTTTCTGCATTTTTAACTGTATAACAAAATTTATTTGAAGTCGATATCTCTTACGTACGTACGCACACAAATACAGAAATCTTTCTAAGAATCTTTTATTTCGACAAATCGGTGGTTTCTTATTGATTAATTATTTCTGGAAAAAAATATTGAAAACAAAATAACGGTTCAATGGGAGTACTCTTCTGAAGCTTAACAAAAATATTTTGTTGACTAAAATAAGCCAATTTAAAAATAAATTAGAGGATATTTTACAAAAATCTATCGGTTCTTTTTTCAGAAAATTCGAATTTTCGATTTTTGACCAAAACATTTGTATGGTGACTATTGGTATTTTAAGTCTTTACAAAAAATATGAACAAAATAACTCCAAACGCTAATAAATGTCCAAGTTCGAACCCAATCGAATTAATCGTCTGGACTGTGGAATCTAGTTGGGGGACCAACTTTTTTCGATTTCTCTTTCATTGTATTGTCATGTTTGATCCAATTGATTGATTCGGTAAATCAAAAACTGGTCAATATTTTGTTACGTATATCAAATATTATACCTAATATATTCTAAGGAACAGCATACTAAAAATACGTCTTAACAAAATTTTAAAAAATGAAGGTATACAAAACAGATACAAAATCTGTTGTCAAATTTGTTTATTGAAAGTGGAGTTTTTTTGAAGACAAATTTATAATTATATTTTTAAATCTTAAATAAAATGTAATATTTTTAAACAGGTCCTTTTGATATACGGGCAAGAGCGTGAGCCAAAGTCGTAGATTTTATTTATTTTTATCTTACCTTAGGAAGCTACTATAAACGGTCCGATTTGTCGAATTGGACATTTTTGACATTTTATCGACGACGTTTCAAGATCCTTTGAATCAAATGCATGTTCACGTAAGTTCGAACGTACGTACGTCCAAAAAGCTTTTTTCGTTCAAAAAATGCTGCTAAAATTGGTAAAAATTGGTTTTTGACTAAAAATCTCCTTAGCAGAAATACATTTTGAAATCAAACTATTTCATCACTTGCAAAGTTTTGTAATTTTTATTAAATATTTTACAAGAATTTTCAAATTATTTATTTCACAATAAATGTTGTTATAAATATTTTGTTAAAGTTTTTAACAAGAAAAATCGACAGAAGGGAAGGGACGTTATCAGTGTGGGTCGCATCCCCGCCTCTTTAAAAATCTTGTATTCGTTTTCAAGTGACCGGACGACTACTTGGGCAAAATACTTCTGCTATTTAGTAACAAACTATACAATACAAATAATAAATAATTTGTTAAAGAATTCAGAACCTATTCTTTATATACCTGAGAGATTTATCTATTCTAAACTGAAATAAACCTTTTTTGGAAACATAGCAAAACATAAATATCTTTTCTATTGTTTTTTCTTGCAAAATAAGCCCAGTTAGTCCATTTTCACTAACAAAACTAAATAATATCAACAGTAATAGATTTGTTCTTTCCGTAATGGAGAACACACATGATTCCAAATGCAGAACTACTCAACAAACACAGCCATCAAGACACAAATGCAATATCAATCGTGCCAAAATTTGAGAACGAAATCACATAAGATCCATTCGAGGCTCGTATAAATGTCAAAAACCTATCCATAGTGAGATTCTACTCTAACTTTTATCGTTGTTATTCTCACTATGGATATTGTTTTTGTTATTCGTGTAAAATTCTACTTTACTATAGATAGATTTCCCAACAAAACACGGGTAAGAATTGTAATTTTTCATTTAGACTACAAAAAATCAGAATGTCAACAAATTGTGACCCAAACAATAACGAATTTTACTGAACTTTTTAATATTATTTTGTAATTCTAATATTTCTGTAAAAAAACCAATTCAAATGCCAATCATTTTAAATAACACGATTTTTTTAACAAAGTGTAAAAGTAAATTTAATACGTATTTTTAAATTTTTAACAATTTCCCAAAAACATCATGTTTTTGTTATTGGTTATGAAGATATCATCAAAAAAACATAAACTGGTGATGTGAATAACCCCAATGACGGTCACATTGTTATTTAGCCAGCAGTAACCTTGTCCAAAAGAAACAAAAAATAATAACACCACCTATAAGACAGTAAGACTCATCCACAAAAATAAACTCTCATGATAAATTAATTAACTTAAAAACAACTTTCAGAGAGGTAGTTAAAAGACTTTTTTCTGATTTTTTAACAACTCCAAATTATAATGGTTGCCCTTTTTAGAGTTTTTTTTTTTCAAATCAAAAGTAATCAAAAGTCACATTTTAAGAGTTAAATTTTTTATTTTTTAATAAATAAAAAATATTATTACCCAAAAGTTTCACTCATTTAAATTTTAAATTTATTATGTCTTCTGATATTCACATACCTTATCTACCTTTAAAGAGTGGCGACTTCATGCGAGACAGAATGTCTCACATATTTATGTGTAAGTATGTTTCGTTAGGTCAGACAACATTACAACAACATTCAAACTTCAAATTGAACCCATAAATTTAAAATATGTACAATAAACGCAATTACATATTATTTCACAACCAACAAGTTCAGGGTTATAATAAACATAAGCCTGAGTCTCACATCGCGTAAGGTTCTGGTTACAAAAAGTTGCATATTGAAATTATTATTTCTTAACACGCACACGCATTGGCTATGAATATTATTTCATTTGGCAACGTTAATAAAAGAAAACTATGAACGAAACTACGAAACTGAAATGCTAGACATATTATTAAACAACTCTCGGCCGAGTGTCGAAGTTTATTCGAGCTTTGGCAGCTGAGTTGAGTATGTAATTAAAATTTTTTCCATCGACATTGAAATCAAACTGCAATCTAAGCTTGTAATCTTCTATACATTTACATAAGTATATTACAAACATGCTCAATTTGATTAATTTATGAATGTAATGCAATTTGTGGAATTGAAAAATTATGAAAATTAAAAAAAATGGAATCACCCCTCCGTGACAATGTGTTTGAGACATTGCCGTGACCAGGATTCGAACCTGGGTTACCACGGCCACAACGTGGGGTCCTAACCACTAGACGATCACGGCTACCGGGATGACTTGAAAACACTTGTGTAAAAATCATTGTAGAAGATGATAACTAAAATGTTGAAATATTTGAACATGCGCTGCGCATTTTTTGAAGCCACTAATAGATTTTTGGTTTTTGCTTGAAGTGAAAGTTGGTCTCAATAAATTTTGATAGCCTAAAGCAAAATGTGTGGAAGTGAGTAATCATAAATCAAGTAAAACCCTACAAAAGCTAGACAACTCTACAAAAATACTCAATTGAAATGAATTAAGTGTTGAAGTACCTACCAAGCCACGTTTGGTTGATGAAAACATTAAAAATTAGTAAAGAACATTTTAGCATTATTGAATCTTTTTTGTAAAAAGAAGCTTTGTTTAGTAAATAACATCATTTGACTACCCACGTGTGTTAAGAGTTTACACATTTGTTGAAAAACTTGATGATTTAATGTACACGATTCTCAGTTTATTTAATTTTAAATGTTTGACTGTTAACAGTCGACTTGTTTTTTCCTGAACACCGTTTAATTTAATAAATACGATTTAAAATCATGAAAATGAATATAAAAATGAACTAGCATGGTGTTCAAATATGCTTTTCGCCCCCCATGTAATGGTTGGGCTCATCAGAAGATGACCATTACACCTTGTCTTGAAGCAAGGAAATAAAAATAGCTACAATTTATCTTTTCTGAAGACTTGTAGCAACCATATAATTCACACTAGCTCTATGTAGCTCATATTATAAAAAAAATATGCGTCAAGACAAGGTGTAATGGTCATCTTCTCATGAGCCCAACCATTACATCATGGTGAAACGCATATTTGAGCACCATGCTCGTTTATTTTTATATTAATTTATCATGATTTTAAATCATATTTATTAAATATGAAATAATGTTTGTTACGAATTTGCACTTTTTAAAACAATTCTTAAAATCTTGTTAGAAAATAAAAAAACAACAATTGATTAGCATAGTTGATTTTGTTTTTGAAAACACCAAAAAACTCTAATTTACATTTTTAGAGAATCATAATGAAAGAAAGCATTATTTCGAAAACTTCCAACAAATCAATGCTAAACTTTGGAGACATGTAAACTTTTAAAGTAAGTTTGAAGTTAATTTTCAAATGAATTTAATATTGAAAGCAATGTTTTAAATAACATTACGTAAGATTAAAACCAATATATTTCATTCTTCTAAAAGTATTTGACAATCAATTTTTAGCAATTTTAATAATTTTGTATGTGGGCTTTTATTGTTATTGCTAAAAGTGCACACTTTATTTTTCTTAAAATTAAACCAGAGTTCAAAATTTCATTCTTCGTATTATTAAGTTTTTCCGAATGTATTACTTTTGTTTATTACTAAAGTATCCAAAGTATCCAATACTAATTACAAAAAAGATGGGATAGGGTACGACCCACACTATTTCGTCTGCCGATTTGTCTTACTTAAAAAGTTTGTAGATATTCGTGTTTTGTTAAAAAAATTGTCAGTTGAATTATTCTAAAAAAATATTAAAAACTACCAACAATATGTTTCACATGATGAAAAAGTTTGATTTCAAAATTTATTTTTGCAAACGAATTTGTATGAAAAATTTACTGAATATCAAAAATAATATCTTCTAGGAGATAAAATTAGTTTCCAGCCAATATTTTTAATTTTTGAGTTAAAACTGAATTTTTTACCCCTTTATTGTAGGTTATTATTTTTTGTTAAAAACGTCTATTAGACGTCTATATTTTTATTAAAATTTAGTCGAATATCGAAAACAGTATTTCTTAGAAGATACAATTAGTTTTACATCATAAATTTTTGGGAAGATATTAGAGTCAATTTTTTCCAATTTTTGTTAAGGTTTATATTTTTAGTTAAGAAAATGCCAATTCGATTTTTTCCAAAACTTTACTGAATGTTGACAAAAATATTTTTTAAAAAACAAAATTAACTTGAAGCCAATATCCGAAATTTTTTTTTAGGTTTTTATTTTTTTATATATCTGTCAATTTTTTCTCAAAATTTAAACAGATGTCAAACACGTTTTTCTTCGCCGCAATACAATTGTTTTAAAAATAAAATCATGTTTTGGTCGAATACTATTTGAGGTGTCAATAATTTTTTTTTGGAACGGAAATTTTTGTAGGCTAATTTTCTATTCAAAATCTTAAAAATAAGACAAACAACAAATAAGATTGCTTACTTATTTCTTGTGAACAATATTTAACATAAAAGTAGATGTTAACAAAATATTACTCATACGCCACAGTATGCACACTGTTTTTCTTTAGAATAAAGGGATTAAAATTGTATAAAAAGAAAGTAAAGTTGCAATTTTTTTAAGTGATGTTGTTCTCAAATTGCAAGAAGAAGAATTAAGGCCTATAAAAAGTTAAAATTGACTTTTCAGATTCTAATAAGGAATTTTATATTTTTCTTCAGAATTGTTGACTTTAATTTTAATTTTAATTTTAACCTAATGCTTGTTGGTAACAAATTAGTAACTTCTGTTTTTGTTAAAAAGATTTGAAATCTTAACTAGAATGTTCAAATTTTGTATGAGACATACAAATTGGAAGCCAACATTTCGTTCTTCACATAATAATTAAATCGGAAAATGTTTTTTATGAGTTTCTTGTTGTTTTAGTTTTTCTGGTAAAAAGTTGTCAATTGAATTTTACTAAAAAATTACTAAATATAAGCAACAGTATTTTTCATTTAAATAAATAAACTTAATTTCAATATCTGCTTTTGTTCTCAATATTTTTAGCAGAAAACACAGTTTTATCAATTAAGCGGATTTTTTCTTTAAAGTTTGTGTTTTCTATACAAACTCAAGTTGATATCAAAATTTTGAAAAAGAACAAAAAATGTTATCTATTACCGAAATATTTGAATCTTAATACCAATTCTGTGCGGAATTGAAATGAAAAAGCGGAAAATTGAATTTTTGACTCAATATTAAAAACAAAACGATAAAACTAGTTTGAAGGCAATGTCTCAAAATGTTGCCAAGTTATTTGTGTCAAAAATCAAAATGTTACAACATGTAAAGACCGTCATAAAATTATGATGGTGTTAGTTATTTTTTGTTCGTAAATTCAAAGAGAGCAATTTTTAAAACTTCTTTTTACTGGTTCTTTGAAAAATTGAAATTAAGTAAGTAAGTAAGTAACAAATTCATTTATTTATATTCTTATGTATACAGTTTTATAATTTTATCAATTGATAAGCTATGGCTTAGCCTTCAGCCTGGTTAGCAAATTTGAAATTATGTATATTTATTATAAACTTAAAAAGTTCTAAAGCTTCAAAAAAAAAAAATATTTCACTAAGCATTTCATATATTCCAAATTAAAAATTTTAACATTATTAAAATTATTAATTCGGAAGTCCATAATAAGAGTTCAAAATCCTATAATTTTGTAATACAAATTAAATTTTTCCGAAATAGGTCATAAAAGACAACCTTTTCACTTATAAATATTATTCGCACAAAACATAATTTTATTTTTAAAACAATTGTTTGCAACGAAGAAAAACGTTTTTTACATCTTTTAGGTTTTAAACATTCTAAGATTTCAGATTCTTTTAACAAAAAAAAAAATATGTAACTAATTTGTGAATAACAAGCTTTGGGTTAAAATTCAAATTAAAGACAACAATTTTGAAGAAAAACATAAAAGTCTTTATTAGAATATGAAAAGTCAATTTTACAATTTTATAGGCCTAAATTTATACTTTTGCTATTTGAGAACAACTTCAGTGAAAAATATTGCAACCTTTACTTTCCTTTTATAAAATTATAATCCCTCGATTCTAAGTAAAAACAATTTGCATACTGTGGCGTATGAGTAATATTTGTTTAACATCTATTTTTTTGTTAATTGTTGCAGACCATATTTGTTTCTTTAGATACCAATGCAATATTTATACAGCAGTGCTTTAAACAATACAACTCACAAGAAATAAGTAAGCAATCTTATTTGTTGTTTATCTTACTTTTAAAATTTTTGAATTGCAAATTAGCTTAAAAAAATTTCAGTTCGTACATCAAAAGGCGAACATAAAAATTTTGTCATTGTCATTTGAATTTCATCATCATAATTTGGCTGAAAAACAATAAACCCCAATTTATGAAAATAACAGAAAAAAAAACAAAACAACTACATTAAGCAAACAAAATGCGACTGAACTGTTATTAGCAATTGGAAAGTCCGATGCAATAGACATGGAATAAGCTAGTTACTTACGACTTCCCAAACTTCTACTGCTTTGGGTGTAGAAGCTTTTATGATAACTTTTTTACGTGTGAAGTTGTGGTTTATTTATAATTGTTTTAACAAAAAAGTAATTATAAATTAAATGACCAAATGACCCCATGTGATTACTCCAATTGACCTTTTCAAATTACAACACCCCAATAGCCGTGATCGTCTAGTGGTTAGGACCCCACGTTGTGGCCGTGGTAACCCAGGTTCGAATCCTGGTCACGGCAATGTCTCAAACACATTGTCACGGAAGGGGCTTATATCTTTTTTATAAATTGTTCTTTTTGGGTAGCAACATTTAATACAATAGATACAATTTATAATAGTATTAAAACTACAGTTTCATCATTGATTTTCCATATGCAAAGAAGTTAGAAAACAAGATAGGTATAATTTATTTTTATATTTTATTGTTCAATGATTTTGTGATGCAACTTCTGTAGGTGTAGGCAACTAACCTAGCTGCCAAACCTATATCAACCGTAAGAAAGCAAAAAGCCTATAATTCAGTGTGGGGTATCTACGAGATGGGAAAATTTATTTAATTTTTTTTATTCATTGAAATTAAGATATTAGAAAAATAATAAAAACAAAACAACAATATTGCACCACACACGCAATCTGCCTTTTATTACAATTACATGCTAATTTTGTTATTATTGCGAGAGAAGTTTAATCATTTTCATGATACCCACCTTTTGCATCTAATTCTGAATCTGATATATAAATTTAATTATACCTACTCCCAGATCAAACTCTAACTGTAGAGGATGTGGCTACATGGTAGATGTTATAATGGGGTTCTATCATGTTGTTATAGAAGCTCACAGTTATAGCTACATGCTTAATTAAAAAGAAGATATTTATGAGCTAGGTATAGGCGTCTATATTTGTAATTATTTTGACACTTGTATCGAATAATTGCTTGGGATTGTTTTTTGAAATTATTGAAAAGAGAGTAAAAAGTTTATTTAACAATGTGTTTAGGAAGTAGTAATTTTGGTAATATTTAGATAGTCACTAGCGACTCCAAAATTTCAAACCTTTGCTAATCCCCTCTTAATTGATAAAAAAGCATCCGAATATATTTAAAGTTAAAATTCGTAAAAATAAACAAACTTAAACGGACCTATTGTATTATTAGTTGGAGTTTTCAACTGTCAATTGGACCATTTTATGCACTTAATTCTTCAAGTTCCCTTAGGCCTATACTTATTGGAGCAAAATTATCCATTATCCAGTTCCTCAGAGCGACTTAGCCAAGTCTTCCAATATTTCAAAATTGAAAAGAAAACTATTGTAGCTAACGAACTATAAATAACACAGAAGTAAAATTGGCAACATATTTTCTCGGGTATAGTGACAGATGCCGTATGGATTAATCAAGTTGCTTAAATTTAAACAAGCCGTTCCCTAATTTAAACTTCACCAAAATGTTAAGAGATAAAAAGATGTTAAAATTGTTTAAAACAAGCTTAATCGCCTTTTGAGCTTAGTAAATTTCTCAAAATGAATTTAATATTTTACAAAATCATTTAAAATTGTGCGAAATTGTTTTCATTGGTAAAACAACTCTACAATAAAAATATCCTTTAAGAGAGATTTAACAGAGGTTTTAGAGAAATTACTTCATAAAATCAGCTTTTTCACTTTCACGTTTGAACAGTTTTTCCTTTTTGTCAAATTCTCACCGTTTTAAGAATTTTTGAAAAAAGACTGTTTTGTCACAAGGTTGGAGTTAAAAAAGAATTTTTTAGCCCATTTACAGTTTTTTGAAGTACAATATTTTTAAATCAATAAAGTATCATAATAATTTTGTATTAAATCTACATAGGAAAATATGTTGCCTATTTGTTAAAGTCTTATACAATATTTGTTCTGGTTTGCAATGATAGTATGTTTAACCATGTATTGGTTTCTTTCGACAGACCATTCCTGTGTGCGAGTACTATTTTGTGTGGGATGGAAGGGACCTAGAGTTTTAAGCCGAATATGAACGGAAAATATGAGAAAGCACTTTTCATGACTAGAATTACACTTGGAGAATTTGTCGATTCCTCGCAAGAGGTAGTACCCATAATCATAATCATAATTTTCCTTATTTTTGTAGCACAGTGTAATTTTTGAATACAAAAACTTTCATTATAATGAACTTGCTTCTATCGAAAAGCGTTGAACTGTAATTAATTGTTAAAATAAATTTTAATAAAAACTGGATAAGTGAGTAACCCACTTTAATTTAAGCGAATTAAATTTCTTGAATGCATATAAAACTCATCTTATAAATAGTTTTTGCTTAACTGACTGCCCTAACTATTTACCATATCCTTAACGATTTAACTTTAAGAAAGTTTTTTAAAGCACACATTCAATATCTGCTGACATTTCCTTTTGTTTACGAATTTCTTGTGTTTTATGCTTTAAACATCAAACATAATAATCCTAATAAACTACAATTCAAGGACCCTAATTTTTGTAATCAATTTTCGTAAATTTGTCTAAATATATATAGAGATCAATTAATGTGTGCCCCTTAGTGGTTTTTTTATAACTGCCATATTCGCATATATGCCCATAAAAACGGTTTCGTGAAATAACATGCAGTAAGGTAAGGATAAATTTAAGGATATAGGCTATTTCACTTTCGTAAAGCGTAATAAAGCCAATTTCCAACAATATTGGTCACATTACACTTAAATAAAGTCGATATTTGGATTTATTCCAATCTTAACAGCATATGGTTTGTCATAAACCCCAAATCCTATATTGTGTCTAAGCATGGATTTTGCACACCACACCGTACAAATATTTTTGCCTTATTTTTAATTTCCCATAGGAAATTTTGTAATGGGTCCGATTTGTCAAATTGAAAATTTTTACATTTCTCGACGTTCAAGGTCCCTAGAGTATATATATTATAACGTGATATCAAAAAAGTATATTTTTTGAAAAAAAAAAATCCATTTAACGTTTTTTTTTTATAAATCAAAAAAACTGAAAAAAAATTTGTCACCTCCAAAATTTTACGTCTGAAATATGATTTCATCTACAAAACAATTTTGTGCAACGAAGAATAATGTTTTTGACATCTGATAAAATTTTGAGAAAAATCGAATTGACAGTTTTTATATACAAAATTAAAATCTAAAAAAAAACATTACAAAAAGTTGGTAAAAATTGAATATCGATTCAAATATCTTTTCAAAAACTTGAAATTTAGGCTTCAAATTTATTTTGCCTTATAAAAAATATTGTTTTCAACATTCTGAAAAATGTTGAGAAAAATCGAATAGACAGTTTTTTTTTTACAAAAAATTGAAAACCGAAAAAAAATAACAAAAGTTGGTAAAAAATGATTTTCGACTCAAATATCTTCTAACTAACTTTTACTTACAAAAAATATTGTTTTCAACATTAAGACAAATTGTGAGAAAATTCGAATTGACAGTTTTTTCATCAAAAAATAAAAACCTAAACAAAAATGTATAACAGTTGGGAAATATTGATTTTCGACTCCAATATCTTTTCAAAAATTGTAGATATTGGCTTTAAACTTCTTCTATCTTCCAAAAATATTGTTGTTAACTTCCAGTAAAATTTTAAAAAAAATCGAATTGTAAGTTTTTGTACAAAAAATTAAAAACCTACAAAAATTTAACAAAGTTGGTAAAAATTGACTTTCGACTCAAATATCTTTTCAAATTTTTTTTTATTTTATCCTATAAGAAATATTGTTTTCAACATTCGGTAAAATTTTGAAAAAAATCGAATGGATAGTTTTTTTACAAAAAATAAAACTCTAACAAAAAAAAACAATACTAAAACTTGCTAAAAATTTACTTTCGACTAAAAAAGCTTTTCAAAAATTAAAGATATTGGCTTCAAACTTATTTTATTTCACAGAAAATATTGTTTTCAATATTCAGTACTTTTTATGTAAAAATCCAACATTCCGTTTTTTCATAGAAAATAAAATCTACAAAAAATAGTACACAAATTTGGTAAAAATTGATACGAGTACATTTAGACAAACTTTTAAGCAAGACAAATCGACAGACGGGATGGGAAGTTATCAGTGTGGGTCGAATCCCAGCCTCTTTTTTAAAATAATTTGGCCTTATTCAACTTTTTCCAAGTGCAATATTGCAACTGCTTAAAATTGACATTATTTCACATTTGTAAAGTGCAACTTGCCCGATTATCAAAAGTTGGCATTTATTCACTTGACCGTATCTCTTTCTTTAACTTACGTAAACTTTTGTTTTGTTTGTGTACGCTATTTAACAATTTTTGTTTATTTTTTCAGAACAATAAATCATCACAAATAAATCAAACTATCATCAATTCAGACCTAAAAAATTTATTTCTTTTCTGTGAAAATATTTCAAGGCATTTAAAGACAAAAATACATAAACAAAAATGACAAAAATCAAACAATTAGCAAGACCAATTGCAAAAGAATTCCATCGTGATAGTTGTGGATTTAATCACACTCCAGCAGATGATTTCGTAAAGTCACAAGTAAGTATTTCAGAAACTTATAATTGTTTTAAAAACATTTAAGAAAAAAATTAATTTTATGAGATGTTATTTCCAAATTATATAAATTTGTATGATTAACTAAGTTAAAAATAATCCTTTTCTCTTATTATCCTTTTAGTGGCAAAGTCGATCGAAAAGCGTCATCTATCTTATATACCGTTGGATAATTGGATTATTCTTCGTGGGTGTAGTTATCGAATCGATATTATTCGGTGGTTCTGGATATCACTTTTTTATTTTCCTAACAAATTGGGGTATTTTAATGTGCATGTTTACCAATTTGTTAGGTGCAGTTTTAGTTAGTATTTATCATTTTCATCCTGAATACGAGGGTAAGATGAGAATACTAAACTATCCTCAATAAATTGATCATCTTTTTATATTCAATTCTCTATAGATCGATTATTAAATATGGAAACATTGACGTGTCCATTCAGAATATATTGGGGTATGCATATTACAACCTTAGTTGTATCTATTGCTATAACAATTGTTTATTGGACTCTTTTATATGGACGTGAGTATATTATTCAAAAATAATCCTAATTTTATTTTAAATTTATTTCCTTTTATTGATTGAATTTAGCTGAAGTACCATTAACTGCATCGAATATTCTTACACATGCATGTAATTCAGGATTTATGTTCTTGGATCTTTTAATTGTTGCCTATCCAATTCGATTGCTACACATTTTCCTGCCATTTACATTTGGATCGATTTTCGCTGTATTTTCTTATGTCTATTATGTTGCTGGAGGACTTGATCAGTAAGTATTTTCACAAAAAAAAAAGAAACATCCATTTTATTGAGATCTTGTTAACGATCTGCTTTTTCAAATTAAATTGCATATTTTTAGGTAACGATAACTTTTCCTACGCACAACAAAATAATATAATTTATTTTGGGCTTGAACCATTTGTTTATATTAATTTTTTGACATTACTGTAGTTCGTTTACTTTGTACTTAAACCAACAAAAAATTTAAATTTTCTGAAAATATTAGACTTATTGTCTACCTTGGATTTTAAACCTTATCGTCAAATGTTAGCCATTTTTAGCAATTTACTAAGCTTTAAACTTGTATTACCTAATTATAAACGATTTTACTATGTTTTAAAAATTTGCTTAAGTTAAAATCACGAAATTCATATGATATCTCTACAATTATTCTTGTAAGAGAAGTAGATGAGATGGTCCAGTCAACAGTTGGTGGAAATTCCAATTAAAAGGTCCGTTTAAGCGTATTTGATTTGTTTGTTTTCACAAACTGTCACTTTTTAGACATGTTTGAATGCTCGTTTTTAATAAAAGGCAATTAGTCAAAACGAGAAGAAAGGTTTAAAATTCTTCGAGCCCTTAAGTAAATAATTAAATATTTATCAAATTGCTTACTAGTTAATTGTTAAACCCTTAACAATAGATTGTTTAAAATTCTGCGCCATTAAATTTTGAAATGAGTTACAATTAACTGAAATTAAAATTTTTCGAATTTTACAAAAATAAAACAATACTTTTTAAACGATTAAATTTACTTAAATTCGAATCTTTTTAAAAAAATGTTTTAAATTTAAATATGCTGAAGACAACCAAAACCATTGTTTTTTATCCTTAGCTGTAAATTTTACGATTATAGTACAAAGTTCAAGTCTTCGTCTTTTATATACAGTTTAAATCGTTTCTGTAAACTCTCATTAGGTACGAGTCTTCTTTTAAATCTTTATAAGATATTGAGAAATCTTTTTCTTTAAATATGTGCTCAAAATTTAAAATACCCATTTTCGACATTATTTTTTATACTTTTGATATATATTTTTAATACCTGTTATTATAGTCTTCTTTAGAGGACAGATAACAAAAGCAAACATTTTTCTGTCAAACCCAATTTAGCTTAAATCGTTTAGAGTTTTTCAAAATGTATGTGAGACAGGTTAAATCGAACAACTTATGAAGTTTTCTTTTTAATATTATAAAATACTATACATATTTTAACTGAATTTTGAAGATAAAAATTATATATTTGGAAAATAATAGCAAATTTTATTTTTAAAAAAATATCACCTGAATTTAATAGCAGCAAAGATCCCCTCTTTGATTTTGAAAAACGAATGTCTGAAAAAAAAGAATAATTAAAAAAAAAAATCAATTGGATTGCTAGGAACAATATTTGTTTGTGTAACTCTTTTGGGGAACTACGTTTTATAACAAAAACAAGAACGAAATATTGAGATTTTTTTTCGACAAATCAAGTATCCTAGTGGTTTATTTCTGTACAAATTCTTACGCCAAGGGAACTCTGGGAGTGAATTAATACTCAACATTTTTTTTTTTTCAAATAATTGACGCGATTGCATCTTGACAGACTTTCGGAATTATTTTAAAAATTATTTAGAAATGCTCAAATTCAGTTAATATGTTCTTAGAAAAGGTTTGAAAAATATCTTTTAAAATATAGATATAAAAATGCAAAGTATTTGACTAGTTAAGGCTTAAGACACCAGTTTTTTAGAAAATTATGATTTTTCAAGATTTACTAAAGTTTTAAATAACATTAAATTTTCTATCATACAACATGAAATAATCAATTGCAATTACTTGTAATTGAAACCTTTATTTTTTCAATTGCTTAACGTTTAAACAAAAAACAAAATTTCAATTTCAATTACTTGCAATTAGTTTACGTAAATATAATTGAAAACAAAGGTAATGATCAAAAAAGAAGTGATGATTATTTTTTTAAGTAATTTTTATCGAAAAATATAGTAAAATATTACTTTCGTCAGTAATTATATTTTGTGTTACTTTGAATTAAAAAATCTAATTAAAGGAATCAGAAATATTTATTTCTGATTTAAAAATGCTTTCCCTCATAAACTTGAATATAAATCCATTGTAATTTTCAATTGCATGTTATTAGTATTTTTCAATTACAGTTGCATGTAATTGAAATGTATATTTCAAGCATTTTTTTTTAAACAATTTTTTTTTTAATTATAAAAGATTTGGCATTCCTTAAACTAAATTTGCTCTTATTCATTAATATTTACTCTAGTTTTGAAATACTGATTGACAAAAACAGCAGAAGTATCAAACCTGTTGTATTAAGTAAATCTTAAATGATGTAGAGGCTATTTAATATCTTATGGTCCAACATGTATAAAAAGTCAAAAGCTTTAAAAAACGAAAACTAAGACAAAAAATCATAAAAGGTGTTTTCTTTTCTTTGTGGTTTTTCTTAAAATACGAAAGTTGTACGTGCGCATGCAAAGATTTCGCCAAGCTGACTTTCTTTTAAAGGTTCTATAGTCTTTTTTATAAACGTAAATTATATAAAGACATATTTGCCTTTTCTCAAGAAGTATGTAAAATTAAAGAAATGTACATAAAGACGAGCTTTGTTTTATGGTTCTTGAATCCAAAGTCGAAAGAATTTTATCGTGTCAAGATTTAAAAAAAAAGTATATCTCAAAAACGAGATCTGATCGAAGCTTTTGGAATCTGAATTCGAAATCAGCATATCAAAATCTATTCGAAAAGCATGATGTTTTTTATTAGTTTATTTATGGTACAATATGTGAAACTTATTAATTTAAATTAAGGATATCCTGAAGAAAAAAAGAGATATTGAGAAGATTGAAACTGAATTCAAAAGAAAAAAACAAATTATTCCATAAACTATAACAAATTAAGTTGAAAAAGATTAATTTACTTGAAAGCATTGCTTCGATCTTGTGAATCTGCTATTGGAAAAAATTTCAATTATAAATTACTTGTAATTGAAATGAATGTCTGGTACTATAAATATTTTTCGTTTTATTTTTATCAAATTACTGTGTTTCTTCTTACGGCATTTAGCTTCCATTCATATTTTTTAAAAATTATGTATACCTTCAGTTGAAGAATTTAATTTAACTAAAAACTAATTTTTATTTTTTTTTACAGTCATGGCAACCCTTTCATTTATACAGTTCTGGATTGGCGAAACACTCAAGGTGCCCTCATAACCTGCATTGGTGTCCTCTTGTTAACTTGTTTCATATACATTGTTGTTTTTATGGTATATAAAGTGCGAGTTTTTATTTACCGTCGGATTTATTCGCCAGCGGTATTTAACCCAACAACAGATACAACAACAATTGATGGTAATTCCAAAACAATTGACACCAAAGGAATTCAACATTCACCATCGGGCATATCAATGGTTCTGGGCAATTATACTGGCTATGAAAATCAAGGATTTTCAACGATTAGTGAAAAAGTCGAAAAGCGACATTCTTTGGATGTTGTATAAAAATTCTAGAAAAACGAAAACAGTATTTTTTAAGTTTTTTTTTTTAAATTTTAAGTCGAATCTTATAATTTAGTATATAAATATGAAGAAAATAGATAGAATAACAAAATGAAGTCAAAATATTGTAAATATTAATTTTAATGAATTTTTTTTGTTGATACAAATTAATACATTTATACGAAATTCGTGTAGTTTAAGTATTTTCCTTAAGAACAATTCAAATTAATGGATTTATAGTTATATAGATAAAATATTATAATTGTGATTTTTATACAAGATTATTAAGTATAGAGCAAAGCTTCTTTTTGTTTTTGTTCTTTTTAAGGTCAGTGCATAGTTCAAAAATAAATGTATATTTTTTTTTTACTATAGAATAATGAATTAAAAAACTATGAATATGAAAAGCAAAATAGCTTGTGTTTTATTGTTTCTTCTTTTCTTTTTTTTAATTTGCAAAAACATATTGTATGTGGAAAAATTGTTTGTTTTTAGTCCACGTAATTCAGTTATAATGAAATGTATGGGGTTGATTGAGTCACTGCACATATTCATAATAACAAAAAAAAAAATCTTAAATATGCTGAATTAATAAAACAAAGAAATATTTGCAAGAAATTTTATGTCTGGCTACTAGGGACAGTCACACTTGAATATTCAATGAGCCTATACTAAGGCGGCATAAAAACATTAAAATTCATAAATTCAAATGTTTAAAAAGGTTGAAAAGGCTAAAAAATGTTCAAGTGTGCAAAAATTGGATTGTTCATGTGTACCTGTGCGACTGATAGTTTGAAATTGCTTAAAGACATTACTTTTAGAAAATCGAGCTATCATTATTTCTCATGTGTATAAAAAGTTCAAATTGAATTTAAAATTGATCAGACGCTACAAAATTTTAACATACTTTCTCAAATCCGTCTACAGAAATATGTACACGCAAAATCCATTGAGACATTTTTGTTTTTATGGGAAGTGTTTATAGTTTGCCAAATGAAATGTGATAAAAAACACACACAGCTGCCTCATTTTTAAAGATACATTTTATTTTTTAGTTGTCAATTATTTCACAAATTATTCCATTAAGAAAGAGTGGATGTTAAAGTGATATGAAAATCACATGAGGCCTTGAAAAATTAAGATATAATGGTATTTTCAAGATAAAATTCTTAAAGATATTTTCAGGTGAAAATAGAGATTATTCAATTTATAATTTTGTTTTATTTGCTTTTTTTTAAATTTAATGGGCAGCTACATATTTGTGGCCTTAAGTAAAACAACAAAAGTTGCTTGGTAAAGTAATTTCAGGAAAGCAATTTATGTTATGAGGTTATAATAAAAGTTCAAAGAAAGGAGCATATATATCTGCTTATGTGTGTATATGTGTGTTAGACTTATAGTATTGAATTATAATAATATGAATGCGCTTCAACTCGATACGCACAAATCTATTTGAAAATACTTTATACATTTTTCTAAACATTAAGAGGTTTTTGTACCATCTGTTGATGCTCCCTCAAGATGTCAAGAAAAAATTTCAATAAAACGATCCAAATAAGACTGCTAATGTTTTTTGTTATGCCACTTTTAAAGATTTTCATATGCAAAGCATATTTTTTTAGATATAGCGACAATTTCACAAGTGCTTATGAGCGTTTTAAGATGCTGAACAGTTTTTAGATTTTTATTGTTTTCAATGAAATTCAATTAATGATCTAAAATTTTAAGCAAAATGGGTAGATATATTTATTTGTAGAGTTAAAAAACTATGCGATTTGCTGAGAGACCAAGACTTAACCAGACATGCAAAAGATTATAAAATTGATCGATGCTTTTAGTTGTACTAAAAAAATATTAGTACGTACAAAACTAAAAAAATAAAAACGTATGTTTAATTTTTTTGTAAATTTTATGTTTTGTAGTTTATCTTTCTAGTTTATCTTTTGAGCTTTTCGAACTTTTAGCAATAATTAAACATTACGGAAATTAAACACTTTTGTATACGCAATTCCGTATGTTTGTTTGTCTGCTGTTCTTACCTCTGCAGCCATAGCCATTAGGTCGATTGAGTCCAAACTTTAGCTTATTCGCGTTAGGGCCAAACAAAAGAGTAGCCCCCATTCAAATTTGTTGGTAAAATCGAAAATTCGAATTTTCTCAAACGTGGACTGAAATATTATATTTTTATAAAATTGTATTCATATTTTTTCTTAACTTGGTTTCTTTCAATGCAATTTGTATCGCTTCAGAAGAGTATCCCATATAGGAACGTTATTGTTTTAAATTGTTTTCAGAACTAAACAAATTATTTTCTGAACAAGGTTTATCTTTTCTAATAGAAAATGCGTATACTCTTTCTGGCCTGTTTCTTTAACTTGTACTAATCATTTATTCTTTTAATTAGTCGAAGGCAAGTAAAAGAATAATGTTTTAAATCATATAAACAAAGGTAATAAGATATTACTTCTTGATAGACTAGACACTTTAAATTAGATTGTTGATTTAATTAATTGTATTCCTTAATCCGATGCGGTGGCGCTTAACGGCCCTCGTTGGTATTTACAAAAGTATAGTTGCCTATAAAATTACATAAAAATGTACCAAATTCATTAATTTCGAGAAAAGATAGGAATGTTATTAATGCTCTTTCGGACTCATGCATAGGATTTGATCTGGTGGGATGGGATGGGGTAACATTTCATGCATAAGATTTAAAATTTTACCTGAATAAAAAGTTTGTATTCAAAAATTTAGATGCAATTTTATAAATTAAAAACCGGTGATTTTTAAAATTTATTTTTTGAAAATCGTAAGAGCGGTTTTTTTATATTATTTTTTATATATACAATTTTTCAATTTTTGGTTGTAAATATACGCTTTACATTCAATATATTTTTAAAAATCCAAACAATAAAAAATTGCATTTTTGATAACCAAATATTTTTAAGGCAATATAAGAGCTTATTCGAAAAAAATTGTTGAAATCGGTTGACAAGTTGCTGAGAAAATGAAAAAACAAAATAATGGTTCTATGAGCGATACCTTTCTTGAGCAATACAAAAATTTGTTTTTCTTATTAACAGAAGCCAAGTTAAAAAAAAAATTTAGATGAAATTTAAAAAAAATGTTTCGTTTTTTTTTTGAGAGAATTTTAATTTTCGTTTTTTGACCAAAAAAATTGTATGGGGGCCACTGTTAGTTTTAATCTTAAAAAAAACTGAAAAAAAGCCTAACGCGAATGTGCTCAAAACCTTAACTCCCAAGTTTGAACTCAATCGACCCAATGGTTAGGCTGTAGGAGCGTGGACAGACAGAGAAAACAGACCGGACGGAATCACGGGACCCACTTTTTTCGACTTGTCTACCATCGTTATATCATTTTTGATTAAAATTTGCCATATAGTTCCTATATGTCGCAAGTAAAAATTTCTGTAGTTAGTTCACCAACTTTCAAATCTTAAAATTCTAAAAATACATTTGGACGAATCATTTGTTCAATTTTATAAATAAAAAGGTTTAGTTTATACATATTCTAACATTTTTGTACACATTTTTTTTCATATAATTTTTTAAAAACATTTAATCATTAGTGCATCTCAAGATCATTGTCCATCCTATTTAAAAAAAAAATATTCTTCCTATTATATTGAATGTTTGTTTTTAAATTTTGAAAAAAGTAAAATTTACTCAGCTCCCTGATTTTACTTACGAAAATTCAGTTCGTCCAGTAATCGTTTAAACATGTTTATAAACCTCTTGGAAAATGTACACAGTTTCCTTATTATACAAAATTAACAGTAGTGTTTAGGATACAAATCCGAAAACATTTAGAAAAAACTAGTAAAAGTTCAGATGAAAAAAGTTTCAAAAGCATTAAAACAATTTTTTAAAAAATTTATTTAGTTTTTTGAAAAACCTCAAACAAACAAAAATTTGAAAATATTGGCTCAAATTAGGTGGCACAACAGTCCACTGAAAGCTATTTTCTATAGTTACTTACAATTCTTAACGATTCCTGATGTTTGATGAGTAATGTTGTCAGGGATGGACAAAAAAGATAAAACAAGTAAATTAACTTAGTAAAACACCGGGAGCGGGTCGAAACTCCGTATTTTAAAATACTGCATGGTTAAAATTTTGTATCATTCATAATATATAATGTATCTCAAAATGTTGTGTTGTCAAAATACTGTCTCTGATAATACTGCATCTCAAAATTCTTCTTCGTAAAATGCTGTATGAGCAAAATATTATCTAAAAATACTGTATTTTTTCAAAATGCTGCTCTTAAGCTTCCGTTATAGAAAACAACAAAAGCAGAACTCGATTTCCGCATTTACATTATATCATTTATTGAAACTCCAAACAAGTAAAAAAAACAGAATACATTAATAAGTCATATCATAAATAAGTTAACAACAATAGGCAATAAATTAAAAGTAACAATATATGAATTGTTTATATTTACAAATGTATTTACAACAGTAACAAAAATTCAAAAACTTATGAATTATCATAAATGTTATTGTGTAAGGGAAGTATATTAGAACATTATGCCAATGGAAAAATATTATGAGGCATTCTTTATTATTTACAGTATTTTGCAATACAGAATTGTGGTATACAGAATTTTAAGATACAGAATTTTGAGCTACAGTATTTTGATCATACAGTATTTATATACAGTATTATGATCCATACAGGATTTCAAACCCAACCCTATAAGACCACTCCAAAAAATGTCTCAGAGATTGAATCTACATTCGAAACTCTTTATTATATTATATGGATTAATCATGTATTTGGTTTGAAGGAAAAAGTTAAAAGATTGGAGAAAAATATTACAAAACTTACAAAAACTCTATGTAAAAGAGATTTGAACTACTCTAGTAAGACATTTTAACATATTTTCAAATTTTGAATTGAAAGAATTGCTGTGCAATTATGGTACACTAGGGCTTATACGCATTCGAAACAAACTTAAGTAATGTAGATGGAGAATGGAGGAGAAGATATTATAACCACGAACCGTACGGGCTGTACACTGTACAGCGACACTGACCTAGTTAGCAGAATTAAAGTCTTAGATGGCTAGGTCATGTAGAGCGGATGGATATCAACGCTCCAGCCCGGAAGGTCTTTGAATCCAATCCCGAGGGACTGCGCAGTAGAGGAAGACCGCTACTCAGGTGGCGCACCCAGGTGGGAGAGGACTTTAACCAACTTGGCGTGCGAAACTGGAGACAGCTGGCTAGGGACCGAGCTGGCTGGGGACGCATGTTGGATGAGGCCATGTTTTGTTTAAATGTTCGTATTCACTTTGTAGTGTCTTAACGCTTTTTTTTAATAAATCTTTACGAACTGGTGTCTTTTCTTAATAAATGGAAAATATCTTCCATAGATCCTATTTATAAGAGTGCTCTTAAGCACTTAGTGAAAAACTATATACCAATATCAAAACTTTCAGTTATTCCTAAACTTTATGAGAAAATGGTCACCACCCAAAGACTTTATTTTGCTGCTAAGAATTACTTTTCTCAAAAATAACATGGTTTTGTAAACGATAGGTCAATGTGTACTTAATTAAGTCTATTTGCAAATTATTGTTATAGTCATGTTGAAAAGGGTACACAAGTTGATGCTGTGTATATTAATTTTTGTATAAAGCCTTTTACCGCGTCTTCTCCTGCAAAAGCTTATATGTTATTAATGCAGTTGGATATAAACAATTTTCTTAAATGGTACGACTTCAATCATTTTCAGCTGAATAACTCGAAGTGTAAAGTTTTTAGTGTATCTAAATCTTCATTCCTTATTGATTTTAAATATAAACTCAATGATGTTAGTCTTCTTAGGGTAATTGAAGTAAATGAACTTGGGGTGATTTTTGATTCAAATATTGACTTTGTATCTAAAGGTAATTCACTTCAAGGTTTCTTGAAGCAAAACTTAAAAGATTTTAAGGTTGCCTTTACTTTGAAAAGTTCTACCTGCTTAAGAATATTGTTGTATCGTATTGTTCCTTTTTATGAAAATAATATTTTGAGTATCGAAAGATTTCAGAAAAGATCTACTCTTTATGCACTTTGAAAACTTAACTGGGTTGGGTCTTTACCAGATTTAAAATCAAGGTGCGCTCTTATTGCCTTAAAAACATTTAAATTTCGGAGACAAGTCCAAAGAATTGTGTTCATTAAAGAGATATTATTGATAACAGAAGAAACTCTTTTGATTTGTTGATTTGCTTTCATTTGTTTAAAACAACATAAATTAATTATTTAATCCTCCTCTTCAAAAGAGTAATTATGGTCTTAACGAACCAATAACCCGATCTCTGTATCTATTTAATATGGTTTATAATGATAGTAACCTTTGTATGAATAGACATTTTTTTTAGAAAAAAATTCTTGAAATATGTAATTGATTAATTATTTAATTAAAATATAAACTTAAATTCCTTGTAAGTGTGTTAAATCTTAGTAGCTTTATTATTTTTAGTGATTTTATAATCAGCAGATCTTCGATCATTGAATGATAATAAATAAATAAATTGAAATGCAATTAATTGAAGTTTAAGTTGTTTTCGGTAAGGATTCTAAAAAGTCCGAAACGTAAGATCTTAAAGCCTACTACATATTGTTGAAATGCAATCCCATTGTAAGATTATGTGTTTAATTTTTATTTTGTTTTATTATCCAGATCTCGATAAATTTGAGTACTTTTAAATTTGCAAAGCAACAGCAACACATTGGCGTATGCTGTCATAAAATATAAAACTCTAGGTCAACTCGGGCAGTTTTTACAACTAGTATATGCGTTTTCCACTTTAAATTGTATTAATTTACTGTAAAGCAGCACCAACAATTAACGCTTAAGTTGTCTATAAAACAATTTTCACTTTTCCTATATTAAAGGAAATATACAAACTACAGTTTGTATTGAATTTCAATTGTCAGCTTAGAAAATCACTTAAGTTAAAGTTTAATTAAATAATATACCCTATTCACATAAAAGTATGTCAATCATGTAAACGATTTGGATTTTCCAATTGATACTTGCTTCCACATAAAACTTTTCACTTAAAACATCTGCTAGCTGATTGTGTCATATATTGAAAAAAAGAAAACCCATTATATCGATAAAAGACACGTGTCAAAGCTTCATACATATAAATATTTGTTTTAAAAGTTATATACCTAAGAAAACCTATTTACTTTAAATATATATAAAGTAAAAGTAGCACAATTATTTAGTGTTACGCGTAAATGCATTTTAATTTATATCTAATGAAAGCCTTGAAATCCTCATCTAGGTTAGGGTAAACCCTTATATTATGAGGACTAAAAAACTATCTCCACACAATTATTATCAAGCTAACTGCCTATATATATATACATACATATATATGTGACTATCTACTAGTAATTAACAACCCACGAAGTGACACGAGTTTGAGAAGTAAAATAATAAAAAAAAGATTCAACATTTGATTAAGGCCAAACCGCCCTCCAACTCCCATATCTCCCCTTCGTTTATATAAACACCATTTCCACTTTAGCAAAGCGTGTCTTTTGAATTTTTGAAATTTCAATTTAAAAAAAAAATACTAAAAACTGAAAACTTAAACGAACAACACACATGTTTATGTGTGTATTCTAAAATATTGATTGCTAATGGAAAAGACTGACAGCTACCAATATTAGTTGTTGCACCAGTTAAAAAACATATAAGTCAGCAGCTTTCTACTATATATTTTTTTAAATAATACATTTTCCTTTCAACAAAACCATGAAAGATAACCAAACAGTGGAAAAGACTGTATGGTAATTTTAGAGGTAATTGGAAAAGGTTTACAAATGACCTGGAAAGCTTAATTATAGTTTACAAATCTTTAAAAATATAAGATTTTGGATTTTTTTGTACAAAAGTATATGTTTTTGCTGTTATAATAGATGTACTTCTAGGAATGCTCATCACTCATCAGTTTTCAATTGAACCAAATTTCGGACTTACGAGTAGTTCTCAGTACAACGATTCTTTCTTTAGCCGCACTACACGAATGTGGTATGCTTTACCAGGCAAAATATTTCCCATTGATTGCAATGTGCAGACATGCAAAACCAATGTTCATCGGTATCTACTTTCTAATCCTCTCCTCCTTTCCTAATTACTCATACTGTGTCTAATGATTATAAGGGTATTCATAACCCCAAATTCTGGGACACCATTTAGAACGAATTTTTGTAAGTTTATTATAAGAGGATAAGAGGATTGTCAATATAATGCACTGCGCATACAGTTTTATTGATCTATAACTCATTATAGATTTTTTTCATTTTTAAACTCATCATTCCCACTGTATGACACATATTGAAAAACTTAACTATACAGACAACACGAAAGCAGACATTAAAATGACATTTATTTGTGAACAGGTGTAATTACAGTCACAATTCATAAAAAAAATACATGCCATATAGATAGACAGGGATTGACTATCTCAGGTAAAAGTTCATAAATTTTCCAATCGAAATTGAATAGTTTAAACATTTTTAACTTAAGAAACTTCCATTTTATAGATAACTACCATTATATATTTTTGTGGGCAGACACAGCCCATCTGTTTCCCACATGAAAATAACTTATAAAACTTTAACACATCCACCAGCCCACCACCCCACCGCAGTAATGGTCAGGTCATCCCTTCGACTGTCCAGTCCATGAGACGTCGTCACTTATCAAGATAGTTGTATTTGAAGAAGAGTGTCTTCCACAATGGACTGAAGAGTAGATGTGTACTGTATATACAGCACATCCTTGAAAGTTAGTTTTGTTTAGTTTATTGATGTAACACGATGTGAAGGGCTATTATACAGAGGAGGGTCGGGACAAGGGTTCTTGACTCCCCGCAACTAATAATTGCATATTTAATTTCATACTTCTAGGTATAGGACCATTTAGCAATTGTTGTTTGTTCTTTTTATTTTTTAATTCGACAGAATTAAGGAATATGATGGTTTTTCAAAAAAGCTTACAGAACATATTAAAATATGTCAAAGAGACGCTAGAGAGTTAGTTTTTTGAAATCAATTGCAGAACTTTGACACTGTTTTTGAACCAGGTATTTTAAATTCTCGAAACATTTTTAATTATGTTGATTTCAAGAAAGGAAATTTTAAGGAAATTATGTATTTGAAAAATTTAATAGTTGGAGTAAAAGCAATACAGACATTATTTGAAAAAAAATTCACCGCAAACCTTAGCTTTTTAATTGTGCTGTGTGAGTTAAAATAAGGACAAAAGTATTAGAAATTTTAATTGAGTTAGAAAAGGAGTATACAAAAGTGCATGCTTTAAGTTTAATATTGTAAGTGTAAAAAAAAAGATAATGGTTAAAACAAAAATAAGTACTTGTCTCGTGTTCGAAAAAGCAACACAAAGTTAAACGTGGGACAAAACCTAAATATTTAAAGTATTTCAAAGCTATAGGTGTACCTAAATACTATAATTGTTGTAGTTGGTGTTTTTGCAACCCGAAAATTCAAAAATAGAAAACTGCACTAACAATAAAAGACTATAAAAGCTTAGATTAACTTTAAACAAGCCGTTTAATTGTCAATATTAAAGAAGGGTGTTGTTCTTTATTTGTGAAAATATTGAAATATTAAAAAAGTGATACTCTGGTAAATGCTTAATTGTTTTCAACAGTTAATTATCATGTTTTTTCAAACTAGCAATTTTGTGCTACTTAATATGTTATTATACAAATGGGAGAACTAAAATTAAAATTGAGTTAATTATATGACACCCTAAACATTTATATTAACAGTTAAACTGAAAAATTGTCTCATCTTTAAATCCTCATCTTAATAGACCCTTATGCAGAATATATATTTATGGGGAATCGACTTGATTAATATTGAATCAAAAAACTCCTGAATTATAGATTTTTTTCCACAATCGTTTTTTTTAATGAATTTTTTGTACATGTGCAAAATTTTGCTTGTAAATATACGTTCTATATTTGAGTTTTGTTAACAAATGTTGAACCGTTTTTTAGATATCGAATTCTAAAAAAATTATTGAATATTTTTTTTAATCCACAAAATAAGCCAAGTTGACATACAAAATTAAAGGGCGAATTTAATAAAAACCTAAAGGACAATTTTTTAGAAAAATTGAATTTTGATTGTTGACCAAACAATTTGTATGAGGACTTCTGTTGTTTCTAGTCTTAAGCAAAAATTAAAAACTCCTGATGTGAATCTGCTTAAAATGTTATTTTCCATGTTTGAACTTAATCGACCCAACGGTTTACGCTATTGAGACAAGAACAAACAGACCCACAGACAGAATCGCGGGACACACTTTTTTCGACTTCTGTAAATTAATTTGATGTTCATTAAAGGCTTAGAATACTTAGAATATTGGTTCTTACAAGGTACAAGGGCTAGGCATATAAACTCGAGGCACTTATGTAGGGTTTATTGAAGTTATTTATGGTGTGCTAAAAATATATATAGCTGCAAAATATTTTGGTAATTGCAAATACTTTAGTTATGAGATCATTGATTTCACAATACCTACTTTTGTATGTGTGATTTTGTTTTGAGTAAAGTTAAATGTGTATTCAAAATTTCTTTCGTTAAAATGTCACTCAATAGATTTTTGAAATAGTTGTTGCAAATATCTATAAAGTTAAATTTGCGTTAAATTTATTTTTATTTATTTAAATGATAACTTGTATTATTATTTTAAAACTAAAGATAAATATATGTCACCTAGAATATATTGCGAAAAAAATGATATAACCTTAAAAAAACACCAGTTGGCAAAGTTTTACTCATGGCACTCAAATCTGTCTTCATTAAAAATATAAATTACACTCACGTTAAGTGTTTGAAATATAACTTTTTTAAATTTTAGAAAACATATATAATTTATTAATTTTATATATAATTCCTTTCTTCAATATTGAGTTAAAACATTTTTAGTATTTCAAAAAATGTGCCAAAATTTAATTATTCGCTAAACCATTTGTACTCTAGGAACCTTGAAATGTCGAGAAATGTCAAAATTTTCAATTTGACAAATCGGACCCATTACAATTTAAAATACAAAATTATGTTTAATTTGAGTAGATAGCTAAAATCCTAATTTAGATTTCAAATCGGCACTAAAATGTTACTGCAAAACCTATTGCAGTATGACGATGAATGTAAGAAATGTAGGGAAAAGTCTTTCACTTACCTAAAATTGTTTAGACAATCCAACAACGAAACTCATAGAGGAAATAACCTTAGACGGAAAAAGCAATTATATTTAATCAAAGCGGCTGGGAAAGTTGTAGACTGTAAGGACTCAAAGTCGAAGCAGGAAGTCATCGGGTTTAAGTGTTAGTGTTGACGACCTGGCCACATACTTTAAAGGTTTACTACTGCCAAATAATGACCAGAATTCCATCAGTTTTGCAGTGCAAAATGTTTCAATCGATGAGCTAGATTCCCCTTATACCATGGTTGAGATGTTTGCATCCCTAAGCAGAATGAAAAAGAACAAAGCAGCGGGTTTGGATGGCATTCCTATCGAATTATATAAAAATTCAACTCCTGATTTTATCGAGCGTGTTTTGGATTATTAAACAAAATGTTTACAGAGGAGAAATTTCGGAGCTACTTTCGTTCGGCTACAATATTTCCTATATTCAAAAAGGGTAATCCGAGTTCACCAGAAAATTATAGAGGCATTTTAGTTCTGAAAACTGTATACTAAGAAAACTGTATACACAAATGTTGTACGTTAGGCTTGTGAATTGGATTGAAAAAAATAATTTGTTAAGTCGATATCAGGCTGTTTTCCGGGTGGGCCTTTCGACGATTGATCAAATTTTTGCTCTTACGAGCGTTGCCAGGCGTTCGATCGACAAAAAGAAGCCCCTGTACACTTTTTCGGAGATTTTAAAGCTGCTTTTGATACCATCAACAAAAGATCACTTTTATATTAGCTAGCAGTAATTGGTCTTGCAACCAAATTTATTCGGATTCATGAACAACTTTTATTAAACACGTCTGCAATGGTTTGCAATGGTATAACTATGTCAAAATCCTTTAATACCGAAAGAGGTTTTCCACAAGGCTGTATATTAAGTCCGCTGATGTTCGCTCTTTTTATCAATGATATTGAAAATAAATTACCGGGAGGCGTCAACTATGGCGATTTATATTTGAAGATGTTGCTCTATGCTGATGACCTAGTGGTGTTCTCTGATAACCCAGTGACATTGCAGCTTCAGATAAATAAACTTAAACAATATTGCGATTCGCGGGATCTCAAAATCAACATTTTTATATCAAAAATTATGATTTTTAAACCTCAAAACCGTTTAGATAATAATGCACGAAATTGGACATTAGACGGCACCACTATTGAAGTTGTCAGCGAGTATAAATATCTTGGTTTTACTATCCCTCATAATTGGAACATCAAAAATCATATTAAAGAGAAACTGGTACTAGCCAAATGAGCTATTAATTCGATGTGGTCACATTTTTTTTCAAGAAGCTTCGTGGACCCTACATCAAAATTTAAGGTCTTTGAGGCTACCGTGAACAGTTGCTTTTGTTATGGGAATCAAGGGTATAAATACCAATTTCTAGAGGATATGGAAGTTATTCAAAGATACTTTTTCATAAGAATCTCCGGCTGAAGCGTATCAGGCCTAATTACGCCATATATGTTGAGTCCAGGCTTCCGCAAATATATGTTAGAAATTTAAAGGCCAACGCAGACTATCTTATTAAAGTTATGCATAGAACTGATAGTAATCTGAACAAGCAAGTCCTGCTTATATCACTCTATTGTGGATATTTCCCTTTTAAAAATTGGCATTGGCCAAATCACATAATTTAGCAATGAATCTAAATGCAAATAACAAGAAGAATGGAGAAATACGTTTTACAACTGCATTTCGATGGTATAATTTTGATATTCAAAATATTGACTGACACTTTTGAGCTCAACTACAGGCCACATAGAACTGACATAAATGCAATTTGTTCACTCTGCAACTCAAACCAGATCGAAGATGTTTACCATTTTTTAGCAATTTGTTCTATTTTACAAGAAATCCGTAGACATCATTTTGATAAAAGCTTCTTTCAGTCGGAAGAATGTTTACGGGTTTTGAACGGGGAGTATGGTTGAAAGTTGCTGGTACGCTATGTCTCCCATGCAAATAGTTACAGAAATTCTTATTTGAGTTTTAAAGTATCTACTTAAATAAAAAAAGTTTTGTTTTAGCTAAACTAAAAGCCCAAATACTTCATAGCTTGAACCTCTTAGAGTTTGCCTTTTTCCGTTTGAACTAAACTTAAAGTCCATATTCTCACTTCTTCGCCATCTTGGGTTTTTTAGTAAACTTTTCTTTTTCTTCTTTAAATTACTTTGCCACTTTAACAAAAAAACATTTAAAAAGTTGATCACATTTTTGTGATATCATTTATATATGTTCTTTATTTTATATTCCATAATTGTACCCTCTTTTTCTTAATGTAAATGTCTTGATAATATTCGGCATGCTTGTAAGTTTTTTATTTTATTATTATTATGTATCGTTTTTAATGAATAACGATTTACCTATCTACAAAATGTTTTGTTATTTGTTAATGCGGTTTTTTTTAGTCAAAACCCAATTTTGAAAAATTTTAGTAATGATATTTATGTATTTTTATTTTTTTTTTGTATAAAATCGTCAATTCCATCTTACCCAAAATTTTACTGAATGCTGAAAACTACATTTATAAAAATATAATTTGAGTCGAAAATCAGCTTTTTACCAACTTTTAGTACTCTTTTTTTGTTTAGGTTTTTATTTTTTGTAAGAAAACTGTCAATTCGATTTTATTAAATTTTGACCGAATGTCAAAAACGTTATTCTTGGTTCCATAATATTATTTTGGAGAGAAAATTATTTCTGGTACGTAAAATATTCAAAGTGACAATTATTTTTTTCCAGTTTTTTTGATTCGTTCGTGAAATATATTCGTGTCAAATATGTAAGACGATTTTATTTCAAAGTAAGTTTATTTTTGAGAAAAAAAAACAGAAAATTATTATTACAATTATTTTGAGAAAGAAGTGAACAGTTTAAAAAAATATTATTAATATTTTGTAAGAAATAAATAGGAAGTTATCGGTTCGAATCGCTATTTATTTCTAAATAAACAAAATTAAAAACATTATATTTGTCAGCTTGCTTCATCTTACAAATAAGAAAAAATGATACCTTTAGAATAATTTTATTCGGATAAGAATGATGTTCTCCACATATTATCACCTTTTAATCAATTTTGTTTACAAAAAAATAAAAACATAAAAAAACAAATTTATTGTGAGGAAAAATAAATATACTGACTGTATAAAATTATTTCATGTCTCCTTTTTTATGTCAGATACAATTTTTGTAATGTAAACGTTTATTTTCGAGACTTAAAAAGAATTTGTTTCATTTTCTTCATTATTCGAGTACGAATGTTTTTGCGTTGCTCTAATATTCGCACGGCCTTTTGCAAAAAATTATTTATTCATACCATAATGAAAACAACTCAACAGAAACATTTAGTACTACCAACCTTAGCTACATATGTATTGTACATGTTTCCTATTATATTTTCAATACAGGTACAGTGATGGTACTGCTGACAGTAAATCGTATCTATAAAAATGCAATACAAAGTCTCTTTGCATATTAAATGATATAAAAATTGACCGCCAAAAGTTGAGGTCTAAATATCCCAACAGAGTTAAAACATGCGCGATAATTCTATTCAAAGCCGGCCAAAGCTCTATATATTTTTGTAATATGATAGCTGCTAGCTCATAAAGCCCTCACTGAATTGTATGCAAGTTAGTGGCATTTGCTTATGAATAAATCAAGTAAAAATATTTTCTCGTTGGATTATGTGGTGTCGAATAAAATTGTATTTCAAATCCACATTTAAGTGCAAATGTCCTGAGATATTTGCTTATGTGTATTTGGATGGTAAAGCTTTCTGTTTTTTTTTTTTTTAATTTAAGTTTAGTTCAATCGGTTTTGTATTATGATGTTGCTGCTTTTTCACTTGCCCACAAGTTGGTTTATATTAGATCCTTTTTTTGTATTGTTTTTGTGTTTTAATTTATTCAGCAACAACCTTGAGCTTGGGTCGGTCGTGAATAAAGGAAAAACGAGGATAAACAAACACGCATCCATAAGCTACAGCCTTAATGGAAATATATAATATATACACATACACTATCACGTAAGGATTATATACTGATGTGGGCATAAGGTTAAAGTATGAATAAAATTGAATGAATTTCTGAATGAATAGTGTTTCAAGTCTACGTGGATTCTACAAATATAGCCTTTTTTTGGCATCACGAACGAATTTGGTATTGACTTTGTGTGCACTTTCAATTTGTTATTATCATTAAAATTGCTACCGCTTTCACCAACAGGATTAAAATGCAAAATTTAAACGATTTGGAAGGCCTAAGTATACATGCACATTTAAATGAGACATTTGGGAAAATAATAAATTCTATATTGTTGCTCCGAGTGGGAATATAGGAATTTTCGGAACATATCCTTGACTAATGATGGCTTGAGATTTTTTTTAAAAGTTGATATCCAAAGAAAAAAAAGCAAAGTGTTATGAATCACTTTAAAATTAATTCAGTAGCATTCTTCGAAGCTGAATCCAAAATATTATTGTAAAAGCGGAAAGAGGTTTTGGAACCTGGCAAAGAAGCTGAACGGAACAAAGTTTTCAATCCATTTTAGTATAGGTCCTGATCAGCTGGCAGATCATTTTTAAAGCTTGTTCAATCCAATAGAAGGGAAACATGTTTTTCAATACGCTACTCCGGGTTTTAAAAATGAAACTCTTCATGCTGCAATAAGACAGCAAGAAGTGATTTCAGCAGTAATGGATCTTAAAGATGGGAAAGCATACGCACCGAATGGCATACCAGCAGAATTTTATAAGTACGGCACAGCAGAGCTAATCAACCGACTGACAATTATATGTAACAATGTCATGGATACCGGAATGACACCACTAGAATTCAAGAAGTTCATAATTTTTCCGATTCATAAGAAAGGGATCTAGGCCTAGCTTTTTAATAAAGAGGTATATCCTTTCTAAAAGCTTCATATAAAATATCCATGCAAAAACGTTTCAATAAATGGATAGAAAAGAACAAGCTCTTAAAGCAGGTTTTAAACAAGGTTATTCGACGGTTGACCATATGAAGCTATATGCGTTTTCATTGACTTTAAATCTGCATTTGATATAATCGATAGACATTCGCTTTTCTACAAGCTGTATTGTACCGGAACGTCAAGGATGTTCGGGAGAGTTCTTCAGAATCTATCTGTACATAAAATTGCTAAGGTATGGAGTGGAGAAGAGTTGTGAAGACTGTTTAAAACAAAATCGGGAGTCAGATAGGGCTAAGCATTACGTCCGAGTCTGTTCGCCTTGTTATATCTTACAGACCTCGTACCAGGTGGCATGGACTTCGCCGGAAAAATAATAAAAACATTACTCTTTGCGGACGACATTGTTCTTTTGGCAGCAAGACCTGAATCATTACAGTTATTGATTATGATGTATCAATATTGTCAGCTTTGGAGTTTGATGGTGAATCTTAATAAGTAAAAAAATTTTCACTTTCAACGAAGAAAGAATTCGACGAAAGAAAAATGGTTCTATAATAAAGAGGCTATTGAAGTTGTCACAGAATTCAAAATCAAATACCGTGGAGTTCACTTAACGAAAAATTTGAGAATAGAAATTCATCTAAGAGTGAAACCAGTTAAGGCTAAAGGTGCAATTAGTGCAAATTCAAGATATTTGAAGCGGTATCTAAGTCTGTCATGTTTTACGTGGCAAAAACTTGGAAACCGAAATAAAACGAAACAGTTGAGAAACTTCTCCAATACTTTATTGAGCGAATTTTTTGACTGCCATCAAATACACCGAACTATGTTATTATGTTGGAATCCGGATTATCACCGTTGTTCATTCAAACCCTTAAAATGCAATTCGATCACATCTTGAGAGTTATGAAGATGAGCAATAATAGGCTTCCAAAGATAGCAGCGCTTCAAGTAATACGAACCAAAAGAAGTTGATGTGCTGATTGGATACATTTGGAAAGAGAATGTGGAATGGAACTTAAACTTTTGTGTACTAATCAGGATGAACTAAAAGCTTTTTATACCAGCTCCTTTCCGCAGTGAACATAAAACAACTAGAGAAATACTTGAATGACACCACAGGATCTATATACAGGCAGCTGTCAACTAAATCACAAATTGGAAGAGAGGCCTTGTTTTAGGGACGATAATATTATGTCGAAATTTCAATGATGCTTAAATTGAGAGGTGAAGTTAAGCAGCTGAATGTATACCTCATAGAGATGACTAACCAATTATATGCTTATTGTAAGATGTCAGCACATAAATGTACAGAGTAGAGAACACAGCACCTTGAGCGACCAGACTATGTAAGGTGACAACAACACAAGACATTAATACAATACAGAAGGACAGAAAAGAAAGAACGAGGTAGTAGTCCGAGTCAATGTTGGCCCCTCAGAATGTTCGGATATCCTGTATACTGAAGAAGTGTCGTGCGTCGATCGCAATGTTATCATCTCTGGTTGACGGTTAATTGATATTGATATGTGTGAACTGCGTACTAGCTACCAGAACGTCTAGTCCCGCAGCGAATTCAATCAGCCTGAATCCGTTGTCGGAGGTGGTGACGTACAGGGAGCTGGAAAAACCGCTCCTTACAGGCCTGGGCTCCGATTATGTCGAAGAAGCCCTATAAGGTGTTCACTAAGTAGTTCAACCTTACTGGAACTGTAGACGCCACCGTTCCATCTCGAGAATTCGTCCGCTGCCGTCTGGATAAGGAGAGGTGCTTTAGTGGAAATACCTCTCCCCTTCTCTCGTTTGCTGTTTTAAATATGCAAAGATCTATTAACTCTCTCACCACCCACCAGCAGCCATTTGTTTTTTTGTGTTTCTCTTTATCTTCTAAGTTCCAATCTGAGAAAACAATTGACAAAAATAGTTCTCCTTTATAATTTCCTTTTTCATCATCACCCATCACACTACCCATTTATTCTCTCCCGTTTAAAAAATGTATTGGTCCGATTTCGGAGCAGCTCGTCTTGATTCGTGCGAGCTTCGTAGAGTCGTACAAAACGTCTAGTTGCACGCACACAAAAATCGTGTCGAAGACTGCCGAACTTAAACGACGTGGGTGGTTGGCATTGAGTGGGTGGCGTTAGGTTTTTTTTCGCTACGGAATTTTCGGATTCAGTCCCCGCGCTCAAGGCCCGCGTAAACAAAAATTGAAAAATTTCTTTGACTCGAAATAGCACTAGAGCCAAAAATAATAATAGGAACAAATAATTTATTATTATAGATTGTCAATAATACCAAATTTTGTATTTGGTTCTATTCGAAATTTTTGTTTGACATCTTGTAAAATTTTGAGAAAAATTAAACCTTCAGTTTTCTTAAAAAAGGAAAACCTACAAAAAAATAAATCTACAAGTTGATAAAAGTTGATTTTCGACTCAAATATCGTTTCATTATTTTTATAACATTGCCTAAAAATCAATTTCGTATCGAAGAAAATTTTATTTTCGGTTAAAATTTTACAAATATTCAACAGTCAGTATTTTTTCATAAAAATTAAAATCTTCAAAAAATTTCGAAGTTAATAAAAATTGACGTTCGATTCTCGATAACTTCAAAATGATTTCATTGTGGGCTAGATTTTGTTTTTATTGTAAGATAATGAAAAAGTGATATGTTTTTTTGTATATATGTACATATGTACATATATACATATAAGAAATAAAAACTTTTAAAAAATGCTATTTAAATTTTTCAAAAATTGGTTTTCACCTAAAAATCTCAAGAGGGAAAACATATATTGAAATCAAACTTTTTATGATATGGAAAAAATAGTGCTTTTAACTTTATTTAGGTTTTTGTATACGTCAAAAACGTTCTTGACACTCAATACTATATTTAAAAAACCGAAGAATTTTTTTTACCAAAAATAAAAACCTAAAGTGAATACTTCTGAAAGTTGGTAAAAACTGAAACAACGTTTAGCTTGCTTATGTATTTGTGGATTGCTCCGCACGACTCCTTCTGAACAACTTACTCTTGATAACACCTCTTGATATATTTGGCAAACAAAGAGCTGCAAGCTCTGCTATTCGCCTCAAAGGTTTTTTTGCAGTGGATTAACAACAACATTGGACTCTCCGTAATTCTTAAGTATTTAGAATCAATTCCAAAGCACACAAACTACACCATCCCTCAACTGCAATTTGACAAAAACTTCCAGATTTCTGTACCTTCCAGATCTTTCTGGGATTATAGGGCATTTCTGGAAGACGAGTCAAACCAGATGGTTAAAAAAATGAGTAAAACCAGGTTCAAAAAAAAGAAGGGGTTGGTGTAGATGTGTACTCTGAACGACTTCATTCCGCCTTTTCAATCATTGTAGCGTGTTCCAGGCGGAACTTTTGGCGATAAAGGTCTTGTCTGATATCCGTATCTTCTCAGATAGTCAGGCCGCTATCAAATCTGTTGACTCTGTCTCTACAAACTCTATATAACAGTCCATAGTTGTAGATCATCTCTAATGGAGATTGTACAACAGTTTAATATTGACCTGGGCCATTAAACTGATACAAGTATGCCCTATTCTATCATGGACGCCCACCTTAAACTGATGTCCGACTCGAATATCTTGGCGACATATAAAAGTTCTGACTCAAAAATTAATTCATTCATTAAAAATATTGTTGTTGGCTTATAAATATTTTTGTTTAGAAGAAATCAAAAAAATAATTTTTTGCAAACTGATAAATATTTTTCTACTTAATTTTCTCGAGAATAAAAGCAAATATAGTGACTGCAAACTTTGTTTTTACCATTAACAAAATATTATTATTAATACTTTGTAAAACTTTAGCAATATCGTGAGTCGGGCACTAATGGGAAGTTATCAGTGTGGGTCACATCCCTGTGATTAAAAAATCGGCAACTGTCGTAGAAAAAAAAGTTAAAAAAGTAAAAATGTTTTGCCAAAAACACAAAAATGAAAACACTACTATATCATTAAAGCTACAATAGACAATTTCAAAGCTTTTCAAATAATTCCCTACCACTTGATAACTTATTATGAGTACCTCAATTTATTATTAGTTTGTCAAGATACTCGTTGTAGAGACATCCATTTCAAATAAATTATGTTCACAATCAATGAGACTATATTCTACAAACAAACAATTCAGACACAAGTTCCACATATTTCCACATTTTCATCAACCTACACACAATCTTATTTCATGGTCAGGACAGTAAAACCAGCAGTTTCAGGACTCAGGACACAATCAAACCACGAGGAGGAAATAAAATGTTGTTTGGTTTTTGCTAGGTACGAGTATGTATGTATTTATGTAGCTACATGTATAAAAAGGACAATTTAATAGAATACACTTAAACCACAACCAACGTGTCTAGCTCGAATATCTAAAATTATTACAAATACACTCAAAAAACAACAACAACAGAAATAACCGCAGCAACAATATTATAAAAATACAAATCCAAACGGATGTGCAGTGCATTCCATTGAATGTAGAAAGAGGGTTAGTAGACCTAACATTGATATTATAGACAATATTTACGAGCAATAAATACAATAACAACAACAACAAAATAAAAGAAAAGAAAAATTCTATGTATATGTGGAATTGAAAGGATATATGTAACTGCTATAATTTATTAATTATTTATCGGTTAGAAAAAGGACCTACGTTTTATACGAGCGAGCAAACCCGCGTTAGCCAACTACAATATTGGTAAGTAGAATTTATTCTTTGTCATCGGGTTAGGTTTTTAGTTGAATTCGGGACCTGTGACAGATTTTACGCGTTTTACTTGCGTCCGGCAGTCGTCGTCGTTATCTTTTGAAATTTATCTAATTACACAGGATAAAAAAAATAATATTCATGATTGTATTTTTGTTGTGAAATTAAGTGAAAAAACAGGAGAATTCAAGTTTGTGCAGTGAAAATTTTTTAAACTTACCAATATTTCAAAAGAAATTATTTAAAATATACAATTTTATTAAGAAAAAAATAGAAATTAAAAACCGAAATAGTGATATAATATTAGAAAATATATAAAATGAGTAAAAACCTTCATTACCACCACCATATGGATTATTAAGACCTTTTTTAACAAGAAGGCTACAGGAAACACAGGGTTTTATAAAAGTTTTTTGTTATATTGGCCACCGAATGGATAATGGGTATTTGTTTAGACACAGGTAAGAATTCGAAATATGGTAATAAACGTAACAATATTGTAAAGGGTGTGGGCTACAGAATATAGTTCTGATGGAGGACATTTTGGATTTTATCTAGGTTGACTAGCTGAAGTGTTGTGACTTAATTAATTTTAATTAGAATTGAGTCAGAGCTTGGTAGAAGACTTGTTTAACTATGGATTCTTGAAGTAGGTAAACATACAATTTTCTTGCTAAGTTGTCTTGGAATATTTCGGTAATAGTAAAGGAAAATTGAATATTTAAAATACAGAATTTTGATATAGAGCTTTGTGTTTACGTCGTAAAAAGTAAAAAGTTTTGGACCAGACCAAAAAAATAGATCAGGTGCAAAAGGTTTAAAATCCTTTTTCTTAAAATTACTTGAAAACTATGTTTTTTTGTTGTATACGTACAGATTTTTGGATCATCGAAAGATTTAATTTTTTTGCATAAAGTGGGTGTAATGTATTTGGTAAAAAATGTTACACATTAGTTTTTTGGGTTTGCAGTTTTTGCTGGTTGAGTTTTGTCTGGAAAATCAAATTTTAGTAAAAAAAAAATTTGTGAAAAGGCATATTTGTATTTATTTTTAAAACTTCATCTTGAAAACAGTATAGTTGCAAGAAATTATTAAATATGAATGTTAGCTCTAGAAATAGTAATACAAATATGAATACAATTTTTTATAAATAAATACGTATACGCCTAAGTGCACCCTTTTTTGCATAATTTTTATGCATTTAAATAGGGAATACAATTTCTTATTACAAAATTATTTATTACGAAATCTTCATATTTTTTAGAATTAATATTTCCACGACTAATGAAATTAGTTTTTTTTAAATATAAAACATATTGGTTATTTTTTTAAACTTTTTTCTAAAAGATTGTGCGTAGAAATGTTTTTTATCTTTGTAATTTTTTCAAAGATAACTCCAGGATTTTGTTAAAAATGTATGTAAATTTAAGAACCACATGATTGTTTCAAATAAAGACTTGTTCATTTTGATAAAGAATAAAAAATTTTTAAAATGTTTAAATAATATTTTCAATGTTCAGAAATGTTCTTGTCGATGGTAAGGAAATTTGAAAATTAGTTTTTCTATTTTAAAGAATTATTAAAAAAAAATCTTTACAAGGAAATGATATTTGTTAAAACTTTTCTGTTTCTGAATTATCACACGATACAGAAACAGATTAACAAACTAAATTAGTGATGTCCAAACTTAGTACATGCGATTTAAATATCTGTTGTCAAAAAATAGTTAATTTATTTTTAAAAATATTTAAGAATTTGGAACATTCATGAAATGGATATAATTTACTTTTTAATAAAGCATAAGAAAATCAAATCCCGACTTATTCACATAAAGTTGCAATCGTTTGAAATAAAAAAAAATATTGGAGCAAATAGACTTACAATACGAATCAATTTTAAAAATCAAGTATGTAATGGATTTCGGTTTTTAAAAAATAAAGATTTCATCAATTCCTATGAAAGTTAAAGCAGAGCAGAAGTTTTTAAACTGAAATAATTGTTTTTATAAATGTTTTTCAAAAATTATTTAACATTCATTTTTGTAAAAAATACTTTTTTTAAATATCCTACATTTTAAAATGTTTTAAGACAGTACAATTATTGAAATCGGTTCATGACAACATTTAAAAGCAAAATAATGGTTTTATATGAAGTCCCCTTTTGGAACAATACACGAATTTATTAACTTCCCATAGGAAGTTATTGCAATGGGTAAGATTTGTCAAATTGAAATTTTTGACATTTCTCTAACTTTCAAACTCCCTAGAGTCGTAATAAAAGATTTTTAGAAAGATGTATGTGCATGCGTGTGTACGTACGTTTGTACGTCCGTACGTCCGTACGTTCGCGACGTATTTTTCGTCCTCCATAGCTCAAGAACCAGAAAAGATATCGACTTCAAATAAATTTTGTTATACGGATAATAAGGCAGAAAGGACACTCAAGAAAATTTGGATAACCCTAAATATCTTACGATCCAAAAACGGTAGAGACTTGAATTATGTTTTATATAATATATTGTAACGTGATATCAAACAAATACATTTTTTGAAAACAATCCATCGAACGGTTTTTTTTATAAATCAAAAAAACTGAAAAAAAAAATTTGTCACCTCTAAAATTTTACGACTAAAATATGATTTCATCTCCAAACCAATTTTGTGCAACGAAGAATAATGTTTTTGACATCTTATAAAATTTTGAGAAAAATCAAATTGACAGTTTTTTTTATAAAAAATTAAAATCTAAAAAAAAAAACATTACTCAGAGTTAGTAAAAATTGAATATCGACTCAAATATCTTTTCAAAAACTTGAGTTTTAGGCTTCAAACTTATTTTATCTTATAAGAAATATTGTTTTCAGCATTTTGAAAAATGTTGAGAAAAATCGAATTGACAGTTTTTTTTTACAAAAAATTAAAAACCGAACAAAAAAATAACAATAGTTGGTAAAAAATGATTTTCGACTCAAATATCTTTTAAAAACTTTGAGATAAAAGCTTCTAACAAATTTTTATTATAAGAAATATTGTTTTTAACATTAGGACAAATTTTGAGAAAAATCGAATAGACAGTTTTTTTTACAAAAAATAAAAACCTAAGAAAAATGTATAAAAGTTGGTAAATATTGATTTGCGACTTAAATATCTCTTCAAAAATTTTAAATATTGGCTTCAAACTAATTTTATGTTATAAGAAATATTATATAATATAGCTTTTCAAAAATTAAAAATATTGGCTTCAAAATTATTTTATTTCACAGAAAATATTGTTGTCAATATTCAGTAATTTTTATATAAAAATCAACAAAAATCAACAGTCCGTTTTTTCATAAAAACTAAAATCTACAAAAAATAGTACGCAAATTTGGTAAAAATTGATAGACAATCTTTTAAGCAAGACAAATCGACAGACGGGATGGGAAGTTATTAGTGTGGGTCGCATCCCAACCTCTTTTTTATTTTTTTATTGAACGAAGCCAAGTTAAGTAAAAACAGTGAAAATTTCATAAAAATCCATAATCGAATTTCAATCAACAACATTTTTATGCCGACTATTGTTATTTTTTATCCTGAACAAAATTTTTAAAAAAAACGGCTAATACGAATCTACTAATGACCTTAGCCGGAATGGGGGACCCACTTTGTTCAAATTCTAGATCCCCGTAATATCAATTTTGATTAATATCTCCATTTCGAAATTATTAACGAATGCAGAGCTTTCAATTTAGTTCTTAAATGTTGCAACAAAGAAATACGAATACACAATTTATATAATAAATACCTATACGATTAGGTGCATTTTTCTTAGATAAATTCTGTAAATTGAGATTCAAAAAAATAATTCCAAGCCTTAAATAATAATATTATTCTTTTTAAACTTTTTCTTTAAGATATTGTGCAGAAAATATTTGTATCTTTAAAATTGAGAATATTTACAAACAATACAATTTAAAAAGCAACAAAAAATGTTTGTTCCTCAAAAAATCTCCAATATTTTAGTAAAGTTATTTGAATTAAAAAAAGAACTAAATATTATTTTAATTTTATATACACACATTTTATATTTTGCAAACACTTTTTTTGATAAGAAAATGTTCATCAACTAAAATACTAAAGTACTAAACTTGGTTACTAAGATTAAACAATCTGTTGCCAAGAAATATAATTAAAGTCTTAAGCTTATAGACTTCAAGCGCGATTTTTGTTTTTTTTTTAAATCAAGTATGTAGTGGTAGTTTTTAACTATAAAAGATTTAAATCGTATTGAAATTTTTACATAGCAGCAGTTTTTGAATTAAAGTAATATTTTTAAGAATTCATAAAAAATTATTAAAATAATAATTTTTTTGGAAAAAATAAATGTACATTCAATAAAATGATTTATTTCCAAAAATGCACATAAAGCATACATTTAACAAAAAAAAATTTACTAAGATTAGTTTTAGTTTTTAGTACCATCATCCATTTTACAGAAATGTGCTGCGTATTTAGCACACCCGTTATGTGTTCTTTTAAATACGTCTTTAAATAACTCGCTGTTTCCTTTTATCTATAAGAGCTCCTTCATAATACCAGTACACCAAAATGTCCTGAAAACGAAATAAAGAACTACCGACCTTTTGCTAACCTATCTGTGATACCTAAACTGTGTAAGTCAATCGTGTGTAGCGTCCTTTCATTTCACTGTAGTTCAATTACCGCTGATAACCAGCATCGCTTTGTTAAAAAGTGTTTAAGTGTTACTAATCTGTTTCACTTTACATCCTTTTGCTTAAATGTTTTTGAACAAGTAGATTGTATCTTTACTAATTTTAGCAAGGCGTTTGACAAATTGTGTCATAAAACATTGCTTTTAAAACTATCAATTATTAGCAAAGTTTTAACGACTGAATCTCTAATCTCTCACTAAATTTCGTAATTAATGTTAAAGTTCATTTGTTGTGAATTCTGGTGTCCCCCAGAGTAGTCACTTTGGTCCTATTCTATTTTGTTTTATAATTGACTTGGTTTCGATCATACACAATTCGTCTGTCCTTTTATATGCTGATGAGGATGACATTAAAATTTTAAAGAAAAATAACTTTACATCGGACTGTCTTCTCTTGTAGGAAACTTAATATTATTCAGGGAATGGTGCAATAATAATCGTCTAGTTTTAAATGTTGACAAATGTTAAACCATAAGTTTTACACGCAAAAAATTTCAAATCGTTTTTAGCTACATGTTTGATTCTTGTCTTTTAAGTAGAGTTTATGTATTTTCTGACTTGGGTGTTGACTTAGATTCTTAACTAACATTTAATGAAGATATTAACTTCATAGTTAAAAAAGCAAATACAGTTCTGGGTTTTATTCAGAGATTTGGCCATGATTTCCATGATCCATATGTTTTAAAATTTCCTTTTCTTTCATTTTTGAGACTAGTTCTGAAATATGCTTGTACAGTATGGTCACCTTACTACACCGCCGTACACGTCAAAAGACTCGAAGCTATTTAGAAAAGATTTTTGCGTTTTGTCTACAATCCCTTCCGTGGTTTCATGACATTCATACATTACCGCCTTATTCACAAAGACTTTCTCTCATAAATCTTCCCTCTTTGACAAATCATAGGATGTGGTTGCAGTTTGTTTTATTGTTGAAATAATAAACGGACAACTTCCATCACCATCAGTTCTTGGTAGTTTAAACTTTATCTTAAGTTGTTCAAGTTTAAAACTCAAGAAATCATTGAATACTAATTTTAGCAGATTAAACTATGGTGTACATAGTCCCTTAAATCAATTAATTAAAATCTATAATACATTTCACTCTTGTAAAAGGTGTCCCAAAATTAACGCAAGATTTGAATTACATAGAAAACGCCGTTTTTAGTCTTTTGATAGTTATATTTTTATTGACTCGTAAAGTACATAGGATAGGGTTATGTATGGAATAACACATCGGACAAATGGCCTCCACGGCTTTGCATGCACATGCGCACTCTTTTGTTGAAATTTTTCATGACCATTCTTCATAAATGTGGCTGAATTTCGTTGATGCAGCGTTGAATCTTCTCCTATAATGCTCGGGTGGTTGTGGGCTTGTTGACATAGATTTGTGATTTCAAATAACCATATAAAAAGAAGTCTAATGGTGTTAAATCACACGATCTAGGAGGCCAGTTTTGATCACCGAAACGAGAGAGTACTCGACCTTGAAATGTCTCATGCAGTAATTGAATTGTTTCACGGGTTGTATGAGATATGGCACCGTCTTGTTGAAACCACATATTCGACACATCAATATCATCCAATTTTGGCAGAAAGAACTGTGTAATCATGTCGCGAAATCGAGCACCAGTAACAGTCAATGCTTGACCAGCATCATTTTCAAAAAAATATGGCCCAATTATGCCTCCAGCCCAAAATCCACACCATACAGTCACGCGTTGTGGATGCATTTGTTTTTCGACAGTCACATGTGGGTTCTCCGAACCCCAAATGCGGCAATTTTGGAGATTGACAAAGCCATCAAGATGAAAATGTGCTTCATCGCTTAGGATGATTTTGCTCGAAAAATCAGGGTCCATTTGTTGATGTTCCATAATCCATTCAACGAACTCTCTTCTCTGTCCCTGGTCATTAGGCTTCAATTGTTGTGTTACAGTGGCTCAAAGTAATAATGGGACACATGCAAATTTGAAAAACAAAAGCCATTCTCTGGAAACCTATACATGTAATATAACAAATAGATATTAAATTAAATTGTTTATATTATTAGTTAATTGAATAACAAAAATTGCATAGATTCATAAATTATAAGTTTGATAAAAATAATATTACGTTAAACAACTCAGATATTTCACCTCAAAGTAATAATGGGACACCCTTTAACCTTAATTCATATTGAGCGAAATAACGGTACTTTTTCGCTTTCTTTCAATCAGGATTGCAGTACAGTTATTCTTCACTATTTTGTGTTGCATTGAGTTCATTTCGAAGGAATAATTTTATTATTTATTAATTATGGCACCACGCGGTCGTCAAACATCGGTTAAAATACGGGAATTATTTATTAATCATTCCAAACCTGGAAAATCTATACGGAATATTTTCGAGATTGTGAAACAACCCAAATCTACAGTTTTTAATATAGTAACGCGGTATAAAAATGAAAATAATTTTAGCAACAAACCAAAACCGAGCAAACGAAAAATATTTTCGGATTCAGATGAGAGATGGCTTTTAAGACAAGTTAAGAAGCAGCCGCACCTTAGTGCCCCAAAAATTGCTGCAGAAGCAGAAAAGTGCCTTGGGAAAAAATCAGACCCAGAAAAAGTGAGAAATGTCTTAAGAAAACATAACTTCAACGGTCGAGTTGCGCGGAAGAAACCTTTCGTGAGTAAAATTAACAAGAAAAAACGCGTTATGTTCGCCAATACATATAAGAACGAAGATTTTGCTTTCTGGAGTAAAGTAATTTTTACGGACGAAAGCAAATTCAATGTTTTTCGTTCCGATGGGCGTTCATATGTTTGGAGAAAACCCAATGAAGAGCTTCGGGAAAGAAATTTGAGACCAACAGTAAAGCACGGTTCAGGATCAGTAATGGTATGGGGTTCAATGTCAGCAGCAGGACCCGGAAAACTTCACATAATTGAAGGCATAATGGACCACAAATATTATCTTAATATTTTAAGATCAAATCTGGCGGAAACTGCTGATAAACTGGGACTTTCGGAGGATTATTATTTTTACCAAGATAATGATCCTAAGCATAAGGCGTATAATGTTCGAAGTTGGTTGCTGTACAACTGTCCTCACGTGCTGGAAACGCCCCCGCAATCTCCTGACCTTAACCCTATAGAACATCTGTGGAGCTATTTAGAAGAAAAATTAAGAATTCAGGACATCAGAAACAAAAACGACTTAATTGCCAGCTTGAAGAACGAGTGGGACAAAATTTCGCCAGATTACTGTCAAAAACTAGTCAAATCCATGCCTAACCGCTTGAAAGCAGTAATAAGCCAGAAGGGCCTTCCCACCAAATATTAAATTATTAAGATAAAGCTTGTAATACATTTTATTTTCATATTTACATGTTTGTCCCATTATTACTTTGAGGTGAAATATCTGAGTTGTTTAACGTAATATTTTTTTTATCAAACTTATAATTTATGAATCTATGCAATTTTTGTTATTCAATAAACTAATAATATAAACAATTTAATTTAATATCTATTTGTTATATTACATGTATAGGTTTCCAGAGAATGGCTTTTGTTTTTCAAATTTGCATGTGTCCCATTATTACTTTGAGCCACTGTAATTGAATTTTGTAAGCATGAAGACACAGATCTTTGGTGAGTATACGCTGTAGAGAGGTTCTTGAAATTTGCAATTCTGGGCCAAGACGTCGAATTGAAGTTCCTGGATTGTCAGCAACACTCTCACGCACTGCTTCGATATTCACATTTGAACGGCTTGTTTTTGGACGACCAGTGTGTTTGGCGTCTCCAACGGAGACTTTTTCACTATTTTTGAAATATTCTTTAATAATGAAGACACGTTGTTCTATAGTGTAACGCTCCATTTTTAATAACCCTATACTGTTAGCTGTCAAATTGCCTTTTTTTTAGGGTTGCCAACACTTCACTGCACAAATGGCGGCAAATTCAAATCTTGCATTAATTTTGCGACATCCTTTATTGGTTCACCAAATGATATTATAAACAGTATAAATTGCAATTTAATATTATTGAACAGTCTAGTTTAAGTTTTAGATCTTAAGTATATATATTATATTAATAAGAATTGGTAACGTTAGTATTTAACGAATTATAATAATAAACATTAGAAATATTTTCAAAAATGTATACATAATTGCATACACATTGCATTTGTCAAAAACTTTTTCGTTAAGAAAATTTTCACAAATTAAAATATTATTGGATCTGTTGTCAAGAAAGAGAAACAAATGGCTTCTTATTAAAAAGGCTTCTTAGTATTGAAAACATGAATAGGACGCACAGTTGAAATAATGCTATGCCCTATTGAAATGCACTTCCATTTTTTATTTTCAGTGTCCGTTTTCTTTGTTATAAGAGTTTCCAGGAACGTTTTTAGGGTTTTAGGTACACAATCGTTATCAACGTGTTTGAAAAAATCATCACATGTTTTCCCTAAATGCCAATAAAGTCATTTTACAAAATAAAACAAGTACAAAGAAATTAATATCATATTTGTTTTAGGAAATTTAATAAGCTTTAATTTTGTGAAAGAGTTTTTTTTTATACGGCAAATAGTTTTCAAGATAAACCCAAAAAACCCGTATGTTTCGTTTACTCTTCACTGCCGCTAGAGTTATTTTATAAACTATAAGAGATACGAACAATTTATCAGGGCTTTTTTATTATAAAATTTAATGAGCTTTAATTTTGTGGAACAAAATTTTTGGATATAACAAATAGTTTTCGAGATTAATGCGAAAAATTGAAACACACTTCATGTTTGTTTGACTTTTTTATTGAGTCATCACAAGACATCTTTTAGTAAGTGTGTCAAGTTTCAAACTGTTGGATTTTTTTCGAGGTGAAGACAATTTTTTTCATTCATTGACTGGATAAAAAATAAAAAAATGTGTGGGTTCTTTTAAATTTATTTTAAATTGACTTCTATGTTGCTGTTTACATCTCTTAAAAAAACTACTTTTCATGAGTGATTAGTTTGTAGTATTTTCATAATTTAAAAAATTAGAAAATCTGACCAAATATGACATTGTTTACTTGAGTAAGTGAATCTAAAGAAAAATTTACTATTTGTAAGCGAAGTTTGTAAAAAAAACAGGAAATTTAGAACTAAAGCTTTTTTGCAATGCCTTGTTATTATTTGACAGCGAAAAAATAATCTTTTTCGAAGGGGTAACTTTTTTCTACATTCATAAGAAGAAGTTTATCAGAAGCCAGTAGAAAAACAAATATTTTACTAAGGCACAAAAAATAAAGGATAAATAATAAAACAGTAAAATTAGTTTTTATTCCATGTTTTGTAAAAATAATACGTAAATGCTTTTTGACTCATCCCCTATGAAAAGATAGGATATCGCCTATCAATGATGTCTTTAGATCATTGTACTGTTTACACATATCCTGTTTAGCTCACTTAATAATAACTCTTTCTATTTAAAAAAACAAACGCTTTTTAAAATTTACGTGTTCTTACTCCTAGTATTCTAAAACATTTAAACTAATTTAAAAAGATCTAAAACATTCAATTATGTGATAGTTTAATGGGTTCATCAAAAGTTTTAACGTCGCGTCACAACCCATCAGTGCATAGAGATGCCCTGGGAATACTTTTTGATTAATAACTACTTAGTTTTTTATTTTTATAATTACTGTTTAGCGACACGTAATATAATATTTACTTAAATAGTCAACAGTGAGCTTTTAAAAATTATTTATCAATATGAAATTTATTTTAATTGTTTACAACTAAGAATGATTTATCGATTGCAAAAACATAATATTTTAAAAGCTTAAATGACGAAAAGGGTATATATTTATATATAATTTCTGATGGTTATTTCTATGTACGTATTTATGTGCGAAATATAAAATTTAAATTGTACAAACATTTCTTAAAACTTAAATTTTTTTTTGTAATATTTAAAAGTTAAAGTTATCTCACCTTCCACAAGACTCTGAAAAAAGAAAAAGAGAAGAACAAAAATTAATTTTGTTTTAAAATAATGATTATAAAAGAAATTATATTTATATTTTAAAAATTCAACAACTTGTTTTGGTACGAAAGTACTACAAACTTTTATACCTCGATTATTATGTACATATACCTATGCTAAGGACCAAAAAACACAAAATTAGTAAAGGGTGATTTTTTAGCAATTACCTATTTGGTAACACTGCTTTTAACAGCTGACATACGTTTGGTGTTTTGTTTAAATTTCAAACATCTTCAGTTTGGGCTATAATTTAACCATGAATCGTCTTAAAAACGAAAAACGATAGCAAATTATTGAATTTTATTATAAAAATGCATGCTCTCTTAAAAAAATTCATCAGGCTCTTCTTCCAATGTATGGTCAGTTTAACTGACCCACTGAAGCTGCTATTCGGTCGATTCGTCGCCGTTGCTCGCAGCAATTGGGCCTTTGTTAGCCAACAACCTCGAACATTTTGAGGAATTATTTAGATGTGATGCCTTTCGAAATACAGCTGGTGCAAGAATTGACGCCAAACGACCTACTGCAACGTAATAGTTTGGGTAAATAGGATCTTGAAAGTTGGCAGAAAATCCATTTTTTTTACGAAAAATTGTGTTCAGCGACGAAGCTCATTTTTGGCTCAATGGGTACTTAAATAAACAGAATTGTCGATTTTGGAGTGAATATCAGGCAAAATCATAGTTTGGTGCAGTTTATGGGCTGGTGGCATCATTAGACCGTACTTCTTCAAAGATGATGCAAACCGTGACGTAATGATGATATCCAACTTTTCTTAGCCCAAAATTCAAGAGCTTCACTGGCATGACATGTGGATCAAAAAGCACGCGCAACAATGGCCTCATTAAGAGGTGAACATTTTATTTCATGTTATTACCGGTTAGTTGGCCTCCTAGATCGTGCGATTAAACGCTTTTAGACTATTTTTTGAGAGGCTAATTTAAAGCTCATGTCTATACAGACAATCCCGCTTCAAATGATGCATTGGACAACCTTGAAGCATTTATTCGTGAGATACTGGCAAAAATGTTTTAAAGAGTATGCCAAAATTGGACAAACCGGATGGATGAGGCGCAGCCAAGGTGAACAATTGCATTAAATAATCTTCAAACATTAAATTATATGGACCGTACTATATCGACACAAATAAGAATTTCAAGCATTTTTCTGAATTGTATGTGTTTTTTTTTTGAAAAACTCTCTAATATCATATAAGAAATCAAACTTTATAAAACATCAGACTTCTTTAAGAATTTACTACGTAAGTCTCGTATATGCTTTTTAATGTCAACATAAGCACTTGCAAAAGAATATTAACCCTTAAAAAAATGGTCATTGGTCCAGCTGACTCTAACCCCCATATTATTGAGTTTCTTACAGAGTTGTAAAACGTATTTTTAGTGCCTGTAGTTAAGTCACTGCCTTGAGTGTTCTTCAAAGTTTTTTAGCTATCTAAATAAGTTTGAGTTTTAACATACATTTCAAAAGTCACGACTTAAAGTCAATTGAAGAAATCAATTTTAAATTTGACTCAAATTAAAAAGCTAGTAAGTCATTTGAATGCAGTATTTTGGGTTGTGAACTCGTGATAGGTAATTTTTAAAAACACCGAAAAAACTATTCGTAACGACAAATTGTATGAGATTTCCTATGAATGTATTGTTGATAAAAACTTTAAAAAGTCAAAGAGAGTACACCACTCGAAAAAACTAATTCAATTCATTTCAATTTGGGACTTTTAAAAATTAAATTAAATCACAATTCTTAACGTTCAGTTAAACATTTTTGTTAATTGACTGACTTTACCAACTGCAGTCACTTAAAGGCTTTAGTCCTTACAACTTTACTTCGATATAAGTTTTAGATCAAATCCTGATTTAAAGAGTTGTTAAGTCTTAAATTTTTAAAAATTGATTTAAAATGTCAAAAAAATAAAACATTGAATGGAAAATAGAATGTGATATTTCAAAAAGGTAACCTCCCGTAGAATTTTTTTTTAAGTTTTTAAAAACTATTTATATAACAAGATATGAAAGATAGAACAAATTTGAAAACAATTTCCCAAGAAGCACATATTATAATTTTGTAACAAGTAAGTTACAAAACTTGTTACATTTAGCTGCCTTAAAGTTTTTTTTGAAGCAAAAAAGTTACTAAGGTGATTAGTTATATTTCGTATCCACTTAAGGAATTGAAAAGCATTTATGTAAAATTGTTGACCCCTTTGATTGTGACTGAAGACGTCTCCCGATACATGGAAGTTATTGAGTAGTTACAGTCCAGTTTCAGACAAATGCGTAACTAAACAGTAACCAAATGTAGAATTGTTTTTCACAGTTACTATTCATAAACTGAAACTCTTTAGTAACACATATACATAATACTATTTAGGAACTAAATAAGTTTTTTAAGGGTTTTCATTAAGTTTTGCGTAACGAAATATTTATCCTTTTTTTATTTTTTTTTTACGAACACAGGTGTCGGCAGGAAAATGTTTATTACTACTATTTGAAGCGCTACATTGAATATGTTACTCATATACTTTTAAATAATGAATAGCTTATGTAAGTTGTGTATTTGAGTAGAAAATCAATTTTTACCAACTTTTGTTATGTTTTTTTTTGTAGGTGTTTTTTTGTAGTTTTTTTTTGTAAAAAAAAGTTGTCAGTTTAAAAAAGTTGTCAGTTTAATTATTCTTAAAAAATTTAAAATTACCAAAAAAATTCTTCATATCGAGAAAAAGTTTAGTTTCAAAATTTAGATTTTTAGACGAAAGGAAATGTTTGTTTTCCAATTTTAGTAGCAATACTTTTAGTTTTTGGAAAGCTGTTTGAGACGAAAGTAAATTTTTAAGAAGTTTTATTATTTTTTTTTTTTGGGTTTTTATTTTTGTACAAAAACTATTAATTAGATTTTACTCAAAATTTTACTGAATGTGGAAAACAGTATTTTTTAAATCACAAACGTAGCTTAAAGCCAATATCTTAAATTTTTAAAAATATATTTAAGTCGAAAATCAATTTTTAACAACATTTATTCATTTTTTTTAGGTTTTCAATTTTTGTAAAAAAAAACAGTCAATTTGATTTTCCCGCTTTTTTTCGAATGTTCAAAACAACATTTCTTATAAATGAAAATGAGTTGGAAGCCATAATTTAAAATGATTGAAAAGATATTTGAGTCGAAAATCAATTTTTACCAACTTTTGTTAATTTTTTTTAAGTTTTTAGTTTTTTTTTGCAAAAAAACTGTCAATTCGATTTTTCTCAAAATGTAACTGAATGTTGAGAACACTATTTTTTAAAAGATAAAAGTAGTTTAAATCGTATATCTCAAATTTTTAGCATCTTTGAGTAATGTTTTTGTTAGGTTTTATTTTTTTATATAAAAAACCGTCAATTCGATTTTTCTCAAAATTTTATCAGATTTTAAAAACTTTACTTTTCGTTGTACAAAATTGTTTTGGAGATGAAATCAGTTTTTACTCGTAAAATTTTCGAGTTGACAAATTTTTTTGATTTATAAAGAAAACCGTTTATTGGATTTGGCGTTATTGGTTTGTGAAATATTTTGGGTTAACCAAATTTCAATTTTTCTTTAATGGCTATGGTAAAAAAAACCACCCACTCAATAATTCCATGAGAGTATTTTCTGCATTATTATATGTGTAACAATTTTTTTTTTTGAAGTCGACATCTTTTCTGGTCCTTGAGGTATGGACGACGAAAAAAATTTCCCCAACGTACGAACAAAGGAACACACGTACAGACATCTCTCTAAAAATCTTTTATTTAGATGCTAGGGACCTTGAAACGTGGAAAAATGTCAACATTTTCAATTTGACAAATCGGACCCATTACAAAAACTTCCTGTGGGAAATCTGCAGGTAATTCTATTTGCTTCACTCTCTGAAAAATAATTTTTTGAAAGTCTGATATCTCTGCTAATTTTTAAGATATGGCGAAGAAAGGTATCTCTAACGTATGGAGGTATGGATGCATGAACGTATTGACGTATGGATGCATGGACTCATGGACGGATGGACATATGGACGTACGGACGTATGGACGTATGGACTAAGCACGTACGAATAAACGGCCAATAATTAAACTCCCCTACAGTAGTGATTTTGACCGGTTTATACATTTCAATCTCTGTTGCCTTTAAATAAAAACTTTCTCATAAAATTGAACGCAACAGATACTCTTTTATCTTTGGTTTTTGGAAAGCCCATCAAATATCAAAAGGTCTTCGGAAGAAAGTGTTTTAAATAATTTGAAGGAATATTCAAATTAAATAGTTAAGGCCTAAATTGGCTTATAGAATTAATAGCGGAAACTAAAGTTAAATGTATTACTTCATCAACTTTTAATTAAAATTGACCATTGAGTTAGTTCACTAAGAAAATATTGAAATCTAAATGCGTCTCCATACTGGAGAGCATCTCTGGTCCCAATGTGATTTAGAATATTGAAACCGAGATTTAAGCCCTGTATTTGCAACATTAGTATGGGAGATCGATTTTTATATCAAATATTAAAAACATTTACAATTTTTTAAATAAATTAAAGAAGTAAAAGTTGGAACTTAATCTCAAACTTATCCAAATATAAGTCCCACTTCATTTTCCAAAACAACTCAGTTTCAATAGTTTTAGTTTTTTTTTGTTAATCTTCTGAAGAATTAGTAAAGGTGTTGCCATGTACCAAAATTATTGATGGTCATCATGATAGACCCATATATTTTTATAATCCAGTTCAATAAAACTCATTGACCCGATATAAATATGACCAAATAATCTATTAAAATATATCCTTGTTTTCTGTATTATACATATATTTTTCTCGTACCTATACTTCAAACTTGGTACCCGGTGGAATAAAATCAAAGATAATATCCTGTTTTTGCCGCCCATTGATTAGCCTCCTGTCACCTCAATGTCACAAATCGAAGGTTGTTGTAAGAAAGTAGATATTATAATGATTTTATTCAAAATAACAGAATATAGACTATAGTCACCCACCTTTACATTTATACGAGTAGGTACACACTACACACCATGAAGTCATCATAATAGTTTCTAAATATCTACTCGTACTCGTAGAATGTGGGGTTCAAGGATATCCTTTAACACTAGTACACTCGACTGAACTTTTTATATGTGTACATAGATAAATAAAACGGGATAACTTAACTATATTTCGCTATACCCAACAAAAACCATGTGAAAAGGACGAGTGTAGTTATAGGCTTTAGATATCTTTGTATATTTTGAAAAAATGCGATGAGGGCAATGAAATCAACGAGTTGAAAACACCACACATAGTAAATTGCTGGAAAATCAATACAAAATGTTGTCTTTTTTCCTATTTTTATATGTTTGTGGTTTTATTTTGCGTTTTTTTATTAAGGCAGTCTAGCAGTAGGTTAGGTGTACCTTTGTTGTGTACTGTCCTGTCCAGTAGAATATATTCCACCAATTATTTTTGTATCCACACTCAGACAAGTGCAACATTTACATGCAAATAAGCTTAGGTATTGTGCACGTGTTAGGGCTTTGTCCTTTGTATAGGTAAAGGACTTACCCTACCAACAATAACTGACTCTTAAGCTCAGGATAAAGTTGAATCGGAATTTTATTTTGTTTTGTGTTTTGCTCAACTTAAATTTATTTCCTTTTTATTTATTTTTGTTTGTAAAGTTTTACTTAACATTACAACAATAAATAGAAACATTATATTTTTTGTATATTCCTAATGACAGGTGTTAGAAAATTGTGGCAATTTAGGACTTTTTTTTCTGAGGATTTATGACGTTATTAATGATTTGCATTTATAGGTACATGGGTGGTAAATAATTTTTATTGTTGTGGTTTCACCTGTTGAAGTTGGTTTTGGAAAACATTTATAGACCGTTTTATATCTAGTTATTTTGTTTTTATTTATTTATTTCTGTAAATACCTACCAACAATTGTAATTGTAATGAGTCACTTTTGGCAATTTGCGTTCATATGTAAATATCTGACAAAAGTATGTTATTTGAATTGAATTTTAATTATTATCAAGCTGCAATTAAAGGAAATTAAAGATTCACTTGAAGTTTTGGTTAGGGGGGGCTTCATTTATAGTCGTATGTCCTTAGTACAGGAAACAAATTTAAAGAGAGTGAAAGAAGATGAAGTGAGTATATTTGACCAATCTAGAATCAAAAAATAGTAAAAGTTGTAATTATCAACAGAAACAAGCGTTTCAATTGTGAAAGAACTTTCAGAGATTACATTTTGATGTTGTTGTTTTTCGCGCTGATAAGATGTCAGCTTATAATTTTTGTTTTTTAAGTTCATATTGAATAAATTACTGAATATAGCAAAATTGTTCATGTTTGCAGCGATGCTTTGTTTTCAACTTTGGACTTTTGAAAATCGGTGTATTCCATTGAAAACAAAGAACAATTAAATGTATTTAACGTCGATATCGAATTTAATCAAATTTGATTACACATATACATTGCGATATCACATATATTAAGATACGAATGCTAATTTTTTTGTAATCAGTTTATTCGTGGAGGTTGTATATCTTATTTCATAAAATCAATGACAATTTATAGGATTTGAATTATAAAAATAAAATTTTAGTTTCAGACTTCGATTTTTAGCCAAACTTAAAAAACAAACGAGAATAAAATTGGACATTAAACCCTTTTTATTTTTTTTGTTTAAAGCTTCTGCTAGTTAAGCTTTAATATTTTTTGGGAAAAAATAAAACTTGGTTGTTATCAAAACCATTTTCAAAAACACGAAAAACACTCGTAAATTAAATCGAGATTGTCAAGAGCTTAGTACCACTTCAACTTCTGCAATTTTTTAAATTTTATTGTAGTTAATATATTTTTGTTAACATAAAAGACAAGTATTTTTTCCCATTACTAAAAATTTAGTTTTAAAAATTCTCGATTTTTATCGCAGAAACAAACTTTTTTTTTAATGTGTTTAAACTCTGGTATTTAAGAGTTTAAGATTGCGATTAGACTTCATCTGTTATCCGGAGACTTGCTTAAATAAAAAGTAAGTAATTTAAATAGCGTTGCGTCTGTCGGGAGAATGCGGCCACTACACGCTTGCTATGTATAGGGTTTTTCAATAGGGGCGGGTATATTTGGTGTATAGTGTTGTCCTATATACGATAATTTTGCGTATTAACACAGCCATTCATCTTGTACATGTGTAGGCCCAAGTCCTGACTCAAGTTGAAGTCTGTGAGAGGCCGAGTTCTTGTGCACGGTGAGGAATAGACTGGAATATATTTTCACTGACCGCGGAGATGTTTTCGGCCAATTCCTTGAACATAAGAACAAATTTGGCAACCAAACCTTAAAGAATGGACTGCAAAGGGCCACGCACGTCTACAGTTAAATGGTTGATAGTAAAGTTTTATCATTTGTACGGGCTGTTCAATCGTGTAACTTGCCATTATGATTTGGCATACAAAACTGAATACTAAACAAAAGATGTCACCAAAAGAAAATGGACGCCACGGGGGGCCCCAAAATCAACCCCCGTCAATTGGAAAACACTTTATAACAACCGAACTGTACAAGCTGTATGATGTACGATCACCAACAAATTGTGGGATTATTTTTTGGAATGCAAATTTGTACATGGTTTAAATCATGTTCAAGTTTGAAAACACAAAACACAAGGATGCAAGTTTTGCACTCGTAAACAATTTCAAACTCGATATTTTAATCAAACATGTCATTCAGATGGTAGAGAAATCGAAAAAATGGGTCTGTCTGGCTGCCTGTCTGTTTTGGATCTACAGCCCAAAACCATTAGGTCGATTGTCTTCAAAAAATTGAGCGGATTTTTCTAGTCGTTTTTTGGTCATTTTTTAAATTTTTCAATTAAAAATTATATTTTTGTATTGCTCCAGAAGTGTACCACTATAGGACCGTTATTTTGCTTTAAGTTTCTCAAGAACTTATCAACCAATTTCAAAGATTTTTGTCTTCACAAGCTGTAATACTTTCTCAATATATATAATGAATAACAATGTTACTATTTTTATTTTTCAACTACAAAAAAATAGTTAACATTTTTTTATTCGTAATTTGATATCTCAAAAACGGGTCATAATTTTGTTTACGAAATTTAAATGTAAAACGTATATTAATAAGCTGTGAGTAACTGCATACTATAAATGTTAGTGTAAAATTAATTTAAAAAAAAACGGATCTTACCATTAAATGGCATTTAAACTTTTGAAATCAAAATTTTTTCACAGGTACATTTTTAAATCTTTAAATAAAAAATATATTTTTAAACAGACTCTGAGCAAGTTCGTGTGTATTTATAATTCCAAAATCAAATAAATTAGGTGGCGCACGCAACAGTCCATTGAGATCTAGGGTCTAGTGACTTACAACTCTCAACTGTGTGCGAGTAAAGTTGTCAGGGATGAAGTGGACCGACAGTATTTTAGGCCGAACCCGAACTTCTTGTTTGATTAAGCACTTTTCATGACAAGAATTACTCTTGGAGGATTTGTCAATTCCTCGCAAGAGGCAGTACCCGTGATTTTTTTTTTAATTGAGTAGGGATAGAACCCAAGACCTCTGCCTTAGCTTATTTGTCTCATCTTATCCGTTCAACAACATGCGAAGTGCAACTTTATTTTCATTTAAACATAACGTACTTGTCTAATGACTATGGATACATTTTAAACTCTATGAACTTGAAAAACTATCTAAACTCTCAGACCTAGGCATCATTTTGGATTAAAAGTTTACTTTTACTGGTCATATTAAATACATTTAAGAAACTAATAGAACTCTAGGCTTTAATTTGGTAAGGAATGTATTATTTGTCAGATCAGTAAGAAAGTACTTACAACTTTTTTTATTGTAAGAGTGGATCCCCTTCATTTCTATCAGTCTTGTGCCGATTCCACTTCACCGATCAAACTACTATTCTAACAGTTCAATTTACCAGTCGAAAAACAAATACAATACAAACATATATTTTTTTTTAAATCCTGTTGATCATAATATCAGATCGGTTTCAAAACCATTTTTTTCTCACATTATTTAAATTCGTTATTATGTGTTTAGTATTTTTATCAGTAATGAAAGTATGCACATAAATTTAAACGTTTTTTATAATTGTTAATTAAATTCCCATAGGAAGTTATTGTAATGGGTCCGATTTGTCAAATTGAAAATTTTGACATTTCTCGACGTTTCAAGGTCCCTAGAGTCGAAAACAAATTTTTTTAGAAAGATGTGAGTGCGTGTGTACGTACGTTTGTACGTCCGTACGTCTGTACGTCCGTACGTCCGTACGTTCGCGACGTTTTTTCGTCCTCCATAAAACCAGAAGACTTCAAATAAATTTTGTTATCCAGATAATAAGGCAGAAAGATACAGAAAGGGCTCTCAAGAAAATTGCGAGGGTGGTTTTTTTTAACCATAGCAGTTTGAAAAAAAGGTGAACATTTTGGTTACACCTAAATATCTTAAAAACCAAAAATGCTAGAGACTTGAATTAAAATTTATATAATACCTACATTGTACCGTGATATGAAAGAAGTATATTTTTTGAAAAAAAAAATCCATTTAACGGTTTTTTATAAATAAAAAAACTGGAAAAAAAATTTGTCACCTCCAAAATTTTATGACTAAACATGATTTCATCTCCAAAACAATTTTGTGCAAAGAAGAATAATGTTTTTGACATCTGATCAAATTTTAAGAAAAATCGATTGACAGTTTTTAAAAAAAAAAATAAAACTCTCAAAAAAAACATTAGGTACTCAAAGTTGGTAAAAATTGAATATCGATTTAAATATCTTTTCAAAAACTTAAAATTTAAGCTTCAAACTTATTTTATCTTATAAGAAATATTGATTTCAACATTCTGAATAATGTTGAGAAAAATGAATTGACAATTTTTTTACAAAAAATAAAAACCTTAAAAAATTAATAAACGTTGGTAAAAATTGATTTTCGACTCAAATATCTTTTCAAAAATTGTAGATATTGGCTTCAAACTAATTTTATCTTATAAGAAATATTGTGTTCAACGTTCAATAAAATTTTGAAAAAAATCGAATGGACAGTTTTTTTACAAAAAAGAAAACTCTAAAAAAAAACAATACTAAAACTTGGTAAAAATTTACTTTCGACTGAAATAGCTTTTCAGAAATAAAAAATATGGGCTTCAAACTTATTTTATTTCACAGAAAATATTGTTTTCGATATTCAGTAATTTGTATATAAAAATCCAACAGTCGTTTTGTTCATAAAAAATAAAATCTACAAAAAATAACACGCAAATTTGGTAAAAATTGATACGAGTACATTACATATAGACAAACTTTTAAGCAAGACAAATCGGAAGACGGGATGGGAAGTTATCAGTGTGGCTCGTATCCCAGCCTCTTTTTTAGTTATAAGTTTTGTTTGTTGACTAAGCTTTAGTTTTTAAAGTAATTGAATAAATATATTATGTTAATATATGCCTTTAGTCCACATGTTGTTTTGAAAAAGCTTTTTATTTTTATTTTTTACACATACGAATGGTTGATATAATTTTGAAGTTTCATGGGTATTAAGTCATTTTTTCCGTTGATATTGTGATTATTTTTCAGTATCTTTACTTTACTTACTATATTATATATTATATATATATATTATAATATTATATATTATATATATATAATATTATAAATGCGAATGTAAGTTTGTTTGTTACGCTTTCACGCAAAAACTACTTAACGGATCATCATGAAACTTTGCACATACACTCTTGTAGGTATTAGAAGTAATATAAAAATAAGAAAATTGTTTGTCAAAATATCGTCAAATTTAGCTACTTCAACGCCATCTAGCATCATCTAGCATCTTAGTAATAAAGTTTCAACGCTGAATACTGTAATACCAACCCACTCTATTACCAACTGTGACGACAATATCTAATTCAATTGAATTAAGTTTTAACTGTTTCTGATTTTTCTATATTAATTGTTATTTTCTTCTGTCGTTGCATGTAGTATAATATTATTCACATTTTTGAGGTTATCCGTAATTTTTGTGGTTAGCTGTTACTTTATTCTTTTAGATCTTATTCGTTGATATTAAGTCTTACTCTAACAAACAAACTTACATTCGCATTTATTTATAATAATATTAGTACAATGTATCATAAGAAGGCTATAGAAGCTTTAAACCAGACCCTCCAGGACTTGCGAGATAGTACAGATATAATGGGAGGCATGGTAGTTTTATTGGCCGGTGATTTCCGTCAAACCCTCACAGTGATTCAAAGGGGGAGACCAGCAGATGAAATTCAAGCGTGCATTAAAACATCAAGCTTATGGCCGACAGTTGAAAAACTACGCCTGAAAACGAATATGAGAGTGGATCTTCATAATGACGTGGATTCAGGACTTTAAGCAGAAATATTGTTGAAAATTGGTGATGGTTGTTTAGACGTTAACGCTGAAGGCGTTATCACTGTCAAGAGAATTTTGTAATTTAGTAGAAAGTGATGTGGATCTCATAGCTAATGTTTTTGCGGAATTCCAACAAAATTTGTGTAGTGATCAGTGGTTGTGTGCAAGAGCAATATTAGTACCAAAAAATGAAATTGTAAATGGCATCAACACTGACATTTTAAACGAGGTTCAAGTTTTTAAATTCACTTGAAAAATCGGGTGTACCGTCACATAAACTTCAATTGAAACTAAATGTACCAGTAATTCTTATGCGAAATCTAGATGCTCCTCGGCTATGTAATGGAACAAAGCTTCGGATAACACAATTGGGACAGAACATACTTATTGCTACTATTTTAACAGGTGTCGGTAAGGGAAATAGTGTTATAATACCTCGGATACCAATTATTCCCACTGACCTTTCATTCCAATTTAAAAGGGTTAAGTTTCCCGTCAAGCTTAGCTTTGCTGTTACTATGAACAAGGATGAAGGACAAAAATTATAGGTAGCAGGAGTGCATTTAGAAAACCCATGCTTCTCTCATGGTCAACTTTATGTAGCCTGTTCACGTGTATCTAATGCCCGGAATTTACACATATTTGCACCCGACGGGAAAACTTATAACATTGTCTATAAAAATATCTTAAATTAATACTTTGTATTTTATTTTTTTAAATTGTTAGAATTTAGAATTATTTATTTTTGTTACGGTGAAATATATTTTAACATTTGTTGTTGCATTTCAATAAGCATATATTAAGGTGTTGAAACTTTATTGTCTGTAGTAATTTTTAAAAATTGTTGATCTCAGCCAAGCAATAAAATTTAGTTATTATATAGACTCATTTCTATTATTATACCCTTACCCTTTATCTCTCATACTTATTTAATTTCTCCACTGCGGGCGAAGCCGCGGGTAAAAAGCTAGTCATATTATAAAGGGGGATTAGTAAAATACGCATCAAAAGGCATGCAAGCTAATTTTGTAAATTCAAACACATATCGCAATAAAAAAATCTTGTTGGTAATTAAAATGAGCCGTTTAAACTTAAAAATGGAAGTGTTACTTTTCATTTTTTTTTAATTTCTTAAAATCTAAAACATTTAAGCGTGTTTACATTTTATCATACAGTTTTCGGTTTTGTTTTAAAACTCTAAACGAGTATTGAATTTTGAAAACCGTTATTTTTAATTTTGTTTTTTCTTAATAATTGTCACTCTCTCCCAAATGAAGGGAAATAGAGGCTCTTGTATTATTTTTTCCTTGTCTTAAATCAACCCTCTTGGACTAAGCCTTTTGGATGCATCTTATACTAATCGCCCTGTTTTTTTTTCAAATAATACTGGTTTGGGTTAATATTTTGTTTACGACAATTTTTCAAATTAAATTGTAAGGTTATTATATATGTTGGCTGTAAAACATTATTTTCGTTATTAGATAGGCTTTTAAGTTTGAGAATTAAATGAAGTTAAAAGTTTTTTTTATTAATTCTTGAAAATAATAACTCATAATATGAAAAGTACAGGTTATATTTAAAAACAATCCTATATTATAAGGTTTGAAAATGTGCCTGCAAAATTAATTAATAGTTTTGTTCTCGAAAATTGTAAATCTACTAAAAGGTGATTTTTAAGCTATTATCTTTTTGGCCACACTGATTCAAACAGCTGACTCAAGTTTCGTATTTGTTTCACTGTCATACATCCTCAATTTACGAACGAACAACACTTGCAAATTATTGAATTTTAATATTAAAATGCGTGCTCTGTTAAGAAAGCTCATCTCGCTCTTCTTCCATTTTATTGTGTTCAACGACTAAGCTCATTTTCGGATCAATGGGTACGTAATTAAGCAGAATTGTCGATTTTGGGTTGAATATCAGCCACAAGCATTGCAAGAGCTACCAATGCATCTAGAAAAAGTCACAGTTTGGTGCGATTTATGGGCTGGTAGGATCATTGGACTTCTTCAAAGATGATGCGAATCGTAACGTAACTGTGAATGGTGAGCCCTACCGTGAGATGATATCCAACTTTTTTTGCCCAAAATGCAGGAACTTGACTTGCATAACATTAAGTTTCAACAAAACGGTGCCACATGCTACACAGTATATGCGCAACAATGGACTTATTGAGAGGCGAGTTCGGTGAAAATTTTATTTCACGTTCAGGACCATTCAATTGGCTGCCTAGATAATGCGATTTAACGCCTTTAGACTACTTTTTGTGCGCTTCAATTGATACATTCTAAGCATTTATTCGTGAGATACCGGCCGAAATTTTGAAAAGAGTATGTCAAAATTGGACTGAGCGCATGGAGCATTTGAGGCGCAGTTAAAGTCAAGATTTGCATGAAATAATCTTCAAACAATAAATTTTATGGACCGTACTATCGATTCAAATAAAGATTTCATGCATTTTTCTAAATTGTATGTGTTTTTTTTTTTTAAATTATTATAGCTTTTAAAAAATCAACCTTTATAAAACGGTCTACGTAAACGGTCAACACATTGACTCTCACACGTAAAAATGACGTCACAATCTGTCCCAAGAGTATCAATTCACGACATATGCTGTCAATGGTTTCACTATCGCATAGACGCTCATTTTGACACACTTTTGGGACAAGAGCATACGTTTTGGGGACCGTCGGTCGGTCAACTCAATGACTCTGTCCGAGAATTTATAGGGCACAATTTTATACCGAAACAAATTATATTTTTAATGTATTTCTATAGCAACGTACAATATCAAAATTAAGTTGAAAGATTGGTTTATAATTTAATTTTAAAATAAAGATTGACCTTTAATATGTCACGTTGACTTATATACACATTCAATTTGTCAACGAATTAACATTGATAATCAATCACGTTGACTCACAAACGCGTCAAAGCATTTTGGGACAGCATTGACCGAAGTTTGTCATTCGTGTGATAGTCAACGTTTTAAGTATTAAAGCTGTAAACGTTAACGGTACATTGAAACAGAAAACATTGAAACTATACGTTGACGGTAAAATTCTAGCTTAAGAGCGATTTTTGTGTTCAGTTTTTATATATAAAACTTTTCATGCTAATTCTTTTGTTTTTATATATCTTAGGAATGGAGTTATTTATTTCTTAAAAATATACGATTTGCGTTTAAATTTCGTTCAAAAACTTTAACAATTTTTTAAAATATACTTTAATAAACATTTTGAAATTAGATGTTTTTGAAATAGTTCGAATTTCAATTTCTTGCCAAAACATTTTTCTTTGAATAATGTTAAGCCTTTTTTCGACTTCTTTACCATCGTAATGTCACGTTGGACTAAAATCTTGAGTTTAAAATTTCTAACGACTGATATTTTTTTTAACGACTTATATAAATTGCCCGACCAAATATTCACACTACGGCAGATCTTGGAAAAAACCCAAGAACTTCGATACACACCATCTGTCAATCGTTTTTAAAGCCGCGTACTACAGCATATTTAGGGAAGAGCTCTACAGAGCAAATCTAGTTCTGGCATCCCTGTCAAACTTATCCGTTTGTGCAGAATGACGATGGAGAATGCACGCTGCTCTATCAAGGTTGGAAAAGATCATACCGATGCATTTGATGTCAAAAAAGGTTTTAGACAAGGCGATGCACTGTCATGCGACTTCTTTAATATCGTTTTGGAAAGAATTGTGCAAAATTCAACCGTCAACACTAGAGACACAAACTTCCAAAGGTCCATCTTATTTCTTGGATACGCAGATGATATTGACATAGTTGGAAAATCAAAGCGTGATGTCAGTGGAGCGTTTTTGAGCATTGCAATGGAAGGGAAGAAGGTAGGTTTAGTATTCAATGAGGGCAAAACCAAGCTGTCATCGAAAAAAGACAATGAACAACGACCGACGTCTTGGACAAACCGTCACCATGAACAGCTATAACTTTGAGGTAGTTAAGGACTTTGTTTACCTAGGCACCGCTATTAACACTGACAACGACACCAGCGCTGAAATCAAACTCTTGCAAACCGTTGGACTTAGAAGCAATTAAGAGTTAAGTCCTTTCTCGAGCATATGAAAACACCATCTATAGGACACTAATCATCCTGGTTTTGAAGAATGGCGCTGAGGCCTGGACCCTTTCAAAGAAAGATGAGAGCGTGTTAGGATGCTTCGAGAGAAAAATTTCTCTGGGTGATTTTTTGGAGGAGAAGCTTTAACAGCGAACTGTACGGAGGCTGTACAGCAACCGACCTAGTCAACAGAATTAAAGTCCAACGGCTTAGATAGCTAGGTCATGTAGAGCGAATGGACATCAACGCTCCAGCCCAGAAGGTCTTCGAATCCAAACCCGAGGGACGGCGCAGTAGAGCAAGACTGTGACTCAGGTGGTGCACGCAGTTGGTTAAAGACCTTAACCAATTTGAAGCGGAAAACTGGAAACAGCTAGCTAGCGACCGAGCTCCCTGGAGACGCATGTTGGTTGATGCCCAGGTGTGCCCTAAACTGTAACGGCACCTTAAGTAAGATATATTTGCCATAAAGCTCCTTTAAGTCACAAGTATAAAGAACTATCCTTTGGAGAGGGTACAAAAAACCAAAATAGGGGGTATTGTTGCAGAGGCAGACCGTAGTTTTTTTTAATAAAGAAATAGCTTTTGTATTAGAAAAACTGTTAAAACGTGTTTTGGAGAATTATTTTAATTTTAAAATTATTATTATTTTATTGCAGATGCCAGCGCGGCACAGGACACAAACGAAACCGCCAACGAAGCTTGGAAGCGAACAAATCCACGCAATACAAACAGTCCCAGTGGTGGTTCAGCAATAAATGTACCATTAGCCGATATGGAAAATGCTGGCAAAATAAAATTCGATCCACCAAAGGTTCCAGTGATATTTGTTTTAGGTTCGAATTTATTAAAACTAAATCTATTATTTAATTGAAGAAATTTGTCTTTAAAAAAAAAACTACAGGAGGCCCAGGTAGTGGTAAAGTAACTCATTGTGACACCTTCATGCAGGAGCGACGTGGTGTCATACATATAAATATGATGGATCTTCTGCAACAGTATGCGATGGGTAATGGTAAGAGTTTTTGAGATTCCATAATTTTGTTCCATTAAATTTATAAAAATATTTATTTTTAAAGATATGCAAGACTTTGCACAATTATCATCAAAAACTGTTACCGAAGTATTAATGTTAGAAATGAAAATGGCTCCAGCTGCCAAAGCATATTTAATCTCCGGATATCCACGTTCAATGCGTGACGTTGTTGAATATTCAGAAAAAGTAAGTATGAGTAAATAAATCATAAAATTAATAAACAAAATAATCAAAAACCCTCAACAGTCCTTGAGAATTCCCTTAATTACGACACACGCAATAAATAAAATAATTTAAGACATTCAAATGGTACACAACACGTATGATATCTCTCTATAGACATTTTCTTAAACGTAGACAATGTCCTTGAATAAGCGGTGAGTTCCTTAGGGTAGACGGAAAGAGAGAAAGTAGAGTAATAAATAGATCACGTATATAGGCTGTTGTGACCAATGAAGCCTTGTTTTTCCATAAAACACGGTCTGGTCTTGTTATGTTCAATTATACCCAACAGTGTCATGAGCAACAATTAAATTAACAACAAGTAATTGCCTTACACAAACGCGTATTTGAATTGTTTACCAAATAGTTACCGTGGTGAGTTGGTTTTGGTTTTTTTTGTAGGTAAGAGAGAAGGGACCTCACACATAAACGGCAGGATGTTATTGTTTATTCCAAACGAGCTTACTTAGCTGAAAGTATTATGGAGTAGATAGTTAGGTATGTTAAAACGTATTGACACAGATATCTCAACACACCCTTGGGATACCAGGCCATAAGTAGGTAAAGGTATAGGTATCTTGTTATGAAAAAGAGGCTTCAGAAATACTATCGTGGGGCACGTCAATTGAGAATACTTAATAATTCAAAACAAATTATATAGGTACGCATCCCACCTTCCTACTAACACCGCACCGACCGCCATCGCCATCAAAGCACCAAAAGCAGCAATAGCATATCCTGTCAAGGACGAATTCATACATATAACTACTTTTTTCGATTTTGGTTGTGGTGGTTTGGTGGAGGTGTGGCGTGCTCGTGACGGGGGTGTGCAGGCTATTTTAAAGGACACTATGTGTACAGCAGCAACAACGGCGATGACGACGCGGGTGCTATTAAACTTACATCAAGGACTTTGTATATTTTGTTTTTTGATTTTTTCTGTGTTACTCGTTTTTGGTTTTGTGTAAAAAGCCTGCGGGAAAAATAACCACACAAAGTATGTAGCAGGTACTCGTATAGGTATGTCTCTAGAAATGGGGACATTTAGGAAGTCCTTTTTATTGATTTTTTTTGTACTTTTTTCAGTTTGTTTTGTTTTTTAACTAGGTTAATTCAACAACCTTTGCCTCTACCTTTGTACCTCAAAACCTACTTAACTTTGTCCTTTTTGTTTTACATATATCAAAATCAATTCAAATTGTTTTGATTGAATTTTCCAGTAAAAAGGATTTAAATCGAATCCAATTAAGAGAGAAAGAGAGAATTTTAAAAATAAAACTATCTACATGCATACAACTAATTATTTGTACTAAGTCCTATCTGTGCCTTTTACCTATTTACGTTCTTGGAATTTTTAAAGACTTAAATTGGTTAATTATATAGACCTTGCATATGGTTCATGGGGTGGGCCAGGCAAGTAGGCAAGTAGAATAGATTGTTCTCGATATAATTTAGTAAACCACGCAATATATGATTTGACGTCATTGTTTATTCAAATAGTATACGAGTATATTTCAGTTCAAGGATCATTTTGAGGAGTGTGTGGTGCATTTTTCATATTCAAGTTCAGAATACAAACAATATTAATATAAATGTACTTGAGCGTTACTATGTTATTTGTATTCAAAATAAGACAAACATCGTTTCGAAGGAATTGCGTAGGTACGAGTGTGTAGGGTGCCTTACAAAAATGGGTTGCCTTTTCCTCATGTTGATACACTCGTGTGAAATGATTAATTTCAGAAAGAAATTACCTACTGCCCGGAAACTTAGAGTTTCAGTACTTTCTTACCAATAAAGGGGTTATGAACACCCCTATAAGGATTATATATACCTAGTTGGCCCATAAGTTCTTTAAAAAGCATTCAAAACCATCAGAAAAGAACTAAAGTCTTTAAAGTGGTACGTCTTATTTTTGATACTGCTCCAGTTTATTTTAATGATAAAAGAAATTTAACATCTCTTCAGAAAAGCTGTCAAATTCTGACCATAAATAATCTGAGGGATTAAATGAAGTCCCCTAGGGCCAATCTTAAGCTTCTCTTAGACTTATGATGTTGACTGTAAGGCACTTTTTTGTTGTCTTGGCTTTGTTTGCCTCACCAGAGTTCTATCCAATTATCTCCATCGAAAACAGCATTCTCTATTCTCTATGCTCCAACTTGTCAACCGTTTTCACGTTTTTTTTTCCCAAAAATGGCGAAATGTGACTCTTTCGAGCAAGACTTTCAAACGAACTATTATAGAATGATAGTGATGGTTACGTTTGACCTTTAAGACAACAATTTTAGTTTGATATGATAATGTCGCTTGAATTGTATTGTTTTCTTTGTTATAAACTGCTTCCCCCTTAAAAATCTTTTCATTGAAATAAATTATTTCTTTGTCGATTCTCACGTGCCACAGTAAAAGTTCTTTAACTCTTTCCACAATAACTTTTAAGAGTGCAGATGTTAAAAAATGATATGCAAAGCTTCAAATGCCCTCAACATATTAATGTCCCCTTATGAAATTAAAAAAGATGTGGTGAATGTATCCAATTCTGTGGACCTTACTTTTGTTTTGATAAGTGGTTTTGGTGGTATTCTGCATTCTCATATTGCCTTTAAAAGGGTACAAATGTGGGCAAAGCTTGAACAACAATTTTTCGTGCTGTCATCTACTCTTGAAGATATAATAAACTGTCGAGAACCTTATTTCCGAACAATTATTGCGGTTCCCAATGGTTTTTCAAAAAAAGAAAATTTCGTCAGAAGTCATTCCTTACCTGTGTTAGACAACTATTGCAATTCTATTTTCAAATTAATATTAATTATAATATTTGTTTAAAAAAACAAGACAAAGGTTTTATGTCATATTATTATTCTGAGCAACAATGTCTTGAAGTTTTGTAACAGAATTTATGGCACGACTATGTACACAGTACACAGAAATTAATAATGGGAAAGGATTAGAAAATATCGACGCACATTTGTTTTAAATATTTGAAAATTTCAATGAGCGTAAAATATTGAGCCTAGTTAAGTCCTCCACATTCGTGTTGTGCTGTTAAATAAAGAATCACTTTACTTAGGATAAAGGGTAAAGTGATGACCAATTGTTGAAGAACAGGTATTACATTTGAATTGTTTAAGGGAAGGAACTCAACTGGCTATTTCACTACTAACGATAATAATAGACAAGAAACCTTGAAGACAAAGATTTAAGGCTTGTTTTGGAGCGGAAACAAAATAGATCTGTTGGCTGCATAAGTGTTTGCTATAATAGTTCTTGCATTGAAGCGTAATTTATAAACCAAGGAAAAAGTAATTTCTAATTCATCGAAACTGCATGTACGTATTTTCCATTGGAAAACCAAACTCTTTTAAGTTCCTTTGAAAAAATATCAATTGCAATAATTCTAATCCAAAACAATGTAAACTTATTTTTTCCACTGTTCGGTGAGATAAATCATGAGATCACCAGTGGACTTAATGCTATGAAAGATATATTGGCGGTAATTAAAAAACTTTGGCTTTTCAACATACTTTTTAATCACAAAATAGATCAATGTTTCCATGATCTTGGAGGGAAGAAGGGACATTAGTCAAATCGGACCAGACTTAGAAGAACAACAATAGAAGGGATACTATTTGCGTCAAGTTGTTTCAGCACTTTTGAAATTGTACGAATGAGAAATCTTAAATCATAAAATAGTTACAATATCAAGTTCAAGATGTGTAATGTCGCTCTCTGGCAGCAACATCGACTGGATTTTTGCATTCCGATTGCACATTTTGCAGTCACAATAAGCAAAAGTAAAGTTTTTTTGACTCGTTGTTGCTGTGTGTGCAATCAAGGACAGTTTTGTAAAAAGTACATAGTGCTTTAAATGTATAGATGTAGCTGCTGTTTGGCAGATATCGTAATACATTAAAATTAAATAATTATCCTATCCTATCAGCAACAACCTATGGTATACAATTGTTTTATAATTAGTAGTTTCACCTTTTTTAGTCTAAGGTCTTTGACCCCGTCCTCTGATTTAATTTTGTTTTTGATGTCATTTTCTCTTATAAATCCACTCTTTTCTTTGATAAGGAAGATTATTTGATCTAGATTCCATCATACCCATACTTATTCAGTATTCTGAAAATTTCTGATACCAGTTTTGAGCTTATGGAATAAGAGTGCTTAGCTAACCAAAAGGATTTCAATAATTAGGTTTCATAGTGTTTTTTGATGTAATATTCTGTGCATTTCAATATTGCTTAAACTTCCGGTTGCAAAAAAATGATAAATTGTCCCATGGTTGATAGATATTTCAAAGTTTGTTTCTGAGCACAAAATCTCCTGCATTGTTTTTGTCAGATGTTTTTTAACCTTCTTTGTAGTAATTCATGGTATTTGATTTGAGATTTTGTGTTACGTTTTCACCAACAAACTCTATTTCGAACTTAATTTCTTGGAATTGGAAAATCAAGTCTCCTATTCTTAAACTTATTTACCTTCTTTGGCAAATGAATATGAGTTTTTGGCTGAGTTTTCTACAAGCACGGACAATAGAGTTAAACTTGTAATTGAAAGACATTAAAGCCCCTTTATTTTTACTTGCGACACAAATGCAAGTTTTGCATTCGAAACATATTTCGAACAGGAGATTTTAATTAAACATGACATTACTATTGAAGAGATGTGGGCCCCACTGCTGGGTTGTTAATATAGTATAGCAGAGTATTACTATTTAATTTGGACAACTCCGTAAACACGAAACCATTCCAAGATCATCAAATTTTCTAAATATGTCATATTTATGTTAGAGTTAAAACACAATAGTTTAAGGGATTTTTGTTTTTATATTCATTTCTTTTTTGAAATTTCTATTAATGTGAAAAATGGGACAAATATTCAAAAACCCAGAGAATGAAAAAGAATCTGATGTTAAGAATTGTCTGACTTTTTCTAAGGTGGTTATTTAACTTAATTTTAGGGAGTCTAATATTATTATTGTTATCAGTCTGCTTAGTTGTAAATTTGAGAAGATGCTAAAAAGACTTGATCTTAAAGAGTCAATAAAACTTAAAAATTGTAGGGAGAAAAATGTTTCGTGCTTGAATTCACTGAAATAGGTTCATTTAAGAACATAATGTCTCTTAATATAAAATAAAAATAAATTAAGGTAAACAAATAAGTTAAGAAGAAACTTCAGTGTGGCACTCACAAATTAAACGTTTCAGAATCTCCTTCCACTTTAGTTCTACAAATTCAAGGCTTTTATACTTATAGATATGAAACGTTCAATCAATTAAGCTGTTTTTAGGACATGTATATTCTTTAAATTATAAATGTCAGTTCTAGAGCATTTAAAGCAAATTCACTTCAAAAAGTAGATTTCTCTAATTTAAGTTTTTGTTTTCATCATAAATTCAATTTGAAATAAATAAAATGAACGACTTTGTTGCTAGAACTTGCTAATGTCTTCCAAAAAGTTTGTTTAAAAATATTTGCTTTATTCTAAGGTTTACCTGCAATTTAATTTGTTCAAAAATTTAAATGTCATTTTAATTCTCAAAAAACCTAGATTAACTTAATTTGTTTCCAAAATCATTTTAATATTTAAATTTTGTCTTAAAAATAGTTTTGGTAAGCATTAAATAAAGTGCTAATGAATATACATTTTACATTTAAATTTCCTTAAAAATGTTCACCCCTTTCTGAGATATCGAGTGTTGTAAAAAAAATAAATATTTATATTTTTTTAAATACAAACAAAATAATGACATTTTTGATCATCAAAAATTATAATCATCATTTTTGATCATCGACAAGAGCTTGGACAGAAAGAGAAGATAATTGAAATCGGTCCATTGGTTTTTGAGAAAACTTAAAAAATCCAAATAACGGTTTTATGAAAAGTAACTATCTATAATTTCATTTTTGAACAAATTCGAATTTTTGATATTTAACCGAGAAATTTGTATGGAGGCTGCTGTTATTTTTCGTATTAAAAAAACACCTTACGCTAATTGGGTGAAAACCTTAATTTCAATTGACACAATGATTTGAGCTGTAGGACGGAATAGGGGATCCCACTTTTTTCAAATTTTCTACCATCGTAATGTCCTGATTAATTAAAAGGTCGCGTCCGAAATTTTTTACGAAAGCAATAGTTCCTATAATATGTCACAAGTAAACATCACTTCAATATTCACTATTCATGTGCGTCCTAGGAGGCTAGTTCCAGGATTTTAAATGCTAATTAATATAAAACGGACGATCTCTTATTCAAGGTTTCTTCTTAAGAACCTGAATACTTGCTCTTTTTCTTAAAAACAAATTTTATGAAAATAATTTAAAGCATGACTAAAGGTTTTACAAGTTCTAAATTGCGTGAAAACATAAATGTTAATTTTTTTGACAGCAAACCACTTTTTGGTTAATGTCGTTAAATTACTAACAAATCTTTAGTTGAATTTTTACTTATAATTTATTTATATTTGGAATAGGGCTGAATTTCCTATTCATATTATATTCTTTGTCCATTCCGCAGTTAAAAGTAGTACTTTTACCAACAAAGTTTAAGGAAATAAAATACAAATTAACGCAATATGAATATTTTTGAATTGAAGTTAAAGACAAACAAATACCTTCCAAGGGGAGGGGGTTATGAACCTTACGATTCCCCCGCCTGGATCCGCCATTCCCTGCTATTCCGTCGGACTGTCTGTCTGTATCTGTACTGAGTTCATACATGGAAATTAAGGTTTTGAGCTAATTCGGCTAAGGTGATTTTTTTTATCATTTTTTAAGTAAAAAAAAAAATAAAAAAATTTTAAGTAAAAATCGGAAATTCAAATTTTCTTAAAAACGAACCGATATATTTTATTAAAATTTGTCTTAAAAATAAAATATTTTTGTACCGCTCCAGAAGGGAACCCCCATAGAACCGTTATTTTGTTTTTAAATTTTATCAAGAACTAATTAATGTTTTTTAATATTAAAAATATTTGATGATCAGAATGTCGAATTTTATTTTTTGTATTTAAAAAAAAGTATTAATTTTTTGTCTTCAAAATTCGATATTTTAAAAATCTGCCAATATTTGTTTACAAAAATTAAATGTAAGACATATTTTTATAATTTGAAAAAAAACTGTCTACGTTCAAACGATTTTCGAGCAACAGAAAATCGAGGTATTTTGCAATAATAAAATGACATTTAAATGTTTGTAAACAGAGTTTTTAGAGTTGTTCCAGATCAAGTTCGTTCAATCCAGTCGTGCACTCTATTTCTAGTGATTTCATAGTAATTGTAAGTTTGGTTCTTGTATACCATGTGACTATTTTGGTATATCTCCGGGAGAGTGTCGAAATGCTGTATTTTAGAATTCTATGTAGTCAAAATTTTATATAATACTGCAGGGTCTTAATACTGTATGGTATATTCTGTATTTCAAAATACTCTACATTTAAAAAACATGTGTCTAAAATGCTGTATCGTCAAAATACTGTTTTTCATAGTGCTGTATCTCAATTGATACACATAATCATTTAAAAACAAAATTGCACTTTATATTGAAATCTTACTTACTTACTTACTTAAGGTGGCGCTACAGTCCTGTGTGAACTAGGGCCTCACCCAACAAACTTCTCCATCTAGCTCGGTCCCTAGCTAGATGTCTCCAGTTTCGCGCTCCAACTTGGGTGAGGTCACCTTCCACTTGTGCGCGCCACCTGATCCGCGGTCTTCCTCTACTGCGCTGTCCTGTGGGTGCGGATTCGAAGACTTTCCGGGCCGGAGCATTGGTTTCCATGCGCTCTACGTGACCCAGCCATCTTAGTCGTTGGACTTTTACTCTTCTTGCTAAGTCTACGTCGCTGTACAGCCCGTACAGTTCGTCGTTCCATCTTCTCCTCCACTCCCCTTCGATGCATACGGGACCGTAGATCACACGAAGAACTTTTCTCTCGAAGCGACCCAAGGTGCTTTCATCCGCTTTTGTCATGGTCCATGCTTCTGCACCGTATAGCAGGACGGGGATGATAAGGGTTTTATATAGCAACACTTTGGTCCCTCGAGAGAGGACATTACCACTCAATTGCTTTCTTAGTCCAAAGAAACAGCGGTTAGCAAGAGTTATTCTGCGTTTGATCTCAGCGCTGGTGTTGTTTTCTGCGTTTACAGCGGAGCCTAGGTAGACGAAGTCCTTGACTACCTCAAAGTTGCGTCTGTCGATTGTGACGTTTTGACCAAAACGTCGGTGTTGTATGTCCTTTCTAGACGACAGCATGTACTTTGTTTTGCCCTCGTTTACCGTTAAACCCATTTTTGCCGCCTCTGCCTCAATACTCACAAAAGCCCCATTGATATCACGCTGAGTTCTTCCCATTATGTCAATGTCATCAGCATATGCCAGTAATTGGACAGACTTTTGAAAGATAGTGCCTCTAGTGTTGACGTGTGAGCTCTGCACTATTCTTTCAAGCACGATGTTAAAAAAATCGCATGACAGCGCATCACCTTGTCTAAAACCTTTTTTGACATCAAAAGGTTCTGTTAAGTTGTTTCCAACCTTTATGGAGCAGCGTGAATTTTCCATGGTCATCCTGTACAAACGGACGAGTTTGGCAGGGATGCCAAAACTAGACATGGCTCTATACAGCTCGTCCCTGTAGATGCTGTCATATGCGGCCTTGAAATCGATGAAAAGATGGTGGGTGTCGATTTGGTGTTCTTGAGTTTTTTCCAGGATCTGCCGTAATGTGAATATTTGATCAACTGTGGACTTTCCTGGTCTAAAACCACACTGATAAGGACCTATCAGGTTGTTGACGATGGGCTTTAGACGTTCACATATAATGGCAGAGAAGATTTTATAGGCGATGTTAAGTAGACTTATTCCTCTATAATTGATGCAGTTTAGAGGGTCTCCTTTTTTCAGGATCGGGCAAACAATACTGAGGTTCCATTCATCGGGCATGTTTTCTTCCTACCATATCTTACAGATAAGTTGGTGCATGCTCCTAACCAACTTATCTCCAGCTGCTTTAAAGAGCTCGGCATTCAAGCCATCTGCTCCAGCGGCTTTATTAGACTTCAACTTAGATATGGCAATCTTTACCTCGTCTAAGTCGGGAGGACGGGATTGTTGGCTTTCGTCGTCTATATTGAATGGATCATCCTGCCTGACAGCGAAATTCAGTTCTTCGTCACCGTTATACAGTCTGCAGAAGTGGTCCTTCCATATCCTCAGCATTGACTGCGGTTCCACTATGATGTTTCCACTTTCGTCTTTGCAGCCTTCGGTTCTAGGTTTATGTACCTGTGAATTTCGTTTCACCTGTTCATAAAACTTTCGAACCTCATTCCTGCTTTTATACCTCTCAACATCTTCGACCGCACGCTTCTCATGTCCTCTCTTTTTCCTTCTGAAAAGTCGGCGTTCCTCTCGCCTCTTCTGCTCATAGAGCTCACGAGCGGCTCTCGTCCTTTTATGCAGCGCCGCTTTGCGTGCCTGTTGTTTGGCTGCATTTGCCTGCCGACATTCCTCATCAAACCAGGGGTTCCTTGTTGGTGGCTGTTTGAAACCCAGCACAGCAGAGGCGGCTTCTCTGATTGCATCTTGGCAATGTTGAAACTGGTTTTCGATACATTGTGTTGGCGGCAGAGAACTTCGAGAGAGGTTACTTGTCACTCGGTCGGAAAAGGATTTGGCGATCTCTGGCGATTGTAGCCGTTCGACGTTGTATCTTCTCCCAGCACCTCCCTGTTTTGCCTTGGGTCTGGAAATCCGAAGTGCTACCCTGGCTACAACGAGGTAGTGGTCCGAGTCGATGTTAGCTCCTCGGAAAGTTCGTACATCCATAATGCTGGAAGCGTGTCTGGCGTCGATCGCAATATGGTCAATCTGGTTGACGGTAGATTGATCTGGAGGAGTCCAAGTTCCTTTGTGGATGTTGAGGTGTGGAAAACGCGTACTGGCTACCATGACGTTTCGCCCAGCAGCAAAATCTATGAGCCTAAATCCGTTGTCGGAAGTGTTGTCGTGCAGGCTGTTCTTTCCGATTATTCCACCAAAGATGTCTTCCCTTCCTAGCTTCGCATTAAAATCGCCCAGGACTATTTTAATATCGTAGCTAGGGCACTGCTCATATGTTTTGTCTAAGAGCTCGAAGAACATATCTTTGGTGTTGTCGTCTTTCTCTTCTGTGGGGGCGTGCGCGCATATCAGGCTAATGTTGCCGAATTTAGCCTTGATGCGTATGGTCATGAGGAGCTCATTGATGCACCTATAGCTCAAGACTTCTTGCCTAAGTCTGGCTTCAATGACGAATCCGCATCCAAATAAGCGCTGTTGGTTTTCGTGGTAGCAGTCACCATAATAAATATCGCAGTTTTTCATCCTCTTTTTGCCCGGCCCATCCCATCGTATTTAATGGATGGCGGTGATATCTGCTTTATATCGTTCTAGGGCCTCCGCTAATTCTTCGGCCGCACGTGGTCTGTTAAGGGACCTAACATTCCACGTGCCTATCCGAAGTTCGTTGTCCTTTATTCGTTTGCGTTGGTTGTCAACAGTAAATCCGTCCGTATCCGAGGCTTGTTGGTGCTTCGCAACTTTGAAAGCTTTTACGTGGCCAGGAAGTCACCCCGACGCACAACCCCCAACCTGGAGGGCCAGATCTTAAGTATAACTCCAAGGATGGGGAGCCGGAAAAATCTGCTCCTTATAGGCCTGGGCTCCGAATAAGTCGAAGAAGCCCTATAAGGTGTTCACTAAGTAGTTCAACCTTACTGGAACTGTAGACGCCACCGTTGATTCCATCTCGGGTATTCCTCCGCTGCCGTCTGGATAAGGAGAGGTGCCTTAGTGGAAAACACCTCTCCCCACCTCTCTCGTTTGTTTATTGAAATCTAAAGCTCTTAAATATCTACGAAATGTAAGAATACGTTTAAGTTTTGACAGATCAATTAGTTTGGTGCAATTGTTGATTGTGATAAGAACATTTAATTTAGGAATGTGAGTTATACAGTTACAGTATAATGTTCCATACAGTATTATGCCCCAAACCTACATATATATCCACCTCGGAATTTTCCAAAAAGCAAATTTGCTATTTATCATGAAACCTAGAAATTTTATATAAACCGAAATCGTTCCATGCAAAATTAATAACCCGACGAGACTTCGTTCAATTCGTTTTTAAGCCGTACTAAGTGAATGTCGATTTCTTTGCCACAGCCTGTCTTTCCCAGTTATTATAATATTCAGAAACTCAAAACTAATATGCACCAACATCTCTTTTTAAATCCCAAGACTGTTTAGAAGTCATTATACTAGTCATTATACTAGTTTCCATCATACATGACTAAATTGTAGAAGTGATAATACCTTTCCTTGTAGGCATCCTTAAGTTATGGTGGACACCGTTCTAACATCTAAAAATCTATATTACTATGATGAGGATGCACTTTTCTACAAAAAGACCGTACTTATTAATTATAAATTGTTTGTTTATTTCTTTTTTTTTAGATACAAATTGTCAATGGTGTTATATTAATATCGTGGCGTCAATCTGTTTTACAAAAACAAATCGATTATGGAGCTAAATTAGGTCATGTAGTTCTCTCTCTAGCCAAAATGGAATTAGAAAACTTTTTTAAGAATGTTATGCCTGTTGCTGATTATTTTGATCAAAGTGATATGTTATTAGCGGTAAGTAAATGTTTGGTTATTTATTTTGATTAAATTTAATTTTCAATAAATAAAATTTACATCAATTAAATTTTCATCAATTAAAACACACACATTCACACAAACTTCCCGAGAGGAGAAAAAAAAATCAATTTTCTTTTCTTATAACATACCTTACCTAATTGTCCAATATCCATCCAACCCGCACTCAAACAGGTAAATGGCGAACGTGCGCCAACGGAAGTTTATAAAGACTTTCGGACCGCCATACTTGACATTTTAAGTGCCTTAGAGAATCAAGAAGCCATTCTAAATGGAGTTACAGGTATGGGCAGAGGGATGAATGATATACCCGGCAGTATAGTTAGTGTTGAAACAGCTCCTAGTCAAGAGAAGAATAATATTACAGAGCCAGATGGTGGAGTGCGTAATCATCGTTCGTCTGCAGCAGCTTTTACCACAAATCGCGTTCAAGATGTTGTTGAAGTCGATTATCATAATCATCATCAAGGACGTGGAGGACGTGTGGTATCTCCTGCAGGAGTCGATGCAGTAGCACTGATGGGACAAAATATTTCCAATGCCATTGCAGCTGTGAATCACATCGGTAATGAGAGTATACCACCGGTTATTTGGGTGATCGGTGGGCCTGGCAGTAATAAGGCTAGTCTCTGTTTGAAGGCGGTAGGACTGAATTCCGGATGGGGTCATATAAGGTAACGATACTTTTAGTTTAAAGGAATTATCATAGAATCAGGTCCTTTCTGTCCCTTAACACGATTCATTTTTTGAACTTTTACTATTTCTAATCATAATACATGATTTTTTTGTATGTTTCCAAAAGTATCGGACGGATTCTCCGAACTATCACCGACTCAGCGCCTAGGGCCAATACAGAAAGTTATGCCATTAAAGAAGCTTTGACTGCTGGTGAAATGGTCCCTGAGAAGAATCTGAATGCTCTTCTAGACGTAAATATCCGACAAATGAGTGATAAGAAGGGACTTATCATCGATGGATACCCCAGAAACTTGCAACAAGTTTCTTATTTCGAAAATAAGGTTAGAAGTTGATTTAGTACGAACAAAAAAATTCTGTGCGTCAATGAGTTTTGGTTCTTTTTTTAGTACAAAGTTCATCCACCAGTGGTGCTGTTAGATTGCTCCAAACTCCAGCTGGGTCGAGGTCGAGTAGATGATACGGTTTCATCATTTCGTAGACGTTTAGAACTGTTCAGAGAACAAACATTACCAATGCTGAAATCCATGGACACAAGTAATCGATTGATCATTGTAAGTTTGCGTTTCTTCACTTTCCAACTGAAATGCTTTCCCAATTTTCTTCAAACCAAATTTCCTCTTTTTTCTAAAGGTTGATGGTGACACCGATAGTCCGTCGGTACAACGTGAATTTGAAAAAATCATTCGAAATCACATACAAAAATTAACAACAAATCCAAATCAAAATATGAATGATTTAAATAATCGACCTCATACAACAACAATGCGAAATGTTTCCGATCAAACAGATGCAATTCTAAACGATTTGGAGAATAACGTCCCAGGAGCTGTGCCAACGATAAGTCATCATGTTAGCATGATGAATGGTCATTTGAAGAGTAATAATGTCAATAGTAATAATATCAACAATATGAATCACCATCAATACGGTGGCGGTGGTGTTGGTAGTGTCGGTATAGGGGCTAAGACTGGAATGAATGGAAATGCTGGAAAACCTATGGATTTTAGGCATATGTTGGAAGAAGCCGAAAGACATCCGGTTGATTCGTATATGTAGAAAATACTTTAGACATTTCAAATTTTAATACTTTAATCTATAGTGAGTTAAGGTTTAAGTTTTAAGAATAAGGTAAAAACTAGGTAAAACGAATGATTTCTAAGAAATTAAGCTAAATAATTTTTCAGTGATCAGTTGATATTTTTTTTTTTTTTTGAAAAAAACAGTTTTTTCTTATCGTATCTTATAATTTTGTTCAACATTCAAAATTGATTTAAAAGAAGACATGTTTTAATTTTTGTTCAAGCACTATAATAATTTTACATTGATTTAAACTTTTGACCTTATAATTACTAAATTGGTAAGTCTTAAACTTTTCTAACAAATTCAAGTAAAAGACAAGTTGTTGGACAATTTCTTGGAAAAGCAGTTTTTTTAATTTTACATAAAGACTCTTCATCGGTGTTTTTGAAGTAAATATTAGTGCAACTTAAAAAACTTAATTGTTTCCAAAAAATGTTTAGGATTTGTTTTTTTTATTCGTAAATTTTTAGATTCCAAAAACCTTATTTTTAGTAAATTTGAATTTCTGTGTTTTATTGAAATAAAAAACAAGATACTTTCTTCTGTTAATGGTTAAGCTTTAAATACAATAAAGTCAGTATATTTTAAAAATAAATCAAAAGTTTATATTTAAAAAAAATTTAAAAAAAGAAAAACTAAAGTGTTGAAAATATATTATAAATTTATTAAATATATATAATTATAGGGACACAATTTTATCAAAAATGGCTATGTGCCAAGACCATTAAATTAGTTTAAGTAGATTTATACAGATATGCATAATTATTCAATTGAATTATATTAATTAATATCATCAACTAGGAGTATAATTCAAATTTTAATAAGGTACATAGATTAAGTAAATATTTGTATGTATGATTGCAGCTTTATATGTAAGACAAAAAAAAATAGTTGTTCCCCCAGGAAAGCATTAACTCTTTTAAACTTTAATAAATTTAGGTCACAATATTAAGTTCAACAAAACAATATTTACACTGTATTTATTTTTATACAACAATTTTGTATTGTTTGTTGAGTGAAAAAAAAAAACAATTTTAAAATATTTTAAATTGTAACATTTATTTAAAAATAAAATATTTATTGAAATAGTTTACACTTTATTATTTATGTTATATTATAAAAATATAAAATCGAATAAACAAAACAAAAACTTGAATATCAAAATGTTTTTACTAATTTGCATACAAAAACATAATGAACATTTTTGTCTTATTGCGAATTCTATTTTTGATCTTAGGGACATTAATATTTTAAACAGAAACCATTAAAAAAAGATTATTTTTAAAGACTTTTAAGAAATCTAAACAAGAAAAATGTTTAATATTGAAGAAATTTTACAATGATTTTTTACACACATTTGAAATTTTGATCAATTTATTTTAAACGGTGGTGGTTGAAAAATATGTATATTTTTTAATAAGGAAGATTTTATAGTCAAAATAGGAGGATTTCAAATGCAAGAAACTTAAGAGTAAGATTACAAATCAAAGGTCTTTTGATATTGAAGGGCATGATTGTAAAAATTAAAAATTACTTTCCTTGTCCTTGGTTTCAGAAAAAGATAAATAGAAAAATGATCTTCAAGCAAATTGTTGCAAGCATCGATTCCTTAGAGGTTATTTTCGACCACTTTTTGACACATTTTGGGTTGTATCTTAGCCATAACTTGACAAATGTTGGTTTTTAAGTGCTCAAGAGTAAAAGCTTTATCTTTTATCATAAACACGGTCTTCCGCACAGCCCCACAAAAAAAATTAAAGCTGCGTCAAATCGCATGATCTTGGTGACCAATTCATCAGGAAATGTCTCTTGCAATAAAACTATTTATGGTCCAGTTGAGTTTCATGTGGCACCGTATTGTTGAAACCACAAATTTTCCAAATCTTGTTCTTCTATAGCAGGCAAAAAAAGGCAGTTATCATATGACCTTAATAGGCTTTTCACCTAATCCCAAATAGCGGTTTTCGGCAAAAAGTTTTCAAAAACCCGAAAACCGTTCAGCTAACATTTACACGTTTTCATTAGACATTTAAATTTGTTTAACACCAGGTGGTGTCAAATTTTGTACTGATGAAAAAATTCGTTAGTAAAAGTGAAAAAGTAAACGTGACGGGAGGCTCACGACATGAACCAACAACAACTACAAGCTCAATTGGCTGCAGCTATCCTCATAGTTCAATTCAACCGGTCCAAACAATTCACTAATTCAAAAACAAACAAAACTGGTGCAATACAAATGAATTTTATTTAAAACATTTTCTTTTTCTTTCACAACAAATTCAACCCAAAATACTGAAGTTATGACTACTGTTTCTGTTGGCCAAATGTGACGTCAGAATCGCCATATATTGTGGCCGTCCGAGCAACTTCTAGGCGGGGTTGAGAAGATTCTGAACGATTTCGTGTATGGCAGGAGCAGAAATTGTCAATTCCTAGTTCCAGATTCGTACCACAATCACACTCATCCATAGTGATCACTGAAGCTCTTATGATGGGCTGCAATTAATAGCAAGATTAGCTACCAAACACTTTTCCTTAATATGGGGACCCAAATCTAAGTTTCTTGTCATTAAATCCGAGATTTTTGTATTGCTTTACAACTTCTATAGGATCTGAACAAAGAACCCACTTATTTTAGGGTAGAGTCTCTTCTTTATAGGTTTAAAAATCATAATTTTGAGCTTACCGGTGTTGATTTGTAGATCCCATAGGTTGCAATACTTTTGAAGTCTATCAATAAGCAGTTGAAGTGGGGAAAGTGATCGAGAAAGTCAAACCAGATCGTCTGCTCAGAGCAGCAGACTTATAACTTCATCACCCGCCTTCACCCCTCATCAATGAATAGAGGAAATAAAATTGGGCTTATGACTTGGGAACCGTTTGTTGTAGTTTCAATAAATATGGCATTTCAATTGCTTGTGTTATTTAAGGAACATAGATAAAAGATCGATGTTAGAAAGTTTATAAAGTAAAGAACTTCTGTTTACACTGTCAAACGCGGATTTTAAATCTACAAAAGACGTGAAAAGCTTCTTATTGTTGTCAACAAAACACTTAATGATAGACCTATAATAAATGCAGTTTAAGAATATTTTGAAAAAGTTTAAAAGTGAAAAATTTGGTTAACTTTAGCAACTTGAATTAAATTGTATGTTATACATTGTGACGTGATACCAAACTAGTTAAGGTCTGAAAAACCTAAACTGACTGTTCTTTGACATATCAAAATATTGAAAATAAAATCTTTACCTAAAATATTTTGCAAACAAAACATATTTTTACCTCCGACATAATTCTATGTGTCAAAAAATAAAATTTTTAAAACCTGATAAAATTAAAAAAGAAATTAAAGTTTTTTACAACAAAATAAAAATCTACAAAAAAATACATACAATTGGTAAAAACTGTGGTCAGCTCAATTATCTCGATAACTAATTAAGGTAATATCTTCACTTTAATTAAATTAAAGAAATAATTTCACTTTTATCCAATTGTTTAAGTTGACATAAAGACATTTTCTTTCTCTTTTAATCTTACAAAAAACGTTGTTATTAATATTTTGTAAAGCATGAATGGGATGTTATTACTCCTTTTTTGTTTTGATATTGAACGCACTAAAGGGGTTATAAATACCCTTACAATAATTAAAAACGGTGCGAGCAATAAAGAAGGAAGGTCAGGATTAGAAAGGGGATGCCGTACCTATTAGTTTTGAATATCGGCACATTGTAATGAGTATGAAATATTGAGCATGGTAAAGCGTTCCAAATTCGTGTTGTGCGGCTAAAGAAAGAATACCTATACTTAACAATACGTCCGAAATTGGGCTCAAGGGTAAACTAATGGGCATTCCTAGCAGTACGGGTATTACGGTTGAATTGTGTTAGAGGAGAATGCAATTGGCTATTTTACCAGAGAATTGTTGGTGAAAATATCGATAACACAATGATAGACTTTGCAGCAGTGTTCAATAGAAGCAAGTGTCTTGGTAAGAGAACGATCTCCTATCACTTTTGGAGGTCTCTTTTTAATTCTATCGAAAAGGCTCGAGTACTTTATTGGGACACCAGCCCAAATGTGAGAGTTATGCTAGAGTTTTGGAAAAACAAAAGCTTCGTAGATTATAGCCATGTAGATGCAGGCACCATTCATGGATATTGGCAATGGGGAAGGGTTACGCTTTAACGACAGTAGACCGAAGAACAAGGGTGATAATCTAAAAAAGCACATGACAAGTTGAGGGTTCCGTCATCAGCGAAACAGTTTAGTGGGTTAGAGGTTCCAGGAGAAAGATCATTATAAATATAAGGAAGAGTGTCAGAGACAAAATTTGGATTGAACGGTCCAAAAGATAATTTCTAACCCAACAATCAGTTCCCGTCTGTAAATTTGTCTAAAAATTCATCAATAACAACATTTTTTAAAGAGGAAAACATTCTAAATTGATATCTTTCCTTTTTCTCCTAATACCTCAGTCGAAAGCCATTTCTTACTAATTTTAGTTGTTTTCTTGTTTTGTAAAAAAGTTATGTCAACTCAATTTTTTAAATTAACTAAAAGCTAGCAAAAACATTGTGCTTATGAAAAATAAGTTTAATTTCAAAACCTGTTCTTGTGAAGGATATTCTTAGTCGAAAATCAATTTTGTGTAGTATTTTTTGCAGATTTGAATTTTAAAAAACTAATTGGTTATACAAAATCTATTGAATATTGAAATCAATATTATTATTTTATAAGATGAATTTAAATAGTTTACCTATACCTTATTTTCTACCAAGGTTATCGAGTCGAAAATCAATTTTTAACAAACATTTAGTAATGTTTTATTGTAAAAAAAAATGTAACTTCGACTCTTCTCCAAATTTTACCAGATGTCAAAAACGTTGTTTTTTGTTGCTATAATTAAGAACTATAAAGTTGTTGGTTCCTGAGATATTTGGGGTTAACCTAATTATTAATTTTTTTAAATGCTGTAATAAAAAAAAACACCCACTGAATTTTTTTGAAAGTCCCGTATGCATTTTGTTGTGTTATTATCTGTATAACAAAATTTACTTAAAGTTTATGTCATAACTGGTTCTTGAGATATGGACGGCAAAAAAAGCTTCGTGGAAATACTGACGTATAAACGTACGAAGGTACAAACGTGTGAACCAACGAACCTACGAACACAGGTACAGACACGTCGCCCTAAAAATCTTTGATTAAGATACAATGGACACTGAAATGTCAACAAAATTCCAAATTTTCATTTCGACAAACCGGACCAATTACAATACCTTCCAATTGAAACTTAAGAACACATGGCACATTTTGTAGATTGTTTTCTAAGCAAAGGAGAATCTATGCTCAAAATATTAAAAAAGTTTTTCCAAACATTTTCAACGGTACAAATTGTTTAAGGTTGGTCGAAAAAAGCAATGAAGACGAGAAACGGCTCAATCCATGAGCCACAAGCCAACACAATCAAAATCCTATATTGACTTTTTGAAACCATTGTGACATTACTGAAATATCATGCTGAGACTGTGTGGGCCGCCAGTAGAATCTCGATTGGTAACAAAAACGAAAAATTTCTGAACTTTAGAATCGGTATAATTTCGGCAAAAACAAATTGTTTTACATCTTTAAGGCTCTTGAAGATAGAAAAATCTAAGCAAAATTTGTGTATACTAATCTAAGCATTATCTCCGTAGACAATATAGGTAGGTACTTAAACTGCTTTTTAACGTACCTAACCTTATTTTGAAACTTAAGAGCTTTTTTTATAAACTAAAACCTCAGATTAAGTACCCTCTTGAAATTCAAAACCTTATCGATTCAACCCAAAAACCAAATGTCTATTTGATATTAATCTGATAACAATAAAATCAAATAAAACAAAAACTACTTTAGCTCCAGATTAGGCCAATCAATCGGTGAGTACATAATTTTCAAACAAACATATGATTTTCGCACACAGTATTTTCAACTTCTGGTTGTCAACAAAAAGCGATGACTGCAACAATCAAAAAGACAACATTATGTTGTATAAGTATGTATCTACACATAACAACATATGCATACGATAAGACGAGGACAGATTAATTCAACGTAGATACGTTTTCCCTTCATCGTTATAAGTACCTAAAGTCTGATGAACTTATCTCCGTACCTTTAACCGTCGTAGTAGTCCGTCAACAAGTATAGTATAGTAATAGCTTTAATCTCTATCCACAGAGACTGAGAGAGTTATCATAATCAAACCAATGTCTTATAATAATTCTTATCAACATCATATTTATCAGTATAGGTATAGTAAAGAGTAGGCGCAATTAACAATGTTAACAATATATAAAATGATTTTGTTATTTTTTTCTTTATTTATTTTAATTTAAATTTTAATTGTTTCTTCTTATTGATGACCATAAAGGATCAGTTGGGTTTGTGAGTTTGTAGTGATTAGATGTCCCGAGTTAAGTTAAGTTTATGTGATAGAAGTTTTGTTTTAAAATTAATATAAAATAAAAGAAAAAAGGAATCATCATGGTGGAGAAAAAGGTTCCTAACCGTTTAGGATATAGACATTATCATTTAGCGGATTACTATGTATCGATGCCTGATATTCATCAAATTGGTAAGTGCATAAATGATGTTTCGTGGATGGGTTATTTTTCCATTAACTGAAGCATTGATAAACCCAAGTATTCCAGAGCAAACAGTAGGTGCTCAAGGTTTAACTCAACATTCAAATAAAAGTGTAAAGTGAGTTTCCAACCAACTATTGTTGTCGAAATAGCAGATAGTTATTTGTTCTAAAGGCTGCATATGTTAGAAAAAAGAGTTGTTTTAATGAACCATAAGGTGTGTACACACCAAAGAAATTGTTCAGAAAGTATTGTTTAAAAAACGTTTCCCATTAATGTTATGATTTTTTTTTGGTGAGAAACATTTCTGAAATGTTTTTTGTTTTCCATTAATATTTCAACTTTATTATTTTGAGCGTCCAGACCAAACTAAAATTGCCAGAAATGTTTCCAAAATGTTAAAAAAAATATTTATTTTGTCTTTACGCACCTAAAGAACGATGTCAGAAACATTAAAAAGTGTTTTGAGAAACAGAAGAACATTTCTGAACCAATTTTTATATGTTTGTGAAACTTTTTTAAATGGTTCAAAAATGTTTCTTGACAAACTTTGACAAAAATTTCAAAACATTTAATAAGCGTTTTTTTTCATTTGACGCTCGCGAAACATTTCTGAAATGTCTTTTAAGCAAATAGAAAACATTTCAGAAAGGATTTTCAAAAAAATTTCCCGATATGTTTCTTGGTGTTGACACATCTAATACTGCAATATTGGATTCAAATAAATTTAGAAAAATAGCTTATATTAAATAAAGTAACTGAAAATTGCCAAACACACAAATATAATTTTAGCAAGTATTCATTTAATAGTAATAAACTCAGATTTATAATCTACCAAACTATAAGGATATGAATTAATTTGTAAGATTCTTTGCTTTAATTAAGAACTATAATGCTTGCTCGATGGATGTAGAAACCGTATTAGAATCGAGAACGTATTATTTATGTTAAGACATAATAAATATTTCGAAAGGTACCTACATTACGTTATGTACATAGGTTCACTTGTGAAAGGAAATTAATGAAAATTCTAACAAAATTTTAATTTTGTTCGTTGTCAGGAATCAAGCCCCACTGTATTACCGAATTTTACAGGGTTATGTGTTCCACTTGAATGATAGCCTCATGAGAGTTTAACCCCCGATTTTTATCGTCGTCTTTAAATAAACATCAACCTCTTCCATTTTGTTAAATTGTTTAATTCTGCAAGAATCAGATATAGAAATAGTATTCGAATACCAAGCCCCCGTAGTATATAACTTCATCCTTTTGATGTTTGCCTTCGTCTGCTTATTATCATTGTTCTATAACACTAAGAAGTGTTTGTTTTAACTCATAATTCTTTTAAGAAAGTGGGTAACTACCACGCCCCCTGAGTTAAAAATTTCTGTGCCTAGATTGTTTTATGTTTTCATCAGCACACATATTACTGAAGTGGTATGCCTCGAAGTCGATACTACGTCGGCTAGATCTAAAAGCATCACAAGAAACATACCTTTCTTAAACATTTCAGAATTCTGCGATGGCGGGATATGCTTTATAATTTTAAAGATCGTTCAGCCAAATGCTGTTTTTGATATTTTTGAAGTGCTATATTTCAGAAAATCTTTTGACTTTAAAGCTGAGTGGGGTGCTTTTGATGAAATACTTTAGTAAGTGTTGCAAATTTGATAACTTGATTAGTTCTTGAACTACAGTTAGTTCCTGTAAATAGCAAGAAGAGCATAAAAACTATTACCGCCATTCAATTTCCACGTTTGATTTTCAAATGTATAAAAAAAAAAACAAGTTGGCTCATTAACTTCAATATTCCTGAAGAACTTCTAAAAAAGAGATGATTGTTTATTTCAGGTTAATTCGAATTAAATTAGTGTCAAAGTTGTCCCAACGAAATAACATAATAACGTTCCTAAGATCAATTTTTCATCTAATTTTTCTTATTTTTCTTTTGGGATGTAAATAGTATTTTATATTAATATTCCAACTAATATTCAGATAAAGTATTTTTTTTGCATAGAGCGTGTAGCTTAGCAATATTAATTAAAGACTTAAATAAATACAAAAAACAGATAAATAATTATATATAACAAACAACAACTTAAAACCGTTCGTACCTCAGTAAAACGTGATCTTACCAACATCTCATGAATGTTTTATTCTTAAAGCTATCTTAAAGTTCTGTTTACATTGCAATATCTTAAGACTGTTATTATTTTGTTTTTGTTTTTATTTTTTTTTATAAAATCATTTATCATTGTTGTTGAGATAAATGTCAAACAATAATTTGTGCATTTATTTACGTTGATCATAAAAAAAATGTCATATTGCCAAATAAAAATTTACTAGCCTGATTATTATAAAGATAAATTATAGACCTAATTGTTAAGATATACTACAAAAAAAAATAGAAACAATTTTTGTCAAAACAGTGAACTTCATACATAAAAGTTGATAAGATAAAAGTGATATGTGCTTATCATAATACATAACATAATGTCATAAGAGAAAATATTTTAAGCAAATTCAGCAAACAATGAGTAATTTATTACTCAAAACAAATTGTTTGCTTCTCATCGTTTGGAAAATATATGCAAACATTTAAGTTGTCTTGTTTTCACTCGTGGTTTTGCGTTTTCACCTTTTGAGGTTTTGCTATAGATAGCGAAATAGTTGAAGGTTTTATGGATAGTTTATGGATATATTACTTGATTTGAGAAACAACTGATTTCCATTTGAATGTTTTGTATCAACTCAAAGAAATGAAAATCATTTTTGAAAAATGTTTTAGATTCTTTAAAAAGTTTTCGGAACGGGTAGACCTGTTGAAGCGCGTTTTCCCAATCCTAACTTAAATATTATATATGCTATTAGATTGATTTTGTAGGAAATCAAAGAAAAGGTAAATCACAAAAATATTGACACAAAATTTAGGGCTCAAGATAGATAAATGAAAAATAATGTATATAATAATGAAATGATGTCTTTTTAATAATTTTGTGTGTTAAGGAAAACATCTTATGGATGGTTCCAAAATTTATAAAATTGTAGAGAATTGTTAAAATTGTTGTCAATCGATAAAGGAAAACAACAAAATTAAGTTTCAGTAGTGAATAATGATGTAAGTTTGGCGGACATTATTTGATGATTTTATTTTAAATAAATTTATAGTAAACTCAATATTTTAATTGAAGATGTAGTAAGGTATTTTTTTCTTAAATTCATCTAACTACTTTTATTGATCAACTGTATTTTGATTTGTATAAATTTAGTTATTGTAATCGATTTGATTTGTTCGATTTTTTAATATCAACGTTATTTCATTCCAAAATCTTAAGGTTAAGTTAAACAATTTTATCAAAAATAAAAGAAATGATTTAACAATATTTCGTTATATAAATTAAGTAAGTATATCTTTGTATAACTTATAGCAAGATTTAAGAAGAAATAGTTAGGTTACTTCTATTATTCAAAAGAATAAGTGACGAAAAAACATTAGATAGAAGAAAAGTTATAGCAATATTTTTGTGGGGGTTAACACAATAAAAACTTTTTTTGAATTCATCAGGCAATTTATTAATAAGTGGGATGCATTAACAGTATAAAAATTGCTAAAGTGCGATTTAAAAATTCTAGGAACATTCATAAAACGACGTACATTAGTGCTTAAACTAGCTATCTCTTGAGCTCACACATTATTATAACCTTTCCTTTAAAAAAATGGTTTTAAAATATTATTAAAGTACAAATGTTTTAAAGGAAAAATACCGAGGTTAGAGAACAGATCGAAACTGGGTGTCATACTAGGCACATTAGATATACATAATATGAATCAAGTCTTTTTGACTAATGAGCAACGGTTGAATTTTACAATAATGAGTTCCGCCCCAACAAGAAATACCAAATTGAATTTTCGATTGTATTTATACAATACATAATACGCAAGTTTTAAGATTTTTTGAGGGCAATAATTATATAAATTATTGGTATGTTCAACCCAACTAACGTTCTTATCTAGTTAAATTCCCAAGTATTTAAAGTGATCAACACGTTCAATATAGAAGAAATCATCTCAACAGCGAAAAGCTGGACAATTCATAGGTGAATAGACATGAAAACCAGAACAGTTAGGTGCATGATAAGTTAAGAGCATGAATTTAGACTTGCTACTTATACCTATTTAAGTGACCCAAACCAATGTCAAATAATATCTAAGTCATGGTTTATACTAACAAAAGTTTCAAAGTAATTATTACTAGAGTACGAAAGATCAGTATCATCCGAAAAAGCAAATATTTTTCCCTTAAAAGGCTGTAAGAATAAGGAGTTAACAAATGTTAGAAACAGGATAGGAACTGAAACAGAACCTTGGGGAATACCCATTCTGAGATAAGATACTGAACTTAGAGTATCTTTTATCTTGGCCATTTGGTTACGATTTGTTAGTTACGAACAAAACTAATCATAAACAAAGCCTCTGAAACCAGCATAATAAAGTTTTTTTCAGTAATAATTAGTCATGGTCAACCGTATCAAAGGCTTTTGTAATGACAATGAATAAGGCCGCCGTTATATAGAAATCATTAATTGAGTTATACATTTCATCATCGAATTTTAACAGGGCATCTTCTGTTGACTTAACTTGAAGAAAACTAATCTGATTATCACTGAAAAACGCAGTTCTATAAAGAAAGGTCATGATTCTGTTCCCTTTTCAAAAACCTTGGAAGATACGAAAAGCAGAGAAATAGGTCTATAGTTATGTATTTAAATCCCAAGAATATCCTTTATTATGTAATGGGATTGTTATAGCAGTTTTTAGGGAATCCTGAAACACTGCTTTTCTCACACAAAGATTAAATATAAAACAAAAAACATCAGCAATTGAAAAGAAATATTTTTAAGCCGAGTTTGACGATTTAAAGGTAAAAATCAATCTGTGAATTTCAAACTCAGAGAAGTCATTAAAACCGAAACTATTTTCGTAAAAAATTTAAATTATCAAACTGTCAATTATTTGAAATTAATGAAAAATGCTGATTGAAAACATTAGCTACATGAACAGGATCTGCGATTATTTCTGTATCTTTATAAATTTTGAATTCGACGTCTGATGGATTCAAAATTTCATTCACTAGTCTCCATTTCTTTCTAATATTTCCAACGTTTTCAGCAAGTTTATGAGATTAATAATAATCTCTGCACTTAGGTATTTCATTTTTCAAATCGCAACACAATTTGTGATAAAAATTTTTAAGTCTCGAATTGCAAGTATATCCAAGTCTCAAGACATTCAAATTTGTTAGATTTTCTAGCGGTTTCAAGATCCTATCAAAGATTTTCAGAGAGGTGTTGGTAAAAACTAATGTTCCATTGGAATATTTCGAGAATTGATGCAGTATTGTTTTTAATAAGATAATGATCCAATCTGAACTGTTTTGTATAAGAAATAAAAACATTCAAAAAAATGCTGAGTAAATAAATTAAAATGTTGATTCCGACGACTTAAAATGTCGGGAATAAGCACAGGTAGGTATTGACGTTGAATTTATTTTATCAAATTTCTTTTTTAAAAACACGTTAACCCACAAAAACTATAAAAAACTAATATGAAACCGTGTTCGACACAAGTATTATCAAAACAAAGAAACATATCAAGTTAAAATTTTTTATTTCACACGAAATATCTATCGACATTTGGCTTTTCAAGTATGAATAGCATACGGGAAATATTCAAACATATTTCCAAAATGAGTTACTTTGCAACCCAAACAGTGCGTTTTCTAAAAAAGAAGAACCCATCACTCCTGTAGTAAGCAAGTTTGTGATAAAGCCGAGAGTTTAAAACCCAATTTACGAACAGCAATTTGGTATCAACTCCACTATACACTTGTTTTGGCTTAAGTGGACTGTATTTTGTGTTGAAATAGATACTGTGTTTAGTGTTTGCAAAAAAAAATGTGATGTCCAAAATATGTATAATGAATGTATATTATAAATTCTCTTTTTACCGTCGTCTGCTGCTACGTCTTGTCTCTTCAAAGGTTATTTTTCGAAAGAACTATTTCAGCAATATTAGCGTAAAAAATGACATATCGACAATTATTGAATCGGTTAAAATAAAAGAGAGAACGAGACAAAATAGTGTAACTTTACAATAGTTTGGTAAGGTATACTAAAACAATATTGTTATACAATTCAATTCAATAATAAAAATAAAAAATTTCATTTAAGTTAATTTTAATTCAGAACATTCTGCCCCCCCTGGAAGACTCTGGTCTTTCAGTAAGCGGTAAGGGAGCAAGTTTCACCACTGGTCGAACATAGCTGCCATTAATTGTCTTGACGGTTGCAACTCGACATTTATTGTCTTGTCCAAGATGAATTTCGGTCACTCGTCCAAGAATCCATTTAGATGGAGGGAGATTGTCTTCCTTTAATAAAACCACATCATTCACTTCAAGATTTCTTTGCGCCTTTTGCCATTTTGGCCGACCTTGTAGAGATGTTAGGTACTCTTGGTGCCAGCGCTTCCAAAACCCTTGCATAAGTGCCTGTAAAAGAGACCAGTTATTTCTAATCGAGACATCATTTTGGGAAATATCAGGTGTAGGGACTGAAGAATAAGATTCTCCAATCATAAAATGCGACGGAGTTAAAGCAGCGGGTTCGAAGTCCGATGTCTGCCACATTGGGCGGGAATTAAGTAAGCTTTCAATTTTTGTTAAAAGAGTGTACATCTCTTCGAACGTAAGCCTGTGTTCACCGATAACGCGTTTGAGGTGAACTTTTAGTGACTTTATTCCAGCCTCCCACAATCCACCAAAGTGTGGTGCAGAGGGTGGAATGAATTTCCAAGCAATTTGGTCCTTTGATAAATAATCCACGATGATATTGTTGCGTTGTTGATTTAGAAGCAGTTCGTACAATTCGCCAAGTTTTCTTTTTGCTCCGTGAAAATTAGTTGCGTTATCGCTCCATATTTCTGATGGCCTTCCGCGACGAGCCACGAACCGATCAAGGGCTAGTAAAAATGCGTCTGTCGATAAATCATTGACCAGTTCAATATGAACACCTTTAGTAACGAAACACACAAACAATGCGATATAGGCCTTGACAAATTTGGGATTTCGTCCACGATTGAGACGGAGGGTAATAGGACCTGCGTAATCGCATCCAACCTTGCTAAATGGACGCGAAAAACGAACACGTTCTACTGGCAAATCGCCCATTAGCTGATGCGATGAGGTTTGACGTTGTCGAAAGCAAGTAATACATTTAAAAACTATTTTGCGTAGCAAATTTCTGCAGCCAAGAACATAATAGTTTTGCTTTAAAAGGGCAATCATAAGTGTTACACCGGCGTGTAGATACTGTTCGTGAATAGAAAGTGCTAAGAGCCTAGATATAGGATGCGATTTACACAAAATTATGGGGTGCTTTTCATTATATTTTAAAACCGAGTTCGTTATACGTCCACCGACACGAAGAACATTTGATTTATCGAGAAACGGATTTAGTGTTAATAATTTGTTCTTACTAGGCAATTCTTTTCCCTTGTTTAAAAGGCTTATTTCCGAACCGAAAAGCGAAAGCTGGGCACATTTTATAATCACAGTCTTAGCGTCATTAATCTCTTGAGCACATAAGTAAGGGAAAGAAATTCGATTTGTTTTAAAACGAAAGTTTCTATAGAATCGAAAAATATATGCCACTACTCGAATAAGTTTAAACCAGTTTGAACATTTAGAAATTAAATAATCAAGAACGTTATTATTATAAGGTTTTAAATTTGAAGCGAATACCTGAACCTTTGTACTTTTTCTTTGTTCCAAAATGTCGCAAGGAATATCGTTTACATTATAATGCGAGACTGGCCATTCAGTGGGTTGCTTTTTTAACCAGCATGGTCCTTGCCACCAAATATCTGTTGATGATAAAAGCGATGGTGGAATACCTCTTGAAGCGACATCAGCTGGATTGTGCACCGAACGTACGTGGTTCCAAGACTTGAATGGTATTGATGATTGAATTTCAGACGTCCTATTAGCAACAAAGACAGACCATTTCTTAGGAGCAGTAGATAGCCAGTGAAGCACTATTGATGAATCAGTCCATGCAAAAACTCGAATGTTTGCTTCCTGTAAAGAAGTCTTTATTTTATCAACAAGTTTAGTTAGTAAAAGAGCACCACAAAGTTCTAATTTAGGCAAAGATAAAACTTTAATAGGAGCAACCCTACTTTTAGCTGCTACAATAGAAACGGTTACGTTCCCATTTGTGTCTACACTGCGGCAGTAAACAACAGCGGCATAAGCGTCCAATGATGCATCGCAAAATGCATGCAGCTCCTTGTTGGTCCTATTTGACCACATAACTCTTGGAATTAAAATCGATTCCACCAAATGGAGTTCATCACGGATAGTAGTCCATCGTTTCTCAAGTTCCTGTGGAACATCGTCGTCCCAGCCTACTTTTTCTCGCCAAATATCCTGGAAGAATATTTTGATTGCGACTACAACTGGAGCCAGGAACCCTAACGGATCAAATACTCGTGACGCGTCGGAGAGTATACGCCGTTTAGTACAGGAAGTCGGTTGAGAAAGAGATACTTTATAAGAAAAGCAATCCTTGGAAGGGCACCAACGAAGACCAAGCACTTTGATTACGCTAGATTCTTCAAACTCCACTGGAGACATCTCACGTTGATCCTGTGGTAAAGAGAGTAAAAGAGGCCAGCAATTTGTAGTCCATTTCCGCAAGTTGAATCCGCCAAGCTTCAGAATCTCCACAAGCTCTTTTTGAAGATAAATAATGTCATCTATAGAATCCGCTCCTGTAAAAACGTCATCGACGTAAAAATCGTTAAGGATAACGTTGGATGCTCTAGGATAGGTTTTTTCATAATCCAGTGCAAGTTGTTTCAGGGTGCGCACTGATAAGAAAGGAGCCGCTGAAGTTCCGTAGGTCACGGTTAATAACTTAAAATGTTTTAATGGTTCCTCTGCAGAAGAACGCCAAATAATTCGCTGATAGTTTGCATCTTTTGGTGAAACCAATATTTGACGAAACATTTTCTCTATATCCCCTGATATAACAAAAACATGACGACGACTACGAAGACAAATAGTGAAAATGTCGTGCTGAATAGTGGGGCCAACAAGAAGAAGCTCGTTGAGAGAAGATTTATCTGTCTGATGAGGTTTCACCGAACCGTCGAAAACTACCCTTAACTTGGTGGTTGAACTATTATTTTTTAAAACCGCATGGTGAGGAAAATAATAACAGTCGGATGATTGCTGCTCAATTTCATTCTGTGGAATTTCCTCCATATGGCCTAGTTCGCGATATTCATTAAGAAAACGTAAATATTGGTTTTTTAAATCAGGATTGGCTATGAATCTGCGTTCCATAGAGCGTAACCGGTTTAAAGCTATGCCAAACGAGTTGCATAATTTTGAATTAAAATTTGGTTTAAATGGCAAATGAACTATGTACCGTCCGTCATCTGTTCGCTCGTGGGTTGCAACAAAATGCTCTTCAGCCTGTTGTTCTTCAAGTGATAGACTCGATTGAGAATGAACTTCTTCCAATCGCCAAAATCGTTCCAAATCAAATTCCTGTGAAAAATCAATCTGCGTACAAAATGTCCTAAATTCCTGGGTTAAGAATGAACGCTGCTGCTCAATGTTACCAGCTATAACCAACCCAAACATTGTAGGAATACAATTAGGAACATCTATGTTTTCTGAAGTAAAAGGAAATTTGATGACGTCGAACACCCTGTCTGCCCCTATCAAAATATCAATATGACCTGGCTTATTGAAACTAGGATCAGCTAATTCAAGCGACATATAAGGTTTAGTTATTGAATGAGGGACGAAGGCTGGCGGGAGAAGCGAAGTTAACTTAGAGATAACATAGCAATCAACTTCAATATTGTTATTATCAAAGCGCGAAAATAAATTTAGAGTTACCATACCATTGGTAACACCAGCAGAAGTGGACGCAACACCCATTATAGGAATTCGCGACGGGGTACGAAGTAATCCCAAACATTGAACGACCTGCTCTGTAACAAAAGAGACTTGCGATCCAGTATCCAACAATACGAGAATTTTATGGTGAGCTCCATGTTTATCTTGAACCATGACGACAGCAGTAGGAAGCAGAGTAGACAAATGATGAGATGATTCCAACGAATGACAGTTTAAGTTTGTGGGCACAGAAGAGTTGACTGACGAAGAAATACCAGCTGAAGTTGTTGAAGCTAAGTTTTCAGTAGGATGAACCAACGTATTATGGCGCTTGTTGCACAATTTGCATCGTAAATTAAAACGACATCTATTTGAGGAATGCCCAGAGCGGAAACAGTTAAAACATAGGTTATTCTCCTTGACGAATTCACGACGAGCTTCCAAACTAAGCGAACAGAAAGATTTGCAAGCAGAAAGAAAGTGATCTTCCTTGCAGTTTGGGCACCCTGTCGAAGTCTCAACCATATGAGAACGAACACCTTTTTGATCACTGATTGTTTGCTTGGAAGAAGATGACTCAAGAGGACCGCAGGCTTCGAGACAACTACACCTCGTTTGTAAAAAATCAAGAAACTCTTGAATGGTGCAGTCAGTTCGAGACCCTACCACTTGAGCCCACTCTTGTTTTGTTTCATAATCGAGTTTTTGAAGCAAAATATAAATTATCCATGGATCCCTCGTAGTAGCCTCTAACGAATTAAGACCCCGTATCACTTCATCGGCTTGATCAAAAACTGTACGAAGCAACGTGGCATTTTTACCTTTAAGTGAAGGCATCGACAAGAAAGTTTGAATAAAAGATTGTATTATTAGATTAGTTTTGTCATAACGCTCCTCTAATTTATCCCAAGCTTCTAAGTAGTTTTTTTCTGTACATGGAGTATTTTTAAACAATTCGGCAGGTTTTTTGCCAAGAAACGATTTTAAATACTGGAACTTTTGAGTTCCATTGAGTGTTGGGTTTGAATCGATCGTTCCCATGAAGATATCTTTAAAACCCGGCCAATCCTTGTAATCGCCATTAAATGTAGGAACAACAAGTTTTGGTAACTGTACAGATTTCGAAGCCTTTGTAGTTTCAATATCTTTCAAAAATTTAATTTGTTGTGCTGAAAGAGATTCAGTTATAGACGCTACGTTGAGTGCCGGAGCAGGCTCAGATAATGGAGTCTTATCACGAATAGAAGTGGTTAATATCGCATGAGTTTTTAAATATTTAGATTCGTATTCCTCAAATTCCGGTTCGGGATCTACGTAACCTGGATCATCGACGAATTGATACATTTGGTCAGAAAGTGCATTAAAATCAGACCAAGCTTCATTAAGCCGTGATAAATGAATTTCTAAAGCCGCAAGAGTGGTGGAATCATTGATATTTTCCGCGAAAACGGATTGCAGAGATAGAGAAGCCTTTGCGCGACCACGCTTTCCTTTCACACGTTGGATAGTCATATTTCAAGAAATTTTAAAATTGAATAAACTATCAAAAAAAAATGTTTTTACTGTTCAAAACGGTATAATTTCAATCAATTTAACTGCTTGATCACAAGGCTCGAAAGAGATCGAAAGTTCTTTATGACGTGTTAAGTAACTGTACAACTGTAACTGTACATACATATATGTATATCTATACACATGCAAGATTATATAAATGTCGAATGTCTTTATAGAAAACACTTTTTAATTGCTTCAAGTCACACAAAAAAAAATCATCCTATCATCCTATCATTCTATCATCCTATCATCCTATTGGAGGCAAATTGATTGAAACTGTCTGAACGATTTTATAAAAGTCACTAATTAAACGCGCACTGCACAATTTTACATATAACCTGCATTCGGGCTCCGATGGACCATGTTTTGGCTTAAGTGGACTGTATTTTGTGTTGAAATAGATACTGTGTTTAGTGTTTGCAAAAAAAAATGTGATGTCCAAAATATGTATAATGAATGTATATTATAAATTCTCTTTTTACCGTCGTCTGCTGCTACGTCTTGTCTCTTCAAAGGTTATTTTTCGAAAGAACTATTTCAGCAATATTAGCGTAAAAAATGACATATCGACAATTATTGAATCGGTTAAAATAAAAGAGAGAACGAGACAAAATAGTGTAACTTTACAATAGTTTGGTAAGGTATACTAAAACAATATTGTTATACAATTCAATTCAATAATAAAAATAAAAAATTTCATTTAAGTTAATTTTAATTCAGAACAACACTATTTCGAGAAAAATTTTGATATAATCACCCTTTGTCAAGTAAATAAATATATGAGGAGAATTTATGGATCAAAGCTTGAGTCATATTTTTTTAAACGGCCCATTCTTACACATATCTCAATTTTCTTGAATAATCATATTTTTAATGTACTTTCCAATTAAAATATGATCAATTAAATTTTTTGAAAAATAACAAAATAACAATACTACATAACCCATAAAATGAAGATAGAGTACCCGAAACCGTTCAGATATGACAGGTCCGTTGAGAAAACGGACCTAGTGACTCAACTCTCAACCATCCCTGTGTGCGAATACTGTTGTCAAGGATGAAGGGACCTACAATTTTAAGCCCAATCCGAACGACTAATTTGAGAAAACACTTTTCATAACAAAAATTACTCTTGGAGAATTGATCAATTTCCCAAAAGAGTACTCGTGAAAAAAACTGTAGTTGGCAAAAGCAGGAATTTTTATTAAACAAAGTCTTAAATTAAATAATACAAAACTGAAGTTCGAAGTTTAAATTTTCAAGGTACCAACAATGAGCTTGTTGTATTGAAAATATATTTTTGATATTTTTGCATGTCAGCAGACATGCCTACCACTATTATATTGAATTTATTTAATTATATTTTATAAAAAATTATTGTTTTTGTAAATTTTGACTAAAAATAGTCAAATTTGCTCACTGCAAATGCTGATAGTGGGTACAAATTTCTTTAGTTGATTACTCATGTATGACTAGTGTAACAAAAAATATGTTCGAACATATTTTTCGCTAACATCACTATTATTACCAGACTGTGATAGAAATGCGTTTCATTGAAATATTCGCCTTTTAATCGTCATCTGGTGGGGCATATTTTTGCATATTTCACTGAAAATGCTTATTTTTTCATTTTTGCTTTCAAAAGGCTTATTATTGCATATTTTTCTCTTTTTTTGTAAAGGCAGGCATAAAACGAAGCATTAATAGGTACGAAGAATGAAACGCAACAGTTTTTGGAGCAAACTTCGAGTAATTTAAAACATACAGAGTTTGAAAGAGATCCTTGTGTGGTCCTTTTGTGGGGGCAGATATACCCTCTTGTTCAAAATTCGCAATGAAAGAACTATTCAGTTAGAATTCTGAATGAATACTTTAAAAAATACTCGATCTTCCTTTTTTTAACAGATGCTGCTCCGTATATGGTAAAAGCGGCATAAGCTATTCAACTTTTCTACCCAAAAATAATGCATGTTACACATGCCTCGCACATAGACTTCACCGAGTATGTGAAAAAATTAAAAGTGAGATTGACCGCTTTATAGCAAATGGAGAAAAGTGTTTTCAAAAGCTCCATCCAGAGCAAAACTCTTAGAGACATAGAACCTGGGCTGGAACTTCCTCCACAACCATTCAAAACGTGATGGGGGACATGGCTCGAAGCGGAGAACAACTACGCCAAGCATTTTGAAAAGATTGTTCGGATTTTGTATGCTTTTTTTGGGATCAAGTAACATCAATTTCAAAAATTGAATCACTTGGTTTATCGTTCGATTCCAGCAAACGAAATATAAGTGATCCGGTGAAGATGATCTACAGCATTAAAACCAAGGCCTTGTAAATCAGTGAAGACAAAAATAGAACATGTAATGGAAGAAATGCTGGCTTCGAAAAACTAAAAATAATTGCAATGGCTTTGTCAGGAGGAAATCCATTGCAGTAGAAGAATTTACAATTGCTGAAGTTTCAGCATTCAAATACGCTCCGATCACTTCTGTTACTTTGAACGGTGCTTTTCCATGTACAAAAAGGTTTTTCAATCAAAAAGATTTTCAAAAATTGTAGTGAAACTTTAGTTATTTACTGCAACAAAAATTTGCAATAAATTTTCTTACTGATCGCTGACATTTCAAAAATTTCTTTTATTCAAAAATGAATTTGCTTCGTTAACTTTTTTTAACTTAAATAGTATATATGTGCGAAGTTGAATTATTAACCATAGCAGTTTAAAAAAGTTGAAAATTTTGGTTAACCCTAAATATCTTACGAACCAATGACGCTAGAGACTTGAATTAAATTTTATATAATATATTGTAATGTGATATCAAAGAAGTATATTTTTTGAAAAAAATATATTTAACGGTTTTTTTATAAATCAATAAAACTGAAAAAAAAAATTGTTACCTCCAAAATTGTACGACTTAAATATGATTTCATCTCCAAAACAGTTTTGTGCAACGAAGAATAATGTTTTTGACATCTAATAAAATTTTGAGCAAAAAAGAATTGACGGTTTTTTCATAAAAAATAAAAATAAAAAAAAACATTACTCAAAGTTCTTAAAAATTGAATATCGATTCAAATATATTTTAAAAAAAACTTGAAATTTAGGCTTCAAACTTATTTTATCTTATAAGAAATATTGTTTTCAACATTCTGAACAATGTTGAGAAAAATCAAATTGACAGTTTTTTACAAAAAATTAAAACCTATAAATAGAATGTATAAAAGTTGGTAAAAATTGATTTTCGACTCAAATATCTTTACAAACATTTGAAATATTGGCTTTAAACTTATTTTATTTCATATTATTTGTCTGTTTTTGATAAAAAAAAATCTACAAAAAATAGTACGCAAATTTGGTAAAAATTTATACGAGTACATATAGACAAACTTTTAAGCAAGACAAATCGATAGACGGGAAGGGAGGTTATCAGTGTGGGTCGCATCCCAGCCTCTTTTTTATTTTTTGTATTGTAGCAAAATAAGGAAACTTTATAAAATATCACAGAATTGCACAATTTAGTATGTTTCTTTTTCTAACCAACTTGGCTTTTCCAACCCATAGAATTTAGACCAAATCGAGCTGACTCGTGTAAATTTAACCGACAGAGCTTTTAGATCCGCTAGTTTTAAGATATTTTCATCCTATCATAGAAAACCCACAGACACATTACGTGCTCTTCTTCGATCTTCAAAAACTGTGGTTTGTATTTAAATACTCGTATATAATAATACAAAATTTACCCCTACAAAAATAAAAAGTAATGCTATTTCAATTTTCACCTCATCTCGTTTTTTTTCAAAAAATAAACTGTTTTCTTTTCTACTCAAAATTATTATTTCACCACATTTTAAAAAATCTATTCAATATCCCAACCATTTAAATTTCCCTTCGCAGGGTAACAGAAAATAGATAATTTCCCAATTTCATCCCATCCACATATTGTAATGACAACATTATCTACAGACAGTACTTAAAAAGTCAAAAGTAAAACAAAGCCAAATCGAAATACTTACCACTGCACTGTTATAAACAATGCGCATAATCTACCACTTTTGTTATTAAAACAGCTGATTTTGACATTTAACATTTCTTCTTCTGTTTTGTATTCTTTCTTTTTTTTTCTCTTTGCTCTGCCACCCACAAGTTTCTCTGTCTGAATATTAAAGACACAAAAAAAGAAAATCTAAATAAAAAATATTTATAACAAACTTTTAATTCCCCACATCACATTTCAATTTTCAACACGCATCACAAGCGAGCGGTACCTAAACTTACATTGCTCGGTGGGTATCGGTACATGAGTGCTAGCAGTGATTTTTCATTACGGAATTTGTTTTATATTTTCTAGTTTTTCTATCAAAAAATTATATTTGGAAAAAATTTTAGTTTTTATCGTGTTTTTACTAAATTACAAGAAAACATTTACATGCTAACGAAAATCGTAAGAAATTAAGTGCAGATTAAAGAAGTTTTGAAAAAATCTAAAAAGTTCGACTAATTACTGTTTTTTAATTTAATTTTGAGAAAATACCTGTCTATATGCATAGTGTGAAAGTGACAAGTTCAAGTTTAGAAGTGGTGACGGTGACGGCGACGCGGCACAGCTCGGGGACACGGTCGGTGGTGGTGCATCAGTTAAAATAATTTTGCTACAGGAAATGCATTCGAAGTGAAGCGAATTACGTGCAAAAAAAACAACACCTACTATACTACATATGTACATAACTACTCAAGTGTGATATACATTGTTTTTTGAAATCTAATTAATATTCTAATTAGATTATCACACATCGCAATCAGCTACACCAACAACACATCACATCACGTCACGTCTCATCAAATCAGCAGCGCACGGTGCCGCCAATCCTGTTGATTTTCAGGTGCAAAAATCTATGTTCCTATAAATGTCAATCAAAAAGTGCAAGAGAAAATAAGTGCATTAGATCCGTGCATCCGTCAAAACAAACAAAAAAAGAAGAGTAGGTGAGTGCCATAATATAAAAAACAAGGGGCTTTCATATTTCTCACAATGCATACATTGTTTCGATTCGATGACACTGCGGGGTTTGATATTTCAATAGTGAAGTTGATGCCTTCTTGTTTTATTGGTTGGTTTTCGGTATCGATGGAATCTACCAATGGGCTGACCAGATGTTTCCAATTCTTCGGAGGATTCTTTGTTTATTATTCGAAAAAATTATCTCTGTTTAGATTTCTTTATTTTATTTTGGTATTCATAAATTTTGTGTTTTTAAGAGTGTTCCAGAGGGATATTTAAAAAAAACGCCTAAAACTATTGAAAAGGATTTTTGGATGGAAAAATTCATAAATAAGGTGGCACAACAGTACATAGAGAACCAAGGCGTAGTGAATTGCAATACTCAACCACATATGTGTGCAAGTCATTTCAGGGATAGAGTTGACCTACAGTTTTTTTGCCGAATCCTAACAAATAATTTTAGAAAACACTTTTGATGACAAGATAATAATAATAAACTCGGAGGACTTTTAATTCCTCGCAAGAGGCGGTACCCGTAAACTATACTTTGATGTGGCACAGGCAGGCATTGAACCCAAGAACTCTTACATAACAGTCCTACGCACTAACCATCACACCACGGGGATGGAAGATAGATTTTTAATCCCATTAAATTGCAATCCCTACTTTAAAATAATGTGAAAGCCACATTCAAAAAACTTAAGGTTTTATCATTTACAGCAAGAAATTTTAATTTTCGAAAAATAAAAACATATTGAAATACATTTTTTTCTTCGCTTGAGGCTTTATGCCATGTTTTTTTGGATTGCGTCATTATTACTTGTACCGATTTTTAAAAATTTGGAAACTTTTTAAGCATTTAACATTCTCGATGTGCGGTTAAAAAAAGTATCCCCATACTTGACAGTAAATTGTAAATTAAGCTCAAGATACACTGATGAGCATTTCTGGAAGGGTGCGTAGAGTACAACGCATGAATTGTTGACTAATTCGACGGAACATTGTTTGAAAAATATCGTTAAAACAACAAAAGGTATGAAACATTGTCGCAGTGTTTGTTTGAACGTGGCAAATGTTTAAGTTATAGTTCTAACGTCTATCAGTTTCCAAACACTTTTTTGGATTACATCCAAGATATTTAAACTTTTTGTTGGGGTACCTGCGCAGACATGCGAATAATATAAGAATTTTAGACGAATTTTAACATTTCAAATTACAAGCAGATCAGAACTTTTGTTCCATATTTTTGGCAAAGTTGATAAAGGATGTCAAGAAATTTAAGCTTAATTTAAAATGTGCTTCATGAAGAAGTCTAAGTCGTAGTTTTAACTAGAAATACCGTAGGTTAGGTTGATAGAATGGCGATTGATGACGTTGTACCGCAACAGAAAGATCAATGTAGATCCATTGTGATACCCTAAAGTATTAAACTTTCCTAAAAGAGTGGCTAACAATGATATTGTGGGTTGTCTCGTTTTAGCCATTAGAAACTTTGATAAAGTTTAATAGGCTGCTTCTTCCAAGTTTCAAGTTCTTCAATTTCAGGAAGAAAAAGACTGTGACTTTTTGTTCTTCCTCATCATCCACTGCATAACTTATGGGTAGCTATGTGCATTTTCTGTTTTTGGTAACTTAGCAGAAGAAGTACCATATGGACAAACAAATACTTTTAATACTCTATGAGTCATTTCTTTATAGTGTCATAATTTTTGATACCAGAATTGTCTATCCAATGTCTAGGGCTTCTTGTAACCAAAAGGTACATAAAAACAAACATGTATTTATGAATTTCACTTTTATTTATTTTAAATTAGTGAGCACTATACCTCTGTAAAATCTTAGTAGCCATTTTTTCGAGGTATTTATAAGAAAATAACTCAGCCCAAAGGTGCTCTCGTTGTTTCGAAGTAACAATTGAAGTGATATTGGCTTCAAACTTATTTTATCTTATAATAACAATTATCGCAATAAAGCTGACGACTCTAGTTAAAGCAGTTCTTTTTTTTTAATCTTAAGCTCTTCTAACGAAGAAACTTGCTGAACAAAATTATAGAAACATTTTGTGAAACACCCCTAATATTGACAGCTAATAAAATAACAACAAACGTCAAATTCTCTACATCCTGTACAAAAATAACAAAGTGATAATTTCCCATGAAAATGTAGTAATAACAGACCACCAATATCAAATAAATTGATGGCGAAGAACACTTGTTCTTGAAAACTAAGTCGAACAAAAGAAGAGCACTAGCAAAACGCAAACAAAAATTAATGGTTTATCGGCAGAGTACCCAGTTGGTAACATCGCCACATTAAGTGATTTGCCTTCAATGTCATCCAGTAATGGTGAAGAAGTTCCTTTAAAAACTAGCCGAAAACAAGAACATCGAGAAACGAATTTTGATGCAACAAAATCTGTCGAGAAGAGAAAAACAATCAGTATGAACCTAAAGCTTTTACATATCGTCACTTTGAAATAGATCAAATGAAAATTTGAACACGTCAAAAATTTAGACGACTGATTCTGTGCCAAGCATTACAAGTACCTACGACAGTTCCTCGAACATACATACATATGTAGAATCTGAAATAAATATTAAGTCACAGAAGCTTCCATTTCTGGTAAAATGGTAAAAACACCGATTTGTTATTGGCTCCCTAATATAAAGAATTTCAACTAAAAAAAGAACCGTAGTTTTATAAAAATTTTACATTGAGTAAAATTCAATATCTCCAAGCTCTTTAAATGGACAAACGAGAAGTTTAAACACTTTCGACTTCTTTCGAATAGGACATAATTTTCGAAACTATCAAAATATTGAACTTGAGGAAACATTTTGCTTTAATTTTTTTGTATGAAATAACAAATTTCAAATAGATAAACTATACTGTAAAAAAGATAAAGAAGCATTTTGTTGCTTCCAAAGTTAAGGGAGTGCTTAAGAGTTAGAGTATACCTTATATCGTTTAAGACTGTCAAAAAGTGAACACTAATTGTAAAACTTATTTTTAGAGTCAACTTTGAATTTAAAAATGAATTAGAATAGGTTTTAAATGTTTAAAATATATGCCAATGATCGATAAAATTAAAAAAATTAACTTTTTAAAAGAAACTAAAACCTTCAATGAAATTCCACTAAAAGCTGTTAAAAAATTATTTTTCAACTCTAATATCTCTTGAACAAAAACAGATATTTAAACCAAATTTAGAATCCAATTGACATTTTTTTATAAAAAATTAAAAGCCTAAAAAATTGATTGATTTTTTAATTAAATATTTTTCAGGACTTTGAGATATTGACTAATTGGAAATATTACATTCAGTAATATGTCGAGAATAATCCAATTTAGTTTTTAAGCAAAAAATAAATACCTACAAAAGCATTGCTAAAAGTTCGTAAAAATTCCTTTTTGACTCAAATATTGTTTCAAAAATTTGAGATATCGGTTCTAAATATCTCGTGAACAATAGAAGATTATTTACTTCAAATAAGTTTCATTCATTCAATTTATTTTTTTAGAAATACAAATTTATAAGAAATGCTTCTAAAGCTTGTAAAAATTGGTTTTCGTCTAAAATTCTCTCTAACAAAAATAGATTTCGAAATCAAACTATATCATTATATGCAAAATAATGTTGGTTATTTTAAATTTTTTAAACATTATTCAACTGACATGTTTTTTGCAAAACACGAAAACCCGCAAACTTTAAAGCAAGACAAATTGACAAATGGGATGTTAATTTATCAGTGTGGGTCACATCCCAGCCTCTTTTTTCATTTTGATTTTATTTTATAAGATATTTCGGATTTTAATAACAAGAAACCTGGTCACCCTAATTTATATCTGCATTTTTAATAAAAATATTTATTATGCCTTTTTCATTTGAATTTCATCCTCGCTTCAACATGCATCTGGCCTGTGACATTGTTTCATTCAAAAGGGGAACCTTATGAGTAAATATAATTAAATTTGTATAAATATTATTTTGTTTCAATAAAAATACCATTTGAATGGGTGTACATTGTACAAGACAACAAAAATGTCACGCTACGCTACAAATGATGAGTATAGGTATTATATTTATGTAGATATGGATATACGCTTATTTCGCAATCGTCATTGTGTTAAGTTGGTGCCTATATAAAATAAATGACCTTCCGCATTTTGTTTTTGTTTTTTCTTATTTCTTTTGCTTCATCAAGTTTTCTGTAATATTTATTTTGTGTATATTTAATTTTTTTTGTTTTGTTTTAAAATTTGTGGTTCTTTGTTATTTTTATTTTGTATGCCTCGTTTGTTGAATTAAAATATTGTTTAAAGTTCATAAACAGGCAAATATTTTTAAAAGATTTGTTTTCGAGAATGATAGAAAAACACGTTTTTGTCAATAATTAGCATTCTATTTTTCTTTAAATTGTTGTCGTTTATTAATTATGATAAAAATAGTAAAAGTAAACAAGGAACAAGAAATAGGTACCTACATATGGGTGAACCTGAAATGTATCTATAGGAATTTGGTTGGAATAAGAAAGAAGAAACAAGTTCAGAGCTGGCCTACATTACATACATACTGAAGTTGAGCTATCCAGGGGTGGATTTATAAACTAAGTATGACACATAAAGATCTTTAAAATATAAAATATATCATTTCATTTGTATATATTACGAGTTTGAGTTTGAAATATTTAGGGCTGTTAGCAAAACTGAAACCCAAACTTTTCTGCGTATGAAAATTTCGTGCTTTCTTATTGTGCCTATACTCGTATGTAGAAAGCCTACCAAACTCGGATCTTCCTTTTATAGAAGAAAGGGTTTAAGGCGAAAACCTGTCGACTTAAGTCTTTCAAGTAGTTAAATAACTGAGAAATATTTATAACTTTATCACATTAAAATGGAACCCCCTAATGTTCGGTATGATATTGTAAAGAAAAAACTATTTAAAAAACAAATTAAAATTGTCATTTCTTTTATTTTCAAAATTTTAACAAGTTTTTTTTTTGTTAGTCTGACATTTTCACTACGATTTATTTTTTTTTGTAAAAAGTTATAAATAGTTATTTTGTGTGTGAAAAAATTGCTTTATATTTTCCCAAGATACTGGAGTCGAAAATAACTATTTACTAATTTTGTATAGTTTTTTTTTGTAGGTTCTTGTTCAGTGTACAAAAACTATTAATTCTCATTTTCTAAATATAAACTCAAATGCCAATAAAATGCACGACTGGGTCGGACGAACTTGCTCTTGAATCAAAACAGTCTGTTTGAAAATATTTCCTTTAAAAAAAGTAAACTATCAAAAACTTGATTTCTCAAAAAATACTTAATTTTTAAAAATTTTTATTAGCAACTTGTTATATCGAATTTTAAAGAAAATACAAATATTCTTTTAAAAATCAGAAAAAATATTTTTGACATTTCTCGACGTTTCAAGGTCCCTAGAGTCGAAATCAAATTTATTAGAAAGTTGTCTGTGCGTGTGTGTGTATGTACGTCCATACAAAAAAAAAATCAAATGGGGTGGCGCAACAGTCCGTTGTGAACCAGGGCCTAGTGACTTACAACTCTCAACCATTCCTGTGTGCGAGTACTGTTGTCAGGAATGGAAGGGACCTACTATTTAAGGCCGAATCCGAACGGCTAGTTTGAGAAAGCACTTTTTCATGACAAGAATTACTCTTGAAGGATTTGTCAATTCCTCGCAAGAGGCAGTACCCGCGAAAATTATTTTTTTAAATTAAGGTGGCACAGGCAGGGATTGAACCCAGACCCTTTGCATGACAGTCCAACGCACTAACCATCATGCTACGGGTACTACATATTGTACGTCCATACGTTTGTGATTTTTTTTCGTCCCCGCCATAGCTCAAGAACCAGAAGCGATATCGATTCCAAATAAATTTTATTGTATAGATAATAATGCAGAAAGGGCTCTCAAGAAAATTGCGTGGGTGGTTTTTTTACCATAGCAGTTTAAAAAAAGGTAACAATTTTGGTTAAACCTAAATATCTTACGAACCAATGTCGCTAGATACTTGAATTAAATTTTATATTATATATTGTAACGTGATACCAAACATATATATTTTTTTTTTAATCCAAATAAAGGTTTTTTATAAAACAAAAAACTGAGATAAAGAATTGTCACCTCTAAAGTAATAATTACGAATAAAAAATGATTTCATCTCCAAAATAATATAGTGCAACGAAAAATAATGTTTTTAAAATTTGTCAAAATTTTGAGAAAAATCAAATACACGGTTTATTAAAAACCTTTTTTAGGTTACTCAAAGTTGGTAAAACTGAAAATTCGACTCAAATATCTTTTCAAAAACTTGAGATTATTACCTCCAACTTATTTCAAGTTTTTGAAAAGATATTTAAATCGAAATTCAATTTTTATCAATGTTGAGAAATGTTTTTTTAGGTTTTTATTTTTTTATAAAAAAAACTGTCAATTTATTTTTTCTCAAAATTTAACAGATATTAAAACTTTTATTTTTCGCTGCACAAAATTGTTTTGGAGATGAAATTATTTTTTATTCGTAAAATTTTGGAGGTGACAAATTTTAGTTTACAGTTTTCTTTAGTTATTAAAATATGCAACATTGGTTTTTTAATATCCAGTATATTAAAAAAAAACAATGTTGCCTGTTTTTATAAATCTTAAAAAACTGGAAACAAAAATTTGGTATCGCATTACAATATATAATATTATTATTATTGGTTCGTGAGATATTTAGGGTTAACCAAAATGTTCACCTTTTTTTTAAAACTGCTATGGTAAAAAAAAAACACCAAATCAATTTTCTTTAGAGCCTTTTCTGCATCTTGAAGCCGATATCTCTTCTGGTTCTTGAGCTATATACATCGAAAAAAACATCGTGAATGTACGGAAGTACGAACGTACGTACACACGCACGCACAGTCATCTTTCTATAAATCTTTTATTTCGACTCTAGGGACCTTGAAACATAGAGAAGTGCCAACATTTTCAATTTGACAAATCGGGCCCATTAAAATAACTTCCTATGGGAAGTTAAAAATACAAATATTTTTTTTAAAAATCAGAAACTATAATTTTGACAATTTTGATCATCACGTATTATAAAATATTATAAGGACAGTAAAACAGCTTCTGCAGAAAAAAATATTGAAATCGGATAATAAGTTATTGAGAAAACTCAAAAACAAAATAACGGTTCTTTGGAGCAATACAATGTTTTTTTATATTAAAAAAAAACAATTAGAGAAAAAAAATAAGCAAAACTTAAAAAAAACAATCGCAAGTAAAAACGTTTTTTTTTTCGTTGCATACAATTATTTTTGTAGTAGGTAATATCAAATTTTTCGTAAGATATTCTGCTTACGACATATAGCAACTACATATGTACATACATATGTAGGTATGTATATGTCAAGTTTTGCATTCGTGCAAAATTTCGAACTCGAGATTTTAATCAAACATGATATTACGATGGTAGAGAAGTCGAAAAAAGTGGGTCCCGCGATTCTGTCCGGTCTGTTTTGTCTGTCTGTCCACGCTCCTACAGCCTACCATTGCATTGGTTCGATTGAGTTCAAACTTAGAAGTTAAAGTTTTGAGCAGATTCCATTAGGCATTTTTTGAATTGTTTTTTAAGATCAAAACTAACAGTGGCCCCCATACAAATTTTTTGCTCAAAAAACGGAAATTGAAATTTTCTCAAAAACAATCCGATAGATTTTTTAAAATTTTCTCTAAAATTTTATTTTTAACTTGGCTTCTTTTAATAAGAAAAACATATTTTTGTTTTTTGTTTTTCTCAGCAAATTATGAATTGATGTCAATTATTTTTTTTTCTGAATAAGCTCTTATATTTCCTTAACAATATATATTTAAAAAAAATTGAAAAATCAAAGGGTTTTTGATTTATAAAATGGCATTTAAATTTTTGAAGAAAAACTTATTTTTCAGGTAAAATTTTGAATCTTAAAATATTTTTATTTAATTATATAAGGAAAAGGCTTTGAACGAAATAGTTGAATACACAAACAATTGTACACTTACAAGTATATTTCACTTCCGGGATGAAATGTCCTAGGCATACTTGTGTCTTGGGATGAATTGAGTGTTTTTTTTTTTTGACAAATCAAATGGCATTTATATCTTTGAAGAGAAACTTATTTTACAGGTATATTTAAAAATCTTATAGGTACTTCTTTGAACAGACTTTTTGCATAAAGGAGTTAGTTTGTGCTACCTAGTCGTATTGCCTATAGCCTAACGCATCGGGTTAACTGAGTTCAAACTTGGGTATTCTATTTTTCAGAAAAATGATGCTTAAGATTTTTATTAACTTTTTCTGAAATGTTTGTTAACTTATTTCAATAAAAAAAAAACTATTTTTGTATTGCTTCAGAATGGTACCACCATAGAACTGTTTTTGTTTTTTTTTTAATTTTTAAGTTTGGTCAAAAATTAATAAATCGATTTCAATAATTTTTTTTTCACGAGCTCCACTGTCTTCATAATATCTGATTATCAAAAATGTAAATGTAATGTATGACGTGTGTTAATAACTGCATGCTTAAAATATTCTTAAAAGAAAACTGAATAAGTGTATATGTACAAAAATGATAACAAAGAAAACCGCTCTAAAGATTTTTGAAATTTAATTCTTATTCCTTAGTTCCAAGATAATCGAGTCGAAAATCAATTTATTATTTTTTGTACACATAATTCTCAATTCAATTTTTCTAAGAACCTTATTTTTAGTGGCTTAAAATTATTCTAGATAATATATCTATTTTGTTCGTCAAATATTTGTAGTGACAAATATTCCATTCAGTTCTATTTTGTTTATACACAAACTCTTAGTTGATATTTTAAGTTCATTTTTACATATCATACGGAATCGATATAAGTTTTGAAAAAATCAACAAACTTACAAACAAACAATTTATGTTAATATAAAAACAATTTGTATTGCAAATGATGTCATTGACGATGGTACAATTTAAAAAAAAATCCTACTGACAGCTTTTTTAACAAAAAAAAATGACATGAGTTATTTCTGGTTATTCTGCTAACAGAAAACATTATATTTCTAAGAATCTTATGATGATTTCAAACATATATTGCAAAAATGGGTTACAATTTTCGATTGCCAAATTACTTAAGAGACATTTTTTTGCTCTACAAATATTTAAGAACAATAACAATATTTTCCCAATAACACAAAAGATTAGTGTTATAAAAAAGAGTACACACATTTTCATTCGTTCAATAAGTTCGACAAAAGCGTATTTTTAAACACTTTAGGCACTCAAAATGAATGCATTTCACTGTGCTCAAAAAAGTAAAAAGTAATGGTTTAAATTAGTTAAAAACGAAGGAATGAAATATTAAAAAAAATATATATTTTACATTAGACAAATTAAATTGATGAATATTTCTATTTGTTTATAACTTATTTCTTCAAAATTGTGTGATATAAGTACGATAAGCGATTGCTCGTCATGGATGGAAAAGGTAACTATTTTTTAAAACAAGATATATTATTTCGTCTGTTTTTATCTTTAGGATACAAAATAAATGCTGCTATTTATACCTTATCTGGTTTATGTTCGTTTTAAGCTGACATAACAATATTTGATGAAAAATAAGATAATTTTGATTAATTAATTATTTTGGTGTTCCATCATCACCTTTGACTATTTTTTTTATTTTTGTCTTTTACAAAAACAAAATTTAAGTTCTACGACTTAGATTTTTGCTTTTTTATAGGTAGATAAACTTCGGATTTTTTGGACTACGTTTTTTTGGACTAAAATCGAGAATGAGGAATTATGTTATAAGCTAGTAGATTGATACATACTTGCGTAGTTTGTGTTGTGCGTCTTATGTTATTGAAGCAGCCAAGAGTTTCTAAAAAGAAGATTTTAATTATTAAAAAAAAAATAATAATCTTGGTAAAAGAATAAAATTAATAAGAGGCTTTATTTTATTTCCTCTTCTTTTTCCTCAATAAATACATAAAACCAATCGTTAAGTTGGTGCGGGCATCTGTGTCAAGATTTAAAAACAATGTTATTTTTAGGTTAGGTACAAAATTGAAAAAAAGAAACGAATTCCAAATAAAAATCCCCTGAACGAAATGTATTTTTAAAATATTTCAAATGTTTGTATAATATTGCGTCATGTGTTTCAATTATAGCCCTTAAATGAGGAACAATGCATTAGTGAAACACTTCCCCCGAAAACTTTAATAACTTGACCAAAAATTAACGTACATATTTCGCCATTTTATTGTAAACTCTCTTGACAAGCAGAAAAGCGCTTAAATAAATGATTACATAAAACACATTATTAGAAACACTTAAAAATCGAAATTGGGTGTTAGGTCCCTTAATAGAGCCCAACAAGTTAAAAAATTAATGTCCGAATTGTTAGTCGTCATTTTGTCAACCAACTCCATAAACCCAAATCATAAAATGACATAAAGCCCAAAACGAGAAACGTTTAAAAATATCACTAAAAATAGCCTAAATAAATCGCCCAAACTTACTTTCAATGTCGTAACGCCCAAATTTAAAAATATCATAACGCCGAAAAAAAAAACAGTTAATCATGTATGGTGGGGCATGCTGACCCCTGCAACCCAGTGCCAGGACTCACTATAGGATATGGGGTAGTATGCAAAGTTTATGTGAAAGAATGTGAATTTAAGGAAACTTTGAGTATACACAACCTCGTATCTACCCCTAACCCAAGCAGGGGCAGCTTAACACCCCATTACATGCTTATACACACTGTGAGCATGCAAACCATTTCGATTTATTTCACTTTAAAATTTATCTTATTTCGCTTTCTGAAAGTGAAAATTATCGACATTTTTTGTTTAATGTTTGTGTTTGGGCTATAAAATTTAAAACTCAAAATATCTTAGTTCCCAAAATAAACGCAAATGTTGTTAAAAATGCATACATTTTGAAACACATAAAATCTTTTGGGCATACTTGACTTTTATATTTTACCTATTCAAAAAAACTAAAGACGCATTTGTTCCACAAAAATAAAGAATATAAATTAAGAAGACTTTATTTCAATACTAGATCTTTGCTCCTTTAAAAATAAATGAACTTAAAAACAAAGTATTGTTCATCTACTGAAATAACTTGGTGAGTTAATTTAAATGATTTGTGTACGCCATTTAATTTGTCTAGACAACAATGCCCTTAGATTTACTTTATTCTTATTGAAACTAAAGCATAGACAAAACCATAAGTGCTTTTTACGAAAAATGTTGAGTTGTTATTTTAGTTTTTAAGCTTTTAAAACCATCAACTCTCTTGTTTCCACTTAAGTTATTTACAGAGTAAATATTGATTCAAAGATAATTTTATACTTGACTTTGTTTTTTTCACTATTGTTAATGTTGATAAAAAAAATAGTAGATCTTAAAGTCATTATTTATAAGTAAGTTATGTTATACTTTTGTAATAGCTTATTCACACGTTAAGTTTCAAAACGACAGCCCAACATGCAAAACACACTTCATTGAGTTGTATTGAGGAATGTTAGCTCACAACATCAAGCGTAAATATGTGGTTAGTTTTAATTTTCATATTATTTTCATATTTTCCTTAGAAGTTATAAAGCAAACATTTATATGTAAATCAATTATTAAAATATATGTGCTTGAGTTGGAAAGTGAGGTCTTTATATGTTCATATTTCCTATTCAAGTACAAGTTTTTGATTCTTAAGAAGGAATGTGATACACACGGAAGTTATTCTAAAAAAAATTAAATGTATTCTTTTATAATGAGAAAAACTTTTATTTCAAGAACTTGGAATGAGACAAAGTCTTATTTCAAGAACTTCTGTGGAGATATTCGCGCCTTTAAACAAATTTAGTAATAGGCTTGTTTGAACTTTAATTTTTGTAAAAAACAACTATCTATTGAATTTAACTAAAATTTTCAAGAAATCTTAACAACAATAATTTTATGAGGCGATGAAAGTTTAGAGTCAATATTTTCCTTCACTAAATGATTTTTGATTGCTGTAGTTCGAATCTGATCTAAATCAACTTATCACGTCAAGTTTTTGAGATACAACTTTTTGTAGTTTTTTATAAAGTTCCTAATAGGAAGTCCATAACTGCAAATCATATTCAAGATGAGGACGAACATGACAATTGTACAAAGAAAGAGTAACATAGGCAACATTGAACTCCTTTGCCCAGCGTTTTATAAAACCAAGCAAAGAACTTGCATTTTTAACGACAAAATGAATGTGATGTATAAATTCTAAGTTGGAACACCTAAATCTGTAAATGTGGAGACGCGACAGAGTTTTTGCTGTGATATACAATAATCAAATACACTAACAATTTGTTTTTAGTAAAAGTTATCGTCCAACATTTTAAAGGGTTGAGGGCAAGGCTGTTTTTCCACACCAAAATGTGAAACTATCAATGTCGGCTTTTAAACGGATACGATCATGGGTGGACTTTATTATCTTAAAAGTTTTCATGTCATCAGCAAAAATAAGAACTTCACTTGAGCCTAGACATGTAGATACGTCGTTAATAGACAGGATGAACAGAAAAGGGCCAAAATGGCTTCCTTGGGGAACACCATATTGAGCAACAAAAGGTTCTGAAAAACAATTTCTAAATTTTCACTCATAGAATCTGTTTTTAAGGTATTTAAGTTTAAATAAAATAATTCCGTGGCTAAGTTAGTCGAAAGCTTTAGAAAAGTCAGTGTTTAACACAGTCAACTTTAACCTTGTTCTAAAGCGTTTGGACATATATTTGAGAATATGAGGAGATTTGTTTTTAAAGCTAAAAATTACATATTTTAAAAACATGATGTAGTATAAAGTTTTTAAGGTGAGTTTCGACTTATTTTTTTTTTTTCGTGTGTAAAAGTTTGGTAATTTAGAAACTTTAAGAATCGTATTTATAGTCATGCCAGAAGTCTTGGGTTCGATCCCTACCTATTCCATCTAAAGTTTTTTCAGGGGTACTGCCTCTTGCGAGGCTGTAGATGAACTGTAGATGAACCCATTCCTCACAGCAGAATTGATTGAGACTTGTAAATCACTAAGAAATAGTTCTTAACGAACTGTTACGCTACCCAATTTATTAACTTTCAAAGCAAATATTTGTCAAATTGAAAATTTTTACATTTCTCGACGTTTCAAGGTCCCCAGAGTAGAAATAAATTTTTTTTAGAAAGATGCCTGTGCGTGCGTATGTATGTACGTTCGTATGTCCGCACGATCACGATGATTTTTTCGTTGTCCATAGCTCAAGAACCAGAAGATATATCGACTTCAAATAAATAGCCTCCAATTTATTTAAACTTATAAGAATGATAGTTTTCAACATTTTGAAAAATTTTGAGAAAAATCGAATTGACAGTTTTTTTTTACAATAAATACAAAAATTTACAAAAGTTGGTAAAAATTGATTTTTATTCAAATATCTTTTCAAAACTTTGAGATATTTTCTTAAAACTAATTTTATCTTTTACAAAATATTGTTGTCTACATTCAGTAAAATTTTGAGAAAAATCTAATTGACAGCTTTTTTACATAAAACAAAAACTTAACAAAAAAACAATGCAAAAATTTGGTAAAAATTTACTTAAGACTTAAATAGCTTTTCAAAAATTCAAAATTTTGTCTTCAATTTTTTTTATTTCACAGAAAATATTGTTTCGATATTAAATAATTTTTTTAGACAGAACGAAACCTACAAACTTTAAAACAAAACAAATCGACAGAAGGGATGGGAAGTTATCAGTGTGGGTCGCATCCCAGCCTCTATTTTAATTTATTTATTTTTATAAGAAAACATCTTGCATCTTTCTTTTAGTCAAATCGAAATAGGCATTTCACCTCGGAATTACAGTCAAAAAGTACCGAATATTTCCAAGCATAAGACTCATTAAGCTTGCTTGTTTTAACAAGCAAGAAGTGCTTAAAAGTTACAGACGTTTCAAAAAATATCGAATGTCAAAAATATCGATATTTCACAGATTGTGCTTAAACAATGTTTTTTTTTTTTATAGAAAAGTACTTCTGTTAATAACTGTAGATTTATTATATCTTTAGAAAAACATTTTTATTTTATTTATTTTATTCATTTTAACTCTTAAATACCAACAGGCGCCGTTGAAAATATTGTATTCCTTATTAGTTGACTTTACAAGTTTCTAAAAACAAATGCAATATTTTTTTCCAAACAAGCAACATTTTAGTAAGTATTGCGATAAGAAATTGTTAATATTTCGAAAATTATGTTTTTCTTTTTAGTATACAAATGCTTAATGTTCTCTTAATGGAATCGTTTCTATAAATCTACGTTCTTTGATTTTATTTCATGGTGCTGATTAAGAAAATTTTCGAAATTATCAAGTTTGAATAACTTTTATTTAGTGGTACTGATTCGAAAAATACATACGTTTATTGGGATATTTGGGAATTTTTTAAGATCTCTAAACGATGGTATTTTAATAGTTTGTACCAATTTTCATCAGTATTGGAATTTTTCCTGAACAGCATTTCTTTAAAAATTAGTAACACTTTTTGTCATCCAGCAAAAATGGATGAAATCCCAAGTATACATTTCTGAAATAACATTTTCCTTTTGGTTACATCGATAGGGTATTTCCATTTGTTTCCCCGTTTCCAGTATGGTGTGGATAGTAGAACGGATTCGTATGGGTCTTTTGAGTGATGCAGCCAGTTTGATATCTTTATTTATAACAGATCCCATCAAAAAAGTTAATTTGGGTAAAAGACTGGCGATAGCACTAGAATGACGTTCTTCAATTGTTGGAAGCCCAGCTTCAGCAAGAATGTTTCTGCTTGGGCTGGTTGGAAAGGCGTTGATACTTCTTCTTGCAACTTGATGATATGAAGGTTTGAAAATGTTTCATGTTGTTTTTTGGGGAGGATCCGTAGATAGAGAACGTGTAATCAATCTTACTCAATACTAACATTTTAGTTATTTGACATCGGGAGTTTATGTGTACATTGGTTTTGTTTGATGAAAGATATTTTATTATATTGAGTCTAGCTGCTAGTGAGTTTTTTATATAAGTACAGTGGTTTTTCCAATTATATTTACAATGAAAGACTAAACCTAAAATACATAGACTATTTACATTTTCAATTTGTACATTATTAATTTCAAGATTAAAATTAAAACAATTTTTTTTTACAAATATGAAGGATTTTACATTTGCTTAGAGATAATTTAGAGCCAGAGAGCATTGACCATTCATTGGTATCTTTTAATAAGTTATAAAATAAGTTTTTAGTGAGTTCTTGAGCATTGTGTTCTGCATAGACACAATGATCTAGATCTTTGTATTTAGAGATAATAGAATTTATTTCATTAAAAGCAATAGAAAATAAAATTACTGATAATGGCGATCCTTGGGGAATACCATTGTCAAGTTAAAATGTTTTAGAAAAGCAATTACTAATTTTTACAGAAAATTTTCTATTAGTTAAAAACGATTTAATATAATTGAAAATATTTGGGCCGACGCCCCATTGTCTTAATTTTTGCAAAACGAGATGAATACCGATTCGGTCGAAGGCTTTTTCAAAATCAAGAGCCAAAACGGACACATGATTTCGAGCAGATAAAGCATTTGAAATTACATAATCAAGATGATTTATTGTAAAGGTTAAGGAGTCTAAGATTAGTGCATTTTGGAAGGTTTTTGAGCATAGGATATGATACTCTATCCCGACTAAGGGTCTTACCTTTGACTATACCCAAGCAACTTTCTAATTCAAGAGAAGTGATTTTGACTTCAATTCGTTTTTCTGCAGCGTTTTGAGCGGGTAGAACAGTTGATGTGAGATACTGATTTTTGTTGGGATTAAATTCTGATGAGAAATTTGAGTTATTAGAATTACGAGACCATGTCTCAGCAAAAGCGTTTGATTGTTGTTTAGGGGTTGTGGCAAAGTTATTGTGCGTTTTTATTGAACTAGAGAAGGTGCTTAATAACTCCTTAAATGCCTGTTAGTTATAGAATCAAAATAATAATTAAATCAATTTTAATTCTATGATTTGAATATAAAATAATAACAAAAAAAGTACGTATACACCTTAGTATACAATATTAACTATTTTCTTTGTATAAACCTTAATAACTTTTGATCCTCTTGTGGGATTTTCGGGGACTTCTTTTAACTTGCTAATAACAATATCAACAGTATAAGCGCCAATTTTCATTAATATACGAATTATTTCTAGGTTTGGTGAATCAGTCTCGACAGGTTCATATGCTGCTGTATCCAAGTATTTATATTAACTGAATTTTAGTATGAAATCTCTTCTCTCTGCTTCCCACAGTTATTTCTCAAATTTGATCACAATCTTGAGTTTGATTTTTTATTATTTTGCAATCCTATTGTCATAACCCAAATTTTATTAAGTACCCACTTGTGTTGCTCAATTGCTGCTCTCTTATTGAGATCCCATTTTAATCAAATTTCTGCGAATATTAATAGTTCATACTTAAGACTCCAAAATATGTGCATGTGTATATAAAAAGCAAACAAAATTAGGTCACGTGAGACAAAGTTATGAATAATTATTTGTTGATAATTATTTACTTGCTTATTTTGCTTATTGATTCCATTTGTTATTTTTTCATCTTAACGAGTATTATTAAGTGGTTTTTAAAATGTTAACATAATATTTACACAATTTTAAAACTGAGAATTGATAATTTACATTCAAATTGATTGGCCACCAAATGCCTTATATCTGTATATCTTTTTGTGTGAATAACTTTGATTATTTCTTCCGCTTTAAGACAATTAAAATTTAAATAGGGTTCGGGTGACTCAAAAATGCAGAATATTATAGAAAAATGTTAATGGCACAATTGGAAACATCTGCTACATTTTGTTCATATTTATAGGCACACACACCAATCAAAAAATATTCGGGAGACATTGTTTTAAAAAAGTCATACTTGTTTTAAAAAAACGTTTCAACAAGATTGCAGAAAATTTTCTGATTTGTTTGATAGTGTTAAAGTTTTGAACGAAAAAAATGTCTGAAATCATTCCATGCATCCAATTTTTGTATCTATGTTTCTTATAATTCTTGTTTTTAACTTAATTTATGAATTTAAGAGAAATGGAAAACAGAAATACGTTTCAGAAATGTTTCGAAAGACTTCGGATTAAAAACACACTTGAAGAAACAAACATTTTAAAGAAATTCCAGTAACATGTAAAACATGTTTCAGAAACAGAGAACCATTTCTGAAATGTGTTTTTAAATTGGACGTTTGCGAAACAGCTTATTTTTTAATTTTGTTTCTTGTGCACTATGGCGTATACTTACTTAATATTTATTCTAATAAATAATAATTATTAATGGTCATACAAATATGTGCAACAACATTTTCAACTTAAAAGAATTATATGAGTATAAAAGAATAAGTATACGCCCTAGTGAACAAAATAAAAATATTAGAAATACAACACATATATAAATATAATTAATCAAAATGTAATTAAATTTACTTCAATTAAAATAAAGTGGCAACACTCAAATGATCAAAACAAACAAAATTCATATCTCTACCTCTCTCTCATAGTCTTCAGATGCGAAGACTACGATGAGCGACATTTCAAAGTATTTTCATTAGACTTGGATTAAATAATTTATTTAAGTATTTGCCTTTTTTCTCAGAAGGTATCGTGTGCGTCTGTAGGCACTTTATGTGCAAATTAGAATGCCGGCTTGATATCACATATACAAATTATAAACCTACTTAAATTAAAACGATATAATTTTGATAAGCTTATTTTTTTTATTTGTCTTTGAGAATGAGAGTAAAAACTTTTAAAATGTTTACGCGATCGGCCCAGCGGTGGCGATCGGAACTCATATCGATAGCCTTTAATTTGTACTATTTAGTTATCAACAAATCAGCTGTTAAGAAGCTAGTCTAGCTTTCCATTTTAAAAAATGATTAAAAATTATTATATCTCAAAGTACAATTATTTTAATACACAGAAACAGAAGTGTAATCAATTTTGTGTTTTATTTTGATTCAGTTAAATGACATCCTTCATTGTTTCTACTCCAGTTTGTTATCACTGACATAATAATTATTCGTGTATTTATAAAATAATTTATAGTTTTTTAAAGAAAGTTTAAAATGTGCAAAGTTGTTTGTTTTCTTCATACTCCTTAACAAAGATCTACCTATTAAATGTATATATAAAATTTTAACTTTGTTGTGAGTGGGCGAGTTTTTATAGTTTCTTAAGTTTGTTTTTGAATAAGTGTGTGTTTAATTTAATTTGAGTTTGTCATCATCATGCAATCTACCGATTATTATTTTGAAGGTAAACATAATTAATTTTGTATTTCTTTTCCCTGTGATTTCTGGAAGTGTTTTTGTTTTGTTTTTATTTTACAATATTTATGACCATTTGAATTATTTATATTTTATGAAAACGAACAGTATTATTTGACAATAATTATGGAAGTTTTTGTTACACAAAATTTATAACAATTAATGTCGATGAGAAAATATTATTGTTTATCAAAATTTGTCCACGATAACCTCAAGTAGGCCAATGAAGCACATACCAAAATGATTGATATATACAAACTTTAGATAGACTGTTTTATCTTTAAAAAAATGTCAATTAATATTGTCAAAGTCAAACAAATGTACCTTAGATATATGGATTAAAGGCCAATTAAAGGTAATCATCGACTTGCAATAAATATAACATCATTTTTTCTTGATAAACTGGACTTAAATTAATTAATTGTTTTGATAAAGTTTTGAAAAATATCATCGCGGACTAATTTTTTATGATAAATGATGGTTACGAATTCGTATCATGATATGTTTCCTATTCATCATTCGATTTGATAATGAAATGCATTGACAATAAACGTACACCTTTGATTTTATATAATTCTCAAGAAATCTGTTATTTTATTCATGATTTTTTTATCTAAATCTAATCTAGAACCAAAACAACGAATAACTAACAATATTCGTCGTATTGAACTACAAACTTTATTTCTGTCAAAAGCATCTTACGAGCATCTTACGAGTATCTTAAAAAACGTGAGTTTGTCACCTTTCACACGAAAAAGTCGAGTTTCCAGAAACTTTTTTTATAACTTCTTTAGCAGAATGAAAAGCAGCAGCAGGTTAAAGAATTTCTGTAGCACAAGCATTCATTAATTTGACGTATCAAATGTCGAATGTATGTGTGAAAAACTCTCTTAAAATTTACAAGCAAGCCCTGTCATCATCCAAAAGACAAGGCTGGAGAGAATACTGTCAATCAATCGAAGACATAAACGACTCCGCAAGGCTCAGCAAAGTTTTATCAAAAGAACATTGTAATCCTTCATTTCTAAAAAAGCCTGAAGAAACCTGGACACGGACAGCCTCTCCATCCGAATCTCTTGAGTTACTGATGAAGACGCACTTTCCGGGTTGCGAGAGTGATAACCCCGAATCGTTTGAAACCACAGTGCTAAACGTAGCTCATGTGGAGCAAATCAATTCCGTTATAACCAGAGAAAATATTTTGTGGGCCATCAATACTTTTTCTCCATATAAATCCCCAGGCATGGATGGCATACTGCCAGTTATGCTTCAAAAGTTGCATGATGTGGCAGCTCCATGGCTGGAACAAATTTTCAAAGGATGTCTCCTTCTCAAACATGTGCCTATGTCGTGGAGACAGGTCAAAGTCGTTTTTATCCCGAAAGTGGGTAGGCGAGGTCACGAATCCGCGAAGGATTTTAGACCAATAAGCTTAACATCTTTTGTGTTTAAAACCTTGGAGCGCATTCTTGATTACCACATTAGAGAAATCCTAGTTGGATGACCTCTCAAAAGCTCTCAGCATGCTTATCTTAAGGGCAAATCTACGGAGACTGCCCTCCATGAGGTAGTGTGTACTGTAGAACAAACAATCCATTATAAAGAATTTATTCTTGCCACCTTCTTAGACATAGAAGGTGCTTTTAACAACGTCCTTACAGAATCCATAGAAGAATCGCTCGTTAAGTTCGGTGTAGAAGACTTTATTCGAGAATGGATTATTTCCATGCTCAGTGGTAGGAAGATTCGAGCCTCTCTAGGCAATACAATCGCAACAAAACACGTGAGTAGGGGAACACCCCAGGGTGGTGTTCTTTCGCCTCTTCTATGGCTTCTGGTCATGGATACAATTCTCGTTAAATTAGAGAGATGTGGAGTGAAGGCGGTAGCCTACGCGGATGATTTGGTGCTATTGGTGTCAGGAAAGTACACCTCTGTGATTAGTGAAATCACGGAGTCATCTTTAAAGAAAGTTAGCAACTGGGCCACTAGTTGTGGACTAGGAGTTAACCAAAGTAAAACTGAACTGTTCCTCTTTACCACCAAAACTAAAGTACCGCCCTTCACGTTACCTCGACTCAATGGTCATATCCTATCATTGTCTTCAAGTGCAAAATATTTGGGAGTTATACTCGACCCTAAACTAAACTGGAAACTAAATATTGAAGTACGGGTTAAGAAGGCCTGTGTTGCCTTTACTAAATATAAAAAGTAAATAAATTGGGTGGCGCGACAGTCCGTTGAGAACCAAGGCCTAGTGACTTACAACTCTCAACCATTCCTGTGTGCGAGTAATGTTGTCAGGAATGGAGGGGACCTACAGTGTTGCCTTTACGCCTGCAGCAAAACTTTCGGCAAAAAGTGGGGACTTCAGTCGAAGATGATTTTATGGACGTACACAGCCGTAGTACGCTCTATTTTAACATATGGTTCGATTGTGTTGTGGCCTGCTCTTAGCAAAGCCTATAACATTAATAAGCTAAATCGACCTTTTTATTAAAAACATAGTTTCCTGCAGCGCTATTAGGCTGAAGAAATCAAATAGCTGGTTGTCAAAACCTTATAGTCACAGCAGCACTACGAAATTGATTCCCTCAGATATTATCTTGGTAGACACTGACTACTGCACTCCTACTTTGAAGCTTAGTAAGGGCTTTAAGGTTATTTTCCCATCGAGAGAAGATTGGGAGGATGACATCATGTCGATAGGTTTCAACAAAACCATCTTTACTGACGGATCAAAGATGGAGTGCGGAGTTGGTTCTGGGATGTTTTTTGAGTCCCTAAATGTATCCAAATCCTTTAGGCTTCCTGAGGCATGTAAGATACTTAAACAAAACCCAAACGAAAACAGAAATGTGGCTATCTTTACAGACAGTCAGGCAGCTGTCAAAGCCATTAACTCGGCCATATCCTCATCTAAATTGGTCCAGCAATGTGGCGATGAGCTTGTGAACCTGAATATTAACTTCGGTGTCACCCTGATCTGGGTTCCGGGCCATAGTGGTATCGTGGGAAATGAACGGGCCGTCTATCGATTTGTCTTCCTTAAAAGTTTGTAGGTTTTCGTGTTGGGTTAACAAATTGCCAGTTAAATTAATCATTATAATTTTAAAATTACAAACAATATTTTTAATATAAAGAAATAATTTTCTTTGAAAATCTAGTTTTATTAAAAAGATTGTTGGTCGAAAATAAATTTTTACAAATTTTAGTAGGATTTCTTTAATTTTTACAAATTGGATAAATAAGATTTTATTTGTTTTTTGTAAAAAAAAAACTGTCAATTAGACTTTTTTAAAATTGTACGGAATGTTGAAAACAATATTTTTTAAAAGATAAAAGAAATTTAAAGCCTATATCGCAAAGTTTTGAAAAAATATTTGAGTCGAAATTCAATTTTTACCAACTTTGAGAAATATTTTTTTATAAAAAAAAAACAGTCAATTCTATTTTTCTCAAAATTAACCAGATGTTAAAAACTTCATTTTTCGTGGCACAAAAATGTTTTGGAGATAAAAGCATTTTGTATTCGTAAAATTTTCGAGTTACAATATATTATATAAAATTTAATTCAAGTGTCTAAAGTTTTTGGTTCGTAAGATATTTAGGGTTAATCAAAATGTTCATTTTTTTTAAACTGCTTTGGGTAAAAAAACCTCCACGAAATTTTCTTTTCCTTCTGCAATATTATCTGTATAAGAAAATTCATTTGAAGTCGATATCTCTTCTGGTTCTTGAGCTATGGACAACGAAAAAAACATAGCGAACGTACGGACTTACGAACGTTCATACGTACGACGTCATTCCAAAAATCTTTTATTTCGACTCTAGGAACCTTGAAACGTCGAGAAAAGCCAAAATTTTGAATTTGACAAATCAGACCCATTACAATCACTTCCTATGGGAAGTTAATAAATACACGACGAACTTACACATACAGTTGTGGTCATTCAATTTAGCCATCAATGTATAGAAAAATATTTCGTTAAAAATGAAGAAACTTAACACAATGATATAATTATATAAATATAAATTTATGTATGCAAAACATACATTTAATAACTAGAAGTTCAGATGATATTTTATTTAAAAAAAATATTTTTGAAAAACTTATTGCAGTAATGATATGTTGTTTTAATCGATTTTTGAAGTGGACATTAAGCCATCTGCAATGAAGTACGTTTATCAATAACTAACCTTATTGAGGGCAACTTTTTTACCTTAAGTATTTAGTTACATATCCTTTCTTTTTTATTACTTCTGCGCACCTTTTTTGCATTGTACCTACAAGGAATAAACACTGGGCAGGAGTTATTTTTGACCACTCTTCTTTAACAATGTTCTAAAGAGAAGCCTTATTCGTAGGTATGCCAGCCGAAACTGCTTTTTTTATGATAGCTCATAGATTTCATATGGGGTCAGATCCGGGCTTTGAGCAGGCCATTTCAAGACTTGGATTGAATTGGATTTAAACCAGGATTGAACGACCCGAGAGCAATGCTTCAGGTCGTTGTAGTGTTGAAATATCCAGGCTAACGGTAAATTGTGAGCATAGTCCCTATTTAAATGACTGTCCAAAATGTCCTTGTATACATTTCTCCTAAAATATATTTAGCTTTACTCTCGAAACTGAGAACTAAATGCACCTACCCTAAGAAAGTATGCTGAAGTCTTAGCCTAGCATAAAAACCAGTACATCATAAGATCCCCAAACCATCACTAAAAACCCTCCTTGTTTTACAGTTTTGTTTGTGTATTTCGGTTCCAATTCTTTCAATGGAGAACGCATCACATACATTCTTCCATCACCGCCAAAAAATGTTGACTTTTATAAAGGTGTTCGAGGTAGGTTTGGTGTTTTTTTAAAAAATTGAACTGCGTTCCTAACTTTACGTCTAGGAAAACCTAGTAATTTGCTTACTTTCATAACATTTTTGTACTTTTTGAAGCATTTGACAATAATTTTTCTTTCACGTGGAGTAAAAGTTTTATTTTTTCCCATAACAACTGTTATCAATTAAATATTTAAATTTTTAAATAATAAAACAGTTATAATACATTTTGATAAAATATCTACATGGAATAATATAAAAGTACCTGTTTCAAATGTAATGGCTTAATAATGTGGCCACCTGCACTGCGACTTAACAACAAATAAAGCGCTTTGTTTAAAAGCAAAACATCTTTGAACCTTAGGTGATATACGATCTTCATATTGAAATAATGTTAGTTGCTAACCGTTTAAAAAAAAAAAACAGACACAAAATTTTGTGGCTTATTGCATTTTCTTAAAAAAAAAAACTTATTTATTAAAGTTTGTTTCAAAAACCCTTAAAGTATTTTTTTTCAAATTAATTGTTTGTACAAATAATATTTAGCGCTTAAAAATGTATTAATTTTAAATTTGAAATTATGAATTTCTTGATGAATGTTTGAGAAAATAAATTATTATTTTAAGGAAGTTTACAAAAAAAAATTGACATTTTTGATCTTGTACAAAAAAATATTACTAAAATCGGTTCATTAGTTCCTGAGAAAACTTAAGAACAAAATAATTGTTCAATGGTTCTTTTTCATCCTATTTTAAAGTAATACAAAATTATGTTTTTTTTTTTTTTAGGAAGCAAAGTCAAGAAAACATTTTTAGAGCAAATTCTAATTTTCGATTTTTGGTCAAACAATTTGTTTGGGGACTACTATAATTTTTCATTAAAAAAAAAGAAAAAAAAACATGACTTTGTTCAGCTTAAAACCATATCTTCCAAGGTTGGACTTAATCGTTTTTAATGGTTTGGTTTGTAGGGTAAAGACAGACAGACAGATAGACGGATTTGGTGGACATACTTTTTTAGACTTCTTTACCATCTGAATGTCAGGTTTGATGAAAATCTCGAGGTCAATTGTCAATCAAATACTTGCCATAAATTATATAAATATCAACAAAACAAATTGAGCAGAATCACATAATGAAGTTAATAATCTCATTTTGTTGATGTATTCAAGTTCAAAATAATTTTTAACCAAATTTAAGTAGTCATTTTTAAAGGTTTTTATTTTGTATACAAAAAACTGTAAATTAGATTTTATTTAAATCATAACATAATATTGGTTTTAATATTAAAAAAATATAATAATTTTGAAGGCAGCTAAATTATTTATCCCGAGATCTTTAGGTCAAAAATAAATTTTTACCAATTTTCAGTAGTATTATTTTAGGTTTTTATTTATGTTTAAAAATCTCGCCATTAGTTTTTTTTTTCAAATTCATCTCTTTTGTATGATAAAACTATTTTGAAGCCAATATCTTCAATTTTTTGTCAAACATATTCGAGTCAAAGATCAATTTTTTACGAACTCTTAATACAAGTTGTTCTTTGTTTTATTTAAAAAAAATTGATTTTTCTTATTCCTTCTCAGGAAGGAATATTATTTCTTATAAGTATTAAAAGTATTGAAGGTGATCAGTTTTGTTTTCATTTTTATTATCTATACAAATTTCGTATCCTTTATTATAACGTCATAATATATGATTAAACAATCAATTCAGATCTATATTTAAGAACAATTAAAATGAACACTTCCTTTTTAAATTGCTATAGAACTTATTTTTTTTTTTAAGTCCCTTCTGCGTTTTAAATGCCATTATCTGATTTTTTGAGGTATGGACGAAGAAAACGAAAAAAGGTACGGATTTAGATTCTAGGGACCTTAAAGTACCGAGAAATGTCAAAATTTTCAATATGACAAATTGGAACGATCACAATAACTTCCTGTTGGAACAGAATATCTTGACAAATTTTTTTCTATGAGCAATTGCTTGGAAAATACAGAGGTTTTAAAAAAATTTTAAATGTCGAACAAATCAATTTTTCGCATTTTTTTCCAAAATATTATCTTACGTGCGCTTACAATTAAAATTGTATACTTACAATTGTTTTTAGTATTCAATTTAATTTCAGAAATTTACTTAACATTGTATGAAATACGAATATTTTTTAATAAATTTCAATATAACGAAGTAACACAATCTTGCTAGTAGGTACAGATCAATTAAAATACAAATTTTGTTCAGGAAAAATTAGAATATTGATGTAAATTATTTTAGAAGATCATCGTTATGAGACTATACAATGTGCAACGAAAAACAACGTTCTAAACATCTAGTAAAATTTTGAAAAGAATCAAATTGAGAGTTTTTCTCTAAGAAATAAAAACCTAAAAAAAACATTACTCCAAATTGGTAAAAATTGAATTTCAACTCAAATATCTTTTCAAAAAATTTAAATTATGGGTTACGACTTATTTATCTAATAAGAAATATTATTTTTAACATTTGGTACAGTTTTGAGAAAAATCGAATTAACAGTTTTGAAAAATAAAAACTTAATAGAAAATTTAACAAAAGTTTGTAAAAATTGATTTTCGACACAAATATATTTTCAAAAATTTGAGATATTTGCTTTAAACTACTTTTATTTCTTAAGAAATATTGTTGTTAACATTAAGTAAAATTTTCAGAAAAATTTAATTGACATTTTTTTTTTAAATAAAAACCTCAAAAAAAAAACTATACTTAAACTTGGTAAAAAATTACTTTCAACTCAAATAGCTTTTCAAAAATAAAAATACTGTCTTCAAACTTTTTTTATCTCACAAAAAATATTGTTTTCGCTATTAAGTAGTTTTTTTTAATAAAAATCAGTCCGTTTTTTTATAATAAAATAAAATATGCAAGAAATAGTACGCAAATTTGGTAAAAATTGATATTCGGTTCTAGATATCTCTCAAATTAATTGTATTCATCCAAATTTTAAAAATTTAAGAAATGGTACTAAAATTGGTAAACATTTGTTTTCGACTAAAAATCTATTTGACAAAACTAGATTTTCAAACTAAAATATTTCTTTTATATGAAAAACATTGTTGGCAATTTTAGAATTATTAAGAATAATTCAACTGACAAGGTTTTCATCCCAACACAAAAACTTACAAGCTTTTAAGAAAGACTAATCGACAGACGGGGTTGGACATGACCTTTTGCTTAAAATTTTACTTTAAATGTTAAATTGTTTAAGATCGCATGATTTTTGTGTGATCTATACCGTGTTTTTTTCAATTTTAAAACACTTTAAACTAAAAAATCATTAAGTACAAAAATTTAACCTTCAAACATAGAAGAATCGGGCAATTAGTCGAAATCTAAAAAAAAAATTTAAATGGTTAGGTATGTTTTTTAGTTTGTTGAAAAATGATTACTATTTTATTTAAAAAATGTCGTCATTTAAAAAAGCGATACAAAAATATTTGTTTGTGGTTTTGACCAAACTTGAAAAAAATAAGATTTTCTGGTATTGGAATATTAAAATTTTAGTTAATAAGTTAAGTTTTAAGGTTTCCCCCTTAGACACAATATACGAAAAATCGATCTTTTCAACATTTGACATTTGGTAGATGAAAAAAGATAATAGAGTTATCTTAAGATCTACAGTGCTTAGTTGAAATAATTTCTATAGTCAAGAAAAATTACATACAAAATGGCCTTACTTTGAAAAAGTTCTACAAAAGCTGAATTTTGGTGAGGAGGTTTATTTGCGCATCATTAACGATCTTAAAAATTTCTTCAATTTTGGATCAGAGACATACATTATTAACTTCCCATAGGAAGTTAATGTGTAATGGGTCCGATTTGTCAAATTGAAAATTTTGACATTTCTCCACGTTTCAAGGTCCCTAGAGTCGAAATAAAAGATTTTTAGAAAGATGTCTGTGCGTGCGTGTGTACGTACGTTCGTACGTTCGCGACGTTTTTTTCGTCGTCTATAGCTCAAGAACCAGAAGAGATATCGACTTCAAATAAATTTTGTTATACAGATAATAAGGCAGAAAGATGCAGAAAGGGCTCTCAAGAAAATTGCGTGGGTGGTGTTTTTACCATAGCAAATTGAAAAAATGAAAATTTTGGTTAACCTTAAATATCTTACGAACCAAAAACGCTAGAGTCTTGAATTAAATTTTATATAAGATATTGTAACGTGATACCAAACAGGTATATTTTTTGAAAAAAATCAATATAAGGGTTTTTTTTATAAATCAATAAAACTGAAAAAAAAAAAATTGTCACCTCCAAAATTTTACGACTGAAATATGATTTCATCTCTAAAACAATTTTGTGCAACGAAGAATAAAGTTTTTGACATCTGATAAAATTTTGAGAAAAATCTAATTGACAGTTTTTTTTACAAAAAATAAAAACCTAATAAAAGAATGTATAAAAGTTGGTAAAAGTTGATTTTCGACTCAAATATCTATTCAAAACTTTGAGATATTAGCTTTAATTTACTTTTATCTTTCAAAACATCTTGTTGTCAACATTCAGTTAAAGTTTGAAAAAAATCGATTTGACAAAAAATTGTGCTCAAATTTGGTAAAAATACATATAGACAAACTTTTAAGCAAGACAAATCGACAGACGGGATGGGAAGTTATCAGTGTGGGTCGTATCGCAGCCTCTTTTTGTAGATTTAAAATAAAGTTGTAGTTTCATTTCTTGTATAAGCTTATTTTGTGTGAGTTCGCACTTGGATTCCGCAAAACGATTCAGGAATTTGAAGCTGTCAACATTAATCTTTAAAAAACACCGTATCCTTATTATTATGCTATGTTGACAGATCCGAAAGCAAAAATCTAGATCCCTTGATTTTTTCCATTGCAAAAACTAAAACTACGACACACAAAATAAATCGTACAAAATTTCCCTTTGTAATTCTAATTTGTTTGTGTTTGTTTTTTTCTTTTCAGAAACCCATAAAATGCATGGCGTCAAACGGGTCATAGTTTTCTGCATTCTCATCGTCATCCTTCCCACAATTCTCATTATAATTCCCCTCTATCTAAGAAAATCAGTGTTTGCCGATGTCAAATATCCAGTTGCTGAATCGGATATCATAGAAATTCGTGATGGAATATCATCGATCTTCTGCCAAAAGCACACACTTCGCATGGATACGCATTTCAATGCCTTCCAGTTGCACAGTAAACCAGAGATTTCAACAAATCGAAAACATATTCGTTTGAAAAAGTCCATGACTTTGCCCGATGACACCCTCGAGTATTGGGGCTTCTATTTGCTGAAAGGGGCTAAAGTCTATTTGAGATTTTGTTCACGATACGATGGATCAAGAATTCTAGTGGTGAGAGGTGAGAAAATGCTGAAGACTTGTGGAGTCATGGAACACAATAAGAACAAAGTTGGTACTAATTTGGCTCATGGTCACGAACAGGTGAGAGTATTTTTCGAAGACACCCTGGAAATTCGAAATATCTCTCATCCGAGTTTAGAAGATCTGGAAAATCATGGAGGTGAGATACTTGATGATGATGTTGTACAAACTTCCACCACCACCACTACAACACCTGCTCCGGCGATATCGTCAAGATCGAGGAGCAGACAGTTGAAAAAACCAACAAGAAATAAGACTGATGAAATTCCTGATACCGAATCTGTGGAGCAGATCACAAGGTCTCCACGTTCGCGACGTCATCACGAAGAAGAATTCAAGAAACGCCATCAAACCGAGTACGATCGGAAGAAGCAGGAAGTCTACGATCAGTTGTACAAACACCGGGAGAAACGAGATCATGTCTATGATCGAAAGTACATCCATGGAGGAAATGCCCTCAATTTTAGCGAAAATGAGTCGAATTCGATATCGAGTTTCGAAAATAGTTTGTTCGAATGTTACAATGGAAATATTCTCCTCGCTGAGGGTTTCCCACCATCGGCCATGTGTTCCAGCGTTCACTTTCTCGAGACCGGTTCACATCGAATGATGTCGAAACATGAAATCACTGAAGATGGCTACTACTATTATATTTTCTACAGTGACAATGATTTAGTTCGAAATGACATTCATGCGATTTTTGACATTTACAAACCAACTTTCCAGTACTCAAATTCAACTGATAATTCCAATGGATGTGTGAATAGTACGAATTGTACATTTCCAATAACTTTTCTGTCAAATGAAATTGTTGTAGTAGAGGTACCAACACGTGACGGTATCGAACATGAAGAAGATGACATTACCATTTTGACCTCAACCTGTCATCCGAGAATGGAGATTTATGCAATATTTCCAATTGCGGTATTGGTATTAATTTTGAGTTGTTCATTTTTATAGTAAGAAAAAGTTACTTTACCTATAAAGAGTTGTTATATCAAAAATTAAGACTTGTTGAAAGATAGCTACATACATAATAGATAGAAACAAAAACAATAATTCATACCTTATATATTTGTGAGACAAATCAACCTGATGGGGAAGTACAGAAAAGATTATTTTTTTATATCCAAAAGTTATTGAGGGAATGAAAAATTTTATTATTGTGAGAAATATAAGTTATATGATAAATTAAGAGGTGAATACTTGAACTCCTTTTTAACAGTTTGACATTTAAAAGAGATTTTTTTTAAACCACACAAAAATACCTGACGTACTTGTCATTTGACTTATGTCATTTTTGATTGAACTCTTGGATATTTCAACCATCTCAATATAAATGTGTATGCCAAACAGAGTTAAGCCTTTTTATACTTCTTATGAAATATTTCTGTGATTTTCATTGAAGCCTACTCCTAAAAAGTGTTAGATTATTTTTCTTGCAAAAAAATTGGCAGAACTTTGGACTTAAAACAACAGAAAAGAAGTAGAAGTCTGAAGTAAGGTATTTATTGTATTATTTTTGACAAATAACTAAAAATAATAAACAACATTTTGTAGGCCTGCAAATTACATAGGCACAAACAGTTTTAAGTGTTTTAAATATATGTCTACTTTCCTTGTGTAATGATGCCACATTAAGACATTGACCGTGACAGTGACTCATACACATCTGTCAAACATGTAAATATTCAAGTAGGCCAAAACAAATGTCAAAATGAGTTGACGGGAGGCAATCTATGAACTTTAGATAAATTTTAAAATAAATATAAATCTTAAGCTCAGTGATTCTTTGTGCTGATTTATGTAGACGTAGCCTTAAAATTAATGACAAATTATGTCAGAAAAATAAATTGTGTTCTGATAAATCGAGAAAATGGAATGTCATAGAATAAATCTACATGACCGCGTTTACTCTTTTTAAAACCTTAACACCTCAAATTAGTCGGAAGGTCTATTTAAATGAAACTGAGTCAAAAGTTTAAAATATCGAGACGTCAAAACTAGTTGCCTTTCAAAAGAGTTTAGTGTGAATACTATTCCTAACAATATTTTTTTCAAAAATCTTGTTTGTTAACAATTAAAAGTTATTAAAGAAGGACGCAATAATATCTTAATTTTGAAACTTGTTAATTTTAAGGCTTCGTACACTTAAAAAGGGTGATATTTTTACAAGGCCGATGTTGGTTTTAAATAAATTAAAAATTAATTAGGATATGTTGGTAATTTCTTTTTATTATGACAATATTATTATGAATCAATTATGTTGGGAACGAAATACCGGCCTAATGGACGCCACTACCACAGCACCCTCCTTTCCGATAGTCTCACTTTTTGATGATTCTGAGGCATAATTGAGGGTCTATGTCGTTAATATGGAGAGTTATCTCATCCTTTAGCTCTTGCACTGTTGCTCGCTAATCGACATTAACCTTATCTTTCAAATAACCTCAAAGAAAGAAGCCCAACAGCGTCAGATCACATTATCTTGGCAGCTTATTGGCATCGCCACCACTGGACATAAAACGGCCATTGAATTTGTAACGCAAAAGAGCCAATGTTTCGTTAGCTGTGTGGCCCAAATGCTGCAATTCTGCCACAAGAATCCACTGAGATGAAGATGCTCTTCTTCGCTGACGATGACACAATTCTGACCATTAACGACGCTTGAAATGGTCAAGGGGCTCTTGAGTTCTTGAGTTAATTGCAGTTTGTTAGCGTTTAAATGCAAGTCTTAATGCTTTATGTTCATCAACTACGTGCGTGAGACATGCAATTGTCGGCCTCGACAACCAGTTGAGGTTGAAGACTATTCAGCCACACTATCGCTAACAGCATCAATATTTTCTGTAATGCAAGCTGTACGTTTTTAAATCCGCACTGGTGTTTTCAAATATCCTACAGACCCGGTTTACTCAAATGTTTGCACGATTTTTTTAATTGCACGCACATTTGAAGGATTAAATTGGCCAAACAAATCACGAAATGCACGATTCAATTTTTAATTTAAAAGCCTTTTTTCCTGACATTAACAATTAACATCTTCCTCCATAATGTATCATTACTTACTTACTTTTCTTTAGTTGGCGCTACAGCGCATTGTGCTCCTGGGCCTCAAGTAATAACTTTCGCCAGCTTACTAGATCTCTAGCTTGCTGGCTACAGTTTCGAATACCAAATTGACGTGCGTCGACCTCAACTTGATCACTCCACTGGAGATGAGGCCTGCCCCTGCATCTTGACATGCCCTAGCCATCTTAAGCGTTGTACACGCAGTTTTTTGACCAGTGGCAAGTCGCTGTACAGCTCGTATAACTCCCGATTAAATCTTCTCCGCCAATGTTACTTTGCCTGTCGACTCAAACCGGACCATAGATCGTACTCAGAACTTTCCTCTTGAAGATGCCAAGAGATCCTTCATCCACCTGGGAGAGTGTCCATACTTCTGCACCATACAGCAAGACTGGGATGATTAAAGTTTTGTACAGTGTCTCTTTGGTACTTCGCGATAGGGCCTTATTCCTCAACTGCTTACTTAGGCTAAAGAAACAGCGATTAGCAAGCGTAATTCTGCGTTTGATCTCCGCGCTGATGTCATTTGCAGAACAATAAACAAATTCGTTTACCCCCTCGAAGTTGTACCTGTCAATTGTCACATTTGGACAAAAGTCTACGGCGTGAAGCGATTCTATTTGACGACAGTAAATACTTCGTTTTGTCCTCGTTAATGTCAAGACCCATTTTCTTCGCCTCAGATTCGAAATTCGTGAAAGTACCCGTCACTGCTCGTTTGGTTCTTCCCATAATGTCGATGTGATCTGCATATCCAAGATATTGTGTGGATTTTTGAAAGATGGTGCCACTTGTATTGACGTTGGTGTTGCGCACCACTCTTTCAAGAACAATATTGAAGAAGCTTCCTGACAGCGCATAGCCTTGTCGAATTCCTCTAGTCTCTTCCAAAATTTTCCAGCGTCATCCTGATAAGTCGTATCAGTTTGGTAGGGATACCAAAACTCAACATGGCACGGTATAATTCGTTCCTGTCTACACTGTCATAAGCTGCTTTAAAATCGATGAAGTGGCTTTCGATGTTATGTTCTTGAGTCTTTTCCAGGATTTGGTGTAGAGTGAAAATTTGGACTATGGTAGATTTTCCAGGCCTGAAGCCACTCTGGTAAGGGCCAATTAGTTCGTCAGTAAATGGATTCAGGCTGCACAAGATCTTGTACGCGATTTTTAAAAGGCTAATGTCTCTGTAGTTGGCGCAGAGAAGGCGGTTAAAAAGATCCACCTACAGACCGTCATTACCGGCCATTTTGTTCGACTTTGGCCTGGTGATGGCTAGTTTGAGCTCACTCTGGTCGAGTGGGTGGAACTCTAGATCGTCAGCCAATGGATTTGACGTGGCTGCTCGCATAATGTATCATTCCAGTGTTCAAATTGAATTAGATTGAAATTTAGAAGTGTCAAATGAAATGCAGAAACAAACTTGAAGTTTTGGCCTGGTTCACATTCAACATAGACCCTTAAAGTTAAACCACCCATTATTTTTACTTTTTTCGATATTTGAACTGAAAATGAAGTTTATGTTCAAATTAATTTAATGTGGTTAATATTTTGAAGCTGGGTGTGATCTTATATCGGATTTCAATGTTTAATGCTAAGTGACGACTGCGGTTTTGACATTTTGTATATGCAACACAAACAGATGTCATTCAAATATGTATCCATATTTTTAGAACAAAAATTACCTCTCAATTTGTGGTTTTGACAGTAACTGAAATACAGTTAACAAAACAGTCTTGAATGTAAGTTAAATGCAAACATCAAATAAAATACAAAATATGCAATGTGAATATACGGAAACAAAGAAATTGTGACGTATTGGTGCACGTGTTGATTAAGCTTAATTGTGTCTTGCATTGCAATGCTAAAAAACGAACCCATAAGTTAATAATTAATGCAAATTGAATCTACATTATTAAGTTGGTTTCAGTATATCATTTACAATATATCTGCTTAGAAATAAAACCAATATTTCAGTTTAATTAAATGTAAAATAAATAAACAAATTGGCAACAAATTCGTAGAAAGTAATGATTCAGTTTGAATAATTTATTTGACATTGACACTTTTCCAACAAAATGTATGATATTTAAGGCATTGGGGTAAAAAAACATTAATGTCTAATGTTGTAAGAGATCAGATTAACTTCATTAACTGTTTGCAGTGTAAGGGTCCAGTGATAGCTATCATTGGGTTTCATCATTGAGACTTTTCATTGAAATTTTTGTTGACATGTTGGTTATAGGTTTCATTGAAAATTTCTATCATTGGACACAAATTTCCTGATGGGAATTAAGCATTTCCTGATTTTAATCAAACTGACAGGTTGAATTTAAAAACAAAATGGAACACTTTCAGTGGAACGATTATGTTCCAAAAGTTGTTCATTGAAAACCGATTCCATTGAAAAATTAAAAATGGACTAAAAGATAAGTTCTGATATAAATAATGTATTTTTTGAAGTAGACGAAATCTACAACTGATCAACTCCATTTTGAAATCAAACTTTACAATTTGCCTCTTTCAATCACTTTTAAATCTCTAAACAAATTGTTCATTGATGAAAACCAATGATAGCTATAACTTGCACTTAAAAGGCAGGTTGATGGAAAAAAGTACTGTCAAACTTTAACAAATTTTAAATTAGCAAGTCAAAAAAAATCGAAGTTTATTTTAAACTTGTTAGGTTAACATACTAATAGAAATAATATTTCTGGAATTCTGGAAATCAAAAATGTAATTTCTTCAAAACCAATCGAAACTAGACTTGAAAAATTAAGAAAAAAATTAAAATAAATACCAGAATATTCATTTAATTTAAAAATAACTTTAAAACATGAAAACAATGTTTGCACGAATTTTATTAATATTCGAAAGAGAAAACGGTGCATATCAAAATGATATCAAAGTTGTTAAACAATAAATTTAATGATTTTAAAAAATGTTATTTCTTAGATAAATAATTAAACCAATAAATGTTATCTATGTAAAAATAAGGAAAAGAATTAAATATGTTAACCTAAAAATAAGAAAATTTAATAAAATTAATAATAATTTATATTCTTCCATTTAAAATTAACTAAACTATAATGAGTGAAATATATAGTCCTGTAAAAGAAAAGCAAATGTTTCAATTTATATACCTACTATTTACCTAAGCATATTGTTTGTTTCTTATGAACTGTTTAAATTTAAAAAAAATATATTGTTAAACTATATGATGTTTTTTTTTAATGGACAGTAGGAAATATAAGTAGTATAGGTCTAAAAATAAAGTTATTTAAAGTACTGTTGTTTAAGAAAAACAAAAATCACAAAACCTTTGTTTTACAGAAATATAAACAAATTAAATATTAATATTTTTATAATATTATGTAAATACAAATTTTTATTTTTTGTAAAAAATAAAATATAAAACAGAAAAATATTAAATATAATAATAAAAAAATATGGATAATAAAGTGAACATCACTCAAATGTTGTGTCGATTTTATATTAGAAAATTATATAAGAGTACAATAATAAAGAAAAATTAATTACATTAGTGGAATAACAGTTTTTTTTATTTTAAACTTATAAAATTTAATACTAAGCATTTTGACATCAAATCGAAATTTGAAAAAAATCAACTGACACATCGAATATTTTACGAAATAATTGTATACATTAAAAAATAATTGGAATCTGGTAAGTTTAGTATTTTTTTAGTATTAAAGTTCCTTACCTGAATTTTGGTGGGGGGCAAAAATCCCTGTTATACATTATTCTAATTTGATTAAACTAAGAAGTTCTAAGGAGGGAGTACTAAGGTTAAAATCAAAAAAGGCCAAGAGCGATTTTTCACTTTAAGCCTTAGAGATATTAGTTCGTTGGAGCTACATATAAAGGGTGATTTTTAAAAGGCTCTGATAAAGTTTTTCAAAAAAAAACAGATACAATTCAGAAAAATGCATAAACTCTTTATTTGAATCGATATAACGGTCCATACTATTTAATGTTTGAAGATTATTTTATGCAAATTTTGGCCGCGACTGCGCCTCGATTAGTCCATCCGCTTAATCCAATTTTGGCATACTTTTTCGAACTTACTTACTTAAAATGGCGCTACAGTCTTGTGTGAACTAGTCCCTAGCTATATGTCTCCAGTTGCGCGCTCCAAGTTGGGTGAGGCCACTTTCCACTTGTGCGCGCCACCTGATTTGCGGGATTCGAAGACTTTCCGGGCCGGAGCAATGAATTCCATGCGCTCTACGTGACCCATCCATCTAAGTCGATGTACTTTACCCTTCTGGCTAAGTCTACATCGCTGTACAGTCCGTACAGCTCGTCGTTCATCTTCTCTTCCACTCCCCTTCGATGCATACGGAACCGTAGATCACACGAACAACTTTTCTCTCGGACCGACCCAAATTGCTTTCATCCGCTTTTGTCATAGTCAACGCTTCTGCACCGTATAGCAGAACGGAGATGATGAGGGCTTTATATAGCGACACTTTGGTCCCTCGAGAGAGCACTTTACCACTCAATTGCTTTCTTAATCCAAAAAAACAGCTGTAAGCAAGAGTTTTTCTTCGTTTGATCTCAGCGCTGGTGTTGTTTTCTGCGTTTACAGCGGAGCCTAGGTAGACCAAGTGCTTGACTACATCAAAGTTACGTCTATCGATGGTGACGTTTTGACCAGGACTTCGGTGATGTAAGTCCTTTCTTGACGACAGCATGTACTTTGTTTTACCCCATTAACCGATAAAACCCATTTTTGCCGCCTCTGCCTCAATGTCCAAAAATGCCCCATTGGACATCACGCTGAGTTCTTTCCATTATTTTAATGTCATCAGCATTATGCTAGTAATTGGACAAACTTTTGAAAGAAAGTGCCCCTAGTGCTGACGTGTGAGCTCTGCACTATTCTTTCAAGCACGATGTTAAACAAATCACATGACAGCGCATCACCTTGTCTAAAACCTTTTTTGACATCGAAAGGTTCTGTTAAGTTGTTTTCAACCTATGTGGAGCAGCGTGAATTCTCCATGGTCAACCTGCACAAACGGACGAGTAAGTAAGTAAGTAAGTAAGTAACTTTATTGAGTCATTAATAAATCAGTACATTTTTTTTTCTTATAAACTAGATTTAACAATTCGGTCGACTTAAAGATATGTCAGACTTAATGGACTTTGTTATAGTAAATGTTTTCAACATTTAGATAATTAAATTCATTGATTAAATTAAACTACATTATTATTCAAGTGTGCACTTGCTCCCGGCGCACAATCTCACAAACGGACGAGTTTGGCAGGGATGCCAAAACTAGACATGGCTCTATACAGCTCGTCCTTGTAGATAATGTCATATGCAGCCTTGAAAACGATGAAAAAACGGTGCGGGTGTCGATTTGGTGTTCTTGATTTTTTTTAGGATCTGCCGTAATGTGAATATTTGATCAACTGTGATCCTAGAGGAATATGTGGAACAGAGGGTCTCCTTTTTTCAGGATCGGGCAAACAATACTGAGGTTCCATTCATCGGGCATGCTTTCTTCAGACCATATCCTACAGATAAGTTGGTGCATGCTCCTAACCAACTTATCTCCAGCTGCTTTAAACAGCTCGGCATTCAAGCCCTCAGCTCCAGTGGGTTTATTTGACCTCAACTTAGATATGGCAATCTTTACTTCGTGTAAAGCGGGAGGACGGGATTGCTGCCTTTCGTCGTTTATGTTGAATGGATCATCCTGTGTGACAGCGAAATTCAGTTCTTCGGCGCCGCTATACAGGTTGCAGAAGTGGTCCTTCCATATCCTCAGCGTTAACTGCGGTTCCACTATGATATTTCCACTTTCGTCTTTGCAGCTTTTGGTTCTAGGTTTATATACTTCTGACATAACAGGTTTCACCTGTTCATAAAACTTTCGAACTTCATTTCGGCTTTCAAACCTCTCAACATCTTCGACCGCACGCTTCTCATGCCCTCTCTTTTTCCTTCTGAGAAGTCGACGTTCCTCCTTTTATGCAACGCCGCTTTGCGTGCCTGTTGTTTGGCTGCATCCTTGATGTTGGCTGCTTGAAACCAGCGCATCAGAGGCGGCTTCTATGATTTCCTCTTGGCAATGTTGCCACTGGTTTTCGATACAGTGAGTTGGCGGCAGAGAACTTCGAGAGAGGTTACTTGTAACTCAGTCAGAAAAGGCTTTTGCGATCTCTTGCGATTGTAGCCGTTCGACGTTGTATCTTCTCAAAGCACCTCCCTGTTTTGTGTTACTCTTACTCTTTCAAACATCTCTCGAATATGCTTCAATGTTGTCTTCCAAGCGGGCTTGTCTGTAAGGACATGAGCTTTAGTCCCATAAAAATAGTCTAAAGGCGTTAAATCGCACAATCTATAGGCGGCCAACTGACCGGTCCCGAACGTGAAATAAAATGTTCACCGAACTCGCCTCTAAATAAGGCCATTGTTGCAGGTACGGTGTGACATGTGGCAGTGGCACCGTCTTCTTGAAACCCCATGTCATGCAAGTCAAGTTCTTGCAATTTGGGCAAAAGAAAAGTTAGATATCATCTCACGGTAAAATCCCTCATGTTATAAACAGTAGATACGAGTTGATTGTGCAAAACGTAGAGACAGGGAGGAGTCCATAAGCGTTTTGCGTGTTGAATTGATAGAATGGCACTTGGCAAATTAAAGTTCAAAGCAGTTAAAGCTGATCATCAAGATTATTTTGAATAAGAGTATTCAGGAATCTTGAATGCTATATGACCCTTTCAAGATAATTATGGTTGTAAGAATGAACAAAGGAGTGCCTGCTTTAGAAAAAATCAGAGATAGTTTAGAAAATGTATGAAATGACAGATCTAAAACGAACACTGTAATATCGGTTTTCAAGGTAAGGGGAAATACATTTTATGAAAGAGGCAGTGATTGCACAAAACCCAACCCATATGTCATAGGGCTTACAATCAAAATTTAAAATACCTTGGGGAAGATTGACTACTATTAATTTAGGGATGACTTCCTGGCCACGTAAAAAATACCTTTAGTTGCGAAGCAACAACAAGCTTCCGATACGGACGGATTCACTGTTGACAACCCACACAAACGAAATAAAGACAACGGACTTTGGATCTGTACGTGGAATGTTAGGTCGCTTAACAGAACAATTAGCCGAAGCGAGGCAGATATTAGCGCCATCCAAGAAGTGCGATGGGATTGACCCATCTCAATTACTAGTACGCAGTTCACACATCTCAATATCCACAAGAGGACATGGAAATATCCTGATCAGTCAACTTGCAACCACATTGCGACTGGTGTTCGGCGAGCTTTACGAGCAGAAGAGGAGAGAGGAACACCAGCTTCTTAGATGGGAAAAAGAGAGCATGAGAAGTGTGCGATGGAGGAGATAGAGGGATGTCACAACAGGAATGAGGTTCGTAAATTTTACCAAAAGGTAAAAAAAACCTCCCACTGGTACCAGCCACGAACCGAAGCCTGTAAAGGCGATCAAGGGAACATCTTAGTAGAACCGCTGTTTATGTTGAGAATATAGAAAGACCACTTATCCAAATTATTTAACGGCGATGACGAACTGAATTCCGCTGTAAGGGAGATAAAACTACTCAACATAGGCGTCGTGGATCAACAATTCCACTTAATCGGACCTCGACGAAGTGAAGAAAGCATATCTTAACTAAAGTCAAACAAAGCTCCTGAAGCTGATGGCATCCCTACCGAACTATTCAAAGCAGCAGGCAATGACGTGGTAGCCAAATATTGTTGAAAGAAGAACGCATGCCCGGTACATACAAAAAGAGACTCTCTTGATTACGCCAACTACAAAAGCATCAGTCTCTTTTACATTGCATATAAGATCCTCTCTGCCATATTATGTGAACGTCTGAAGCCGTTTATCAACAACCAGATTCTGATAGGTTCTTATCAGTGCGGCTTCAGACCAGGAAAGTCCACTTTCGACCAAATATTCACACTACGGCAGATATTGGAAAAAACCCAGGAGCTTCAAATCGATACCCACCATCTCTTTATCGATTTTAAAGCCGCGTATGACAGCATCCATAGGGAAGAGCTATATAGAGCAATGTCTAGTTTTGGCATCTCTCTCCAACTTATCCGTTTGTGCAGAATGACGATGGAGAAAGCACGCTGCCCTATCAAGGTCGGAAAAGATCTCACCGATGAATTTGATGTCAAAAAAGGTTGTAGACAAGGCTGATGCACTGTCATGCGATGTCTTCAACATCGCTCTCGAAAGAATTGTGCAAAACTCAACTGTCAACACTAGAGGCACAATCTTCTAAAGGTCCATCCAATTATTCGGATACGCAGATGATATTGACATAATCGAAAGATCAAATCATGATGTCAATGGAGCGTTTTTGAGCATTGCGACGGAAGCGAAGAAAATGGGTTAAGTGGTCAACTGGAGACAGCTACCTAGGGACCGATATTGTTTGAGGCCCAAGTCCGCCCCAGATTGTAGCGCCACATTTAGTAAGTAAGTATGCAAGGCTTTATGACCAATTTTTTAGTCTTAAGACTAAAGTAAAATATCATGAATTAAGAGTCAGTGTTGGTTGTATAAACATGGAAAACATGGTTAACTTATCATAAACGGTTTGAATTGTAGAGGTATCTGTAGGTTGAAAAATGCAGTTTTAATCTTGTTTTTAGTATTATAACCTTTGCATAATAGAAAAGAAGAAAGTGCGTGTTTTCCAAATGAGCCATGAAATTATATCCATAAGATATTGTCATTTTTCCAGACCGAAGAAACATTTAAGGAAATATTGTTTAAAAAACGTCCATGAAATTAATAACATTTGTAAGGAAAAAACGTTTTATAAACTTGTTTCCGCCTTGTTTTTTTTTTGTGTGAACGCTTTGAGAAACATTTCTGAAAAGTATTTTTGTATCCATTGAGGTATACTTCAAGTTTTGTTAGACTGATAGTTCCGTGTTTCATCCTCATGAATTTTGTATCTATTTCATCTTTTTCACAGTTTATATTTTCGGATCATTGACTTTTATGATTTTTAATATTTTTGTAAAGTGGATCTCACTAGCGGTCTGGATTTAAGAAAAGTTTTAAAAATGTTTTTCTGTTTCTGAAATGTTTTCAAAATATATTTGATATGATTCAATTCGATTTTTTTAGCCATCTTTAAATAAATTGTTATTAAAAACTAAATGACAACTTTTCTTAAAAATAACAAATAGAAATATTGGCTCTTATGGGAAAAGAATTTAAGATATGACTGAGTTTTTTGGCAAAATCTCGAGATTAGAAAGACCTACAGAAGTGAAGTGCAGCACAGTTATATTATTCTTTTACCACCATGGCCTCGCTATATTCTTACCAGAATATGGTTTTTGCACCAATTCCTGTTTTAATTACTTTGTGGTTTAAATTTTCCGTAAATAAGCAAATCATTCACTATTTCCTCCTTAATCGAATTTAGACAGAGTATTAACTTCTCGTGAAATTGATGCTTTGTCTGATTCCACCCAAAGAATTGTTTGTCCTATCCTCGCACTGAAATCGTTGCTAGCTGCGATTTCAATGTACACAATTCGTCATGGATTCAACATTCAGCCAGACAACACCCAATGGAGTGTGTGCTGAAACCATCGCTTAGTTGAAATACCTAACTCAGTAGGTCAACGAGCCCACCCGAATATCATACGTGGAAGGTCGAGCAGAAAACACTCTTGTCTTGGTTCTTACCTCTGACCCTGATTAGTACACTGTAATTGCCCTATCTCTTCTAGGCACATCTGACCATTGTGTTATATCAGCAGATGCTAGCTGTAAAGAGGTTATTGGGGTCAAAGAAGGAAAGCCGGAAAAAGTTCAAACAAGCCAGGAAGGCCTGCAACGCCTTCCTTTGGTCGACGGACCAAATTTTTACATGACCAAAAACTACGGCAAAAAATACTGCAGTGTCCCAAAGGCAGTACAAATTGGTGGTCATTTGTTAAAAATATGAGGAATTCTTCTTCTTCCCTAACGCTCGTTCTCAATGACACTCCATTTGTTAGATCTTTAAAGAAAGCTAATCTTTTTTGAAGGCAGTTCCCCGCCAAGTTTGTGTAATAACTTCGCCTGTCATCAAACGCGTTAATTCTATGGGACCAATCTTTTTTCGAACTCGTAATGTGGCGAGAGTCCTAAAAGATCTTAACATACTCCGAATGGTATCCCCGTAATTGTTCTGAAGGGGAAAAACCACTGCGTAAGCTTTTTCCTCTGTCGTACTAGTCAGGTCTGGTTCCGAGGAGATGGAAACTGCATTTGGCCAGCCTATTCCAAAAAAAAGGCGAATCTTCCTCATCCTCTAATTTTCAACAGATTGCACTTACGTTCCTTTTTTCCAAGGTCATAGAAAAGTTCAAGAAATGTTTCGGCTTTCGTAGTAATAAGTCCACTGGTGATCTCATGGTTCATCTCACCGAAGAGTGGAGCAAATTTTTACATCGCTTTGGAGAAAGTAAGATTATTGAACTCGATACTTCAACAGCATTTGATAGGGTTTGGCATCAGGCTTTCCTTCATTGGATTAGTAATTACCTTTCGAATCGTTAAATACAAGAAAACTGGAAAACAAACGCTGGTGTGTACCAGGGCTCTGTTTTATGTCCAACACCTTTTCTATAATTTGTATTAATATCCTGTCTGCAATATCTAATGCAATATATTGTTTCGCTAACGCTTTATATTTATATGTTTTCAGACTCACATCCCTCTACTTCGGATGTGGAACATCAAAATTTATAATTTTTGAGAAGATAACCGCTGAAATTTGCAAAAATGCTCCTCAAACTTTATCGACTAATATCTCGAAAACTATACTAATTACTTTAATTCAATTTAATACTTATTACTATTATTAGAATTATGTCTGATACATGTGGCGGAAAGTGTGCAAATTTGTTTTTGGACTCAAACAGCATGCAGAGATGCATGAACACGGCTACACAAATGTCTCAGCCTTAAGATACGTTTAAAAACTGTTCAAATTACTTTCCAAATTTTTGGTATTCAATTTAATTTAAAACTTCCATTTAATGTCGATCATATGCCATACCGCAAACATAATATTCAACATTGGATTTTTTTGAGAATCAGTGGGGACCTACAACAGAACTGAAAATTTCGCTTTTAGTTTTAAATACGTCATATCACTATCACTATACTTCACCCTGAACGGTCTGAACGTTGATGTTATGGGTTGGGTCACAATACAGTTTTTAAATTGCTATATTACAAAATTGGGAATGTTTAAAAAACTGTATAAAGCAATAGAAATATTATTTATATTTTGGTAATATTTGACTAAAATTGTTGAGTGAATGGTTAATTTTCGTAAAATTTCTCAAAATTCGGGAGTTAGTTACTGAAATAACGGTTTGTAATTTGACATTCAATTTTCAAGATGGGGATGTAGCTCAGTGGTAGAGCGTTCGCTTTGCATGTGAAAGGCCCCGGGTTCGATCCCCGGCATCTCCAAGTTTTTTTGTATTTATAAACAAATAATTATTTACTATTTCACTTAATTAGTTTTGCAATTTGTACAGACATTTTAAAATGGAAACCAGTAACTAATTTCAGAATTCCTGAAAGTTACGACAGTTGTAAAATATACAGTACTGTGAAAAACATTTGAAACTGTCACCGCTTTCAAAAAAACGAACATTCGTGTGTACAAACTTTGTTCCAATGAAATTATTTGTTTTGCTTTAGACTTTTGTATGTGGCCCCTTACTGTTCATAATCTTAAAGCCCTGATCCGCTAGCAAATTCTACAAATGCACTGCTTTTACAAAAATAATAAAGATTTCTCTTTTCTCCTCATTTTAATAACGATTTCTTTGATTTATTTTGAGGTTGGTAAGCTTATACGTGTTGATTAGCCTAGTTAGTTTTTGCCGGGACTTTAGTCGATAAAACGGTTTAAAAAAAAAGATTTTGTTTTAAAAATGGCGGTAAATAAATATTCATCCGATGTAAAATCCAGAATTTTGAGTGATTTTAAAAAACTAGTATCACAAAATGAAATTTCAAAAAAATATTCCGTTCAAAAATCAACTAGAACCATCAAAAGTGAAAAGGTGTTATGCCATCTTAAAGGAGGAAGGTCTCGAAGAACAACAACAAGAATTTTTTGAAAAATAACAAATTCCTTCCGAAGAAAACTCACGGAATCATCCAGGGAACTATCAGACGTCGCGCACTGCAGGCCGGATTACTTTGTTTTAAAATAGCAAAAGAGCCATATATTTGAAAAAAAAAAATATGAAAGCTCGTTTGGCTTTTCCAAAAACTCATCTCAATTGGAGTCCACAAAAATTGGAAACGGTCTTATTTTCGACGAATCAAAGTTCAATATGCATGGATTGGGTGGAAAACAATGTGTCAGAAGAACAAGAGGTGAGAGGCTAAATCAAAAATACACTAACGGAAGGTTAAACATCGAGGTGGTTCATTTTTGCTATTGGACTGCTTCTCTAGCCAAGGAATCGGCCAAATTCTACAAGTGTAGGGCATAATAAAGTCTGAGAAATATGTAAACCTCTTTGTAACACCATGCTGCCTTATGTCCATTGAAAAATGGATGTTTCAACACGGCAAAGATCAGAAACACAAGTATAAGTTGGCCAGAAAGTAGATTAAAAAAAAAGATTGACGGTTTACCATGGCCAGCCCAATCCCCGGACCTAAACCCAATGGAGAACATGTGGGAAATTGTGAAGAGAAGAATTGGGAGCAACATTTCTAAGTACATAAGTGACTTATTCGCTGGAATGAAATTCCAAAAACGATTATTAATAATTTTATAGCTTCGATGCCCAGAAGATATACAGCCGTTATAAAAATTAAAGGGTACGCAATTAAATATTAACATTTCCTTGTCTTAAAATAAGAAAATAGTTTGAAATTTAGTTGTGAGGTCTAAGTTCCAAATGTTTTGCACAGCAATTTTACCAACTATTATTTTTAGTTTTTATTTTTTGTTTAAGTAAATTGTTAATTTTTTTCGAACAATTATAACGTAATATCAAAAAAGTGTAAAAAACTAAATAAAGAACTTGCCTAAACAATTTTTTGTAATTAAAAATGTTGGGGGTTCTAGTTGCAAATGTTTTGCACAGTACTGTACATTCAAGTAAATATCAGTCAAGAGCATGCAGGGTGCTGCCAAAAATACTTAGTTTTCTTCAAGTTTCAAGTAATGTAAGGAATATTCTTAATTAATACTACAACAGTGACAGTCAATTTTCAGTATTGCACCAAATTAAAAGTAATCATGGATATTTACTTGCGACACATAGGAACTATATAGCCAAGTTTTGAATCCATACAAAATGTTGAAGTCTAGAATCAAACATGACACAACGATGGTACATAATTCCAAAAAAAGTTTTAAGCCAATTCAGGATCAACAGTTTTTTCATTTTCTTAAGACTAAAACTAACAGTAGTCCTCACACAAATTTGTTGGTCAAAAATTGAAAATTCGAATATTATCAAAAACGACCTGATATTTTTTTTTATTTTCAGTAAATTTCTATTTTTTTTTATTTTTAAAGACAAAGATTTTTGACTTGCTCCAGAAGGAATCATTATTTTGTTTTAAAGTAAGTATTTTCAAGAGCTAATCAACAAATATACATTTTTTTTCTGCGCAAGCTCTTATACTGTCTCAAAATATTTGATGATCACAAATGTCATCGTTTTTATTTTTGATTTCAAAAAAAATATTAAACATTTCTTTTCGAAATTCGATATCTTGAAAACAGGTCAAATTTTTTTTTGAAATTCAACTGTAAAACGTATATTAAAAACTACTTACCAACAATTTTTGTAAAATAAAATTGAAAAATTGTATATTTTAAACATTAATTTAAAAAAGGACACCCAAATGATTTTCGAATACAAATTTTGAAAAATTGAAAAAAGAAAAGCACAAGTAAGACGTAAAAGAAAATTAATGGTCCATCGAGTAAAGAAAATTAACGAAAGAGTTCCAAGTTGGTAACACCGCCACATCAAGTGAATTATTTTCAGTATCATCTAGTGACGGTATAGAAGAAGAAGATGTGTCTTCCAAAAGCAATAGGTGAACGAACATTGTCGTAACAAAATCTTTTGAAAAGAGGATAACATATTAAACAATCTCGACCTCAGCTACTCGCATATACAATACATACAAGAAATTGATCTTAGAAACAAGGCAAATCAACTGCAGTACTTTGACGGAACGTCAAATGGATAAATTATACTTTAAAAAATGTAAGAAAGCATTTTGCTGCTTTTAAAGTTAGACGCATATATTATACTTTATGTCGTTTAAAATAGTCAAGAAGTCAACCATAGCTCTAATACTCATTTTTGGAGTCTCCTTCGAATGATTTGCCATTTTATTCACATTAAAAGTGAAAACAGAAAATACTTACAATTTAATTTTGACTTAAATACCTTGAGAACATAGAGACATACTGACATATAAGTCATGCAAATATCGTCGTTAATGCTTTGTAACATTAAAGGACAGTGGTGAAAAATGTTAAACAAGCTATTATTGAGAACTTAAAATTTTACAGAAATTTTTTAAATATTTATCAATTTACTAATGACTTCAAAATTTTAAACTTTTGTTTTTCTAACTACATAGTAAATTGCTAATTCTTTTTTATTGAAACAAAGACAATGGACATACGAACTTATCTGAGAATTGACAGTTCGTGAAAATAAAAAAGCAAACAGACTAAAACGCACCTTTCGAAATTCCCAAATGTAGATTGGATTGTTCTTATAAGATTAAGATCAGTACTGTTGGAGTCGAAATTCTCAAAAACAAGTTAAGCCGACACAATTATTGAAATTCAAAGTTTTTTATGGCGTTTTAAAATTATTTGTGTTGGTACCCAACCCGTGATTTATCGACTGACTTCTTACCGCAATTTTTTTATGTTGAAAGCTAGGTATATTATGAAGATTTTTGCACATAGCTTCAGTTATAAAGCGGCTTAGCAAGATATATCAAATTTACAGGGTGATTCAACTTAAAGCTACAAAAGATTAGTTATAAAAATTAGAAAATTAATAATAAAACATATTGATAGTTTGAAGATTTTCACAACCCCACAAACCCAATATATCCCACTAAGCCGTCAACAAATCATAAGCTGAGTAGCAACACAAATAGTTTTAAATATTATAAACGGCGATAACATTCTCCCCCTCGTAAGCAGCTTCGGTGGAGTGAGCTTTCTTTAGCCTTTATCGACGTCTAGGACGGCAATCTTTCTTGTTGGTCGTTCTAGCATTCCCGTTTGAAATCTCACGTTTTCGCAAAAAGGTTTGTACCCTGTTTTTGAGCCTAGTAAAAGATGATTTGGGGTGATGGCTTCGTCGTCGCAGGACTCAATTGACACAAATGTGAGTGGACGGGAATTGATTAAGAATTCCACCTCCCATAGCGCGCATCTCAGTGTTACATCGTTGAAGTTCCTTGGAGCCATACTATACAATATAGTTTTGATGGATCGGACAAGCTGCCGGTGGGTTGAACTTCCACCTAAGTCCATCGTATTTGGAAGCAACAGTTGAGTAGTTGATGTTTTTGTATTCATCGCATAAAATTTTTTCAGTGGACTTGAAATTTGTGCCGTTATCGGTATAGATTTCTCGAGGCATTCCACGGCGTGATATGAAGTTCCGTATGCACATAGTGCATGAGCTGGTGTCTAGGCTGTGTGCCACCTCTATGTACACGGCACGAACGGTGAGGCACGTACATATTACGCCCCATCTTTTCTCGCGTCTTCGTAAAATTATTGTAGAAATGGGCCCAAAATAATCAATGCCAACGAAAACCGTATTCCTACATCTAGCTCTTCAAAAGTATCTGATCGGAACGTATAATATAGTATTTTTTTGCACAAAGAAAATTTTCTAATTTAAAACTGAAAAATTGTTGCTTATGAATTATAAAAAAACATACAAATCAACTCGTTGAAGTAAAATTGTATTATTGAATTGTATTTATTTATTTATACATTATTTATTTATTATTTTGTTATATTTATAACTTTTAAAGTTAAAAGAAGAAACTCCCTGATTTAAATTTTAAAATGTTAATTAGAGGTTAAAATCGGATAAAATATGTAAAATCATTTTACTAGGTTAGTCAATCGCTAAAAATGATTAAAATTTGAAAAATATCTATATGAAACTTTTTGAAGCTACATATTTAAATGGTTGGAGTTGTTTTTTTTTTAATAAATTAAATTAAATTAATTAAATTAATTATAAATAATTAATCTTATTCTTCAATATTCAGTGGAAATATGTACATACATATACTTATTGATACAACATTCGAAAAATCTCCAGGTGTCCCGGGATACGTAGATCTGGAGAAAATCGTTGATAAAACGATTTTCAACAGAAAAAAGCAGAACTATTTGAAAGAAATTTGTTTGTCTTTTAACGAATCTGATTTCTAAACAGTGCTTTTATCACATCACAAGTTTTTAAATTATAGTAATAAAATCAAAAAATTAGGTTGGAAAATGGTATTTTATCAAACTAAGCAAATTGTTAAAATTAAAAGTTTGGATTCAAAATCAGCTTTAAAAATTAACTTCAAAACGTTCTTTTCAAAACTATGAAAGTATTCATTTTAAGTTCTCTCAAAACTTTATTTCGTTTTAATGAAAGACTCATTACTATAACGAATTTCCAAAGACAAAGTCAGATACTAAAATTAATTACATTCTATCCAAAAAAGAATGGTTTTTACTTTGCAAAACAATCAAATCGGTGGTGTTGAAGAGGTCATGACGGTTTGCTGTCAAAAACAACTAAAATTTTTGTTTTCACTTAATTTAGAATTTGAAGATACTTTAGACATGCTTTAAATTATTTTCATAAAATTTGTTTCTAAGAAAAAGAGCAAATAATCAGGTTCTTAATAAGAAACCTTGAATAAGAAATCGTCAATTTAAAAATTTGTCTTTTTTTAAAAACTTTCTCTAAATTTTGTGTTCTTAATACAAAAATGTATTTGTTTTAACTTAAAAAAAAAAAATTAATTTTGTTTAAAAAAATCGATAAATAAATTAAAATATAAAATGTATATATATAAGCACTTTATTTAGTGCTTACCAAAATTATTTTTAAGTCAAAATTTAAAATGTTTTTCGAAAAAATAAATTGCATTTTTAAATCATAAAACATAGGAAATATTTTTAAACAGACTTTTTGGAAGACATTAGCATGTTCTAGTGACTCAGTCGTGCATTTTCTTTCTTTCAAAATTGATTTTCTGTTAAATAAAAAGATCTTAAAAAATAAAATAAATCTATTTTTGAAGTGAATTTGCTTTGGATACTCTAGAACTGAGATTCAAACATGAATTTCAAGAACAGTAAGAGTGACACTTTTGTTAAACTAATGGCTAATTGACAATCATAATAAACGTTTTATATTTTTTAATATATTTTTATAATTTTAAGTTTTGTTGACTCCTTTAAGGTCAAAATACGAGTAAGCAGACTGATAGCGATAGTAATAATAGACTCACGAAAATTGAGCCCGAAAAATCTACGTTAGAAAAAGCCCGACAGTTCTTCATATCAGATCTTCGTTTTTGCAGAGTTCTTCGCATCAATAGAAATGGAAATAAGAAAAGTATATTTTATTATTTTTTTACAAACAATTAAAAACCGAAAAAATTAACAAAAGTTGGTAAAAAAATGATATTTTCGAAACAAATATCTTTTCAAAAATTTGAGATAATAGCTTATAAATAATTTTTACATATAAGAAATATTGTTTTCAACATTAGAACACATTTTGAGAAAAATCAAATTGACAGTTTTTTCACAAAAAATAAAACTCTAAAAAAACAATACTAAAACTTGGTAAAAATTTACTTTCGACTCAAATAGCTTTTCAAAAATTGAAAATATTTGCTTCAATTTCATTTTATTTCACAGAATATATTGTTTTCGATATTCAGTTATTTTTATATAAAAATCCAACAGTCCGTTTTTTCATAAAAGAATAAAATCTACAAAAAATAGTACGCAAATTTGGTAAAAATTGATACGAGTACATATAGACAAACTTTTAAGCAAGACAAAGCAACAGACGGGATGGGAAGTTATCATTGTAGGTAGCATCCCAGCCTCTTTTTCTTTTTTTTTAACTCTAACCAACACAAATTAATTGGTAGTTTTCCTTTTTATTTTTTATAAATTAGAAATTTCTCAAAATTTAACTAAACCATATTTTTAAAAATAAATAAAAGCATGGACTGTTAACAGTCAAACATTTCTCTTCAAAAGAATTTTAAAGCCAATATCTCAAAGTTGTAAAAAGATATTTGAGTCGGAAATCAGTTTTTACCAACTTTTATTTGGTTTTTTGTTTTTATTTTTTGTAAAAAAAACTGTCAATTCGATTTTTCTCAAATATTTTCCGAATGTTGAAAACAATATTTCGTATAAGGTAAAATTAGTTGAAAGTCATAATCTTAAATACTTGAAAAGATATTTTAGTCGAAATTCAATTTGTACCAACTTTGAGTAATGTTTTTTTAGGTTTATATTTAAAAAAAACTGTCAATTCGATTTTTCTCAAAATGTTACCGATTTTAAAAACTTTATTTTTTGTTGCACAAAATTGTTTTGGTGATAAAATCAATTTGTATTCATAAAATTTTTGAGGTGAAGAATTTTTTTTGCAGTGTTTTTGATTTATAAAAAAAACAGTTAATTGGATTTTTTTAAGAAAATATACTTGCTTGGTAACACGTCACAATATATTATATAAAATTTAATACAAGTTTTTAGCGTTTTTGGTTTGTAAGATATTTACGGTTAACCAAAATGTTCACTTTTTTTTAAACTTCTATGGTAAAAAACCGCCCACGCAATTTTCTTGAGTGCCCTTTCGGTATCTTTTTGCCTTATTATCTGTATAACAAAATGTATTTGAAGTCGATATCTCTCCTGGTTCGTGAGCTTTGGACGACGAAAAAACGTTTCTGAAAATCTTTTATTTCGACTCTAGGGACCTTGAAACGTCGAGAAATGTCAAAATTTTTACAAATTGAACCCATTACAATAACTTCCTATGTGAAGTAAACAATGTTTTTCTGCCATAATTTTTCAAAGTCCATTTAAGGACGACTGCAATGTCGATGGGTTGAAAAACCTCCACAAAATCAGACATTTTTGAAATTTAGGAGAATCAATGTGTTAACCCTAAAATTAACAATTCGTGTTCTTTGGTAAATTCTTCAAAATTTAATTACAAAAAAAAATAGCTTACGTACACTTTCTTGTTAACTATTATTTAATTCCTCATTTTTAAATGGTTCTAGACCGAGATCTCAGGGCTAATTTTTGGTGTGAAAGGAAAACAGTAAATATTGAGGTTGCGCAGTCTTTGTAAAAGTAACGTTCGTCTTCCGACAAAAATTGAAAATGAGTCTTGTTTTGCAGTTGCCTTTAGAATTTTAAAAGGGACATATTCTAAAAAACTGACGTGATCGGAACCTTTTAAGGCGAGGTTGGTATTTAGACATCTAAATCCTGTAAAAAGGTACTGGTTTGTTTGTGCTCCCAAAAAAATAACTACAAGACATGTTTCACAAAATGACAGAAATGATCTTCTGTCAATTTTATCGAAATAAGTCTGTTATATTTTTGTTTAAAATAAATTACATTTCCAATCTATTACCATATTCTCTTTATGTCAAAAAAAGTACTAGAAAAATAAATATTGAACCACACACATAACACCCCTGTTTTTCTTTAACAAACTTTCAGCTGAACCAAAACAAAAGTCGACGAATAACAAACCTAAAGTGAAATGTCAAAAAAAAGAAGAAGAAAAAATAATACAAACACAAATATATAAGTTATACTGAGCTACCATCAGCAGCACACATCATGTTGCGCCAAACAGCTGCTGCTGCTGCTGCCTTATTTGACAGAAGTTGTTGTTGTTTTTTTGTAATAATAATAATAATGGACACATGTTTGTGTTATGCTGTATTGGTTTGTATCTATGTAAACAGAATTTCTGTATGGGTTGTTGTTTTTTTGATTAGTAATATTTTCTGCGCAGAATTGGTTCTTGTTATTTTTCTTTTAGGTCTTTCCTTTCCTTATCATGTCCATGTGCAGCAGTAGCAGCCGCAGGGGCAAGTTTTTGTTATTTTCTCTCATTCTGTAGTTATTCTTTGTGTCAAACGTCGACAACGAAAACGACGACGACGGATCACGGAACGGATACAGATACTCTCGATGACTCGCTGAGTATGCGCCCGGGTATACCTAATAAATTTGCGGTTAGTGTGTAATTTAGTATTATTTTTCATATATTTTGATATCAAGAGAAATAGAATTATGAATTAAAATGACCAAAAACAACACCACCAGACAGCAGACGACCAACAGGAAATATTATTATGATTATTATCTCCATATCGCAGTCTATACCTATAGCCGGGTTCCTTAATCAATAAAATAATAGTTTTTTTTGTTGTTGATTTGATTAAACTAATTGTGCATTAGAATTCTGTATTATATACACAGAAGTATCTATAACAGAAAATGTAATAATTCTCTGGGATGGTGCAGTGTTGAATCCAATCGGTTAGTCGTGTGTGTAGTTTGTTGATAGCAGTTGAGTTTTTCTTTTATTTTATTAATAAACTGCAGTTTTTGAATTCTAATTCTCAAAAAAGTTGAAAAGTTTGTAACCTTTTGATCATTTTTACATTTAACACCCCCCAAAAAATCATGTTTTATAATGTGTGGTAAAAATTTGTTCAAAAGTATCTTATCGATTATTCCCAATTCTACGTACAACACCCTCTCTGGAGATATCCAATTGAATGATTAGAAGCATAAGTACTCGTGTAGGTACACTACATTGTACCACCACTTGCAATCGCCGGTCAATGAAGTTCTAAAGCTAAAGATACTTTTGTATCTTGAAGATACAAAAAGTATCTGTTTGCCTCTTGAAAAGAAGAAGTGTCATATAAATGTTAAAATCATAATAATTCCCTCTTGAGTCTTGTTATTCCGATTAAATGTGTAAAAATAAACATTTTTCTCTTCCTCCCCCTGCTGATCTCTTCCCTAATTTCAAAAATAATAAATAAAAAATACAAAATTCAAATGACAGATGTTTTGTGGTTGTGGACTTTTTTATGAGTGTGGTTCTCTATCAACGTGATTTTTGTTATGTTTTTAAATTTATTTTTAATTTTTGTTATTTGTTGTGTCCATCTTTCTAGATAACAGCGAGAGTGTTTCATAATCCATAATTTAGAGTGAAAAAAGAATTATTACTATTTTTTTCTTCTTTTGTTATTTCCTGTGAGTTTAATTACGATTTAACAAATTTATTGTTATGTCGCCGGGATACGGTCAGTCGGTGCGGCAGTGGTGGCCAGTTTGCTCGGAATGTGTCGGTTGGTTAAATAGTGTAAATTATTTGAATTAACAAGTGAATTATTGTCATATATGTATTTATGGAAGTACGCACATAGGTACTTTATGATGATAAAATCATTTCATTTATTTTGTTATTAAAAAAGTGATTAAATTCAATTTTTATAATCGTTTGATATAGGTTTGTAGGTGGTTTTATAGCGTTTTGTTTGTGTCAAAAGAAATGTAGGTAAATGCTTTTGAGTAAGTGTATTTAAATTATTGTTACCTACTGTATTAGGTTTAAGCAATTGAGCATGAATAATAATAAAATGCTGTTTTTTGAAATTAAATTCATGAGAATATTTTAATTAGAACAAGGGTTGGGTGATTTTTTTTCTTTTGTAATTCTTAATTCAAAAATGACAGATGGTATTTTGTGTGTCTTATGTAGGTTTTATGAGGTTAAAAAGGGAATGCAAATTTAAAATATGTATCTATCTACCTGCATATATGTATGTACATGTAACTATAAGTACTTGAAAAACTAAAGGTATGCTTCTTGATGTTATAAGGGTAACCAACCATGTAGGTTCGTGTATAAGTACCTTCAGGTTGTGTACCTTATAACATATACCAAAAAGAAATCTTTTATTCAAGATTATAAAGGAAGAGGGTAGGATATTATGCATAAAAGGTGAGACATATTGCATTTGTAGCTATGAATAGAAACATAAGGTAGGGACATACATAGAAATGAATACCTATAAGAAATACCTAAGTAGGTATAAATAATACATATGTAGGTATGTTTTTAGTTTTCCATATGCATTTTTTAAAACTTGCATTTTTAATTAAAAATTAAATAAATAATTCTTGTTGAGTTGTGGTCAGAATTCGAAGTGATTTATTATTCTGTTTTCAAAATTCTGATAGTTTCTATTTTTAAAAACAAAGTTTCTCATTATTGTAAATACTGTTGAGCCATAATTCTGTTTCCAGAAGGCATTGAGGCACAATTGAGGGTTTAGTGCCTTCGTGACTTCATCGTACTCCGCACTGACATCACGCTTTGGTTTTCCAAATATGTCAATATCATCGGAATTTCCGGGTAATAGATAGTTGAAATTTGCTCTATTCTTTCAAGAACGTGTATGAAGACGCATGATAGCGCATCACCTTGTCTACAAGTTTTTTGACATCAAATGCATTGGTGAGATCTTTACTGACTTTAATAGAGCAGCGTGCATTCTCCATCGTCATTCTGTACAAACGGATAAGTTTGACAGGGATGACAAAGCTATACATTGCTATGTAGAACAACCAAGATACATAAATTCATCCATAAATTTAGACTAAGCAATTTATTTTGAGAACCCAACTATTACAGTACTTTTGTAATTTATTGACTTGAAGTTATAGACGGATTATCTGACACAATAACGAGTTCGTCTGTATAAAGGAGGACCTTATTATCAACATCACCTATCATAATACATCCTGGGTTGTGATTTTCAACATCATTGAAAAATAACGAAAAATACCAAGGGACTCAAAACACAGCCTTGAGGAACTCCTGTTTGACGTTTGAAGTCTTTTAATTTGTTTAAGCCATCTTGTATGAATGAAAAATAGTTTTGAAGCATCTTTTCATAGAATTTTGTGAGGATAATTCCTTAACAATTGTTAAACGATGCTTAAAAACACTCTTAATTTTTTCACTATTTACTTGTATACAATTAAAACATTCGTTTGTAGTTAAAATAAATAAATATATGATAAATATTTATATAAAACTAAATAGTTTTTTCAATAATACTTGTTTTATTCAGAGTTAAACTATTTAAGTGCCTACATTAGTTGATTAACTACGCAACGCATTGCATACCAAAAGTATTATTATTTGAGTATTTTTATGTTAAAATATCTTCTTTTTATCATAGTCAGAAATGTATTGAAACGTGATGAGTAAATAAATTTTAATTTTTCTATTTTATATTAAAAATAAAGTTATCAATTTACTGCACCTAGAAAAATTCGCATATAATTATTTATTACTTGCAACATACAGGAACTACGGGGCAGGTTTTGTATTTTGCAAACATGACTTTACGATGGGTCGTTTGACATAAAATTTGTAAATTAAGGTTTTGAGCCGATTAGCTTTTTTAATTTTTTAAGACTAAAAATAAATCTACACATAGTCCAAAAAGTCTCCGTATAGCAGCTTCCTTTTTGATGATTCGACATAAAATATTTACTATAACAAATTTAAAAAACAAAATTTAAATAACAATAACAAGTTTTTTGAATTTGGTAAAAAGGTGAAAATTACCACTTGGTTTTTTTACATTTATTTCTAGTATTCTTTTTCAGAGTAAAAATCAAAATTAGTCAGCTGTACGGAGGCTTTGTGGACTAAGTGTATGAATTTATCTAAAAAATGTTTGGGTCGAAAATTCGAATTTTTCAAAAACGAAGAAATTGTTTTTTTTTTTTAAATTTCTCTTATTTTGTTTTTCTTAATTTGGCTTCTTTCAATAAATAAATATATTCGTATTGCTCCAAAAGGATCCCTCCATAGAACCGTTTTATTGTTTTCTCAAGAACTCATGAACCGATTTAAATAATGATTTTTCTGCACAAGCTTTTATACTGTTTCAATAATATTTGGTGATCGAAAATGTCGTTGTATTTTTGATTACAAACAAAATATTAAACATTCTTATTTCAAAATTCGATATTTTGAAAATGGGTGATTCATTATTTAACAAATTTAAATTTAAAACGTAAATTAATTATCTCTTAGTAACTACATACCAAAAATATAATGTAAAAAAACCGCTTTTTCGATTTTTAAATACAAATTTTGAAAAACTAATGTTTCTTTTTTGAGAAATCAAATTTTTTAAAACAGACTTTTAAATCTTAAAATGTACAAAATAGTTTCAAACAGAACCTTTGGATACATGAGCAAGTTCGTGCAACCTTGTCATGCTTTTATTTAAGTAGATTATTTTTTGTTAATAAAATTAACTACGCTTTCGCATTATGATTAATGAATCTTCGGCAGTATTGATAAGCACAGAAATAAGTTCTTGAACTGTACTACACGAATGTAGATGTGAAATGCTTGAAAGTGCTCTGTTTTTGGCTTCCATTGCTTACTGTGTATTGGGTATCTGAAAGGGAATTGAATGTTGAGTTGATGGTGGTTTAAAATTTCCGCACTCAATGTATTCATGAGCTAACAATATTCTGATATAATTCAAACGAATGCTTTAAACTTTATAAATACAGAAAACTGACAGAATTCAAAGTCTAACCACCAAAAAAGAAATACTATCTGTTTATACGAAATAGAAGTAAACCTTGTTATAAAATAATTCGTTTTTTTATATTTAATCTTCATCAGTTGTTACAATTTCCTTATGTCCTTTAAAGGTCATAAATTTGTTTAATGAAAAAATTTTATCTTTGTCTTGCAATAACTTCGTAACCAATAATTATGAAAAAATGGTTAAATTTCTTTTCTTCATTATATGAACTAGCAAGTTTTGTATTTGCAAAAAAAAATTAAAATCGAAAAAAGTGTATCCCGTGATTTCGTCTGTCTGTCTACCCTCGCTTCTACAGCCTCAACCATTGAGTTGATTCAGTTCAAACTTTTAATCAAAAGGCTTAAGCAGATTTGTGTTAAGCTTTTTTGTTTTTTTTTTCTTAAAGACTAAACATAGCAGCAGCCTCCATACAATTTGTATGCTCAAAAATCAAAAATTTGATTGTTCTACGTTTTTTTGTAAGTAAATTATTCATTTATTTACATTTCAATATACAAAATAGAATACAAATTATGAATTTAAGAGCTATAATTAAGCCGTCAGCCTGGTTGGCAAGTTTATAATTTTAAAATTTAATTACATTTTCAATAATCGACAAAAAAAAGAGCTAAAGTTCAAACGCATTCTGATATAACATCCCATACTTGTAAGCTGTTTTCCAGTCACACTATATAAACGGTGATTTCTTAAGAGCTTGAGAACTTTTTTTTTTTAAAAAACGCATAAAATTTGCAAATTCTCATAGATTCTTTATTTGAAACGTTAGATTGGTCCATGACATTTACTTTTTGAAGATAATTTCATTTAAATGTTGACCGCGGCTGCGTCTTAGATGGTCCATTCGGAAAGTCCAATTTTGGGTAACTTTTTCGAGCATTTCGGCCAGAATAGCCCGAATTTCTTCGGAAATGTTGTCTTCCAAAGCTGGAATAGTTGCTGGCTTATTTGTGTAGACTTTAGACTTGACGTAGCCATACAAAAAATAGTCTGAAGGCGTCAAATCGCATGATCTTGGTGGCCAACTTACCGGTCCATTCCTTGAGATGAATTGTTCTCCGAAGTTTTCCCTCAAAATGGCCATAGAATCGCGAGCTGTGTGGCATGTAGCGCCATCTTGTTGAAACCACATGTCAACCAAGTTCAGTTCTTCCATTTTTGGCAACAAAAAGTTTGTTAGCATTGAACGATAGCGATCGCCATTCACCGTAACGTTGCGTCCAACAGCATCTTTGAAAAAATACGGTCCAATGATTCCACCAGCGTACAAACCACACCAAACAGTGCATTTTTCGGGATGCATGGGCAGTTCTTGAACGGCTTCTGGTTGCTCTTCACTCCAAATGCGGCAATTTTGCTTATTTACGTAGCCATTCAACCAGAAATGAGCCTCATCGCTGAACAAAATTTGTCGATAAAAAAGCGGATTTTCTGCCAACTTTTCTAGGGCCCATTCACTGAAAATTCGACGTTGTGGCAGATCGTTCGGCTTCAGTTCTTGCACGAGCTGTATTTTATACGGTTTTACACCAAGATCTTTGTGTAAAATCTTCCATGTGGTCGAATAACACAAACCCAATTGCTGCGAACGGCGACGAATCGACATTTCACGGTCTTCAGCAACACTCTCAGAAACAGACGCAATATTCTCTTCTGTACGCACTGTACGCATTCGTGTGGTTGGTTTAATGTCCAATAAAGTAAACTGAGTGCGAAACTTGGTCACAATCGCATTAATTGTTTGCTCACTTGGTCGATTATGTAGACCATAAATCGGACGTAAAGCGCGAAACACATTTCGAACCGAACACTGATTTTGGTAATAAAATTCAATGATTTGCAAGCGTTGCTCGTTAGTAAGTCTTTTCATGATGAAATGTCAAAGCATACTGAGCATCTTTCTCTTTGACACCATGTCTGAAATCCCGCGTGGTCTGTCAAATACTAATGCATGAAAATCCTAATCTCAAAAAAATCACCCTTTATATATATATATTATAAGGGTTACCATTTAAGGAAATGGGCTCACACCTTGCTTTAAATATCATGGATGTTTCATAATAGCTAAGTGAGTCCTGGAAGTAGTTATTCTTGTTTAGATTATAATTTAGCTGACTGTATAAGATTCTACTTTCAGAATTCCGAGCCTTAACGATAAAGGCATCTCGAATAGAGTTTTCGTTTTTCTGAATAATGCGGTTGAGTTGGTCTTACAAATTACGATAGTTGTTCACATTAAAATAAAAGGTTTCCCCACAAGCGTTGCCAATAGATTGCCATCTTTCATACCACCAGTCCTTGTTCCGCAACTCATACAAAAGTAGTTTTTTTGAAACCCTTGATTCCTGATAATGAATCATACCTTTATTTTGAAGTCAGCCTGTGACTTGAGTGTATTTGTCAAGAGTTTTGGTAGTCCGTTTTTCAAGTATATAGCGTAACAAGGCGTATTTTGGTGTAGATATGACCCCCAAACTTGAGAAGCATAGCAAAGAGTTGATTTAACTACTGCATTGAATATCTTTATTTTGCAGATAAAATTATTCTCTTGTTGGAAAACAGATTTTTCCATGATAGGTTTAGCAAGCTTTGAGAGATATTGGCTTTTTCGGTTAGGTGTTTGTTGAAATTTATAGCTGGTTTAAGTTTAACTCCCAAATATTTGACCTCTTTAGCGATTTCTAGAAAATGACCGTCATAAGTCCATTGCTTTTCATTGCGAACTTTTGGATATCGCGTAAACACCATCATTTTGGACTTCTCTGTATTAATTGTAAGTCCCCATCTTTAGCAGTAACACGATAAGCGATTAATCATTAATTGCATAAGTTCAGGTGATTCAGAGAATATGACAAGGTCATCTGCATATAACAACCCTTAATGGTAGTATTTGAAATTCTTACTCCTCCGGTAAGATCATCTACTACGTCGTTTATAAACAGAGTAAGCAACAATGCAATGAGGAAACAGCCTTGTTTCACGCCAGTATTTGTCTAAAACCATTGTAAATAGGTTGAGCCATCCCGAACTGCTGCATTTGTGTTAGTGTACATTTCTTTTATCACTCTAATGATGTTGGAAGATATGCCAAGTTGTGAGAGCTTATAGAAGAGCTCAATTCTGTTAACCAGGTCGAAGGCAGTTTTAAAGTCAACAAAAAATGAAAAAAACTTTTTTGAGTCGAAATAAAAGATTTTTAGAAAGATGTCTGTGCGTGCGTGTGTACGTATGTTCGTACGTCCGTACGTTAGCGACGTTTTTTCGTCGTCCATAACTCAAGAACCAGAAGAGATATCGATTTTAAATACATTTTTTTATACAGATAATAAGGCAGAAAGATGCAGAAAGGGTTCTCAAAAAAATTGCGTGGGTACCATAGCAGTTTGAAAAAAAGGTGAACATTTTGGTTAACCCTAAATATCTTACGAACCAAAAATGCTAGAGACTTGCATTAAATTTTATATAATATATTGTAACGTGATATCAAAGAAGTTTATTTTTTGAAAAAAATTCATTTATCGGTTTTTTTTCTAAAACAAAAAAACTGAAAAAAAAAGTTCACCTCCAAAATTTTACGACTAAAATATGATTTCATCTCCAAAAGTATTTTATGCAACGAAGAATAATGTTTTTGACATCTGATAAAATTTTGAGAAAAATCGAATTGACAGTGTTATTTTTATAAAAAAATAAAAATTAAAAAAAAACATTGCTCAAAGTTGGTAAAAATTGAATATGGATTCAAATATCTTTTCAAAAACTTGAAATTTAGGCTTCAAACTTATTTTATTTTATAAGAAATATTGTTTTCAACATTCTGAAAAATGATGAGAAAAATCGAATTGACAGTTTTTTTACAAATAATAAAAACCTAAAAAAAAATTAATAAAAGTTGGTAAAAATTGATTTTCGACTCAAATATCTTTTCAGTAATTTTAAACATTGGCTTTAAACTAATTCTATCTTATAAAACATATTGTTTACAACATTCGATAACCTTTTGAAAAAAATCGAATTGACAGTTTTTTTACAAAAAATAAAACTCTAAAAAACAACAGTACTAAAATTTGGTAAAATTTTACTTTCGACTCAAATAGCTTTTCAAAAATTAAATATATTGGCTTAAAACTTATTTTATTTCACGGAAAATATTGTTTTCGATATTCAGTGATTTTTTTATAAAAATCCAACAGTCCGTTTTTTCATAAAAAATAAAATCTACAATAAATAGTACACAAATTTGGTAAAAATTGATACGAGTACTTATAGACACACTTTTAAGCAAGACAAATCGACAGACGGGATGGGAAGTTATCAGTGTGGGTCGCATCCAAGCCTCTTTTTGTGAATAGGAAATATTACAGAATTTTTAAAAGAAGAGGGGATTTCAACTGTGAAGAAAACTTTGTTGTACAGAATTTGGAGATTGTTAAAGAATGTATGTAGGTGTAGCATTTCTAAAAAAACTTATATGGAATCCCGTCTTCACCTGAAACTTTTCCATTCTTCGCATTTAGGATCACAGCTTGTATTTCTTCAATTGATATATCAGCGTCTAATGTGTCATCAACAGTTAATGGTTCAGCGTAGGAGAACATTAAATTAGAATTGTAGGAAAAAAGGAGCCTATTTTATATTTCATCCCTTTGATCTCCCTCTCGGTTTTCCAGAAATCCTTTGAGTTTCTTGTTTGACCTAATGCTATTGCTTGTAGTTTTTCAAATTCAATTTTCTTTTGAAGACAAAGGTTTTTGTAATATGTGTTAGCTTCGATATACCAAATTTTTAGTCTATGATTGTTAGAAGTTCGCATGGCTCGAAGTAGAGCGAAAGATTTTGTGCGTGCTTTCCAACAGTCCTTATCGAACTTATTGTTTTGTTTGACGCTGAACTTCGAATATATTCTGTGAACTGATTTGAAAGTGTTTCTGTGGGTTCTGTAATCAACTCGTTTTTTGAAAAGAAATCGTAAAAATTACGCTGATAGGAAACTTTTTGTTCATTTTTCCAAGAAAGACGAGGTGATCTGAAAAGTTTTTACTCTCAACTTCAAATTTATTGATTCGTTCTATCCAGTCATAATTAACAGCACAAAAGTCGATAACAGATATTCCTTGACCTCCGACGAAAAAGTAGTGGCCTTCCTTTTCTCCTTCCGTACAACCATTCTACGTTTTTTTCTTAACTTGGCTTTTTCCAATGTAAAAAGTGTGTTTTTGTATAGCTCTAGAAATATTATTTTGTTCTGACATTTTCTTAAGCAATTTAAATATTTTTTTCTGAACAAGCTAATTACATTGTCTTTTTATTCTATAACCTAAAATGTCAATTATTTTGTTGTGAATTTTCAAAATTCGATATCTCAAAAACGGATCAACATTTTAAAACAAAATTCAAACTTAAATTGTATAAGTACTGGAGAACTGCATACCAAAAATAATTTTTGAGGAAAAATTAAAATATTGTATTTTAAAATAATTTAAATGACATTTTAATTTTTAAAAACAAACTAATTTTGCAGGTGAAGTTTTAAAATTTAAAATTTAAAATATGGTTAGTACTTTTAAACAGACTCTTTGGATACAGGAGCAAATTCTTGCGACCCAGTCGTGCGTTTCATTTACCTTAAATAGCATTCAAATTTATATGAGATCAAGCGCCGAAAAGTATGTTATTGATTTTTGGACTCTTTCATGTTTACCACTTCCTTATTGTGCCTTGCTTATAAAATATAATTTAAATAGTTTTCAGTTCTCTTAGTTTCAAAGTAAAAATTCTGTACTAATACTTCTTTTTACGAATAAATTAACGATAAACAAATTTATTATTTTTATGATTTACGATAAATAATTTACTTTGTATCTCTCGCAATGTTTAGTTGAAATAATAGAACTTGGAACGAGTTTCTCATAGCTTTAATCATCAGAAACTAAGAATGAAAAATTTAATTTGAAATTTAATGAAAAAAAATATTTATATCAGCTGTTTTATTTTATTAAAAAATATTTTAAACCCAGAAACAAAACATCTGCACAAATAAAACTTACTTTAAACGAAGCTTATAAAATTTACATCGCAGAATTGTATAGACGTACAATTTTTATTTATTATAGCATAACATCTGAACAATTCATCATGATGAAATTATCGTGATTTGCATAACAATTACAACAATTACTATTTTAATTTGTTTAAAGAATAAAATAAGAGTCGAGTGCTGTACCATAATAGGTGGAATAAAATTAATTTATCAGTTATGAAGAAAATAATGAAGAGGAAAAAAAGTCATTTCCTTGGGTCAGAAAATAGCAACCCTTTAAATAAAATATAAAAAGATTCATAAGAACAACATTTATTTAAATAAAAATACACGATTATGTCACACGATCTTTTTATGTACCTAAATTTGGAAAGAATTTTGTAAAGGTTTAATTCAAAACTGAATGTTAAAATAAGAGAATTTTAAATTACAAAAAAAATAATGTCACTATGATCGTGACTCGGAAATAAAAATATATGATTTTAGAATTTTGTCATGTAGCTTCTTCTTGAACAAAAATTGAATAACTTGAAAACAAAAGAAAATATTAATAAATATGATTTAAAATCATGAAAATAATATTTTTATTTTTAAAATCATTAAATGAAAATAAAAATAAAAATGAACCAGCATAGTGTTCAAATATGCGTTTCGCCCCGGTGCAATGGTTGGGCTCATCAAAAGATGAAGACTTGTAGCAACCATATAATTCGCAGTAGCTCTATGTAGCTCATATTATATGGAATCTCGATTTATTCGAGAAAATATGCGTCAAGACAAAGTGCAATAGTCATCTTCTGATGAGCCCAACCATTGCACCGGGGCGAAACGCATATTTGAACACTATGCTGGTTCATTTTTATTTTTATTTTCATTTAATGATTTTAAAAATAAAAATATTATTTTCATGATTTTAAATCATATTTATTAATATAATTGGTGTTCGGAACAAACAGTTCGACTGTTAACATTTCATCTTCTTAAAAGAAAATATTCTTGATAAAAGAATTCAACATTGTGTTCCATACTATCAGTAATCATTTTTCATGTGTGGTTTTTCTTGATAATGCAAGGCTGACCTATATAGCAATCAGTTTCATAATGACTTTCGAATTGACTTTGTAAAACATGTATGTTTTTTTTTTATAATTTACAGGCACTCAAGGGGTATTTAGTACCCTATATATGTTTATATTTAAACACAGTGCGAGCATAAGGAAAATAGGGAAGGATTTAAAAGGAGATACCGATGCACATTGGTCTTAAAGTTCTTTTTTTAGGGGCACCTGCCCAGATATGCGAATTATATTCAAGCTTTGGACGGATGAAGGCTTTGTAAATTCCAGCCAGATCAGAAGGGGTGAAAAATTTCTAGCACCGTCGGAGAAATCCTAAGCACCTATGGCAGCATTTTTGGCAATATCAAATATATGATCGTTCCTATAAAAGGTGATCTGTGATACACATACCAAGTACTGACAGTTGATTAGTTTCTTGGATGGAAATACCACTCATAGATAGTGGCATCGGGGGTGGCTTAGGCTTTAATGACGGGAGACAGCATTGAGTTTTCGAAGCATTAAATTTTACACGGTTTTTGATTCCCCATTGTACAATGCTGTCAAGATCAGAATTTAATGAGCTTTTCATACGCTTTCGTTTAAGTTCCACATCCGAAGGACAAGGATGTGAATCTATAGACGAGTATGAGAAGCTGAGGGTACTGTCGTCGGCGAAACAGGTTAATGGATTAGAAGTGGCAGACATAAGATCATTTATTAATATAAGAAAAAGAGTCGGAGACAAAACGGAGCCGTGTGGAACAATAACATTTATTTATAAATTTCAGACTTGTAACCATCCAATACAACTTGTATTGAACGGTTAGAAAGGTAATTTCTAATCCAACGAAGAAGAGATTCATCAATACCAAAATCACGTATTGTCGATAAGAGAGCTTGGTGCTAAACTCTATCAAATGCTTTTGAAATATCAAGTGCAATAACCTTACTTTCCCCAAAACGAGATCACCAGTGGACCTATTGGTAGGAAAACCATACTGTCAGTCATTAAGAAGCTTCCGTTCTTCGAGATATTTCCTGAGCTGATAATTAATCAGCGTTTCCATGACCTGGAAAGAAGGGACGTGAGTGCTATTGGACGATAGTTAGAGGGAGAGGAGGATTTGCCTTTTTTAGGGACAGGCTGGACAAATGTTATTTTCCATCCGCTCGGAAAGAGACCTGTAGAGTAGGAAAGATGGAAAAGTTTACACAGTGGTTTAACCAGCGATAAAGAACAATTAGGGAGATACTATCCGGGCCAGCTTATTTGTGTATGCCAAGGTCTTTCAGTACTCTTGCAACTGCACGAGTTCGAAAGAAGATTGGTCCCATAAAATCATTTACGCTCCCAAGAACAGGAGGACTCATGACACTCTCCGGTAGGGTCGAATTAACAGCAAACTGAGCTGCAAGCAAATTGGCTTTATCAATCGAGCTTACAAAGGGAGTGTCATTGTGGACGAGCGTTGAAACCGAGGATGACGTGGTGTTACGTACGTTTTTTACAAATGACCAGAAATTTTGACTACCTTTGGGACATTGTAGTATTTTTTGCCTTAATTTCTGATCATGCAAAAATTTGGTGCGACGAATATGACCATTACATGTCTTTCTAGCTTGTTTGAACTTATTCCAGTTTTCCTTTGTAACAACGGAAACTTACATCTCTGATCCTAATAACCTCTTTACAGCTCGAATCAAAATATGAGTCTTTTTGAGTTTGATAGATTTTACCCTGTTCGGGATAAAATTTCTCATTCCACAAAGAATTAAATTTGTAACCATATATGCGGTGGAATTCACGTCACCATCGCATTTACGATACAATGGTCTGATGTGCTTAGAGGCGGTAATACACTGATTGTATATTTATTAGGGTCTAAGGTAAGAAACAAGTCTAGGGTGTTGGCGGATTGATCTGCAACGTCAGGGATTCGAGTTGGCTCATTGACAAGCTGAGTTAATTGATTTAATTTAGCAAAGATCTCATTATACCTTCCTTCCGGTGTTGACTGGCCAGAATAACGAAGCCAAGAAGAATTGTGTACATTGAAATCGCCCGCAACAACGATTTCAGTGTGAGGGCAACGATTCTTTGAATGGAGTCAGACAGAGCATCAAATTCGTTAAAAGTTGAATTTCTGTCCAGATTTGGACTTCGATATAAAAAAACATGTGTGGATGATGTGTTTATTAACCGTGAATTTCAACCACATGAAGTTAAAGTTTCTGTTAGAGCACAAATCATATATTGTGGCTGAAGTTGGTATGCAACATCATTTCTTATATATACGGCTAATCCATGATGAGGAAAAAATAATGGCACTAAGTTATACCCATTAAGATTGAATTTCGAATGATCGGAATCTTCACCTATTTCAGTTTCACTCAATGCCAAAATAGCTGGCCTGTTTGATGCAGTGTGGACATATGTGGCATAGCAATTCTTTCTTAAACCATTAATGTTACTAAAGTCCACCCTGAATTCACTCAACATTTTAATGTATAAAACTCGTAAAACAAAAAATTCGGACAATTACCTATACAGTATATGTAGTATCTAGAATCCAGTTTGAGCTTTTCAATAACAGACTTTCACTAATTTTATGCCTTAGTGAAAATCTACATATTACATTATACATTTAAAAGCATGATTTTTCTGATGAACCATGAACCAATTCCTCCTACTAACATGTTTTGATCCAATATACGATTTCACATTAAGGTTGCGATTCAAAAACTTGCAACCACCAACCATTTGACCTTAGAAAGATTGCAGTAATTTTTTTTTTCAATCATTTGACTGCGTTCAATTGATTGCAATCATTTGAGAGTCATGTATTTCTTGCATTCACTTGCAGTCCTTTTGCAACATTTGAAGTCCCAATCTTTAGGTAAACACAATGAATGCAATCTTTATGTTGAAATCATAAACGAATTCATTCTCTTAATACTGTATTCCTTTACAAGCCTGCCAAAAAGGAATACCAAGAAATTTTTTTGTATCGGTTAAGGATTTGTTAATCTCCCCATATCTGACAATGGAAGTTTTTTAGTGCGCTCCGAAAAGAAAACGAGTTACAGGTAACCCAGTTTCAGGGTTTTATTTAGCAAATACGTTTTTGAATTTTGTATTTAGTTAATTCTTAAAGTTTTAAGTTTAGGTTTTAAAATGTGTTGAGGAATCTCCCCTCATTTTCGGTTGTGTTTTTGAAGTTTATTTTCGACAATACGCAACAAATTTCAACATAACAACATAACCATTAAAAGATTTTCATATATCCAACCCTAAAATATTTGTTTGTGATTTAAGCGGTATGTTTTGGATCTTTAATTTGCTGACAAATCCAAATGAATGTTTCTTTAGAATTCCTGGATTTAAGAAATTAATCAGAGTTTTATTAAATTTTTTTTTTTAAATTACGAATTAAGTTGTCAACAAACTTAACGTATCCATTCGGTCCATATAAATCCAAGTCTCTGCTTAAAGAGAAACTGCTTAAAAGTGGCCTTATTTTGTATGATACAAAGGTAACTTATTTACCCCATCAATTCGCCGAATCATTATGCATTTATGCAACCACATAATATACTTATTGCAACACCATCTAAGATTGTAAGAACAAATTCAAATCTAAAGAAAAGGTGATTAGATGAGGCCACTTGGAACGCAAGTACAAAATCTTTTGCGATTCTTTAAGATCCTTCAATAATTAACACACAAAGTCTTAATATACCGAAGCTAATCATTCTTCAAAAATCTGTATCTTCTAAAGAAATTTGAATTTTTAATCAACAAAAAAGTCTTCTAACCGACCTGAAAGCTAGTTTAAGAAAATATTATTCAGACGTAGATCAGATATTTACACTCACAACAATATTGCCCAAAACGTTTTACGCAAGATATTAAAAGATATATTCCTTTTTTGTTGATTTCAAAACGGCTTCGTTTGAAATGCCCTTTTCTATAACTTATACAACTTTGAATATTTTCAAATTCATAGAAGTGTTAAATAAAATGGGCACATAAACCAAAATGCAGCAGTTTCGAATGGTTCATCGTATTCAGATTGGTTTAAAACAGATCCACAGGTAACCAGGCTGCATACTGAGTTCATCGTCGTTATTTTTTATTTATAAACGATTTGGTAGATGATCGTTCAGGAGTAGTAAGAATTACTTACCCATTATTATGTCTTAATCTTTGAAACATTATGCAAATGACGATTACTCGTTTAGGTTAATTTAAGAGATGGGTGCTGACAATTGCAATATTACAAGTCAAAAATAATTATGGTTGTACACGATCTGCCAGAATGACAATAGAATTTTAATGGCCATACTCTGGAAAAATTAACTATACTATAATATCTAAGCTAAGAAAAACAACACATACGAAATGTATTCATAACTAAAGCTCGAGAGTCATAAAGCAGGATATTGTAAAATCAAAAAACTATTTTTATGACCGCCTAAGTTGTGATGAAATAACTTTGATAGTCAAAGCAAGCTTTCAAATCTAATCTTTACACTTAAATAAATGAATGGAAAAGTCTCAGTAGTTCTTTTAAAACAATCTACAAATATAAAATGCTTTTTTTTTCAAAATAAGCTTAAAAGTTTGCAATTTTTTTTTAAATGTTGAAATGAAAAATAATTTTTGTTTGTATGTGTACATTTCTATGCATTTTTGAAATAGCTTATCAGTCTGACGGCTTGATCACAGCTTTTAAGTTCATACTTTGTAAATATGCTTTTTGTTATACATTGCTAATAAAGTGATATCCAATTTTAAAAAAGAGGCTGGATTGCTACAAACACTGGATAGCTTTCCATTCCGTCAGTCGATTTGTCTTGCTTAAACCATTAACAATATCCTTACCAATATTTTGTGTGCGACAAATAATAATTGGAAGTCAATATTTTTCTTTGTCCTCTTAATACTTTAGTCGAAAAACATTTCTTATCAGTTCTTTGTGATTTTTGTAGGTTTTCGTTTTATGTTAAAAAAGTTGTCAGTTGAATTTTTTTAAGAACTAAACAAACTAAAAATTACCAACTACATTTTGCATATGATGCAACAGTTTGATTTTAAAATCTGTTTTTCTTAGCTAAATTTTTAGTTGTAAACCAATTTCTTACAATTTTAGTAGAATTTCTTAAATTTTTACACATCAGATAAATGGAATAAATTTGAGAGAAATCAAGAACCGAACATCAATTTTTACCAAATTTGCGTACTAGGTATTTTTTGTAGATTTTATTTTTTTATGACAAAAACGGACTGTTGGATTAAAAAAAAAAATGCTGAATATCGAAAACAATATTTTCTGTGATATAAAAAAGTTTTAAGACAATAATTTTAATTTTTGAAAAGCTAAATTTTTACCAAGTTTTATAATTTATTTTTTTTAGTTTTTATTTTTTGTAAAAGAAACTGTCTTACCTATTTTTCTCAAAATTTTTCAGAATGTTGAGAACAATATTTCTTATAAGTTCAAATTAATCGGAAGAAATAATCTCAAATTTTTGAAAAGATATTTGAGTAAAAAATCAGTTTTTACAAACTTTTACTAAATTTTACTTTTTGGGAAAAAAAACTCTCAATTCTATTTTTCTCAAAATTTTACTGAATTTTGAAAACAATATTTCTCATAAGTTCAAATTAATTGGAAGCCATTATCTCAAATTTAAAAAAAAATATTTGAGTCGAAATTCAATTTTTACCAACTTTTAGTAATGTTTTTTAGGTGTTTACTTTTTTATAAAAAGAAACTGTCAATTCGATTTCTCTCAAAATATTACCAGATGTTAGAAACGTTAATTTTGTTGCACAAAATTGTTTTGGAGATAAAATAGTTTTGTATTCGTAAAATTTTAGGTGCCAATTTTTTTTCAGTTGTTTTTTGATTTATAAAAAAAACAGTAAATTGGACTTTTTTTTAAGAAATATATTGGTTTGGTATCACGTCACAATAAAAAATATAAAATTTAACTCATGTGCCTAACGTTTTTGGTTCGTAAGATAATTAATCTTAATCAAAATGTTCACCTTTTTTTTATACTTCTGTGGTACAAAAACGGCTCACGCAGTTTTCTTGAGATCCCTTTCTGCCTTTTTATTTGAAGTCGATATATCTTCTGGTTCTTGAGCTATGGACAACGAAAAAAACGTCGCGAATGTACGTACGTACGAACGTACGTACACACACACGCACAGACATCTTTCTAAAAATCTTTTATTTCGACTCTAGAGAGCCTGAAATGTCGAGAAATGTCAAAATTTTCAATTCGACAAATTAGTTCTATTACAAAAACTTCATATGGAAGTTCTTAAATGTACAACTGGATTTTAAATGCCGTCTTCTTATCAAAAACACCTCTTTTATACATAAAATATTTGAATATTTATTCACAATTTTTTTTCTGCAGTTATTTAGAATATAAATATTTATTTTTATTTGATTTTCGTAAGAAAACTGTTGACCCATTTTCAAGACATCGAATTCAAAAAATGAGAAAGTATAAGAGCTTGTGCAAATAATTAAATTAGGTTCATGAATTCTATGAGAGGTACCCTTCTGGAGGTACACAGAAATGTTTTTTAATTGAGAGAAGCTAAGTTAACAAACAAAAATTAGAGAAAATTTAGTAAAAATCTATCGGTTCGCTTGTGAGGAAATTCAAATTTTTGAATTTGGAACACAAATTGTGTATCGTGACCACTATGAGAAAAAACACCTCTATCTGCTTAAAACACCAGAACCTAAATTTAAACTCAATTGGAATGGTTTGGGCTGTAGGTACGAGGAGAAACAGACAGACGGACGGAATCAAGGAACCCTGACATATTGAAGTCCGACAAAGCTGCTGTAGCTGATGGCATCGCTGCCGAATAATTCAAAGCATCAGGTGATGACTTTAGGAAGAAAACATGCCTGATGAGTGGAATCACACCATAGTTTGCCCAATACACAAGAAAGGAGACCTTCTGAAATGCGCCAACTACAAAGGCATCAGTCTCCTGAACTTCGCATTTGACATTTTTTCTGCCGTTTTATGTTCATCTGTAGCCGTTCGTCAATAATTTTACTATGGCTTTAGGCCATTAAAGTCCACCATAGACCAAATTTCCACATTAAATCAAATTTTTTAAAGAACCCAGGAACTTCAAATCGATACCCAACATCTGTTTATCGATTTTAAAGCCGCGCATAACAGCATCTTTAGGGAAGAGCTCTACAATGTATATAGCATATAGACTATTTTTTTTAATAAGAACTTTGTTGGTAAAGTTCCCAAATTTGAAGTCTTCAAAGCTACAGTGAATAGCTGTCTCTGCTATGGTACGGTTATGAGTATTTCGAAGAACTAGAAAACTAAAAGAAATTTTTTCAGGCTACCTAAGAACACCCATAATTATGCTATGCTTACGGAATCTGACTTACGAGTATATAATTTTAAGGCAAATCCGGAGTCGATCGGAATTAAAAAATTCCAAAACAATTTTTTAAGATAAGTTTTAATAGTGTTTGCGAACGTTGCGAACCAATAATATCGAAGAAATGTCTTTATATGATTACACATTTCGTGTAGACCAGAGAATTGTATAGAAAGGGTTTCTCTTTCCACGTCAAGGAGTGTTTATCGGCAGTTAAGTCTTACCTTAGGTGAACAACTTTCTTTCACAGTTAAGATGTCATTTTTAGATGTGAGCATTATTTTCAAAGTCAGAACTGAAATACTAGTATTGTATTTATTATAGATCTTATAGTTCAGATTTAATACCTGTTTGTTAGGCTTACAATCTCTATCCAGTGGCAACATTGCCAAGATGTAATCAGAGAAACCGCCTCTAAAGTGCTGGGTTTTAAGCGACTAACAACAAGGAACCCCTGGTTTGATGAGAAATGTCGGCTGGCAAATACAGCCGGATTCAGGCAGGATGATCCATTCAACATAGACGACGAAAGCCAACAATCCCGACCTCCCGACTTAGACAAAATAAAGATTTCTAACAAAGCCGCTGGAGTGGATGGTTTGAATGTAAAGCTCTTTTAAGCAGCTGGAGATAAGTTGGTTCGGAGCATGAACCAACTTATCTGTAAGATATGGTCAGAATAAAGCATGCCCGATGAATGGAACCTCAATATTGTTTGCCCGATCCTTAAAAAAGGAGACCCTCTTAACTGCACCAACTATAGAGGAATCAATCTACTTAACATCGCTTACAAAATCTTCTCTGCCGTAATATGTAAACGTCTAAAACCCATCGCCAACCCAAGAACACCAAATCGACACCCACTATCTTTTCATCAATTTCAAGGCTGCATAAAGACAGCATCTACAGGGACGAGCTGTATAGAGCCATGTCTAGTTTTGGCATTCCTGCCAAACTCGTCCGTTTGTGGGAGATGGCCATTGAGAATTCACGCTGCTGAGATCAAACGAAGAATAACTCTTGCTAACAGCTGTTTCTTTGGGCTTAAGAAGCAATTGAGTTGTAAAGTCCTCTCTCAAAAGATTAAAGTGTAGCTATATAAGACCCTCATCATCCCCGTCCTACTATATGGTGCAGAAGCATGGACTATGACAAAAGCGGATGAAAGCACCTTGGGTCGGTTCGAGAGAAAAGTTCTTCGTGTGATCTACAGTCCCGTATGCATTGAAGGTAAATGGAAGAGAAGATGGAACGAGGAGATGTACGGGCTGTACAGCGATGAAGACTTAGACAGAAGGGTAAAAGTCCAACGACTAAGATGGCTAGTTCACGTAGAGCACATCGAAACCAATGCTCCGACCGCGGATCAGTTGGTACGCACAAGTAAAAAGTAACCTCACCCAACTTGGAGCGCGAAACTGGAGACATCTAGCTGGGGACCGAGCTAGTGGAGAAGCTTGTTGGGTGAGGCCCTAGTTCACACAGGACTGTAGTGCCACCTTAAATAATTTAGTAAGTTTAAAGAATTGTAGATATGGCAAATCATAAAAGGCCTGAAAAGACCTAATTTGGAGTATTTTCTATATATATACCTAATACATTTTTAGTTTACCTAATAAATACAAGAAATATACTATATCACATATTTTGCATTGTGTTTGCTTCTTCAAATTGACTGCCTCCCTGTATTCAAAATGGGGTTAAATAAATTTTAGTTCACTGGGTTAGTAAACAATCGACCAACACTCTTACGAAATGACAGAACTGCCAAACAAATCACTGCTGTTTATGAAAGTATCTATCAAGAAAATATGAGTGCTATAATTTTGAACTAGTGAGAAGTGTTGACCTTTTGTAGAGCAGAACTAAAAAGAAGTTTGCGTCGGATCAGGCTCTGGAGCATTGAAGCTTAAAATTTGGATTCTTCACAGAATACTTTTTATCCAACACATATAATATTTGACGATTTGTTCATAGTGTAGATATTTTTGGTAAATTTTACTGGTTTAACTTGTACATACAATTGAATTCCTTAATGCAATACCCTGTTTTAGAAAGTAAAAAATGGCTTTTTTTGTTAACCGTTTTATGACTTTTAATGACATACTCTAAAACTACATAGATCATTGTATTAAAATAAGTCTTAGTTGGTTAATAGCCTTGAACCATAAGAGCAAGTTCGTGCAATATAGTCATGCCATTTTTTAAAAATAGATTATTATCATCCCAACATTTTTTTTTAAATACATTTTTTAACTAAAAAATTAGTACAAAATACTGTTAATTGTTCAATTTACCATAAACTCGATATCTAAGTAAATCCATACAATTTTTTTGTTTTATATGCTTTATTTTGTTATTGTAAAATTCTTCATGGTTTGATGAACTGCAAATACGCTTTTGATTTGTTATCTTTTATCTATATAAAGATAAAGTTTGAATTATAATGCAGATTGCATTTGTCCATGCAACAATTGAAGTCATTACACTTTACCTATACTAAATGTGGCTTCAGAACGCTCTAAAGTTACCCTCTTTTTTCAAAACCAAAAATAAATAAACTTAAATCAAATTAAATTGTCATAAAAAAAAGTAGCATATATTAACAATGTATCTGCAAAGAACTACAAACAAAAGTAATTAAAAAGGTTCAGCTTTCTGTCCCTGATGTAGTTCGCACCTGACTAAGCACTTTATTTCATTCGTATACTTGCGAATTTATACGACATTCAAGTATGAATGCCAATCATTGAACTGAATCAAAAATGTCAGTGATAGATGGAAGAAGAATTAAAAGAGCAAAACGGAAGGAAGAGGGGAAATTGGATAAAGCAAAGTGATTTTTATAGAAGAATACTTTAGGAATGATGGAAATATAACATGTGAAGTGTTTAATGGGGTTGAAGGTTTTAGATGATTATTTCCAATTTTTTTTTAATTGGGATTGCCTTATTTTGTGATTTGTCGCTAGTTTTTGTCATTTAATTAATTTGAATATTTTAATTTGTTTCTGCCACTGTAGACAAACAGATTAAAAAGTATTGTTACTTAATAAAATTCATAATTTTGTAAATTAATCTTTTTATAGAAAATTGCGAATTTTAAAAGAAAATAAATCAATGTTTAAAAATGTTTGTATATTAAAATTAAGGAAACATTTATAATTTAGTCTTCTAGTTTAATTGAGTTTCTTTAACGTTGAAATTAATATCTCGGTATTTTTTTGCGTGAGAAACATATTCTTTAAAACGATTCCAACAACATCATTACTTACTTACTTAAGGTGGAGCTACAGTGCTGTTTAAACTAGCGCCTCACCCAACAAGCTTCTCCATAAAGCTCGGTCCCTAGCTAGATGTCTCCAGTTTCGCGCTCCAAGTTGGGTGACGTTACTTTCCACTTGTACGCGCCACCTGATCCGCGGTCTTCCTCTACTGCGCTGTCCTGTGGGTGTGGATTCGAAGACTTTCCGGGCCGAAGCATTGGTTTCCATACGCTCTGCCTGACCCAGCCATCTTAGTCGTTGGACTTTTATCCTTCTGGCTAATTTAACATCGCTGTACAGCCCATACAGCTCGTCGTTCCATATTCTCCTCCACTTCCCATAGGTGCATACAATACCGTAGATCACACGAAGAACTTTTCTCTCGAACCGACCCAAGGTGCTTTCATCCGCTTTTTTCGTAGCCCATGCTTCTGAACCGTAGCGCAGGACGGGGAAGATGAAGGTCTTATATAGCGACACTTTGGTCCCTTGCTTCTCTAGCCCAGAGAAAAAGCGGTTAGCAAGAGTTATTCTTCGTTTGATTTAAGGACTGGTGTTGCTTTTTTATAGCGGAGCCTAGTTAGACGAAGTCCTTGACTACCTCAAAGTTACGTCTGATGATGGTGACATTTTGACCAAGCTTATTTCCGACCATGTCAATGTCATCATCATATGCGAATAATTGGACAGACTTAAAAAAGATAGTGCCTCACTTTGTTTTAAGAATTTTTTGACATCGATAGCTTTATTTAAATTGTCTCCAACCTTTATGGAGCAGCGTGAATTCTTCATGTTCGTCCTACAGATACGGACGATTTAGGCAGTGATGCCAAAACTAGACATGGCTCTATACAGCTCGTCCCTGTAGATGCTGTCATATGCAGCCTTGAAATCGATGAAAAGATGGTGGGTGTCGATTTGGTGTTCTTGGTTTTTTTTTCAGGATATGCCGTGATGTGAATATTTGATCAACTGTGGACTTTCCTAGTCTAAAACCACACCGATAGGGACCTATCAGGTTGTTGACGATGGGCTTTAAACGTTCACATATTACGGCAGAGAAGATTTTATAGGCGATGTTAAGTAGACTGATTCCTCTGTAGTTGGTGCAGCTTAGAGGGTCTCCTTTTTTCAGGATCGGGCAAACGATACTTAGGTTTCATTCATCGGATATGCTTTCTTCCGACCATATCTTACAGATAAGTTGGTGCATGCTCCTAACCAACTTATCTCCAGCTGCTTTAAAGAGCTCGGCATTGAAGGCATCCGTTCCAGCGGCTTCATGAGACTTCAGCTTAGATATGGCAATCTTTACTTCGTCTAAGTCGGGAGGACGGGATTGTTGGCTTTCGTCGTCTTTGTTGAATGGATCATCCCGCCTGACAGCGGAATTTGGTTCGTCGTCGCCATTACACAGTCTGCAGAAGTGGTCCTTCACTATGATGTTTCCACTTTCGTCATTGCAGCCTTCGGTTCTACGTTTATGTACCTGTGAATTTTGTTTCACCTGCTCATAAAACTCTTCGATCGCACGCTTCTTTCTACGATGTAAAATATTTCTGAAAAAAAACTTCAATTAATTTAAAAGAAAAAAAAGCTGAATTTGGAAAATGAGTTAATATCTTTTTTTGGCGGAATGTGGAACAAACATTTGATAACAATTGTTTAAGTGGAAGGAGTTTCCTGCCTAGATGTACAGTGGATCAAAAAAGTTTTGGTAATTGCATTTTTTACAAATTGATGCGACAAACAAAAGCGCAAGAAAAAACTATTGAAATTCAAGTAAATAGCATTTGCAATATTTATTTATCTTTTAAAATTTATCGTTTTCAAAGTACCGTAAGATTTCAGAAGATCAAATTTTTGAAAAAAAAAAGTTGAGTTCATAATCAAAATGTCACGAAAATCCCAAGAATTAAGTGAATCTGTTAATAATAAAGCTGTTATTAAAGCTTAAATGGCTTAACGTAAAATGAAATTGATAATGAGCTCAAAATAAGTTTACTCGCAGTTCGAAGTATTATCAACATATTAGAAAACACTGGTTCAACGGAAAACAAGAACAGAACAGGCCAACCTTATATTTTCCCTTAAACAAACCCAACTTAAGTGTTTTAAACTTGGTCGAAGAAGTGGCAAATACTATTGGTAAACATTCAAGTGAGCAAAAACTCTTCGTAATGCTTTGCACTATTCATTAGTATTATGGGAAAGCTGCGAGAAAAAGTCATTAATTTTGAAAATTACTGAAAAAAAACGATTGGAATTTCTCAAGAAAGTTTTGGGATTCAGTGTTTTTTTTAACTGATGAGTATAAATATAACATTTTTGTGAGCGATATTTCCAAAATTAAATATGGAGCTGAACAGAAAAAGTATTGTGATATTTTTATTGTTCTGATCACATTTTGAGACAAAAATCCTTAGTACAATCTCCTGAAGTTGTTTCCATGGAAAAATCTTTGGAATAATATAGGAAAATTATTATAATATAAGAGTTTGACCAAATATATTCGATGGAACGAAGATTGAAAATGCACACAAAGTGAGAATTATTAATAAATTAAACTTAGTTCCCCTCAGTACTTTATTCTATTCCAATTGCAATTGAAATAAGTTTGAAAACTCTAACGAAGTTAATTATTAATAACTGGTATCTAAGAAATACATAATACGCATTTTTTTTAAATTTGCAAGAACCAGAATTGCCAATATTTTTTGTATCCACTGTATAAATTATATGTGCTACATGCGGGTGTAGGTTTACTTTCATTTTTTATAATAGTCTTATCAACATTGTTTTTTAAATACATTTTTATTTTAAACGATAACTCAATTTTACAATTATAATTCAACTGTTGTTTCATTGGATGTTTTTTTTTTTTTTAAATAAATGCGTACAATCTAAAGAAAACTGGGTCGCATGAACTTGCTAATAAAATATATCGAAAGAGTCTGTTAAAAAAAGTTTTATAAATGTACATACCTGCAAAATAAGTTTGTCTTCTAAAGTTTAAATGTTATTTTATTAAACTTTGATCTATTATTTTTATTCGAAAATCGTTAAAGCGTTTTTTTTTCTCAATTTAATTATTTGCTGTCGCTGGCCGTTTTTCGAAATAGTGCGACAGAACCAAACAGATCGCAAATGAGAGTGAATTACCTTGGAACTCTGTCAACATAGCCCCATTCAAAAATTCACCGATTTGAGTTTACATCGTTAGGTTGTATTCGTTTGTAAATTTCAGTTTACGAGCTGATTCTCGCCAATTGTGGGAGATTCTACATTTTTATTTCAATATTAAGAGAACTGCGGCTGATTCTTATCAAATACACTTACGGCGTATGGTGAGGACGCTATTAGTAAGACAACGTGGAATACCAGCATAATAGGGGAAGCATTAATAATTGAAGACTAGCGTCCAACTCAAGAAGAGTTGTCAAGTTCATTGGAAGTGATACAGCTTCATAAACAAAAAGGCAGACATTTCTACATCGCATTTTAATCGGGGTTTATAACAATAACGTTATACGCAAACAATCATGCTTCTAAGTCGACGACCAAACCGAATTTTAATGGGTCCAAGAACAAACTCTGCGTTTAGTAGGACCTGCTTGGCGTGAACGTTATCGAAGGCAATTATACAGCGAGAAGCACGATATAATTATTTTTCATGCTCGATCCCAATTTGCAAAAGTAGTCAAAAGGTACTTGGAAACGTTAAAATTGGAGTTCCTATCCCTACCGCCGTATTCTGCACACATTGCTTCTTCTGATTATCACTTGTATCTATGAATGGCACATGACCTGGATAACAAACACTTTCGTTCTTATGAAGCATTTGCAAGCATTTTTTTTTTTAAATAAACGATCCTTTGTCTTTATATAAATACGTTTAAATTTTAATTTTCGTTTAAAAATGTTGACCAGTTTTTAAAATATCGAATTTTGAAAAAAATAAAACAGTTTTTTTTTTGTTCCAAATCTAAAACAAATAAAGTGCACGACTTGATAGCAAGAACTTGCTTCTGTATCAATAGATCAAATAGGTTTACAAATAGATTAATATTTTAAAATTTTAACATTAAAAAATGTACCAATAAAATAAGTTTGTCTTTAAAGATTTAAATGAAAGATGAGAATTTAATAATAAGGAAAATTATTTTTGGTCCTCAAATATTAGAGAATAAGGTCATTTGCAGAAAAAGAAACATTCAAATCAGTTCTAAAAAAAAAACATTAAAAACAATATAATGGACAACACCCGATGGAGTGAGTGCAGAAATCTTCGCTGAGTTGAACCACCTAACTCAGCTTGTCAACGAGCCCACCCGAATATCGGACGTTGAAGGTCGAGCAGAAAACACTCTTTACTTGTATCTTACCTCTGACCCTGATAAGTACACTGTTAGTGTTCTATCTCCTCTAGGCACATCTGACCATTGTGTTATATCAGCAAATTTCTCGTGTCAAAACTGTTCAGTTAAAGAAAGAGCTCCTAAGAGAACCGTTTGGCAATACGAGAAAGCCAACTGGGACGGCCTCAATAATTACTTCAGGATCTTTAACTGGTCACTATGCTTCCTCGATAGTGACGTTGACGCCAGCACTGATATGATCACAAGTTTAATTCTCCTGGGAATGAGAACTTTTATACCAAACAGGGTTAAAAGTATCAGACCCAAGGATAACCCTTGGTTTGATGCGAGCTGTAAAGAGGTTATTCGGATCAAAGAAGTTAGTTTCCGTTGCTATAAAGCCAACCGTACTGAGGAAAGCCGGAAAAAGTTCAAACAAGCCAGGAAGGCCTGCAACGCCCATATTCGACGGACCAAATTTTTACATGACCAAAATTTACGGCAACAAATACTGCAATGTCCCAAAGGCAGTAAAAATTTTTGGTCATTTGTAAAAAACATGAGGAATTCTTCCTCTTCTTCGGTTCCTACGCTCGTTGTTAATGACACTCCTTTTGTTAGCTCTTTAGAGAAAGCTAATCTCTTTGCTAGGCAGTTCGCCGCCAATACTAGGCTGCCAGTGAGTGTTATGACTCCGCCTGTACTTGAGCGAGTTAGTGATTCTATGGGACCAATCTTTTTTCGCACTCGTACTGTGGCAAGAGTCCTAAGAGATCTAAACACACATAAATCCGCTGGTCCGGATGGTATCCCCGCTATTGTTCTGAAGAGGTGTTCTTCAACGCTGGCAAAACCACTGCGTAAGCTTTTTCATCTGTCCTACTCCTCAGGTCTCGTTCTGAGCTGATACAAAACGGCATTTGTCCAGCCTTTTCCCAAAAAAGGCGAATCTTCCTCACCCTCTAACTACCGACCGATTCCACTTACGTCCCTTCTTTCCAAGGTCATGGAAACGCTGATTAATTATCAGCTCAAGAAATATCTTGAAGATCGAAAGCTTCTTAATGACCGACAATACGGCTTTCGTAGCAATAGGTCCACTGGTGATCTCATGGTTCATCTCACCGAACAGTGGAGCAAATCTTTACATAGTTTTGGAGAAAGTAAGATTATTGCAATTGATATTTCAAAAGCATTTGATAGGGTTTGGCATCAGGCTCTCTTATCGAAAATGCGTGCATTCGGTTTTCATGAATCCCTGCTTCATTGGATTAGTAATTACCTTTCGGATCGTTCAATACAAGTAGTATTGGATGGATTCAAGACTGAAAACCATAAAATAAATGCTGGTGTGCCCCAGGGCTCTGTTTTATCTCCAACACTCTTTCTCATTTTTATTAATGATCTTCTGTCTGCAACATCTAATCCAATACATTGTTTCGCTGACGATAGTACTCTGAGCTTTTCATATTCGTTTTCAGACTCACATCCCTCTTCTTCAGATGTGGAACTGCAACGACAAAATATGATAAGCTCATTAAATTCCGATATAAACAGCATTGTTCAATGGGGATTAAAAAACCGCGTGGAATTTAATGTTTCGAAAACCCAATGCTGTCTTGTATCGTTAAAGCGAGATATACCCCCATTGCCATTATCCATGGATGGCACTTGCATCAATGAGACTAAACACCTCGATATTCTCGGTGTGTGTGTCACCAACCACCTCTTATGGAATGATCACATACGCGATGTCGCCAAAATTGCCGCAAGGTGTTTGGGTTTTCTTAGGCGATGCAAGAAATATTTCACCCCTTCTGATATGGTTTTTATCTACAAGACTTACATACGTCCAAAGCTTGAGTATAACTCCCATCTCTGGGCTGGTGCTCCTGCAACTTACTTAAGCCTCTTGGATAGTATTGAACGTAGAGCATTTAAATTGATAGGTGATAATATCATCATAAGTTCATTTACTTCGATTGGACATCGTCGTAAGGTCTCTTGTCTGACCCTTTTTTACCGTTATTTTAACGGCTTATGCTCTAGTGAAATAGCCATTTGCATTCCTCCCCTTAAACAGTTCAACCGTAATACTCGCGCTTCTAGGAATGCTCATCAGTATACCCTCAAGCCCAACTTCGGCCATACTGTCAAATACAGAGATTCGTTCTTTAGCCGTACTACGCGAATGTGGAATGTCTTACCACACTCTGTCTTTCCTAGTCATTGCAATATTCAGGAATTCAAAACCAATGTGCACCGACATCTCCTTTTAAACCCTCTCTCCTCTTCCTAGTGCTCACACCGTGCATCTGCATAATAAGGGTAGTAATATCCCCTTGAGTGTGTGTTTATTATAAAAAAAAAAAAAAAAAAAAATGGTTCTATATGGGGGTACCCTTCTGAGGTAATAGAAACAATCTTTATTTAAAAGAAGCCAAATTAAGAAATAATATTTTAGAGATAATTGAATACAAATTATCGGTTTCTATTTTCTATGCCTAACGCGAATCTTCTAAAAAACTTAATTCTCAAGTTTTAACTCAATCGGCCTTAGATTGTAGGCGCGAGGACAGACAGATAGACAGTTAGACGGAATGGTGGGACGCACCTTTTTTCAATTTCTCTAACACCGTAATGTCATGTTTACTTTAAATATTGGGCTTGACATTTTTTACGAATGCAAAACTTGCCCTATAGTTCCTGTGGGTAGCGCAAGTACAGAAATGTAACTTCTTTTGCCCCAAAGCCCAAACCAACAAAAGACAAAATCACACATCACTGGACATAGTGCATAAAATCATATCATGGTAGCCGAGCACATGTAATGCAGGCAAGTCGGAATCAGAATCAGAATGTGGGCTCTTAATTGATATACAAATATAAACTAAAAAAAAAATTAATAGCAAAGCAAAGTTCCATAAAATTCTCATTATTCTCTCTATCTCTCTCTCTCTTTCTCTCCGTCCGGACTTCATCTCTAGGGCTGGGGCTGGGGCAATTTAATCCGCTCCAGCCAACTGCATTTGTTCTGTTTAGTGGTTCTTGTCGTTCGAACGATATCAGTTGACTTTAAACAACCTTTCCATCCCAAGCCCCTTCCATTCTGAGGATGGAATAAAATACTTTAAGCAAATCTGACACATTCTGTGTACCTAATCTGAATCATAAACTGTCAGAACTCAGAAGCTGTTACGGTGGCGGCGGCGCGGAGATGTTAACGTGTATAGTAGCTAGTTCCTGAAATAAAATTTAATAGTTTGTAACTTGATATTGAAAACACACAAAAATCCCTTCATCGAATTATGTTCCCGCTTTTATGTATTTTTTTTTTGATAATAAGTTAATCAACTGAATTAATGAACTTTAATTTTGTCTTTTCGTTGTTCTTGTTTTATTTTATTAATCCTTCTTTGTTAATCAATAAAATTCAATTCTTGTCTCATTGATTTGATCAATCAATCGTTAAAGGTTTTATTAATGCCGGCATGCAGTGGGGGTGAATATATCGCAAAGAAAACAACACAAGCAAATAAATATTATCTACAAAAATAATACACAACTTGCACAAAATATAATAAAGACGAAGAAGGAGAAAAAGAGAGACAGTAACAAAATATGATAACAAAAGACAAAGAATGAAATGAAAGAATAAAATAAAAGTGCATGTTCATCAAGAATTAAAATAATAATAAAAATACACTCAAACTTGAGCTGGACTTGACTTGAGTGAAAATCGTAATATTTATGCACATGCATCGAAAATAAAACAAAGTCAATGTTAAATAAATGAATGAAATGGGAGAACAGCAAAATGTGTGATACAATTATTATAACTAATATGACAGGCTGATGGAATTAAAAGAAGACAATAATTATAAGGTGAGTAGAGAATTAATAATTTTTTTTTAAACATTTTGGTTTATAAAGTTTAGTTCTCTTTTACATGTAAGTCGCTAAAACACGAATGCTGATAGAAAGTTAATGATTTATTTTTACCATAAAAACTTCATTTTTAACTTCCCGTAGGAAGTTATTGAAATTGGAACGATTTGATAATTGAAGATTTTGAAATTTCTTGACGTTTTAAGGTCCCTAGAGTCGAAATGAAAGATTTTAAGAGATATGTCTGTGCTTGCGTGTGTACGTACATTTGTGTTCATAAAAATTGCAGTGCTTTTGATTTTAGGTATAATTAATAATTGTTAAAATTTTTTTTTTTTTATTTTTCAGTAAGTAAATATTATACTATATAAAGTATTAAAGTATTTGTACTATACTAGCATATAAAAAATGAATAAACATTAGCTCAAAAATAAACAATGGGACGGTCAAAACACTGCACCGAAGAAATTCGAAAACTTATTCGAAAACTGCGTTTGAAGGGAAAAACCTACCAAAATATTTAAGACATCCTAGGCTGCTCAGCAAAAATGGTCAGTAACGCCTTAAAATGGCAAAATAAACTGATTGCGGCCCAAAAAGGGTGACTACTGAAATAACTGACATACAAATTGTTCAGTTAGCAAAAGAGAGCCCTTCCATAGGCTCTAGGAAAATAAGAAATGGGCTTCAACTGTCTGTTAGCGTTGTCACTATATAAAAGGTCTTTTATAAGCAAAATTACAAGCCCAAAGTCCACGCAAGGTACCATTCTTGACGAAACGACATATGGCAAAAAGAATGGAGTTTGCTAAAGAGCATAGAGATTGGGCAAAAGAGAAATGGAGGAATGTTCTGTGAAGCGATGAAAGCAAAGTCTTCCTTTTTGGGTCCAAGGATAGTCGAGAATATGTGAGAAGACCCTAAAATGCAGCATGCCATCCACGGTACACTATAAAAACAGCGAAGCATGGTGGAGGAAAAATGATGGTATGGGCTTGCTTTTCATATTATACGGGGTTGGGCCTATTTATCCCATGCTAAAGAGGAAATGTCGTTGGTTTGGGTATACCAACAAGACAATGACCCAAACCATACGTCAAAAAAGGCAAAACCATGGTTTGCGCAGAAGAAACTATCTGTTATGGAGTTGCCTGCTCAATCCCCCGACCTTTACCTCATCGCAAATTTGTGGGGTCATGTTAAGAACGCAGTTCATAAAGCAAAACGCTTTGTTATTAGAAGTTTAACGAAATGTATTATAACGTTGATATTGAAGGCCTGTTTGTTTTATTTGGAAAACACTGCTATATTTATGAACACAACTGTACGTTCGCGTCGTTTTTTTCGTCGAAGTGATATCGACGTCAAATAAAAACAAATAATAATGCAGAAAGGGCTCTAAAGAAAATTGCGTGGGTGGTTTTTATAAAAAAAAGGTGAAAATCTTGGTTAACCCTAAATATCTAACAAACCGATAATGCTGGAGACTTGAATTAAATTTTATATTACATATATATTGTAAGGTAACACCAAGAAAATATATTTTTGGAAAAAAATCCAATTAATGGTTTTTTTTATAAATCAAAAAAAAAATATTTTCCATACCTCCAAAATTTTACGAACAAAAAATTACTTTATCTCCAAAACAATTTTGTACAACGAAAACTAACGTTTTCAAAATTTCATGAAATCCGTTCGTAATGCAAATTTGTATGAGATTTTTCACTACGAACGGATTTTGTTATTGATTTTTTGGGATCCGGAGCAAATTTCCGATTACGATGGAATTCATGATAGGGCTGACTATTTCTTGAAATTAGTTGAAAGCCATAGTCTCAAAGTTTTGAAAAGATATTTGAATCGAAATTCAATTTTTACCAACTTTTATTAATTTTTTTTAGTTTTTTTTTGTAATGTGACAACTGTGAATTCGATTTTCTCAAAAACAAACCGATAATGTTTTTTGATTTTCTCTAAAATTTTATTTTTGTATTGCTTAGGAAAGGTACCGCTCGTAGAACTTTATTTGTTTTTTTTTTTAATTTTCTCTGCAACTTATCAACCGATCTCATTATTTTTGGATAAGCTCTTATATTGCCTTAACAATTTTCGATTATTAAAAGTACTTACTTATTTACTTACTTACTTAAGGTGGCGCTACAGTCCGGGGCGGACCTGGGCCTCAACCAACAAGCGTCTCCAGCCAGCTCGGTCCCTAGCTAGCTGTGTCCAGTTTCGCACGCCAAGTTGGTTGAGGTCCTCTCCCACCTGGGTGCGCCACCTGAGTCGCGGTCTTCCTCTACTGCGCCGGCCGTCCCTCGGGATTGGATTCGAAGACCTTCCGGGCTGGAGCGTTGATGACCATCCGCTCTACATGACCCAGCCATCTAAGCCGTTGGACTTTAATTCTGCTAACTAGGTCAGTGTCGCTATACAGCCCGTACAGTTCGTCGTTATATCTTCTCCTCCATTCTCCATCTATGCGTACGGGACCAAAAATCACCCAAAGAATTTTTCTCTCGAAGCATCCTAAGACGCTCTCATCTTTCTTTGACAGGGTCCAGGCCTCAGCACCATAAATGAGAACCGTGATGATGAATGTCTTATAGATGGTGATTTTAGATGCTCGAGAGAGGACTTTACTTCTCAATTGCAGCGATTTGCAAGAGTTTTTTTTTTTTGTTTGATTTCAGCGCTGGTCGTTGTTCAGTGTCCTTTTTTGATGACAGCATATACTTGGTCTTGCCCTCATTGACCACTAAACCCATCTTCTTTGCTTCCGTCGCAATGCTCAAAAACGCTCCACTGACATCACGCTTTGATCTTCCAATTATGTCAATATCATCTGCGTATCCGAGTAATTGGATGGATCTTTGGAAGATTGTGCCTCTAGTGTTGACGGTTGAGTTTTGCACAATTCTTTGCAGAACGATGTTGTCGCATGACAGTGCATCGCCTTGTCTAAAACCTTTTTTGACATCAAATGCATCGGTAAGATCTTTTCCGACCTTGATAGAGCAGCGTGCATTCTCCATCATCATTCTGCACAAACGGATAAGTTTGACAGGGATGCCAAAACTAGACATTGCACGGTAGAGCTCTTCCCTATAGATGCTGTCATATGCGGCTTTAAAATCGATAAAGAGATGGTGGGTATCGATTTGAAGCTCCTGGGTTTTTTCCAAGATCTGCCGTAGTGTGAATATTTGGTCGATAGTAGACTTTCCTGGTCTAAAGCCACACTGATAAGGACCAATCAGGTTGTTGACGAATGGCTTCAGACGTTCACATAAAACGGCAGAGAGGATCTTATACGCAATGTTAAAGGAGACTGATGCCTCTGTAGTTGGCGCAGTTTAAAGGGTCTCCTTTCTTATGTATCGGGCACACTATGCTGAGATTCCACTCATCGGGCTTGCTTTCTTCCGACCATATTTTGCAGATGAGTTGGTGCATGCTCCCTACCAAGTCATCGCCTGCTGCTTTGAATAGTTCGGCGGTGATGTCGTCAGCTCCAGCAGCTTTGTTTGACTTAAGTTTAGATATTGCTATCTTCACTTCGTCAAGGTCGGGTAGGCGGAATTGTTGATCTGCGTCGCACAGGTTGAGTGGTTCTATCTTCCTTACAGCGGAATTCGGTTCGTCATCGCCGTTATATAATTTGGAGAAGTGATCTTTCCATATTCTCAGCATCGACTGTGGTTCTACTACGATGTTCCCTTGATCGTTTTTACAGGCTTCGGTTCGTGGCTGGTACCCTTGGGAGGTTTTTTTACCTTGTGGTAAAATTAACGAACCTTATTTCTGTTGTGACATCCTTCCATCTCCTGAGCGCACGCTTCTCATGCTCTCCGTCTAGCCGTCTAACGTCCAATCTTCTCACAGTACTTCCTTGTTTTGACTTGGATCGGGATATCCGTAGCCGTACCTTGGCTACAACGAGGTAGTAGTCCGAGTCAATGTTGGCCTCTCGGAATGTTCGGATATCCTGGATACTGGAGAAGTGTCGTGCGTCGATCGCAATGTGGTCAATCTGGTTGACGGCTGATTGATCAGGAGATTTCCATGTCCCCTTGTGGATATTGAGATGCGTGAACTGCGTACTAGCTACCAGAACGTCTCGCCCCGCAGCGAAATCGACCAGCCTGAATCCGTTGTCGGAGGTGGTATCGTGCCGTTATAATATAATATCTCCTAAGACAATTTTAATGTCATAGCCAGGGAACTGCTCATATGTCTTGTCCAAGAGCTCGAAGAATATGTCTTTGGTGTCTTCATCTTTCTCCTCTGTTGGGGCATGCGCGCATATTAGGCTTATGTTGGCGAATTTAGCCTTGATGCGGATTGTCGTGATGCGCTCGCTCACACTGTTGAAACTCAAGACTTTTTGCCTGAGCCTAGTTCCAACAACAAATCCACACACAAATAGACGCTGTCTTTGTTCTCGGTAGCAGTCGCCGTAGTAGATATCGCAGTCTTTTAGTTTGCGTTTGCCCGGTCCATCCCATCGCACTTCTTGGATGGCTGCCTTGCAGCAGTTTAGGGCTTCCGCTAATTGTTCGGCTGCACGTGGTCTATTAAGTGACCTAACATTCCACGTACATATCCGAAGTTCGTTGTCCTTATTTCGTTTGTGTGGGTTGTCAACAGTGAATCCGTCCGTATCCGAGGCTTGTTGTTGCTTCGAAACTATGATGTTTTTACGTGGCCAGGAAGTCACCCCGACGGCACAACCCCCAACCTGGGGGCCAGATCCTTAGTATAACTCCAAATAAGGGATTATCAAAAGTGCAATTTTTTATTTGCAAAATCAAAGGTTTTTTCGATTTATAAAATGGAATCACCATTTTTGAAAAAAAACTTACTTTTTTTAGGCAAAATTTTGAATCTAAAAATGTTTTTTTTTTTTTTAATTATTTAAACTGCATTAAATAAAACCTTAAATCTCATCAGACCAAATCCTAAGCATGAGCCCGAAAAAACGCATTATTTTAACAAAATTGTAATAACATTCCTATCTTTTATCCAAATTAACGCATTTGGTACATATTTATGTATTTTTATAACAATAACTATTGTAAATACCAACGATGGCTGTGTTGTGTAGCGCCGCGACCACATCTGCATCAGATAAACGAATATGATATATTTAATCAACAATTTATTTTAAAGTCTCTATCAGGAAGTAATATCTTTTAACCTTAGCCTTCGCCGAAATAAAAGAATAAACAATTAATACAATTTAAAGAAACGGGCCAAAAAGAGTATATGTTTTTTCTATTAGAATCACTTCTTCAACGTATATTGTATTATTTACAGCCTCTTAAACTACTGCTTACGTGTCACTTCATAACCAAAATCCAAAACGCAAAAGAGCCTGACTGTAAACAACACATGATATGCAATTTTGTATAACTGTTCGTTTGCCTGTTTTTTTAAACTGTAACAAAAAAATAAACTGAACGTAATAACTCCATGTTTGCGCTGAAAACTTGTATGAAAGAAGTAATGTGATTGTAAGTATCTTCAACCTACCAATAACATCCCTTCATTATCATTATAAGTATGTCTTTATCTATCTATATGCATAAAGCTGAGCACGCTATTGTTTGTCAGTTTTAGACACCTACCTAACTACACAACCAATAAGCGATCGCTTTACAATAATTTTAACATACATGTTCTTCCTCTTTCTTATGTTCAGATAATTTATGTTCCATCCTGGTTCTTCTAATATGAAATTAAAATAAAGCTATCCGAAGTATTTTTTCATTTCCTGGATGAGTTTTGTCTGGGGATGAATCACGTTGTTTTTTTTTGACAAATCAAATGGCATTTATATCTTTGAAGACAAACTTGTTTTACAGGTATATTTTTAAACCTTATATAAGTACTTCAAACAGACTCTTTGAATACAGGAGCAAGTTCGTGAGACCCATTCGTGCATTTTATTTAATAATGATCTGAGCTGGATGAGATGAAAAAAAATTTAATTATTACTCTACCATCACATAATAAAAATTAACATCAATCACACTTGCCTGACAAATCTATATTTCACAAAATGATGATAGAAAAATACAATGAAAAATTCATTGCTTAATCTTGAAATGTGTTATGATCGAGAAACATTGAAATTTGGAACAAAACCATCGTGTTTTATTTGTTTAAATTTTCGAGAGAGCCACCGCCGCGCCGCACAGTGGGACGAATGTATGGGGAAATCGGCAAAAATCATATCTTTTGTTTAAGTTATTGAAATCGCGTAAAGTTGCATTGGGACGTCTTTTTAGACCTAAATCTATGAATTAAACATGAAAACCAAGTAAATGGAAAAGTTTTAGCAATGAAATTAAAGTTAATTTCATCAAAAGAGTTGAGCAGCGAACTTTTTTTTAGGATTTTCATTTTATTATTAATTTTATCTTTTCTTTTAATAACAAATAATTAAATTTCTTGAATGGAACAATAAATAACAATTTCATTTGAATACGAAAATAAAAAAAAAACTATTTATAAACTTATTATCTACATATATACTATACTTATTATTCGGTGTCGGTTTCGGATATATAATTTAAGTCTTCCGGGTTAGATTCATCGAGAAAACTTATATTTGTTTCATCTAATGATAAATATGGGAATATATCTCAGTTAGAACCTATAAATATTTGTGATGACTTACCAATCACTCAAAAGTACCGCTATAACATTTTATTTTTTTATTTATTGCTATGAGTCGTCCCACTGTGCGCCGGCCGGCAACGTTTTACATGCGAACCCAACTAAGAATCGTAATCACTTTCACTTGAAAATTATAGCGTTTATGATTTAAGGTCTTTTTACTGTCAATACTTAACTTGACCGTAACTGAGTTTTCTTGCTTGACAGTTCATTGTCATAAAAACTTATTTATGAAATGAAAAGTTGACAATTATCGTTTTTTTCAACAATTCTACAAAATTTTTGTCAAATTGTTTATGGAATAGATTTTGAAAAGTGTCAAGTTGTAAATTAAAAAAAATTAGCACAATGTTAAAGGCTCTTGGAGTGAAATAGAAAAAACTAACTTTTGGATCACAAAAGTCCAGGTCCAAGCATAAAGCAGAATTTCAATTTGTTAATGTAAACTATTAAAAAGATGATTTGATCTGAATCAGGTGGGAAATGAAACAGAGCTATTGTTAAGTAAGCTTTTGATATATTCCAATAATCAATAGTTTTCAATATTTGTTTGGGATTCCAAATGAAAGTTGATATGTTTTCCAATTAAAAGTCTGCAAAAAAGGTGTGCTTCCATTGTTGGGATTTCTTGAAACATAACCAAAAGTGTTGCTAAGTTCCTTCAAAGCTGCATGGCCCACTTCTTCTTTAGAGAAAGAAGTTTTTCTGAAGTCTATTTATAGAGCAAATCTAATTAGGAAATAATTATTTTAAAGCTTTAAAAAAACATTTTTTGTTAAAGAATTTAAGTCTTTAATTTCAATTAAAACAACAAGCATCAAACATTTTCAAGCTAAAAAAAAGGTATACAAAACTAAAATAGTAACAATATTTTAAAAACAACAAGAAATAATTTAAGAGCAGGTGTTAAGTTTTCAGACGTTATTGTTGTTAAACAATTAAAGTTGTCCCAAATTTTGTAAACATCTGAGCAAAACAAAACCTTAAAAAGCTATATCTACATTAAACAAGTAGAACAAAGCAGAACTAATATATTGCGACAGAGACCACGAGGCTATAATTGCATAGAACATGATAAGAGCTCCGAACCATGTACTTTTCTATCATAATGTATGTTTCTTGTTTTTGTGATTGATGACATGGTGATGAACAAACTATAATTATTAAGAAGTTGAGTTCTTCTAGGAAATTTTGAAATTTTCTATTTGATATAGCTGTTTGGAAGTAGGTTTATTTATAGAAGATGTAGAAGTGTTGCAACGTTTTTATTTCCAAACAATTATAGGTATATTGTTGATTGCAGTTTTTGGGGCTTTAAATTTAATGAAAATTTAAAAAGGTGGTGTTAAAAATCTAGAACAGTGAACAATGTATGTACATAATTAAACACATCTATTGTGCATTTGGTTTACATGTAAGCCGCATTTTGTAACTGTTTTATATATAAATTTGTTAACAGGCTGCATAGATGTTTTTAGTTTTCCAACAGTTTTTCTTTTTCAGTCAAGAAGACGTTTCACGATGGCCTGTGATTGAAAAACGCTCATAATTTGGAAACAATTTTAACAATTTTACTTAGGTTTAAACGTTTCTTTTTAAGTAAAAGCATAATTTTTATTTGTCAATTTTCAAAAGACAACACCTTGCTCTTAAAAATGGACACTTTTAGTAAAAAACGCTTCACTTATTAACTTACTACAGGAGGAAGGGTCCTACCCAACAAAATTCTCCATCTAAATCGGCCCCAGTTGCGCATTTGGCATATAATGAAATAGTTTGATTTCAAAATCTATATTTGTCAACGGGATTTTAAGTCGTTAACCAATTATTACCAATTTTAGTATAGCAATTCTTAAAAGTTTTTATTTATAATTTAAACAAATACAAATTCGATGAATGAAATTAATTTGCTTACTATTTTTTTTGTAGATTTTACAAACTTTTAGTAATATTTTGTTTGGGTTTTATTTTTTCGTAAAAAAACCGTCAATTCGATTCTTCTAAAAATTAAATTAAATGTTAAAAACAGTATTTTTCATAAGATCAAATTAGTTTAAAGCCAATATCTCAAAGCTTTGAAAAGAAATATCAGTCGAAAATCAATTTTTACCAACTTTTGTTAATTGTATTATAGGTTTTAAATTTTTTGTTAGAAAAACTGTCGATTAGATTTTTCTCAAAATGTTAGTGAATTTTAACAACAATATTAAAAAAAAAAAAAATTAGTTCAAAATTTAAAAAGAAATTTAAGTCGAAAATCAATTTTTACCACCTTTAATTCATTTTATTTTTCAGGTTTTTATTTTTTATAAAAAAAGCTGTCAATTCGATTTTCCTCGATATACCTCTTTTTTTTAAAACTTGCTATGGTAAAAAAACATTCACGCCCTCTGTGCGTCTTTATGCATTATTATCTGTATAGCAAAGTTTATTTAAAGTCGATATCTCTACTTGTTCTCGAGCTATGGACGACGAAAAAAAGTCGCGAACTTACGGACGGACTAACGTACATACAGAAAAAAGTGAGAATCGCATGCTGTAGAGAGCTTTTGGAGATGTGTAGTGAGAACGCGGACGGTGTTATGCATCGGATTGTTACTGGGGGCGAAATATGGGTTCACCACTATGACCCTGAAAGCAAACAAGAGTCCATGCAGTGGCATAAAAAAGGAACACTCCGTCTGCCAGGAAGCTCATGGCCACAGTTTTTTGGGACTCAAAGGGGATCTTACTCATTTAGTACAAAAAAAAAGGTGAAACCAACAACGCCAAATCCTACGCTTCCACTTTGCATAATTTGCGTTAGGAAATTAAAAAGAAAAGACGGGGTTAACTCGCAGCGGGTGTGTTGCTTCTTCATGACAACGCTCCTGTTCACACGGCGCGAGTTTCCAAGGCTGCTGTGCGAGATTGTGGTTTTGAAGAAATTCAACATCCACCCTATAGTCCAGACCTTGCCCCCAGTGATTACTTCCTGTTTTCGGATTTGAAAAAATGTCTTCTTAGAAAAAGATTTTCGGATGATGAAGAACTCAAGTCGGCAATAAATAGGTATTTTGCAGGGAAAGAGGAAACTTATTTTTTTGAGGGTTTAAAAAAGCTTATCTCAAGATGTAACAAATGCATTGATGTTAGGGGAGATTATATTGAAAGGTAAAAACAATTTAAATTGAATTCGCATTTTCCTTCATATCGATACCGAGAGTATATTGAACGCCCCTCGTACATATGTATATATACGCACGCACAGACATCTCTACAAAAATCCTTTATTTCGGCACTAGAGACCTGGAAACGTCAAGAAATGTCAAAATTTTCAATTCGACAAATCGGACCCATTACTATAACTTCCCTGGGAAGTTAATAAAACTCGCCTGATAATTGAAGAGATCTTTAAAAACATAATATTATAAACAACGTTTTTAAAATCTGTACATTGAATTTTTTGAAAAATTCAATTTACACGATTTTTACACATATTAGTAAAAACAAAGTTTGATTTTAAAAAACATCAATAGAAGACCCCATTTTTGTTTATAAAAAATTATTTTTAATAATTCTCTTTTGGCATTAGATTTATATTTGGAAAACTGATGTGATTTTGATATTAACAGCCATTTTATTGATTCTCTTCAAAACTAGTTTAACACAAAACTATTTTTAAACAGGTTTCGCTATCGAGTTTTAAGTTTTTGACACATTTCACAATAAAATCTTTTGTATACAATTATAATATTGATTTGATTTAAATCTGCACCACACTTTAAACCAAAAAACTGTTCTGTAAGTTTGACATTTTAAAGCCTTCTATGTAGGAAAAGAGCTGATCTCGTAATTACATAATGAATGCTTTGGTATTCGTAATTTTCAACCCTGACAAATTTTTTTTACATGTTTGGCTTAAAAAATTGTATTTGGATTTATAAAATTGTGTGTCTTAAAGACAATCTTCAAAATGTTTGTCCGATTTGGATAGATTAAAACTCAATTATTTCAGCACTAAAACCAAAATACGAGTTAAAGGTAATTAAATGGAAAAATTAAACTTAAAACCTTGTTAAAATAGACTTCAAAACGCTTTTAACACGTATACAAATGTGGAAAATTTCTTTTATCCAAAAACATGTATAACTTTAAAAGGTTTTAAAGAGGATCTGCCGTAAAACTTCAGGTCGAAGCAGCTACAAAAAGTATTAATTTATTACCAAAATGTAAACGGACTTAGAATTAAAACCAGCTAAGTTTAAAAAAAAAATATAAATACATTCCCTCATGACGTTCTTGTGTTAACTAAAGCATCGCTTAACCCATCTTTGATTGGCACTGAATTATTTGAGAATAGCTAGCAAATATAAGTTCACTTGTTGACAATTTTTTGCAAACCCCGCTTAAAATACTCTGGTAAAAATACAATTTGTTTCGGGTTTCGTTTTTGTGGTTGCAAAATGTATGAAAATTTCGACAATTCCTTAGAAACAGTATTTAAGAAAATAAAGCCAATTGATAAAATCTGAAATCTGATGTAATGAATACTAATGCTGCTGCTATCTCAAGCGATTCAAAGCTTGCAGATGAAGATTCACACCATCAATTTATGTATGCAATGTTTTTAACCTACGAAAAAAATTATAACAAGTCTTACTTTAAAAAAAGTTTAAATTTATTCAAATATTAAATTAATTACAATTTATGTTTCGAAAAGATTCTACGAACCAAAAACTTAAATTGTTTCTCTGTCATGCTTTGATTCGCATTTAAAAACTTTGAAAATAAAAAAAATGATTCCTGGTAGAAGTTCAATCTATCAAAGAGTGATGAAAGAATTAGAGTTTACCAATAACTGGAATACGACTTTTTGATTTATTCAAACATTAAATTTTAATACTGAGTGTAATGAACCCCCATACGTTTTAAAGATACGTTAATAGCTAAGGTAAATTTGACGGATATATAGCAAGTATAACATTTCAAATTTTTTCAAATTATCTTGCTATAGCGACATTGTCTGCTATTCCTAAATTGTTTGCATCAGTTGTCTGTGAAATTATTTCAATTCTTTACTTTTAACTCGGATACACTGGTGACACTAGTCGAAAGCATCTTTATAGACTTCAGCATCGCATTTGACAAATAAGGTCATGGAATTTTTCTAAATAATTTGGGTAATATTGGTCTCAACAACCGATTTCTTATGCGTATATCGTCATATCTTGTAGAAAAATATTGTAGCTTCATGTTCAGGAACAACCCTTTATGTCAACTTAAAGTCAATTCTGGTGTACCTCAAGGAAATGGTCTTGGTCCATTAGTGCTTATATTGTTTATTAATGATATGCCTATTATTTCAAATAATTCTGAATAACTAGTCTTTGCAGATTGAGTCGGAAACCATTGTTTATCAGTTTTTTGTTGTTTTGTAGGTTTTCGTGTTTGGTTAAAAAAGTTGCTAGTGGCATTTTTTTAAGAAATTAATTTAAAATTACCAACAATATTTTACACATGATGAAATAGTTTGATTTCAAAATCTATTTTTGCTAACGATATTTTTAGTCAATATCTACCAATTAAATAAGAATTTCGTAAAAGATTTTATTTGTTATCAAAACAAAATAGATGGAGTTTTGGTAAGAACATTTTTCACAGAATAAAATAATGTTGAAGTCAATACCTTCATTTATTCAATCGAACATCAATTTCTTACCAATTTTGCGTAAGTAAAAAAAAACAGTACTCAAAGTTGGTAAAAATTGATTTTCGACACAAATATCTTTTCAAAAATTTTAGATTATGACTTCCAATTAGTTTTGACTTATGAGAAACATTGTTTTCAAAATTCTGAAAAAAATTAAAGAATAATTGAATTGACAGTTTCTTACAAAAAATAAAATCATAAACAAAAAAATTAATAAAAATTCAAAACTTTGAGATATTGTATTTGAAAAATTTGTTTTTCGACTAAAAATCTATTTAGCAAAACTAGATTTTCAAACTAAACTATTTCCTTATATGAAAAATATTGTTTTTAATTTTAAAATTACAAACTATTAAGCAATACAAATCGACTGACGGGATGGGAAGTTATTAGTGTGGGTCGCATCTGAGCCTTTTTTTACGTAACAAAATTGTCAATTTGATTTCTCTCGAACGTACGTGCACAGGCACGCACCTTAGACATCTCTCTAAAATTCTTTTATTTAGACTCTGGGGACCTTGAAACGTCTAGGATTGTATAAATTTTCAATTCGACAAATCGACCCGACTACAATAACTTCCTATTGGAAGTTAATGGCAAGAGGCACTATGTTATTATAACGGTTTATTTTAGAACAGTTAAAAACAAGCATTCCCCCCCCCCCCTTAAACGGGAGAATCAATTCAAAAAAATTATTACTTAAAACGGAAAAAAGTAGTTAAAAAACAATACTTACAATTAAGTATCATACGTTTTTTTTTTTAAGCCAACATTCTGTTCTATTAGCCAGATTTCAAATCAAGTCAAAACTATGCATAGTATTTGAAAAATTTAATTTTAAACTGAAATTTGAGTACAAAAAAAGTTGAAACAAAAAATTATCAATTTCATTTCAAAAACTATAGTTTTTTTTTTCAAAAACTATACTTAGTTTTGTCTTGATTTAAAAAAACAAGCTAAAAGACAAAAGTTTTGGCTTTAAAAATGTGTGAAACCTAGTTGTAAGTATCACGGGAGGAGATAGACCCCCCGCTTCCGTAGCTTGTTTTTAACTAATAAAACACTTGGTTTCGGGATCCGTATGTTATTAATACTCTGCATGTTTCTTTTGTCAGGACAATTCTTGAAAACACTTGCGTAGGCATAGGAGCCATACTATTAAATTGATATTAACGATTTGATGTCCATTAATTCTTTGACGATTATATTTTAATCTGAGTCAATATCGCCAAAGGTCCTCTAAATCATATAATCAATAAATTTAACAATTTCTTCATAATAATTGACTCTACAAATGATAATCCTGGTTCTCTATGAACTGTTGAGTCATCTAAATTTATTAAAATTCCCTTAAAAATGTATTAAAATATTTGTTGTGTTTAAGAACCTAATTTCCAAAGCCCTTATATTATAACGATCTATGTATCCAATAAAGCTTCTTTTTTATCGATACTCAATTAGTTATTATTTCTTTTTATCAGTTAAAGCTCTTTTAGTTTTATTAATTTAAAAAACGGAAGCTTTTAACTGTGTGGCATTATCATATTAACGTTCTTCTTAATTCAAAAAAAAGTCCCAATAAAAGGTTCGACTGACGTGACTATAATTCTATTTTGTCGTTACTCATTTCCATGTCCCCATAAGGTTTAAGTTTTTTTGTTGTTGTTTTTTCAATGCCCTAATTATTATCTATCTTTGGTATTAAGTAGATACAAATTAAAAATGCGTATATATAGTAGGTCTATAAATCACTTGTGTAAATATTTTCAGTTTATTAGCAAATAATTCAATTCAATATCTTGTTTAAGCTTTATAGGGGTTTGAAACTTTTCGTATCTTGAGCTTGGTTGTTTATTCTAAAATTTCAACGAAAAAAAGAACAAACAAAATAAATATCAACAAACATAACACTTCATTTCTAAACTGATGGCTGTTATCATTTTTTATCAACTTTTTAACTTTTCACAATCATTATTATATTATACCTAGACCCACCTTGCCACCTAGACCTATGTACTTGGTTATCTAAGGGTTAACATTTCTTTAACATTTTGATGATAGAACAAAAGCTTTTGTCTCTTAAAGGTATCGAATCAATTAATATTTTAATTTTGTGTTTTAGTCGTAGGTGATTGGACGGAATGTAAGGTAACGGTACAAGAGACGGGTGATAATAAATTATAAAGAGTGGCACAACGATTAAAAGGTTTAATAGCCTTTTGAATTAATAAATTCAATTCCAGTTTTTATTCATTTATGTAAAGATAAGATCAAAAAGAAAAAAAATTGTATGGATACCTAAAATTAAAAAAAAAAATGAACCAGAAAACCCAATTCAGGCCGACCCGAAGAAAGAATAAGTTCACAAAAGAAATTTAACTGCGATCAGTTAGTACCTAAGGTCTCGGGAGCCAAGAACATAACATTTCTTTTATTGGCGAAAAAGTTCAGTGATAAGCGTGAATTTTGATTTTATTGATTGCAAAACTGGAGGACACAAATATTTGATACAAATTTCAAATTTCAAAACCAAAGTATGTACATCATTTAAGATTTTGAAAAAAGTGTGGTTAAGTTAAGAAAATGAAATTTTTTTAAATAATAGTGAATGAATTGAGCCTTAGCTTTATAATTTAATTTATAATTCAATTTATTTTATACATTTGCGTAAAGAAGATACAATTTATGATAAATGGTGTTTACATTTTTTATGACTTAAAACCATAACATTAAGCTTCTGATTATGTGTTTTTTGAATTTTCTTCATTTTTGAATTTGCTTCATTTTTGTTGACACGTTGATAACATAAGTTATACGGTTTTTAAACATTTTTATTTACTCAGTTTTATTTTTGTTTTGTCTGTTTCAAAATTGCTTTATCACAATACTTTGTGCAAATCTAATGAACATTTTTGAAATTTGATATTTTTTGTGCAGAATGTAAGGGTATTCAAATAAAATAAAGTTTGTACAAAATGTAGTTAATCTTGGAAAAAATTGAGAATACAATTTTTTTTTTCAAAAAAATACCAAAATGACACGTTTTTGACAAAAAAAAGTGTTAGGTATTTTTTTTTCAAAAATGTTTACACAAAAACAAAATTTCTTAGAATTAAACAAAATATTATTAATAACGTTTTGTTCGTAGGATAAAATAGTTTAAAGATAATATGATTCCATGTTCTAAAGTTACTTCAGTCGATAACCATTTTTTATCAGTTTTTTTGTAGTTTTTGTAGATGTTCGTGTTTTTTTTCAAAAAAGTTTCCATTAGATTTTTTGTAAAAATTTAACAAAATTAAACAATGATATTTTGCATATGAAAAATTAATAGTGTTTGACTTTAATATTTTTTCTTGTTAACGACATTACACATTTGTATCAATATTAGCCGTATTTTTTGAAAGTTTTAACCATACTTATAATATAGGGTCTAGGAGTTTGTTTCTTTGTTTGATTGTTTGTTTGCTTGTTTGAATCTTTAAATCTCATGAACTACTGGTCCGATTTGAAAAATTCTTTAGTGTTAGATAGCTCATTTATTGAGGAAGACCATTGGTTGTATTAATAACATTACACTAAGACTAATATGAGCAGAGCATAAATAAAGAATGTTCCAAAACCGGGATTTTTTTCCTATTTAGGAGCTTCATCTTCGTGTTCCGCAGAAAGAGTAAAGATTTTGCTAAAATATGTATAAGTCTGCTACCAATTTTTTTTTTTCAACATTTATTAGGTTAGGTTGGAATGGCTGTCCAGATGTCATTGACGCACGTAGACCTCAAGGTTCCATTGTGATACCACAAATAAGGTTACTCATGGAAGAGTAATGAACTTAAACAAACCATTTCGTACTTTTAATAAAGTTAGAGAGACGTTTTGTGTCAATCGTTGCCAGTTCATAGGTATTATCGAAGAAGGGATGTCCGAGAAAGTTATTCCTTCTAATGGAGAGTGCTGGACATGTACATAGAAGGTGTTGGACTGTTTCCTCTTCCTCCTCGTTCGTTTCTCGTGCAGCTTCTAAAAAAGTCAATTGTGTAGACCCCTAGCCTCAGAGTATGTCTTCCTATTAGGCAGTGTCCTGTTATTACTCCAATTGTAGAGCTTATAATTTGTCTGCTCAGGGATATCAAGCCTTTTGACCGTTTTAAGTCTATGCTAGGCCATATTTGATTAGTTGCTAAGCAGGTGGTACACTGTGATCTAGCCATCTAGCATTTGTTGATTCTAGAGCATATTGCTTGAGAAGATATTTGCATGTAGCAAGTGGTGTTCATATGTTATGCTTTTGGCGAGCTCATCGGTTTTGCAATTTCCTGGAATGTCTCTGTGGCCCGGCACCCAAATGAGGTGAATATTAAACTGTTCCGTCATCTCATTCAGAGATGATCGACAATCGTGGACTGTTTGAGAGTTTGTGGAGACAGACGCGAGAGATTTAAGAGCAGCTTGGCTGTATGAGAAAATTCGTATATCCTTAAAAGATATAACGTTTTCTTTGAGCCAGGATAGTGCTTCTTTAATCGCCTATACTTCTGCCTGGAATACACTACATTGATTGGGAAGTCTATAGGATAGACTGAGATTCAGTTGTTCCGAATAGATACCACTTCTAACTCCGCGATCGGTCTTTGAACCGTCTGTATAGAAGTGTACCGCATCGTCTTCCAGGGGTCTCTCTTTTTTCCAGGAGGATCTTGAAGGGATGGACACATGTCAAGTGGTGTTAGGTTTAAAAGAAGTCCTCCTGTGAAGCACATACCTGCTGACCGCTGGATTTTGATGAGCTTTTTTAGATTTACCATCTTGTCCAGTGCGGTCCACCATACGACAGCTCCATAAATGAGTATCGGTCTGATTACCGAAGTGTATAGCCAGTGGGTTATTTTTGGGGAGAAGCCCAATTAGTAGAATTTTTTACTCTTTCATCAATATTTGCCTTCCAATTTAGTTTTTTGTCTAAAATGAGGCCTAAATATTCAGCTTGGTCGGAAAAGCTTAATGGTATTCTTCTTATCTTGGGTGGGCTAATCTGAGGAATTGTATATCTTCTCGAAAAGAGTATTAATTCTGTTTTATGAGGATTGACGTCCAAGCCACATTGCTAAGCCCATTTTGTTAACCTATGTAAGGCATTTTGTAGGAGTTCCGAGAGAACTTGGGGGTATTTCTCATACACAGATATTGCAACGCCGTCAGCATAGGCAATCACCTTGAAACCCTCTGCTTCCAATGATTTATGTAGGTCGTTTACTACCTAAAAAAAGCGAAAGGACCCACCTTGGGGGGTGCCTCGATTCACGATCTGGTGGTAGTTAAACTTCTCATGCTAGAAGTTATTGTCCTGCTTTTGAGCATGAGACTTATAAGATCTCAACATTTATTAATATTTTAATAAAAATTAAACAGTCAGTGTTTTTATAAAAATTAAAATCTACAAAAATACTCCACAAAATTGGTAAATTGATGTTTGATCTTCGATATTTCGTGAATAAATAAAGGTTGTCACTGTAAAATGTTTTCATTCTATGAAAGAATGATCTAAGAGAAATCCAATCTGTTTTTTTTTTATATAAGAAATAAAAACATTAAAAAAATGCTAATAAAATTGATAAAAATTGGTTTTCGAATTAAAATTTTGTTACAAAAATCAAATTTTAAAATCCAAAATATGTTATAATATCAAAAATATTGTTGGTAAGGGAATTTTTAGATAAATTTCATTGACAACTTTTTTTTACAAAACATGAAAACCTGCAAAATTAACAAGTACACAAAATATTGGTATTCATTTTTTTTTTTAAACTTTTAGACGAATTAATTTAATTTTCTTTAAAAAAATAGATTTTTATAAAAATGTCTCTTAATTTTTTGGCTCTTGTCTTCTTTATCATAGAACCATTGTTTTGTTTTTGAGTTTTCTGCTGCCCCAGCTCTTTTAATTTCTTAAGAATTTGATGGTCAAAAATATCATTGTTATTATATTTTATTTATAATGAAAATATATTCAAACTTAATTTGAAACATTTTATATACACAAAATGCACTTAAAAATTATTCGCTCCGACGAATTACAAATACAAAATTTGAAACATTAAAGGTTTTTGGAGAAATCAAATGGAATTTATTTTTTTTAAAACAAACTTAAAAAATATATTTCTAAACAGGCTCTTTGAATACATGACCTTTGAACTTTGTGGAACACAGTTGTGCGTTTTATTTGTATTTAAAAAAGAGGCTGGAATGCGATCCACACTGATAACTTCCCATCCCGTCTGTCGATTTGTCTTGCTTAAAAGTTTGTCTATATGTACTAGTATCAATTTTTACCAAATTTGCGTACAATTTTTTGTATATTTTATTTTTTATGAAAAAACGGACTGTTAGATTTTTAATAAATTTCGAAATATTAGGAAGAAGAATTAGTAAGAAGCTATTATCTCAAAGGTTTGTAAAGATATTTGAGTCGAAAATCAATTTTTACCAACATTTATCCATTTTTTATAGGTTTTTTTTTTTGTAAAAAAAACTGACAATTCGATTTTTCTCAACATTTGTCCCAATGTTACGAACAAAATTTCTTATGAATAAAAATTAAATAGAAGCTATTATCTCAAATGGTAGACATGTGCATTCAAGAGGACAAAAGCGTCCACAGGTTTTTCTTAAAACCCACCTCTGTCTATCAACTCCTACTCTCACCTCCCCGCGGTGATCATCGGGTGCCTAGTACCTCATTTGGAGATTGGGTTCCAACCCCAGTGGAAAGTTGTTGGGGGCAGCAAACGAGAGAAGTGGGAGAGGTATTTCCACTTAGGCACCTCTCCTTATCCAGACGGCAGCGGAGGAATTCCCCAGATGGAATCAACGTTGGCGTCTACAGTTCCAGTAAGGTTGAACTACTTAGTGAACACCTTATAGGGCTTCTTCGACTTATTCGGAGCCCAGGCCTATAAGGAGCGGTTTTATCCGGCTCCCCATCCTTGGAGTTATACTTAGGATCTGGCCCTCCAGGTTGGAGGTTGTGCGTCGGGGTGATTTCCTGGCCACGTAAAAGCTTTCATAGTTACGAAGCACCAACAAGCCGCGGATACGGACGGATTTACTGTTGACAACCAACGCAAACGAATAAAGGACAACGAACTTCGGATATGCACGTGGAATGTTAGGTCCCTTAACAGACCACGTGCCTCCGAAGAATAAGCGGAGGCCCTAGAACGATATAAAACAGATATCACCGCCATCCAGAAAATACGATGGGATGGGCCGGGCAAAAAGAGGATGAAAAACTGCGATATCTACTATGGTGACTGCTAAAACGAAAACCAACAGCGCTTATTTGGATGCGGATTCGTCATCGGAGCCAGACTTTGGCAAGAAGTCTTGAGCTATAGGTGCATCAATGAGCGCCTCATGACCATACACATCAATGCTAAATTCGGCAACATAAGCTTGATATGCGCGCACGCCCCCACAGAAGAGAAAGACGACAACACCAAAGATATATTTTTCGAGCTCCTAGGCAAAACATATGAGCAGTGTCTTAGCAACGATATTAAAATTGTCCTAGGCGATTTTAATGCCAAGCTAGGAAGGGAAGATATCTTTGGTGGAATAATCGGGAAAAACAGCCTGCACGACAACACTTCCGACAATGGATTCAGGCTCATAGATTTTGCTGCGGGGCGAAACGTCATGGTAGCTAGTACGCGTTTTCCACACCTCAACATCCACAAAGGAACTTGGACTTCTCCAGATCAATCTACCGTCAACCACATTGACCATATTGCGATCGCCAGACACGCTTCCAGCATTATGGATGTACGAACTTTCCGAGGAGCTAACATCGACTCGGACCACTACCACGTTGTAGCCAAGGTAGCACTTCGGATTTCCAGACCCAAGGCAAGACAGGGAGGTGCTGGGAGAAGGTACAACGTCGAACGGCTACAATCGCCAGAGATCGCCAAATCCTTTTCCGACCGAGTTACAAGTAACCTCTCTCGAAGTTCTCTGCCGCCAACACAATGTATCAAAAACAGTGGCAACATTGCCAAGATGCAATCAAAGAAGCCGCCTCTGATGTGCTGGGTTTCAAACAGCCACCAACAAGGAACCCCTGGTTTGATGAGGAATGTCGGCAGGCAAATGCAGCCAAACAACAAGCAGGCAAAGCGGCGCTGCATAAAAGGACGAGAGCTGCTCGTGAGCTCTATGAGCAGAAGAGCGAGAGGAACGCCGACTTCTCAAAAGGAAAAACAGAGGGCATGAGAAGCGTGTCGTCGAAGATGTTGAGAGGTATAAAAGCAGGAATGAGGTTCGAAAGTTTTATGAACAGGTGAAACGAAATTCACAGGTACAAAAACCTAGAACCGAAGGCTGCAAAGACGAAAGTGGAAACATCATAGTGGAACCGCAGTCAATGCTGAGGATATGGAAGGACCACTTCTGCAGACTGTATAAAGGCGATGAAGAACTGAATTCCGCTGTCAGGCAAGATGACCCATTCGATATAGACGACGAAAGCCAACAATTCCGTCCTCCCGACTTAGACGAAGTAAAGATTGCCATATCTAAGTTGAAGTCTAATAAAGCCGCTGGAGCAGATGGCTTGCATGCCGAGCTCTTTAAAGCAGCTGGGGATAAGCTGGTTAGGAGCATGCACTAACTTATCTGTAAGATATGGTCGGAAGAAGACATGCCCGATGAATGGAACCTCAGTATTGTTTGCCCGATCCTGAAAAAAGGAGACCCTCTAAACTGCACCAACTATAGAGGAATAAGTCTACTTAACATCGCCTATAAAATCTTCTCTGCCGTAATATGTGAACGTCTAAAGCCCATCGCCAACAACCTGATAGGTCCTTATCAGTGTTGTTTTAAACCAGGAAAGTCCACAGAATAAATATTCACATTACGGCAGATCCTGGAAAAAACTCAAGAACACCAAATCGACACCCACCATCTTTTCATCGATTTCAAGGCCGCATATGACAGCATCTACAAGGACGAGCTGTATAGAACCATGTCTAGTTTTGGCATCCCTGCCAAACTCGTCCGTTTGTGCAGGATGACCATGGAGAATTCACGCTGCTCCATAAAGGTTGGAAACAACTTAACATAACCTTTTGTTGTCAAAAAAGGTTTTAGACAAGGTAATGCTCTGTCATGCGATTTTGTCAACATCGTGCTTGAAAGAATAGTGCAGAGCTCACACGTCAACACTAGAGGCACTATCTTTCAAAAATCTGTCCAATTACTGGCATATGCTGATGACATTGACATAATCGGAAGAACTCAGCGTGATGTCAATAGGGATTTTGTGAGTATTGAGGCAGAAGCGGCAAAAATGGATTTAACGGTGAATGAGGGCAAAACAAAGTACATGCTGTCGTCTAGAAAGGTTATACAACACCGACGTTTTGGTCAAAATGTCACAATCGACAGACGTAACTTTGAGGTAGTCAAGGACTTCGTCTACCTAGGCTCCGCTGTAAACTCAGAAAACAACACCAGCGCTGAGATCAAACGCAGAATAACTCTTGCTAACCGCTGTTTTTTTGGACTAAGAAAGCAATTGAGTGGTAAAGTCCTCTCTCGAGGGACCAAAGTGTTGCTATATAAGACCCTTATCATCCCCGTCCTGCTATACGGATGAAAGCACCTTGGGTCGCTTCGAGAGAAAAGTTCTTCGTGTGATCTACGGTCCCGTATGCATCGAAGGGGAGTGGAGGAGAAGATGCAACGACGAACTGTACGGGCTGTACAGTGACGTAGCCAGAAGAGTAAAAGTCCAACGACTAAGATGGCTGGGTCACGTAGAGTGCATGGAAACCAATGCTCCGGCCCTTAAAGTCTTCGAATCCGCACCCACAGGACAGCGCAGTAGAGGAAGACCACGGATCAGGTGGCGTGCACAAGTGGAAGGTGACCTCACCCAACTTGGAGTGTGAAACTGTAGACATCTACCTAGGGACCGAGCTAGATGGAGAAGTTTGTTGGGTGAGGCCCTAGTTCACACAGGACTTTAGCGCCACCTGATTAAAAAAACAGGAACAAAAACTGTATTGAAATCAAACGTATTTGATGTTATGCAAAATATTATTGCGGTCTTTTTTTTAATTTCCAGTAGATACCTTTTTTTACAATGCCAAAAATCTACAAAATAAAAAAATAAAAAATAAAAACAGATTAGAAATTTTTGTCGACTCTAGAGAACAAAGAAAGCCATTGACTTCAAACTTTTGTTATCTTACGCAAAATGTTGTTATTAATGTACGGATGGGAAGTTATCAGTGTGTGTAGCATCCTAAACTTTTTTTTTTAATTACTATACAAGGTGTCTCATTTTGACTTTTCCAAAACTATTAAAGGTCATGCCATGTCATTTTTAAATGTATGCGAAAAAATTGTAATCTTTTGATCTTTAAATCAAACCCAGTTTAGCATTCAATATTCAAGGATTGCTTTAAATGGATGTTGGCTCTTCTTTCGAAACGATTGTTTGTTTTTTACCTTTTTAAAAATTATATAAAGTTTAGCACAGATATACTCAAAACAATGAATACATAACATAATATAATTTGATTGATCGTTGTATCGTTCAATAAATTCGTTAATTTTTATAATGGCATCCTATTGCAGGAAATCGTTTGTTTAATTTTAACAAAAATGTTAATTGATTGAAGTTATCTTTTTGTTAAATTTTAAAGTATACTCAAATCTAAAGTTCCGTTCATAAACATCTCCAATTAAAATGATGTTAAGTTCTTATCATTTCCAATTTCGTGATTTATAGAATGAAAACTTTTTTAACTCTGCCAATTTCACTCATAAAACTTGTAAACTCATAATTATTACAATTTTACTATAAACTAAGTGTTCTAAAGTATAGAAGAAATACGTGTCAAAAGGAAGTGCAAAATAAGAAGGTTTTCAAATTAAGATGTTTTGGCCTTTTTCACCAGTTTTCCAAAAAAATTCGTTTGAGTTTGATTGTTAAAATTATTTTTTGTACAAAGAATCGTTTGAAAAATAATTCCGAGTTCCTGGAATTTTTGTTTGCAGTCTACTTTATCGTCTAAAGCTTTCGAAAACAGATAACTTGAAATTGAAATACTTGAAAAAGAAGTCCGCATGCTCAATTTACATAAAGAACCTTAAAATTCTTTGTATATTTTGTCCCGAGGTCTGGAGGAAGTTCGTAACAAGTTGTTTATTTTAAAAGAGGATCAAGGGTTGAGGTTTTTATCAGTTGAGAAACTATGCTGAATTCTTCTCTTTTTTTAATTTGTATTATTTTTTAGTTAAGGACATTTATCTATGTATATCTATTTTTATAACCCAATTTTTATATATTCAATAAATTCTAATTAAGTCCATAGTTGCATAGTTATGTCTTAATCAGTGAATTTATGCTTTTCGTATATATGTTTTTAATCCAAATATTTATAAATGTTTGTAAATATGAGAGAAAGGTTAAGAAACCGTTATATTAATTTATGTTAATTTTCGAATCTCATAAGAAGAATTTTATGAATAAATCAGAATTCTTTTTTTATAATATTAAATGGTGCATATTATTGACCGGTTAACTGAGAATTAGAATAAAATAATAATAAAATTAAATAGAATTTGGAACAAAATGTAGCTATTTATAAAACATGCTTTAACTTTTCGAAAAAATTTGAGATCTCTTATCGTTTTAACAAAGCTACATTCTTACCCATAACATTTAACTATATTCCACACGTCTAAAAATACACACTTTATGTGAAGAACTTTGCTGTTAAAGCGCATATGAAGTACATCAATAATTCTGCATTAGCTTAATAAAAATGATTTTGATAATTTGAACGGATTTAAGCCTATTGCTAAGTACCTCATAAAGGAACAAAATGGTTTCTTAAAATTTTAGTAATTTACTTACTCCATGTGACTCATTTTAGAAAAGATAATTTTTTAGACAAAATTAAAAAAAAAAAACGCTATCAAAATTTCAACCTCCTTCAAGTGTCCTAAAGTCAATAGATAGGGAATTAAAAAATTTCACTACACAAACAAAGAATTGGCTCTCGGAAGTAGTTTAACTAAATCTTGGTTGAATTAGTACAAGTGACCGAATAGAACACAAAAAAACGATTTTGTTATAAATTTACAATGGCTTCTTTGTGGTTAAATTATGGTTCAGAGTTTTTAGAGTAAGGTAAATCAATTTCAAACCCCAGGAAATTATTTTTAATAAGTTAAAAATTATCTAAACGTTTTAGATAATACCCGTCTCGATTTATGTTATTAAAGCAATATTCAAGTTTCTTCTAGATTCTGAACTATGACTGCAAAATACCTGACATCCGATAAGATAAAGCTTTAGTTCGTAGATATTTTGATTTGGCTGGGATTAACCTCAAGTTATTCTTCTCAGAACAATGTGTTTTGTCCGGGTGTTAATTCTCAATCATTTCCAGATTACAACTTAAACGAATTTGTAAATCATTCCCATATAAATTTTGATATTTCCAAGAAAGATCATTTATACACATTGAAAACAGAAACGGCCCAAGAATAGACACCTGAGGAACACCAGAAAAAAATTCCAAAAAAAGAGGAGGTTTCCCATAGGTGCAGCTTGACTTCTTCTCGAAAAGTAGAAAAACATTAAAGTGTTATGGCTAAGTGTTTGAAAGGTTTTAGAAAAATCAAGGATAAAACCTTACCATCGTCGAATGCACAACTTGCGTCATAGCCGATACTGAGCTGTGATTCTTTCTAAATTATAAAAAATAAAAAAAAAAAAAAATTTGTTATAAATGTGGAGAAACAAACCACGAAGTAAAAGAGTGCACAAGTGAGATTATTAAGTGTATAAATTGCAGTAGAGTTAAAACAAAAACAAATTTTGACAACATAAATGTTGATCACGATACAAGAAGTATAGATTGCCCGGCGTATAGAAGGCAATTACAATCTGAGAGAAGTAAAATTAACTACTAGCAATTATCAGAAATTAAATGTTTGTGTCTAAATATTCAGGGATTGATAAATAACTTCAGTGAGCTTGAAACCATTATAAATGAGAATAATTTTGAATTCATATGTCTGACCGAAACCCATATAACAAGTGCAAATGAAAATAAAGAAATTGAAGTTCAAAATTATAGTGTAGTGAGATGCGAATCCATATCTACATATACAGGTGGTGTTGTTTTTTACATTAAAGATGGTTGGAACTATGAAGTGTTGCAAAATATTGTTATTGGAAAGCAAATATGGTGGTTATTGATAAAAGTGTCACACAAAAATTTAATGTTTGTACTTGCTGGTCTATACCGATCTCCTAGCTATAGTGAAACGATTTTCTTAAATTATTTCGAAAATTGGGTTGATAGTTCCAACTTTGCTCATAATTCAAATTTAATAATAATGGGAGATGTTAACATAGACTGGTTTAAAAATAATTCATTCAAAAAACAAATAAGTAGTGTATTTAAAGACAACGCGCTTCATCAGATGGTTTTTGAACCCACCAGAATCACAAAGAATTCAAGATCGTTAATCGATTATGTAATTGTAAACGACAAGACAAACATAAAAGCAAATACGGTGAGTGAATTGAAAATCAGTGATCATGAAAGCATTTTAGTAAAAATCAAACTTCTTTCCGATATCACTTTAGAACCTAAATCAATAACATTTTTGAAATATGACAGTGAACAATTTTTGAATGAATTGCAAACTAAAAACTTTTATTTTGAACAAGATAATGTTGAAGTAAATTCACTTGCTGTCAAATTTAGTGAAAATTTCATAAGTGTATTGCTAATGTTTATAAAAACTATAACTATTGAGCAAAATCAGAACGAATGGTTTTCTGAAAACTTAAGAACATTAAAAAACGAAAAAATATTAGGATATCATATCGCGAAATTGTCTGCTGATGAAAATGATTGGAATTCGTATAAGAGGAAAAGAAACCGTTTTAAAACTGCCTTGGAGACCGCAAAAAACAACTTCGTTAGGAGAAAAATTGATAGTTCGAGAGATCAACAAACTATGTGGAGAAATATTAAACAGTTAATACTTAGAGAAACACCTAAAGAAATAAAAGAAATTTATCATAATAATACAGAGTATAGAAATAATATTGATATTGCTAATGTATTGAATAATTTTTTTGTAAAAAGTATAACTGAAATTAGAAACCAGATACAAGATATTGAGTATGTAAATCAAATAGATGATTATTATTATATTAAATTTGAATTCAAACAATTAAACACACTAGAATTAAAAGAAATTATGAAATTGATGAACAACAAAAAAGATACAAACTATGCTAATATTAGAATGTATTTAGATACTTTTGAAATCTGTGGAAATTTATTGACAAAGGTAATAAATAATTCAATTCTTGAAGGAATTTTTCCAGATTGTTGGAAAGAATCAACTATTGTACCAATTCCTAAAGTTAAAAACACCAAAAACGCAGAAGAGTTTAGACCTGTTAATATGTTGCCACTAGAGAGTAAGATTATTGAAAGAGTAGTTTACATACAATTGCAAAAATACTTAGAATCATTCAATCTTATATCACATTATCAATCAGGATTCCGGAAAAACCATAATTGTGAATCTCTTCTCAATTTAATAATAACTAAATGGAAAATTGAAATACATGACAAAAAGATAATTGTTGCAGTTTTTTTGGATCTGAAAAGAGCCTTTGAAACAGTAGATAGAGATATTCTTTTAATGAAGCTAGAGAAATATGGCATTAGGGCAAACGAACAAAATTGGTTTCGATCATATTTATACCAAAGACGGCAAAAAACTAAGATAAATAGCTGTTTTTCAGACTCTATAGATATAAATTGTGGAGTACCTCAAGGATCTCTGCTTGGAGTCCTTTTGTTCTTAGTTTACATAAATGATATGGAAAAAGTTATTGAATTGTCCAAGCTGGTATTGTTTGCCGATGATGCCCTTCTTTTTGCTTCAGGAGACACTGCTGAGGAATGCATTATAAATAATGATTTAAAAAATTTGCAACGATGGTTCAATATGAACAAATTGAAACTTAATATCAATAAAACTAAAGCAATGGTTTTAAATGGTAAATCAAACAGTGATATTTGCATAAATAATCAAAAAATTGAAATAGTAAGTGAGATTAAATACTTAGGAGTCTTGATTGATAATGGTTTAAGTTTTAACTCTCATGTTGATTATATTTGTAAGAAAATTGCCAAAAAAATTCACTTTTTTGGTAGAATCAGAAAAAGAATTTCAAAATCAACTGCTATAAATGTTTATAATACTATTATTAAACCTCACTTTGAGTATTGTTCTAGCATCTTATTTATGTGCAATAACACAATGATGAATCGCTTGCAAAAACTTCAAAATAAAGGAATGAGAGTAATTTTGTTGTGCAATAGACTGACGCACATAGAAGACATGTTAACACAATTATATTGGCTCAGTATTAATCAAAGAATTATATTTAATGTTTTGTTATTTGTTTATAAAATGAAGTTTAACCTCTTGCCAAATTATCTATGTGAAAATTTAACTTATGTAAATGAAGTCCATTCTTATCAACTAAGAAATGCAAATGATTTTAGATTATTAAACTATAGAAACCAAAGAACTAGGAATATGGTAATGCATAAAGGATTATCTATTTTTAATAGCTTACCAAATGAAATAAAGAATGAATTCAATATAGATAAATTTAAAAGACTAACCAAAATATATGTTAAAAATAGATTTTAAGATAAAAATATGTATTTTTAAATAGCTTTTTTTAGCTAAATAAAGTTTAATAAAAAAAAAAAAAAAAAAAAAAAAAAAATCCGATTGGTTGAAAGATTATTATTTTGTATAAAGCTTGGTATCTAGATATGCAAAAGTTGTTCTAGGACTGTATTCACGGGGAGTTGGGTAGGTGATTTTTTAAGTACAGAGGTAACTTTGCAGTTTTTCAGTTAGAGGCAAAATAACTTGTTGTAATGATTGTATTAATGATGTAGAATTGTTTAAAGAGATAATGGATATATTTCATCGAAACCTGTTGCTTTCGATTACATTTTTAAGATGTTGGCAACAACATAGGTTTCTTCAATGTTTTGAAATTGATTTAAAAATTAAATGATGTTTTACCATTGATACATGGGTTTGGATTGACATTTTTTCACTGTTTGGACGCATCTACTCCAAGATCTTGGATATTTAACCTAAGGGTTTTAGAGAATAGGTCAAAACTCAAGTGATTTGAGTATATTTGAATTTAAGCTTGTCTTATTTTTATGCAGAAATTGTTTCGGAAGTCCCGAAAAGTGTTGTGAAACTCTAACAATATATCTTTGTGTATTTTATTTTTGTATTTCTTGAGTAAACTACAAATTATGCTGGTTTAGTTTGACTCCTGAGTTTCTGATTGATAGACCATTTCTCAAGGTTAAGGTTTGTTTGCTTTCTATTTTTTTGTAGGCAGTCCGATAAACTGACGTGAAAAATGCTTCAATTATTATCCTGACTATCTTTTAAAATCAAATATAGAGAAAAACATAAAAATTTTAGTAGCAACTTGCATTTAACTCTTTTAAGGTTAAAAATAGAAAAATTTAACTAAAATGCATCAGTTTAAAAATATTTCCTGTTTTTTTAAATACCAGAAAGAGAAAGATTTCAAAAAAAACCTTACATTTTAAACAAATTTATTTTTTAATTTAAGTTTAATAATGTTTTAAGTACGTAGTTACTTTTTATTGTACTTTTTAAATTTCAATTTCGTATACAAAATATTATTGATTTTCGAGATACCGAATTTCGAAAAAAAAAAATGGTTAATATTTTGTAAAATATCAAAAATAAAAAGAATGACATTCTTGATAATGAAATATTACTAAGACTGTATGAGAGCTTGTATGGAAATTATTGGCGTCGGTTGATAAGTTTTTGAGATAATTTGAAAACAAAAAAAAAAGAGGCTGGGATGTGACACACACAAAAGTTGTCAGTTGAATTATTCTAACAAATTTTAAACTTACCAACAATATTTTTCAAATAAGGAAATAGTTAAGTTTGAAAATCTAGTTTTGTTGAATACATTTGTATAGAAAAACAAAACTATGGAATATCGAAAACAAAATTTTCTGTGAAATAAAAAAGGTTTGAAGAAAATATTTTTAATTTTGAAAAGCTATTTGAGTCGAAAGTACATTTTTACCAACTTGAGTAGATTTTTATTTTTTATAAAAAAAAAACTGTCAATTCCATTTTTCTTAAAATTTTACCAGATGTTAAAAACGTTATTTGGTGTTGCAAAAAATTGTTCTCTAGATTAAATCATTTTGTGTTCGTAAAATTTTCGAGGTGACAAATTTTTTTTCAGTTTTTTTGATTTATAAAAATAATCGTCAGTCGGATTTAAAAAAAATATATTTGTTAAGTATTACGTTACAATATACTAAACAAAATTTAAATTAAGTCTTTAGCGTAATTGGTTCGTGAGATATTTAGGGTTAACCAACATTTTCACGGTAATAAAACACCCACGCAAATTCAGAAAAGGTTTTTGAGCTATGGACGACGGGGACATACCGACGTCGAGAACGTACGTACACACGCACGCACATACATCTTTCTAAAAATCTTTTATTTCGACTCTAGGGAACTTGAAACGTCGAGAAATGTTAAAATTTTCAAGGAAAACAAAGGCAATGCTGGCAAAATCTCACCCAAGAGTTAAACTAAGTTAGAGACAGTCGTGACTTTTGGAAGATAGCCAGAAGATTAAATAGCAAAGAAGTAAATAATTGCTGTGGAATATACAAGTAAAAGCTGAGGTGATAGCAGAATACTTTAAAAACTTGTTAAACTCTCCTGGTAACCTAAATCATCACTTATTTGCCCTTCCTTACATAGAAATTGTGGAACTAGATGCGCACTATCACACTTTTAGAGGTAAAAAATGCACTTGACGCTTGAAAGCTGAATAAGGCTCCATGAATAGACCATTTAACATACGAGTTTTATAAGTACTCCACGAATAAATTCCAAAAATACCTTACTGGATGTTTTAATCATATTTTCGATGAAGGTGTGGTATTATCTTCCCAATTTTTAAAAAGGGAAGTGCAGAAGAGGCAAGTAATTGCCGAGGAATATCTTTCTTGAACACTGTTATGAAAATCTTCACTGCTTTACTTCTCAATCTCTTAACGAAATGGATAACGGACAATGCACTTCTTAGTGAGTTTCAAGCAGGCTTCCGCAAGGAATACTCCACTGTGGATAACATCTTCACGTTAACAAGCCTAGCTAAGACATTCCTTGATAACGGAAAAAAGCTATACGCTTTTTTCGTGGATTTTAAGGCTGCCTTTGATTCCATAGACAGAAATTCTTTATTCCTTAAACTGTACAATGTAGGAGTTTCAACGAAGTTCCTTGAAGTGTTGCAAAGTACGTGCGAGCAAAACCAAGCGGCAGTTTGGGATGGGAAACAATTGTTTTCCTGGTTTGATACAAAAATGGGCGTCAAACAAGGGTGTTTACTGAGTCGTTTGTTTTTTTATATTTCTTGATGACATCACTACCTCTCTCCCAGGAGTAATTGATTTCAATGGAATAATAATATCAAATGTCTAATGTATGCAGATGACATCGTCCTACTGGCAGAAACGGCAACTATGATGCAACTCATGGTCAACAAATTACAGCAATACTGCTGTAAATGGAATCTAAAGGCTTAAACCGACAAATCCAAAATTATGGTTTTCAGAAACACCACCGGAAGATACGCTAGGGATGAGAAATGGACCTTGGAAGTTGAGGAACTTGAAAAAGTCAAAGAGTACAAGTATCTAGGAGTAATCTTGACTCCCAAATCCTCTCTTAAGAAACACTTCAGAGCTAAGTTACATGATGCTAAAATGGCCATTAACTGCAACTGGAAAGGGCTCCTTGGTAAAAAGAACGTCGCAACAAGTATGAAATACAAACTTTTTGAGACGGTAGTAAGATCAATAAAGTGTTATGCCGCGCAAGTCTGGGGAGTTGTCCAACACGATGACGTTGAAAAACTGTTAAGATACTTCTTTAAGAAAATTTTCCGTCTCCCAGAAAACACTCCAACGTACATGCTCCATTTAGAGACTGGACTTCCTCCTCTCTTCTTGTACACTCTGAAACTTCACTTCAGCTACATAAGCAAAAAACATGGAATACTCCCATCAAAGAATTCCCAAAATAGTGGCCTCATATCGTGCAACGCAAGTCCCAGTTCTTTGGCGAGTGGTCAATATTATGCTTGGAACATAACCTAAATCAAAACATCGATACCCCCGAAAGATGGGAAGAAACCTTGGATGTCCTGTGGAACACTATTGAGGAAACAAAATTTGAACATTTCATGAACGAGCAAGACAAAGTGAATCCAGAAACCTATATCGAGTGCTGGATCACAACCTTTTAAGCAATTATTTTTACGACAACAACAGTATAGATACTATTTCAACAATCTTTAAAGCAAGAGGAGAGCTTTTGCACCTAAACTATATGCCCCATCGCTGCGATCGATCCACTGAATGTACACTGTGTAATCGACACGCAGCAGAGGACGTAAATCATTTTATTGGAACCTGCCCTGTTTTCAATGCCATTAGACGTGCCCTCTGGAATAAAATCTGTCTAACTATGGATGAACTCAAAAATATATTAAACGGTGACAGTAGCTGGTCGACTCCAGTCAGCTACGTTAATACCGCTCCCAAAGCAGGGGTTATTAACAAAATACTCCAAATGAAACAAAACTATTCAAAAAGATCTCCAAAACTAATAATCAATCATTGCACCGGTTTTGAAAACCATAAGCTTAAATTATTCACAAGAATAGCATTTTTAAAAACTTGTTTTTCTTAAAGCTTGCAAACATTTATGTTAAGACAGGTGTTTTTGAAATGAAATTGCTGAATTAGATCTTTTTATTTGAAAGCCCCATTAATATTTGAATGAAAACTTTCAAATTATTTTTCCATTCAACTCTTCAAGCAAGATTTTGTGATAAGCTATTCTTAACCATCCTTAAACCGTGCCTCACATGAATCCAGTAAATTTAAATTTAACATATTTTGAAGGGATTTTTTAAAGGCATGTACATGGAAAGAGAATTATTTCAAATACATAATTTTTAAATATATTTTCACATTTCTAATTCTTTAACTTTGTTCCTTTTTTTACAGAGCAACCAACACACCAAAGAAACTTACTTACAAAAGAAACATAATGTAACCCAATGAAATCCACATCAAACTATTAAACCTGTAGTAAGCAAATTCCTAAACAAAGAAGTCCTTCCAAAATATTACAATCAAAAATCAAACATTAAAAGTCTTAAAAATACAGAAATTTAAACAAACGCTTTCCAAACATTTAAAAATATGACAGCAAGCGCAGATTACCGATTACTCGGAAGGCCAGCTACGGATGGTAAGAAGACTTGAATTCCATTTTCAACTCCTTCATCTTAAAAAATAAACTTTTCTCTCCTTTTAGGCTATCGAACCTTAACCAATCGTCGATCTCTAGTCTGTCTAATAGTTGGCCTTGTAGTGGGCTTCTGTTTTGCTGAATTATTCCTTCTATCGACACCGAGACGTCCAGAATGGATGCCATATGTTGGCCATGACATTGGCAACATCAATGATCCTCACAATAGCCATGATTTGATCGAGGAATCTGGACCCGATGGTGAAATTGGGATGCATGCACATTCCAATGAGAACACTTCCATAGCCAATCAGTTGTACAATGAAGTTCGGGTCTTATGCTGGGTCATGACCCAACCGAATAACCACCAAAAGAAGGCGAGGCATGTTCAACGGACATGGGGCAATCGATGCAATAAAGTGGTCTTTATGAGCTCGAAAGATGACCCGGAACTGGGAGCTGTAGCCCTGCCAGTTAACGAGGGTCGAAATAATCTTTGGGCCAAGACGAAAGAAGCCTTCAAGTATGTCTATGAGAATCATTATGATGAAGCCGATTGGTTTATGAAAGCTGACGATGACACTTATGTGATTGTTGAGAATTTGCGTCACATGTTGTATCCCTATTCGCCTGAAGAACCAATTTACTTTGGTTGTAAATTTAAGCCTTATGTTAAACAGGTTAGTATTAAAGTTTGTAACTGTCTAAGAAAATGATGGTTATAGCATCTTTTTGTCTTTTAAAGGGTTATATGTCTGGTGGAGCTGGTTATGTTTTAAGCAAAGAAGCTCTACGATTATTTGTTGAGAAAGCTCTAAGAGAACCAACATTGTGTAGAGCTGATAATGAAGGTGCAGAAGATGTTGAAATGGGTAAATGTATGCAAAATGTTGGGGTCTTTGCTGGAGATTCAAGAGATACAAATGGACGGGGGAGATTCTTCCCCTTTGTTCCAGAGCATCATTTGATACCGGGACATGCGGATAAGAGTTTCTGGTACTGGCAGTACATATTCTATGAGACTGATGAGGTTAGTTGCAAAAACTTATACAACTTACAGAATAATTTTTAATTAGCTAAGAGAGTCTTTAAAGAATTGAAAAATAGGAATTTATAAATTTACAGAGAATACGTGGGGATATAGCCTCAATGTTTAATAGACATTCCAACTTTTGTTCATATTGTTTCAATTGTTAGAGTTTCTGTAGATGTTTTTTTATAATTTCTTGCAAAATTGTAGAAGAATGCAATCTTTGGGGAATGCATTCAAAAGAAATCATTTATTGAATTTAATTTAATTATTGCATTCATTAAGTTAGCCTTAAGTTTTGACTTAAAATTTTTCAAATCTTTAATCATTTGACCTAAAAAAGGCGGGAATAATTTTTTTTACAAACATGTGCTGCAATCAATTGATTGTAATCATTTCAGACTCTATGTGTTATTTGCATTGTCTAGAAGTCTTAACATTTTTTTGGAAATTCACTACATAAAATATTTTGAAGTGGCCGATACACCTCTCGCACATCAATTTTCGGTATCAGACATCACTTTTCGTTGGACACTAAGAGATTGAAATGAAAATTTCAAAAGTATAAAGTTAAATTTCACTCAAGAATGCAACGATTCAAGCAAAGGCAAAGACTGGAAAGAATGCTAAAAATTGTAATCAAATGAATGGAGAAAAATGATTGCAATCTTTTTACCGGTGTACATAGATCAAACCAACCCCTGGTGAAAGAAGTAGACGGTACTGTGGAAAGTTCGGTGGATGAGCAAGTCAGAAGGTGGAATGAATACTTTTCCTCGGTTTAAAACCGAGTGCTTGCAAACAACGTGCAGCCGATACCTTTTGAAGCGCCAGAAGAAGCTAATCCTCGAATCCGCACCGCTTAAGAACAACAAAGCGGTAGGACTTGATGAAATTTCAGCAGAGCTTTTACAAGCAGCGCCAACGTCATCAAGCAAACTACTTCATCCGCTGATAAAAAAAAACCTAGAATACTGAAAGCTTCCCCGATGAGTGGAAGAAGGGAATTATCGCCAAGCTCCCAAAAAAAGGAGAAAGTGCGAAAACTGGAGATGAATTTGCGTTCTACATGCCGTTACCAAAATATTAGCAAAAGTCATACTGGAACGCATCAGAGAACACCTTGAGGCCACACTCGATGCCGAACAAGCGGGATTCCATGTTGGATCCTCGTGTATTGATGAAACACCTTGCGGATCATTATTTAACAGTGCGTTAAATATCAATCACTTCGAGAAGGCCTTTGATAGCGTTAACAGGGAGTATATCTGGTTAGCTTTGCGAAGGAAAGGCATCCCAGAAAAACTAATAGCTATAATTAAAGCAACATTATGATGGATCCTAGTGACACGTTCTGCACGATGGTAGGTTGTCAGATGATTTTGAAATCCGAAGCGGAGTCAGACAGGGCTGTATTCTGTCGCCAATATTGTTTTTGTTGGTGATAGGTGATGTACTGCGCTCATCGCTGTCAGGTAGCGGAGGGATCCAATGGACTTTGTAGGATCATGGATCTCCATCAAATCACAACAAGTGTGGAGAGAGAAACAGAAGTTGTGGAGCTGAAAATTAATTCGGACAAAATAAAAATGATCAGCCTCGGAACCCGACCATCCACTCAAATATATATTTTCTCGCAAACGGCGGAAAAAGTGAAGAGCTTTCAACAACTTGGAAGTATCGTTTCCATCGAAGGCGGAACAGAACAAGACGTCATCTGCCGCATCGTCAAAGCAAAAGCGGCGTTCGGTATGTTGTCGAAAATTTGGAGGAATAACTTTATCAGCTTAAGGACAAAGCTACGACTGTTTCGAAGAAATGTCGAATCTGTGCTTCTTTATGGGTGCAGCACTTGGAAGGTTACTTCAGCCATAACAAGAAAGCTGCGAACATTCGTGAATAGATGTCTTCGTACCATCCTAAGGATTTTCTGGCCAAACCCAAATCTTAATAGAAGTCAAGTCAGGAACCTATAGAATCTATAATACGAAGGTGTAAGTGGCAATGGATTGGACATACGCTTCAAAAAGGTAACGACTGCTTTGCAGGCCAAGCAAGACAAGAATTGGAGGGAGCTAAAACACATCTCCCTTTTAGCGTAGTAGAGCTTATTTGATCCACTTTTAAAAATAGCCATTTTTAATAGCCATTGTTAATTATCGCTGCTTTAAGTCTTTAAGGCATTTATTCCACCAGTTATTAGGTGGTTTCTGTTGTTATCTTGTTCCACTCATCCAGATAAGTTTTCTTGGTAATTTCTATTGGAAATTTGGTGCTTTCTTCTGTTCCTGCCAAGTAGTAGGCACAGATTTTCGATGACATTCATATCCGTGGACTGTCCTGGCGGTTACGTTAAATGAGGGCAATTTCAAACCAACCAGGATTTCACAATATCTACTTAGTGCTTCACATCGTTGCCATAGAGCTATCGAAAACAATTTTGTACGCCCAGTTTCTTCACGCTTTGGATCAACTTTTTATTTTAAATGATCAAGTACAGAGTTTTGTCCATGATTTCATCTATCAATTCTATATTACCTTTTTTAACGGACAAACAGCCCCAAACTATTACGCTGGCGCCACCGTGCTTCACTGTAGACATAATGTTCTTTTTTTTGAAATCTGTATTAGGTTTACGCCAAACGTTAGAAATACCAACACAACCACAAATACTAAAATTGGACATGTCTGAACAAATATCAGAGTTTCAGAAGTAAGAGTCCTTAGAAAAGATGTTCCTTGGCTTTTTCTAACCTACTCGAAAGTACGCAGCATGTTGTTTGGGAAATTCACAGCTTACATAATTCCTCAAGAACCAGGGAAATTGTTTTGGCTGATAACATTGGGTTTTTGTGCACTTTTTGAATTACCCGTATCTTGCGTTCTTCTCGGTTTGTCTTCATAGAGATATTCATGCACAAATATATTTATGTTATGCTACACTGTTGTAAAACTCATGTTGACGGCCTTAGCAATTTTCCGCCGTATCATACCCGTGGCATGATGGTTAGTGCGTTGGACTAAGAAAATCACATCTGTCGACTATCAAACTGCACGCTGGGATACATTAAAAAGGCACGACTGCATTTTACAATGTACTAACTGCCAGAGGTTTGGCCATGCCAATGCCAACTGTAATATGCAGTTGCGTTGTGTGAGGTGCGGAGAAACCCACAAAGTAGGAGAATGTAAGCTGGGGAATGAGCGGGTTGAGGATTTGACCCTGCTCAAGTGTGTCCTTTGTGGAAACCAAGGACACCCGGCTAGCTATAGGGGTTGCCCTAAGGTCCAGGAAATGAAACAGAAACAGGCCAGTCAAAAAGCCGAAATAAGTCGAACAGTTCGACAGGCTCCAACACAAAAATTCGTAGATCCCAAATTTTCCTACGCCCAAATGGTGTCAGGGAATGGGAACACGAGACATGCTCCACCAACGGTTGCCCCAAAGGCCCCTGTGCCTAAGGCACCAGAGGTGCAGCCTGACATTGTAGCCTTGTTGTTGAGCATTCAAGGTCAACTAACAGGACTGCAAAGTCAGATAAAGGAGCAAGGCAAAAGGGTAGATCATCTCTACTCTTTGTTGCCTGGCCTGGCGCAATTTAGACAATAATGGGCGCGCTGCCGGAGACGCGCCTAAAAGTCCTAGCTGTGAATGCAAATTCACTGATTAGGATTGAACGAAGAGCCAAAATGTTCCAAGTGTTGAAAGACTACAGTCCCGATGTGTTTATGGCTAGCGAAACTAAGCTAAACCACAAACACAAATTGACTCATAAAAATTACAATATCGTAAGAAGAGACCGGCCCGATTCCACTCAAGGGGGCGGTGTCGCTCTCTTTATACGAAAAGGCATTAATTATAAAGTCATATACAACAATGAATTGCGAAAGCTCAAGACGCTAGAAGTTTGCGTTGTATGCATCTCTCTCTCTCAAGGGAAGCGGATGTATATGATTGCGGCTTATGCGGCTGGAGCTCCGCAGGTCACTTACTTTGCATCAGAACTCGAAATTGTTTTTAGGGAACTTAAACTGAGCTTGGAAGAAAACTATTTCATCTTGGCCGGTGATTTGAACGCAAAACATGAAGATTGGGGAAATCAACATAGTAATCCCAGACGTAACCATCTTTTTAATTTGATGAATCTTTACGGCGTTGAATATGGCGTCGACCTGCTGGCTAGTGAAGAGTCATCGTATCCAAGAAGTGGCTAATTTCTGGATCTTTTGCTGTACGACATAAAACTGACATTTACAGACAAAGTGGGTAATCACCCTCGAAACTGCTCACAGAAAGTCGAAAACGACAGTGATAACTGCGAATGCAGATTCCGAACGAACGCGTAGAATTAGAGGAATACGTTTTAACGCACTCTTAAAATTACACTAAGATGCGTTGGCCTCGTTTCACGAACTTGACAAATACAGAAATTGACCAACATTTATAACAGAGGGACGAAACAATAAAACGAACGATGAAACGGACAATACCAAAGTACAAAGAACGGGACCAAATGAACGCATACAGAAACGCGACTATTGATGCACTGCGAAGGCACAAGAGTGACTTACTGACAAGACTCAAAAACTTGTACAGACCACTTACAGACCCACACGACTTGAATGTTAGGACACTGACGTCGTCAATAAAAAAATAAAAAACTACAGGTTATCAATCAACAGATGCTGGGACGGCAAGATCCGGTCAGTTAATTCCAGTGACCCTAGTATGTTCCCCAATATCAACAAGATATTCAGGAAAAAAGCGATAATGACCTTCCGTGTTTTAAACTCCAAAGACCTGAAGAGAACAGAGACGTACTATTGACAGCACAAATAGATCCTGAAGAAGCCATCTTTGACGATGACTTTTACATAATTGAAGATCCGAATAAAAAAATGGAGGCGGTGGGGGCTGCTTTCCAGCAAGTGTACATGGTGAATGTTAGCATTCGCCCCAACCACGACCTGTAAAACAGAGCCCTACTTAATCGCTTTTACCTCCGTATTGATATCACACATTGGCGATCTGAGAACCGCGGTTTCATGCGGTTCCATGACGATTCCTTGGCAAATGCCATAATCGCCGAGCAAACGGGACCAATTCCATTGTTATTGACGAAGGTTGAGCTTAAGCTCATCTTCAATTCAATAAAAAATAAAAAGTCAGCAGGTGTCGATGGTATATCCAACGTTGTACTAAGACATTTACCGATGGAAGCAATTGATATTTACACCACACTCTTCAATAATGCATATTATCCAGTACATTGGAAGACCGCTGTCGTTCATCCTCTCCCGAAAAAGGGAAAGGACAACTCCAACCCGTCAAATCTTCGGTCGATAAGTTTTCTTCCGAGTATTAGCAAAGTTTTCAAAAGGGCTTTTCAATGCTGTGTCTAAACTCGTTTCTAAAATCCAATGGAATAAATCAAAACAACAATGCGCAGGTGCTGTTCTGGTTGATTTGGAAAAGGCCTTTGATACCGTGTGGTTAGAGGGTCTTTACCTAAAACTGAGCAGGTTTGGCATTAGCAAACCATTGTTGTATTTACTTTATGATATGCTCAACGGTAGAAAGTTTGTTGTCAAAAGTGGCAATGTAACTTCTACCACAACATTCTCAATTAAAAATGGTCTTCAACAGGGAGCGGTGAATTCGCCGATTCTCTTCAGCATTTACACCAGCGATCTGATAAGTAGTCTTACAAAGGCAATTAGGGACGGGGATGTTCTAATTGCGTACAGAACCGGCCGATAGGTGTAGGTTATTAGAATTCTCTTGCAGCGTGATTTCGACAAGATTCAGCGATATTGTGACGACTGGAAACTGAAAACAAATGTCCAGATGCCAGAGACAATTCTGTTCCGGACTCCTTTGGCTAGGGCCACGAGGGATACGTGCAAGAACTGGCGCAAGATGGTCATCGTTGATCTTCACGGGCAGCCATTAGCGAGCAAAAGTGTAGTGAAGTACCTCGGTATCTGGTTAGATCAGTATTTATATTTATATACAGACATATAAATGCTGCACTGACCAGGGCTAGAGGAGCCTTCGCTCTGACGAAACTGCTGTTTTATAGCAGTTGGCTTGACCCTAGAGTGAAGGTAATTTGCTACATGGCCCTCATACGGCCAATAATCGTGTATGGTTGTCCTGTATGGTTCAACGTTGCCCCTTCCCAGAAGGAGAAGTTTCAGGTGTTCGAGCAACAGTGTTTGCGACGAAAATCGAACAGAACAATCTTCTTACGTGCATTACAATTCCAACGAGGTCCTATACAACGGGGCTCGAATCAACAGAATTGACAATTTCGTGATAACTCGTTCGAGGTATCATTGCAAGAGCTATGTCTTCGACCATCAATTTAATTTTCGGGGCGTTCTATCCACACGACGAGTATTAAGAGAGTGCACTCTTGAGCGGCTTCATTCCATCAGAGGCATTCCTCTTTTTAGATAGAAGCGATCTGATACAGGATAGATTGGCAGTTCCGCTAATCTACCACGTCAGACGAAGAACAGTGGATAGGCGAATTCTGTACAATCGTGACATCATGGCACAAGGCGGAGTAGAGCTTCTTCAGTTCAGTAGGGCTGTGTCCGAACGGGACCGAACTGATAGGATGAAGCAGGAGAACCAGTTTTGGTGGCTTCAATCGGCTCTTGATAGTGGTTAGTCGGGATGGAGTTTTAAGCCTTGGGGTGGCTTACATACGTGTTTAATAGTCTTAGGGTTTAGTTTTAAGTAGAATAGGCATAGTGGCACTAACAAATAAAATCAACAAAATATGCTGGGTCGTGAGTTTGATCCCTGCCTGTGCCACCTAAAGTTTTTTTTACTGGTACTGCCTCTTGCCAGGAATTCACAAATTCTCCAAGAGTAATTCTTCTCATGAAAAAGTGCTTTCTCAAATTATCCGTTCGAATTCGGCATATAAACTGTAGGTCCCCACCATCCCTGCAATTACTCGCACACAGGAATGGTTGAGGGTTGTCTGTCACTAGGTTCTGGTTCTCCTTGGACTCTTGCGCCATCAAATGTTCTTATTAGTTTTTAATAAGTGTCCCAAGCTATTAATCTACTTTTGAAGCATTTTAAACATTAATCCCCCCCCCCCCCACCAAATTAACAAAACACATTTAAATAACATTTTACCTACATTGTTTCATTTTCTTATAAAATTTATTTTCAACATTTTTTCCAGGGCCTCGACTGTTGTTCAGATAACGCTGTGTCGTTTCACTACGTCTCACCAAATCAAATGTACGTCCTCGACTACCTAATATACCATCTTCGACCGTATGGTATTGTTTATAACTCAGACGTTCTACCACCAAAGATCTCAAAAGAAGAATATCTAGCTCAAGGAAAGGCTAAACCTAAACCTAAACCTAAAACCGAAGTTAAACCAACTAAGCAGAAAAAATAGTCAAAAAACAGCAAAAATAATTAAAAGAACTAAATTAAAAACAAAAGCATTGCAAAGACGATCACTAACATTGTGTTCACTCAATAATTACAACAAAAATGAGAAATATTTAAAAAAAAGACATCTTTAATGTAATTAACAAAAATTACAAAATTATTTTTAAAAAATGACTAAAATAAAATAAAAGACTTGAATTTAAAAACATTAAAATAATAATATTCCTTAAAATCTTTGTCATTTTAGTCCTTAAAGTTTATTTGTTTGACAAATGAATAAAATAAAATGTTTGAGATTCCTTCCTCCTCCTACTTAAATAAATAAACTTATTTCTCCTAAATATTAAATTAATATAAAAATTAAATAATATTAATATATATATGTAAATGTATGCATTAACTTATACGTTACTCCCATTGGTTTGCCATTTTATAAATATTTGTTTGTATCTAATTATAATAATAATTAACAAACACTCTAAAGCTCTTAAGCTTGACTGTAAATTGTTGCACCATAAATAACGTATTTTTTAGTTTTTTTAATTTTCTGTTTACAAATAAAATTTGTTAATTTCAAAATAAAAAAATTAAATTATAAAATAAGGTTCTTGTAAAGTTATGTATACCAAAGAATTAATGAATTCAAAATAAATAAAGAATAACAATAGCAATTACAAAAATCATTAAAAAATTGTATTTTTTAAGTAAATAAATTTATTATTTAATTTAAGTATGTACCTATAATTATAAGTACAATTATTTTATTTAAAAAAAAAAGAATATCTATAAAAAAAAATGCCACAATATTTTATAAAGAAATTATAATATTTAAATAATTTAGTATTTAATTTAATAATGAAAAATAACTGTGAATTCAACTAAACATAAAAATGAGTGTTTTATTTTCAAAAGTGTTTCTATTTTCTGACATTTACCTGTCAAATTCTTCCTTTCAGTTGACGTAATCATTTTGTTTAGAAATAAATTGACTCACCTTAATTTTGATTTTTGTTTTCTACAAGTACACATTTTATATTTATCCTTTTTTAACTTTAACACTAATCAATATTTTAATTTATTTAACACTTCAGAACTGTCAAATTATTTGAAAAACTATTGGAAGTTAAATATATTTCCACACACAACTTTCTGCCGTCATTCTTGTATCACTATATATTCTTAACTAAAAGCTCGCTCCCAAGAACATAATTGAAACTCTCCAGATCGGTAAATGTCAATTTCTCTTGAGTACTTGTGATTGTGATTTTGTTTTGTGAGAGCTTTCGCCTATCACAAAGAGAGTTGAATGATTCAATAATGGAGGGACGCAATTGTAACTCAATTATTTTAGCACATAATTGTATTTGAATAAAAGAGCGAAAGATGAAACTTTGTGCTCTCCTTATGTGTGACACGTCTGACCTGTGCCTCGACTCGTACAACTGTAGTGTTGCACAGTCAATGAAAGAGAAAAGGACTCCAACTCCATTTAGTTGTCAACACAGCCAGTCAGTTGTTGGTAAACTCAAATTGTGTTCGGACTTGTCCTTCCATTTTTATTTTTATTTATGTAAGTGCGTATTTAATTTTAATTTCCTTTGAATTAAAAGTGATTTTTCAAGTTATTTAACAGTTCAGTGCTTAAGGACTTAAATATTAATCAGACTTCTATTTATTAATTGAAACAAAAAATGTTAAAATGTGAATCTGTATAAAAATAATCAAGACATAAACCTACAGGTGAGTCAATATAATTTTTAAAATATCTTCATAACATTTTTAAGAACTACTTTTTTAATCAAATTATTGTTTGGGATCTCCTTTAATCGGTAATGGGAATAATGACTAAAGTTTCGATTTATAATTTATTGGTCTTGTGAAAAAATTCATTCTCATTGTCAATTGATAAATTTTGATCAAATTTTCAGCTAAACTAGTTGAACTTAGTTATTTGGAAAAGGTTTAGAATTACATTATTCGGCAGGTTTTCTTCCTGGCAATAAAATTGTACTTTTCCAAAAGGTTTTGGTCTCCTAAATTCAAATCCAAATTCAAAAAAAAAATAAGAGAGGCTGGGATGCGACCCATATTGATAACTTCTGATCCCGTCTGTCGATTTGTCTTGATTAAAAGTTTGTACTTTTCGTGTTGGGTTAAAAAATTTATCAGTTGAATTATTCTAAAAAATTTAAAATAACCAAAAATATTTGGCATTTGATGAAATAGTTTGATTTCAAAATCTATTTTTGCTACCGAGATTTTTAGTCGTTAACCAATTTTGTTTGCATTTCTTAAAAGTTTTTATTTCTCATAATAAACAAATAAATTGAATGAATAAAAGTAATTTGAAGTAAATATCTTATATTATTCACGAGATTTCGAGAACCGAACATCAATTTTTTAAGAATTTTACCTGCTATTTTTTTTAGATTTTATTTTTTATGAAAAACAGGAACGTTGAATTTTTATAAAAATTTACTGAAAGTCTAAAACAATATTTTCTGATAAATAAGTTTGAAGCCAATATTTCTCATCTTTGAAAAGATTTTTGAGTCCAAAATAAATTTTTACAAAATTTTCTTAACTTGTTTAGGTTTTTATTTTTTGTAAGAAAACTCTCAATTCGTTTTTTTCAAAATTTAATTGAATGTTGACAACGGTATTTTCTAAAAAATAAAATTAATTTAAATCGAATATATCAAAGTATTGAACCAATTTTTCCAACTTTTGTCAATTTTTGTTAGGTTTTTAATTTTAAACTTCAAATAGGTAGTTATTGTAATGGGTCCGATTTGTCAAATTGAAAATTTTGACATTTCTCGAAGTTTCAAGGTCCCTAGATTAGAAAGAAAAGATTTTTAGAAAGATGTCTGTGCGTGCGTGTGTACGAACGTTCGTACCTCGGTACTTTCGCGACGTTTTTTCGTTGTCCATAGCTCAAGAACCAGAAGACATATCGACTTCAAATAAATTTTGTTACTCAGATAATAAGGCAGAAAGATGCAGAACGGACTCTCAAGAAAACTGCGTGGGTAGTTTCTTAACCATAGCAATATAAAAAAGGTGAACATTTTGTTTAACCTTTCATATCTTACGAACCAAAAACGCTAAAGACTTGAATTAAATTTTATATAATGTATTGTAACGTAATACCAAATAAATATATTTTTTGAATAAAATCAAACCAACGATTTTTTATAAATTAAAAAACATAAGAAAAAAAATTTGTCGCCTCGAAAATTTTTAAAATACAAAATTATTTTATCTCCAAAACAATTTTGTAAAGCAAAACATAAAGTTTTTAACATCTGGTCAAATTTTGAGAAAAATCTAATCAACAGTTTTTTTAATAAAATATAAAAACCTAAAAAAAACATAACTCAAAGTTGGTAAAAATTTAATTCCGACTCAAATATTTTTTCAAAAATTTGAGATTATGGCATTAAACTAAATTTATCTTATAAGAAATATTGTTTTCAAAATTCTGTAATTTTTTAGAAAAATCGAACTTCTCAGTTTTCTTACAAAACAATAAAAATCTAAACAAACAAATTAATAAAATTTGGTAAAGTCATTTTCGACTCAAATGTCTTTTCAAAACTTTGGGATATAAGCTTTAATCTTTAAAAAAATATTGTTTTTAACATAAAATGTTGACAAAAATTGAATTGACAGTTTTTTTTTACAGAAAATGTTGTTTTCGATAAAACTAGTTTTTTTATAAAAATCCAACAGTCCGTTTTTTTTTCATAAAAATATAAAATCTACAAAAAATAGTACGCAAATTTGGTAAAAATTGATGTTCGGTTCTTGATGTATCTGAAATTAATTTCATTTATCTAATTTGCAAAAAAATTAAGAAACTGGTAAACAAAATTTTTCGACTAAAAATCTATTTCACAAAACTAGATCTTCAAATATATTGTTGGTAGTTTTAAAAATTTTAAGAATAATTCAACTAAGAACTTTTTTAACAAAACCCAAAAACCTAGAAACCTTTTAAGCAAGACAAATTGACAGACATGATGGGAAGTTATCAGTGTGGGTCGCATTCCAGCCTCTTTTTTACTTGCGACATATAGGAACTATATGGCAAGTTTTGCATTCGTGCAAAATTTCGAACTCGAGATTTTAATCAAACTTTTATATTAGAGGAGTCGAAAAAAGTGGGTCCCGCGATTCCGTCCGTTCTGTTTTGTCTGTCTATCCACGCTCCTTCAGCCTAAACCATTGGGTCGATTAAGTTCAAACTTGGAAGTTAAGGTTTTGAGCAAATTTGCGTTAGGCGTTTCTTTCATTTTTTTTTTAACATCAAAACTAAGGGTCTACCACGATATCTAGAAATTAATTATCTAGAAAGTAAAAATCTCGAATATGAAAATCTCGAAAACAAAAATCTAGAATGGAAAAAATCTCGAAAACAAAAATCTAGAAAATAAAATCTCGAAATGCCAAAATCTAGAAAAAAAAAAACTCGAATGCAAAAATCCAGAATGCATGTTTGAACTATTCTTTATTCGCTTTAGACACCTACCTGCTACCTAACTTCACAACCAATAAGCGATCGCTTTACAATTGAAACATACGTGTTCTGCCTCTTTCTTATCTGCAGATAATTTACTTTCCATCCTGGTTCTTCTAATATAAAATTAAAGAAAGGCTATCAAAAGGAAAAAGCTTTGAACGAAATAGTTGAATACACAAACAATTGTTTTTGTTAAGTATGCTTATAAGTATTTTTCATTTCCGGGATGAGTTGTGTCTTGGGATGAATCGATTGGTTTTTTTGAAAAGTCAAATGGCATTTATATTTTTGAAGAAAAACTTATTGAACACGTATATTTTTAAATCTTATATAGGTACTTTAAACAGACTCTTTGCATACAGGATCAAGTTCGTGCGACCCAGTCGTGCATTTTATTGGTATTGCTATCGTCCTTTGTAGAATTTTTTTGAAAGCCATCCCCACACGTTGTTTTCCATGATATTGAGGTCAGGAGAAAATGGGGGCCTGATAATGACCCTAAATCTAAGCTTTTGTGGTGAGTGCTGTATGAATTGGTATTATCTTGTTGAAAAGTCCATCGTTGAATAAATATTATTGCGGTCATTCGCGAGCTTTGAAAATCCAGCTCCACTGTTCTGTAATAGGTGTTTGCTCCCCATACCATTACATCACCTTCTTTGCTGTCCTTTTTTTTCAAGATATAATTCTTCCTTTTTTAACAGCTTCATCCATTAGGCCCGTCCAAATTATTTTTTTTTTTCATCAGTAAAGACGGCGCCGGCGCGGTGGTTTGCTAAGCTGGATTCAATCTACGGTGATTTGTTCATTCAATGGTGGATTTTTTCTTCATTTTTTTGGTGTCGTATATGGTTTGCTTCTGTATCACTGAGTAACAGTCGCTCTGCTATCATTTACTACAGATCATGCCTTGAATTCACTAATGGAAAGCTTTGATTTTGAAGCAGATCTCACTACCGCCTCCTTTTTCTGAAATGTTGTGGCTGTTTTGATTGATCCTGGTAAGCTTGAATTTAGCCCATTTCCCCCTTGGTTTGACCCTTACCTAAAAACATACTTCTTGATACTGGCACTAATATCCCAAAAAATGAAAGTATTCTTTTATTTGATTTAAAACACGTTAATAGATACATTTAGATCTAGTCCCTATTCATGCGCCACAAAAAAAACTGGTACTTTTTATGACCTTCTTTGGAAAAAACCGCAGAAAACTTATTATTACCTTAATAAAAAATTTTTGTTTGCAATTAATTTTTTTCCAAAAAACTTAAGGGTCTTAGATATATCGCCAAATAAAAAACGATACAAACTTGACCCTATCCATGTGACACGAAGTGTATACATAGAAGGCTTTTTTACGCTATCTAAATTTATAATTTTTTTTTTTAATAAAACCCGTCATGGTTTTTAGAATCTATAGTTCCTTTCTTCAATTTAAAGTAAAAATATATAATACAAAAAACCTGTGTCGTTATAGAGGAACATTTAGACCGAAAACGAAAACATAATCTGAATAAGACAGTGGTTTTGACTGTTTTGCAAAGTGCTTAAAACTTATAATTAAGTCCTTTCTTTCCAAATTGACCCAACTGTCGTAACACAATTAACCAGTTTATATTTCTTCAAAAACTAAGTGTGCAGGATATCAAGATCTTTCAATACTGGTATAACTGTCAAAAGTCTTATAATAGCATGTTATTAGGTGACACTTGCCAATTTTCTTTAAAGTCAAAAGTGTCCGTTTATAGGGTTGGTTGATTTTATTAAAATTTTCGTCAATTTTTTGGTAGGAAATCTGTTGAAAATTACCTGTAATTTCTTGTCTTCCAATTAAAAATAATGAATTAAGCGTTAACGAGTTTCCTGAAAGTATATTATTTGTTAGATCCCAGTGCAGAGGAAGACGAGTTGGCACAGAAGAGACGTCGCAAGTTAGTGTAGCGCGTCGTAGAAAAAATGATTGTACACAGAATTTTCAGGAGATCAAGACATTTAGGTCTATAACGAATTCCATCGAAATCGGACACTTCCACGAATTCTGAAAAACCGAGTCACGAAATCCGTTCGTAATGCGAAATTGTATGAAATTGTTGCTCTTCCCTTGGCCGTATTTTTATTTCACATTTTGTCAGTGTTAAAATTGGAGATTCTGTATAGGTTTGACCTTACATTCCCTGACAACCATCACAATACTTATAAGTAGTTTATACTCCTCACAACTATGCATCCCAGAAACATCGTCCTTTCTCGATATCTTTGTACAATTTGTCAATTTAGTTCATGCGTCCAATCCTATTCAATTTTTGTTTCTATGTCTTAGATTATTGCAAGAAGATTGCCTGCAAGATAAAATTTGGTGTACTCGTTATTGATAGAAATGTTGTTATTATTAACTTAAAATCCAATTGTTCCTATAACTGAAGATCTGAGAGATTTCTATATTTTTTTTAAATTCTTTGCAACTTTTGCTGTTAGAAATTTGAAATTAGATTATTTTATATTTGATTTATGAATTATTGAATTTGTAATTGTGTTCATATTTTGTTCTCCTGTTCTGTCAATGCATTTGAGGAAATTCTCAGAAATCTAAAAAATCTATAGTGGTCAAATATAGATACAAATCTTTTCAACATTTTCTTAATTTTTTTTTATTTTTATGTGAACTTTGTTTTGATCTCGATTTTAATAATAAAGACCTTAAAGGTTCTTCCATATTTTATTTCGGGAATTTGTCTATTGTCTGTCATGGCTCCTCTTAGTTTTTCTGAATGTGGACTTTCTGATTTAATTTATTTTAATTTTTTTAAGTTGAGGTCACTCAATTGCGTTCTGAAAGTCAAATTTTCAATATTTCGGAGTTCCTTTTTGCTATTCGATTGTTTTCGTGATTTAAAGGATTTCTTAAATTGGGGTTTATAGTCTTTTATTTTCTATAGACTCGTTCAAAAGCAAGAGAATTGAAAGATGTGTTATTTAAAGCTTGCGAAACCAATACGTAAGCCTTTCCTAGTGTTCAGGTGTCATTTGTACAAATTGACGCTAAAATGCAATTACACTTACACACGTCTCCTCTTTAAAAGGTTATATAAATGCTGATAAATTATCCGCATATCTCGAAGAAAAAAAGTTTCGCAGCAATAGGTCCACTGGTAATGTAAAAGTTTATCTAACCGAACAGTGTAACAAATCTTTACACGGTTGTAGAGAAAGTAATATTATTGCACTAAATACTTCAAAATAGAGTTTGCGACGAAGCTTTCTAATCAAAAATGTATGCTTTTGAATCCCTTCTTTGTCGGATAATAAACTACCTTCCTTTCCTTTCAATACAAGTTGTATTGGATGGATTTAAGTCTGAAATTCATACAATAAATACTGGTGTTAAAAAGTGCTTCCTTTTTCGACTTCTTGATATTTATTTACGATCTCTTGTCTGCCACTTCTGTCACTGTTTCGCTGTTGACAGTACCCTCCTTATTTCATACTCGTTTCTAGATTCACATCATTGTCCTCATTCAATTCCGACTTCGACAGCATTTTAAAATGGGGAATTTCATAAATATTGACAGGTGTAAATTATTGTAAATGACATACCTGACACTTGTCCAAATTTTGTCCCATGCAAACATTGGCAATTTTGTCGGGGAATTTCCCAAGTTGTCAAGATTCCAGATCATAATAAGAATTGATTCTCTAACTGATAATGAGTCAGCATTTGTTGGCAGAAATGTTGACCACTCAATTAATTCCAAGTTTGTATGCAACTTCTACACGATGCGACGTCATGAATGAAGGCCATTTCCAAATGTTATAATATTAGGAGACAACTGTTATGGACGAAAAAGTTATTTCACACCTAGTTGAAAAATCTGAATCATTATTAAGGTTTTTGAGGACTCATTAGAAAACGAGGATGTTTGTAGAAAATACATTGGGCATTCTGAAGGAAAAATTTCCTCGCCTTAACAATTTGAGATTGTCACCAGCAACTGCATGCAAGGTTATTTTGACTTGTACCTACAGTATTGCATAACTTGAAAACTGAACTTAAACGATTTCTTTTTTTGGGCAGTCTATTTTCACAGCTAGCTTTCTCTAACACACATATTTGTGTTGCGGTTGTGTCGTCTCCATGGTGGCTTGGGAACGAAAAGACCTTCAATAATGGCTGCAACTTTTTCAAATATTTCCAGAATTATTCTATCACTTTCGTCTATGATGCTTTTTTTTCTATTGTCTATTTTTCCCTAGAATTTAGAATTACAAATATTTGTGGTATTACTAATAAATGTTTTTTATTATTACCAATTCTTTCTTTCTCCAACTCCAAGAGAAAAACAACAAAAACTTTTTTGTATATGAATAAATAATAGTGTTCATCAATTCACTTTCTTGTGTACGTCACAAAGATAGCCAAAATATAAAAGGCAAAAATTTGTCATTTTTTGTCATTGTCACGACATGCTTTGATAATGACAAAATTGTCGTTATATTTAATTGACAATTATGGCACCTGTCAATACGTTATGCAAAGAAAACTTGCCAGTGTGACAAATTTGTAGAATTGTCACCTGTCAATGTTTATGAAATAGTGCCTGGCTGTAATTTAAAAAACCTCTTTTTCGTCCAAAGCTTGAATATAACTTGCAAATCTGGCAGGTGACCCAAAAATAAGTTTAAGTCTCTTGATTAGAATCTAAAAAAAGAGCTTCGAAAATAATAAGGAGATACATATACATCGCTCGAACACCGCGGCAATGTTTCATGCCTTTTGTTGTTTTACCGATATTTTTTCAAACAATGTTCTGTTGACAGAGCCAGTTGCATTCCACCCCTTAAACGATTCAACCGTAATACCAGCACTTCCAGGAATTCCAGTTTACCCTTGAGCTCAATTTCAGGCGCACTGTCAAGTAAAAAGATTCTTTCTTAGCCGCACATCGAGAATGTTCAATACTTTAGCCATCTCTGTTTTTCCCTCATATTTTGATATTTAGATCATTAAGACCAATGGGCACTGGTTCTTCTTACATCTTTCCCTATTTTTCTAAATCTCGCACTCATTATTTATGAGTCTTCATTTGACTCTACGCCTACATAAAGTTTTGCGAAGCCTTGAATTTAATGCCTTGACGGTTTTGAAAAATATATTTTGAATGAAATTTGTAGTGCTGATTTCGAAGCCAACCTTCGATTTTAACTATATTGTCAATATTTTAAAAATACCCATTTTCAACATTATATTTATATTTTTAGAAATATACATTTCGAAAGGTTGATTTATTATTAAAATAAAATAAGTTTTGAACCGGTTTTGCTTTGTACACAAAATAAAGTTAAAGCATACAAAGTTTAACAGTTCTTTAAGATTAGGCAGGTGAAATTTTGCAACTTGTAAATATTTTTCTAAAATTGTATGAAAAAACTGTAAAAATTTACACCGGGATCTTAGATTTGAGAAATGAATATTCCATTTTTGAAATTTACTTATACCCGTATAAGTATTAAATTATAAGATTTCAGAAGTAGAATCGGCTGGGATGATAAATCGGTAAGACAATACGGCTAACAGTTTTTTAAACGACAGTTTTTGTTTTACGAAATACCAGCCTATTATTTTGATCTGCACTCTCAAGACATTAATTTGGATATTTGGTATTTAAAAAGTGTCTGGGTTTGTGAGATAACCGATTTTTGCTATGAAGGGTTTCAATCCCCAGCTGCTTGCGTTTTCTGGATTTTTAAATTATGGTGTAGATTTCGGGTTTTCATGGTTTTTGTGTCTTTTAGTTTGTATCTAAGTGTTTTTTAATTTATTGGTGAATTAAATACGAAAAAAAATCTAGTTAGTTTTTAAGTGAGTTTATTTTAATATAGATAACACAACATTTTATTTCTAAATCTAAGACTTATGCAATAATATTTATTTCAATTTCTGTCTAATAGTTCCAATATAAGCGTACTGTTACATTAATCTTCTTTTAATTACCTACAAAACTAAAGTCTTTGAAATCATTTGTTACACACTTATTTACATTAATATTAATTGTTTTTTTATTAATTCATCGATAAGGTTAATTTTTCTTATAAAGTATTTTCTGAAGTTTCATTTCGCCATTTATCAAGGAACTTATTCATATCTAAATGTTTGGGCACCAATTTATCAGTTTTATAAATCACACCAAATGGTCTTAACTTATAGATAAGATAGTCTAACATATAAAATGTATCCGGATGTATATAGTGAAATGAGATTGCATGATCCGAGCAACAATTTAGACCCTAAGAAAATACAAACATAATTAAAATTAGTTAAAAGTACAAATTGCTCGAAATTGTTTCCTTACATCATCTGTTGCATAAAATATATATCTCCAATACCAATGACTTTTATCTCTGGCAATAATATGTGATTGAGGACCAGATGGAAAGAATCGTCCTCGTTTATCTTCATCTCGAGAATCACCAGCTACAACTCCAACATTTTGCAGACAGTATCCCATTTCCATATCTTCGGAGCCTCCATGATTTTGACGGCAAATTGTTTTATTGGGATAAGCTAATTCAACAAAGCGACGTAGAGCTTCACGGCTCAAAACGTAGCCAGCACCACCGGACATGTATCCCTAAATCGAAAAGTGAAATAAAAGAAAATTAGAGGGATTGTCCTTAAAAATTCATGAGTCTTAAAAAGTTCATAATGTCTTAAAACACCAAATACGAATTTAGGTTTTTAGACCTAGATAATGCTTACCTGTCTCACATGAGGTTTGAATTTGCAACCAAAGTAAACAGGAGAATCTGTTGAATAGGGGTAGAGGAAAGCCCTGAGATTTTCAGCTATCACGTACCTAAAAAGAAAATTAAATTTCACATTTGCAAATTTTTTTTAAATCGTTTTATAAAATTAGAGCTAATTTATGTATTTTTTGTCAATCACTGCTTAAGAGTTTTGACCTGACCTTGGCTGGGTTTTGAGATGCATACAAACCGTGGTTTATGTTTAGGGTAGCCAGTTGCCCCATGCTTGCTCTCACTATAGGATTTGGAGTAGATTCGAAGTTGGGTGTACCTTACTGTGAGCAAGCAAACCATATCGTTTTATTTCACTTTGAAAATTTGCTTAATTTTTCTTTTTTTAAGTGAAACAAAGCCAAGCATATATGTTCCGCTTTCTTTCGGTTCTTAGTTTTTGGGAGATCTGACATTTGTTTTCGTTTAATTTCTGGGTTTAAACTATCAACTAAAAATGTGTTAGAGTGAAAAATAAACAATGATTTTGTCAGATTCCCAAATCTTGAAACACATTCCACCTTTTCGTCGATATGCCAATTAGTAATTTGGGCGTTTTGATATTTTAAAATAATTTTGGGCAATACGAAATTGATTTTGGGCTTTGTGAATTAATTGTAATTAGTCCGATCTGTCAAATTGAAAATGTTAACATTTCTCGACGTTTCAATGTTCCTAGAGTAGAAAAAAAATTGTCCTGGACGATTTTTATGCCAAGCTAGGAAGGGAAAACATCTTTGATGGAATAATGGGGAAGAACAGCCTTCACGAAAACACTTCCGACAACGGATTCAGGCTCATAGAATTTGCTGCGGGGCGAAACGCCATGGTAACCAGTACGTGTTTTCCACACCTCAACATCCACAAAGGAACTTGAACTTCTCCAGACCAATCTACCGTCAACCAGATTGACCATATTGCGATCGACGCCAGGCAGGAATGGAACCTAAGTATCGTTTGTCCGATTCTGAAAAAAGGAGACCCTCTAAACTGCACCAACTATAGAGGAACCAGTCTATTAAACATCGCTTACAGAATCTTCTCTGCTAAGTCCTTATCAGCGTGGTTTAAGAAGAGGATCAAATTTTCACATTACGGCAGATCCTGGAAAAAAACCCAAGAACATCAAATAGACACCCACCATCAACTTCAGGGACGAGCTGTATAGATCCATTTCTAGTTTGGCATCCCTGCCAAACTCGTCAATTTGCTCAGGATGACCATTTAGAATTCACGCTGCTTCATAAAGGTTGGTAACAGCTTAACAAAATCTTTCGATGTCAAAAAAGGTTTCAGACAAGGTGCTGCGCTGTCATACGATTTTTTCAACATAGTAATTGAAAGAATAGAGCAAAGCTCACACGTCAACACTAGAGGCACCATCTTTCAAAAGTCTGTCAAATTACTAGCATATGCTGATGACATTGACATAATTGAAAGAACTCAGCGTGATGTCAATGGGGTTTTTGTGAGTATTGGGGCTGAGGCTGCAAAAATGGGTTTAACGGTTAATGAGGGCAAAACAAAGTACATGCTGTCGTCAAGAAAAGACTAACAACACCGACGTCTTGGTCATAACGTCACCATCGAAAAAAAAAAAAACTAACGGTTTTTTTATAAATCAAAACAAAAACTAAAAAAAAACATTTGTCAATTCGAAAATTTTACTAAAAACGAATGATTTTATCTCCAAAATAATTTTGCAACGAAGAATAACTTTTTTAACATCTGGTAAAATTTTGAGAAAAATCGAATTGATTGATTTTTTTACCAAAAAATATAAACCCAAACAAAACATTGCTAAAGGTTGATAAAAATTTACTTTATATTTAATTATCAAACTCACAGAAAATATTTCTTTTGACGTTCAAAGTTAATTTTTTATACAAAATTAAAATCTACGAAAAATAGTACGTAAAATTGGTAAAAATTGATGTTCGGTTCTCGATATCTCTTGAACAATATAAGTTATTGACTTTAAAATAGTTTCATTCAATTTGTTTTCAATTATAAAAACTTTTAAGAAATGGTACTAAAATTGGTAAAAATTGTTTTTCTACTAAAAATCTTCGTTACAAAAATAGATTTTGAAATTAAACTATTTCATCATAGGCAAAATATTGTTGGTTATTTTTAAATTTTTTAGAATAAATTAACTGATAACTTTTAACAAAACAACAAAAACCTACAAACTTTTAAGCAAGACAAATCGACAGAGGGTATGGGAAGTTAACAGTGTCTGTCGCATCCCAGCCCTTTTTTAACTTCCCATAGGAAGTTATTGTAATGGGTCCGATTTGTCAAATTGAAAATTTTGACATTTCTCGACGTTTCAAGGTCCATAGGGTCGAAATAAATGATTTTTAGAAAGATGTCTTTTTAATTTAGGCTTTATAGTTTTGGTCACAAAGACCTAGCACCGTTTTTGGTTGAAATATTTGGGGTTTTAAAACAGTGAACTTAAACTGTATTTTTTGTTAAATAAACTGAAATTTGGATAAGAATTTTACCAAAAATAAAACAGAATCATTTAACAGTCATTATCTTTATTAGGTTGCAAGTCGAAAATCAGTTTTTATTAAGTTTTAGAAGTAATATCCTCAAGGACACCTCATACCCGAAACAAAAACTATTCCTAAAAAAAATGTATTGTTGTTTGTTTAGAACATGAATTGTTTGTATCTTCCCATTTTCGTTGTCAATTGCGGTTAATTAAAATTATTTGTAAATATTTCGTGAACATGGTCGAGGTATGTTTGAGGGAAAATTACAAGAGTTATAATTTGTTGGTTTGCATAGCCTGAAATTGGTGAACAGCGAAAGATGTTTTCATTCTTAGTATTAATTTGGTCAAAACTATCTATAGAAATTTTGAGAAGTATAAGTAATTTTGAACTTTGGAACAAAATTTGTCGGCAGTAGGGAACCCCAATGGTACGCTAGTCCTAACTTTATTGTCTCAAAATCCCCAAGTACTTCTTTCTAAGACCCAACCTGTTTTGGGAAACAATCTAGGTCATACGTACTCAAGGCTAAAATATAATATAATTTTATTAAATATTTTCTCTAAAAAAAACAAATTATCAAGAACCGACAGAAATATCGATTTTAATTACTTCAAATTTTGCAAAAAGGAATTTTTTAAAATTCAAAAAATTAATTTCTAAACATTGCAATGAAAGGGAAAGGTAGAGCGTGGCAAGGCATTCCACATTCGCGTAGAAAGAAATGACGTTAATGGTATCGGTCGAAAATTTGCGGGAAAAGAAGATTCGCATTTTTTTGGGATTGGCAGAAAAATAGGATAGATGGAAAAGCTTACACAGTGGTATTGCTAGCGTGGACGAACACCTCTTCAGAATAATAGCGCTGATTCCATCCGGACCAGCAGATTTATAAATGTTGAGATCTTTAAGAACTCTCAGATTGGCCACATAGAATCATTTAAGCGTTCAAGAGTTGGGGAATCATGGCACTAACTGGTAAAGTAGAATTTTCGGCGAACTGCCTTGAAACAAAACCTTGACTCGAATATCTTGGCAAAAGTTTAAAATATTTGCTTCAAATAACCTTTTAATTATTATTTGTTTTTAAAATTTCAAAGTTTGTAGAAAAATTCAATTAATATTTTTTTTTGGAACTAAAAATCTTCAAAAAATACTCGAATAACTTTTTTTTTTATTATACGCGCACTCAAGGGGACATGAATACCCTTATCATGATTAATGACAGTGCTCGTTTACAATGACACTCCCTAGGTAAGCGCGATTGATAAAGCCAATTTCCTTGCAGCACAGTTTGCTGTTAATTCGATGCTGCCAATGAGTGATATGACCACGCCTGTACTTGGAAGCGTGAACGATTCTATGGAACGGATCTTTTTTGCACTCGTTCAGTTACTAGACTACTAAAAAATCTTGACATTCAAAAATCCGCTGGCCAGATAGTATCCCCGCTATTGTTCTGAAGAGGTGTTCTTCAACAAAACCACTGCGTAAGCTTTTCCATCTGTCCTACGCTACAGGTGTCTTTCCGAGTGGATGGAAAACTGCATTTGTCCAGCCTGTCCATAAAAAAGGCGAATCCTCCTCACCATCTTACTATCGTCCAATTGCACTTACGTCCCTTCTTTCCAAGGTCATGAAAACACTGGTAAATTTTCAGCTTAAGAAATATCTTGAAGAACGGAAGCTTTTAATGACCGGCAGTATGGTTAACATTGTTTATCTCACCAAACAGTGGAACAAATCTTTACATCGTTTTGGAGAAAGTAAGATTATTGCACTTGATATTTCAAAGGCATTTGATAGAGTTTGGCACCAAGCTCTCTTATCGAAAATGCGTGCATTTGGTATTGATGAATCCCTTCTTCGTTGGGTTAGAAATTACCTTTCGGACCGTTCAATTCAGGTAGTCTTGGACGGGTTCAAATCTGATATCCACAAAATAAACGCTGGTGTGCCCCAGGGCTCCATTTTGTCTCCGACACTTTTCCTTATTTTTATAAATGATCTTTTGTCTGAAACTTCTAACCCACTTAATTGTTTCGCTGATGACAGTACCCTCAGCTTTTCATATTCGTTTCTAGATTCTCATCCTTGTTCTTCGGATGTGGACGGCAGCGTACGATGAGCTCATTCAATTCTGATCTTGACAGCATTGTCCAATGGGGAATCAAAAACCGTGTAGAATTTAATGCTTCGAAAACTCAATGCTGTCTACTGTCACAAAAGTGTAACTTCCCCCAATGCCACTATCCATGGGTGATACTTGCATCGAGGAGACCGAACAGCTTTCAGTCTCAGGTATGTGCATTACAAACCACTTGTGGAGTGATCACATATTTGACATCGCCAAAAATGCTGTTGAGTGTTTAGGTTTTCTCCGAAGATGCAAGAAGTTTTGTACTCCTACTGATCTGGCTATAATCTATAAAGCCTATATTCGTCCGAAACTCGAGTACAATTCCCATATCTGGGCAGGTGCTCCTATAACCTACTTGAGTCTCCTAGACAGAATTCAGAAGAGACCTCTAAAGATGATAGGTGATCGTTGTCTAACTGAAATTTCTGTATCTCTCGAGCACCGTCGTAAGGTTTCATATCTCTCATTATTTTATCGCTAGTCCCATAAGCAATGCTCTAATGAAATAGTCAGTTGCATTCCTCCCCTCAAACAATTCAACCGTAATACTCGTTCTTTTAGGAATGTCCATCATTTTATCCTTCAGCCCAATTTTGGTCGTATTGTAAAGTACAGAGATTCTTTCTTCAGTCGCACCACACGAATGTGGAATGCTTTACAAGACTCAATGTTTCCCACTCATTACAATGTGCAGACATTCAAAACCAATGTGCATCGGTATCTCCTTTCTAATTCTATCCTCCCTTCTTAATTGCTCGCACTGTGATTAGTCGAATAACTAGACATTAAATCGTAGTATTGACTTCAAAATTATTTCATTCCTTACAAAATATTGATTTTAACATAACATAATTTTCTTAGAAAATCCAATTCGTTTTTTTTATAAAACATTAAAAAAATTCTAGTACAAATTTTCGACTAAAATATTTTGGAACATATTGAAATCAAACTAATTGTATCATATGTCAAATATTGGTTATCAACTTTAAGCTGTTTTAGAGAAAAATCCAATTGACAATTTTTTTTACAAAATTCGAAAACTAACAAAAACAACTAGAAAACTAAACAAAAATGGTTCCACCTCAAGCTTTTTTATCTTACAAAAAATTTGGTTAGTAATATTTTATAAATCTTTTAGAAATAGAGATATGAAGTTATCAGTGTGCGTCACACCCTAGCCTCTTTTGTTCGCAATAAGCCACCTTCCCTTTAAGGAACTTCACAAAATCTGCAATAAATGATTGAAGTTTAAGCTGCTTTTTGTCAGGATGCCCGAAGTGTTAAGAGACTAAAGCGATGGTATTTTTTAAACGTTTTTATTTTGTCTTAAGATAGAAACTGTCAAACTGATAAGCTTTATTTTAAAAGTCTTATATACACATATCGGTATAATTTTCTGTGGAAACTAAATTAATATGAAGTCGATATCTCTGCTGGTTGTTAAGATATGTTCACAAACGTTCGAAGTTATCTCTCCAAAAACCACTGATTTGCATTTTAGGGACTTTCGTCAAGAAATGTCAAAATTTTCAATTCGACAAATCGAATCCATTGTCATAACTTCCTATGAGAAGTTTAACAGTTTGAAAACAAACAAATTTCAAACCTACAAAGCAAGTAAAAGGATCCTTGATTATGTTTAACCACATAGAAAAACGACTTATAAATTGTCTTTCCAGAAGACTATATTTCATTTTAACACTTTAAAATAAATATTTACAAGCTTAAAAGTGCTAAAAAGTGTCAAACTAAAATATAATCTACAACTTTTACCGCTTCTCTACATCTCAAGGTACACATCTATTTGAATTTTATTGTTAGTTAAATTAAATTGCGAATAACTACCGACTTAATAACTCAGGAACACTTAAAACTTCACAAATAAAAATTCAATCCCCTACTGAAATGAAAGCCGCTTGAAGTCAATTCATTCAATCAGAAAAAAAAAAAAACAATTATGTACGTATACAAAACTTCTTCCTCAGTATGAACCCCTTCATCATCAAAACATTGTATACACACCTTCATCACTCACAAACCTGCTCTACCCATTTTATAGGTTTTTTTTTGTTTTTAAGTCACGACAAAAAATAAATAAAATAAAAAACAAACTCACGTATCATCATCGGCCTTGAGAAACCAATCTGCATCATTCCGATGATTATCCCAAATGTACTTGAATGCCTCTCGCGTCTTGAACCACAAATTTTTTCTACCCTCACCAACAGGTAACTTGATCGTTCCTAGTTCTTCGTCTTCGGCCGAACTCATGAACAACAACTTATTACATCTTGATCCCCAGGTCTTCTTGATGTGAATTGCCCTCTTCATATGGTTAGCCGGTCCTGTTAATATCCAACATAATACTCGTGTCTCATTGTACAATCGTGTTGCAAGTGAGATATTTTCTATGGAATTTTTCTTGTTGTTGTTGTTTGCATTGATTATGGTCTTATGAGATGGAATTCCATCATGATTTGGTGCCGCCACCACCACCAGGTTATTGGACATGATTTCTGTTAAGTCATCTTCATCCTCCTCATACCGAGCTCGCAAATTCCTCCTGCGTAATGCAATAACATCCAATGAATCATCATCACAATAATTTGGTGTCCAAGATGTCATGTGCAACAATTGTGACAGGCAAAAGCCCAGAATCATGCCAAACATGAAAACTGTCAGGGTCTTCATGGTTTTGATATCGAAGTTGTTTTTATGTGGTTATTGTTTTTTTTTTATAGACCTCTTGAGGTATTATACACGAATGACATTGAAGAGATCAAATTGATTTCAAAAATCACATAATAATATCGTAGGTTACATGTGTCACACTCAATATTGAGTAAAACTGAGAGAACGAACTTATAACGAAAAACACTCAAATTAAAAATTAAGCCTGCCTAGTTGTGCGGCATACTTTTGAACAGGCTTTGGTGTCTGAAAGGCCTTGAAATATCAATATGTATTTATATCTATCACTTACACTATTTCTGTTTATTTTGTGATCCGATATTGACCAAAACGAAAACAATTACACTGCCAAGTGGTAAAGCTTGTAAAACACTGAAGATCGCTCAAGCTTGACTCATCATCGTTACCGTCACAGTCACCACCGTCATGATGATGGTTGTCGCCTCGCGCTGCACCGAGCTTAAGCACCGACCGACACCATATAAGCACGATGATCGATTGTAACGATTGGGCGGCAATATTTACGAATCTCAAGCGTCAAGCCACACATTCAACAGACATGTAAATTTTGTGTAGACTCTTTACGAATACGATACCTCACAGAACTGGTATCTCAAACTACAAACCCTCGAACTCGTTGGGTTTATGAAAACTTTAAAATTTTAAATAAAATAAATTAACACTCTTTTTCGAATAATTGAACAAACATTCCCGGTGAACACTCAAAGAGATACTGAGGTCTGGAGGTTGAGATACTTTATGTGAATCTTCTTTCAAGCCTCGATCATTGCACTGACACGGCACACCGCGGCGGCGGCGGGCGGCGGCGTGGCGGCGCTTTGGCCGTGTTTTTAAGCCGGTGTCTGGTTTTTTTCTTATATTGTTTATATTTTATTTTGATATTGTTGGAAAATTAATTCTTTTTCAGAGAGTTTTGTTTTTTGATTGATTTTGAAAGAAGAAACAAAAGTGAGAGTGACAATATTAAAACTCAATTCAATAAAAGTCACTCAATTTTGTATTTTTATGAATAATTTTATTTGTTTATTTTTTGGTTAGTAATATTAGCGAAAGTTTAATTAAATAAATTAAAAACAAAAAACACGTATGATAGGATCTAGAAGTGAGTTGTTTTTTATTCGTTTGGCTTATATTAGCGATCTAGTTTAATTGATTATGGCTTAGAGGATCTTTTGGCTTTAAAAGCAGGTTATTGTTTTAAATGACAAAAGCTATAGATCGTTTGATTGTGGGTTTCTTTTTTAGTTTCTATTATTATAACGATTAAATGTGACTCAATTTTTATAATTCTTGTCACGATGATACATTACCTACCTAAAGGCGTGCTAGAGGAGTGAAAGAAGGTGTATTCGAAAAAAAAAGAAACAAACACTCAATTTCCATGGAATTTCTTTGAAAATTATAAAAGGTAAGTTGCTAAGGTAGGTACTCTAGCTTCCTACGCTCAAGGCAGATATGGTCTTGGAATATCTATTTCTATATTCGTCATCAGGTGCATAATTTGAATCTTTTTTTTTATTACATTCTTGCGTTGCATATTTAAAGAAGAAATCAATCAAAAGGTTCAAGCAGTATCCATGGAAGACGTTTAACTTTTTTCGTATTTTAACAAAAGCGAGACATTTATAAAATGTAATTAAAGTCATTACTAGTTTTCTGTTTGTTTGTTTTTAAATGCAGACAATAATATGTGAACAGGTTTTGTACCTTTATGCATTGCACACCTAAATGTACTTAGTATAGACTCAATTAGTATCTAAGCTACCGCGACGAGTAAGATGCGACAAACCGGCAGAGTACATACAATAAAAGGTATGAACTTAATTACCATTCAATTTAACCGAAGGAATGAATGGTTAAAATAAGAACATATCATACATTTTTTTACCAGGAAATGTAAAATTCCAAAAAGCTCTTTATATAAGAAAACCAATACAAAAATTAAAATAATTCTGAATTGACAATGAATCAGGCTTATAAAAGAATGCAATCTTTTGGGAATGTAATCATTATAAATAATTTATTTAGTTTGACTTTAGGATTGCATTCATTTATTTCACCTTAAGATTGAGACTTAAAATTTTGCAATCACCAATTATTTGGCCTTATAAGGTTAGGTTAGGTTATAGTGGCTGTCCAAGATGGAAACGGACACACTTAGGCCAGTTTAATGGCCCATTGTGATACCACATGAATCTTGAGGCTTCCTCCTAAGCTCAATGGAACCAGTTAGAGTCCCTTACGAAACGTGAGAGGCTGATTATACTGATATGATTTAGATCGTTTAGATCGTTAGAGCAGGGCATGTGCAGAGAAGAACCGTTTCTTCCTCTTCTTCGTCCATACAGCTTCTGCAAAAGTCATTTGAGAATACGCCTAGTCTTGTGGCGTGCTTTGATATTAGACAGTGTCCGGTTATGGCACCTATTATCGAGCTTATATGCGATCTGCTTAGAGAGAGCAAGCACCTTGAACGTTTTATATCCAGTATTGGCCAGATGTTTTTTGTGGCTTGACACGTGGAGATGTTGTTCCACCTGGTGCCTGCCCTCCTTGCAGCGTCTTGCATTAGAAACAGTTTACAAGTAGGAATTGGTATGCCAGTACTTGCCAAACGTGGTAGGATGGGCTGTACTGTACCGTTCCTGGCGAGTTCATCTGCCTTACAGTTACCTGGAATGTCTCTATGGCCCGGCACCCAGCAAATGTGAATATTAAACTGTTGCGCCATCTCCATAAGAGATGATCGACAGTTATGGACTGTTATAGAGTTTGTAGAGACAGAGTGGAGATACATAAGGTTCATGTTAAGGTCGTTCTCAGTCTTCATTAAGAATGGACTGTCTACGACTTTTGTAGAGGGTGCAGTCGCGATTGGAGAGGACAAGGGTGCATTGGCACCCTCTGTTAGGAGAGAATACGTTTATAAATTCGAATTTTAATGGATTCGAATCCATAGTTTATGGAGCCCCCGTTTGGGGCTAGAGGAGCCAAGGATTCTTTATTGAGTACCACAATGGCGCTCCTATAAAGACCCTTCACTTCCTCTAGCTTGGCTATATTCCAGTTATGCGTCGGAAAGGACGGGTTACAAACTTTGATCATCTCGAGAATGTCCTCGATACCAGCAGGTTCGATCGGTATCCAGATGAGGGCTCTAGGTCTGCTAGGAATGTCTTCCACAGCGACAACCTGGAGCTTTGCACCTGGCCAAATTTCACCTCCGGCTGACAGCATAACCTTGTATAGGTCACAAGACCTCTGGTTGCCACAAACCATGAGTTTGACATGGCCTTGATGCCAACCTCATCGCTTATGGAAGGAAGTGGTCCTGGAAGCTCCCTCAAAATGCTCAAAAAGCCACCCGAGAGCTTAACCTTGACCAACTGCCAACGATCAGCCGATGTTGTGCCATCATCATCGCTCCTGTCAATGACCGCAACCACGACTTTGCCCTTCGCGACGTCACTGAAACTGGACTGTTTCCTGATGGAATTGTGGGGGTGCTGGTGTTATGCACCCGAGGCCGTTTTGGTGTCGGTGCGGCCCCCTCAAGAGACTTTTCTCTTTGGGACGTAGAGTCCTTATTGGATCTTGTTGTAGCCAATATGCTTTTGGCCCATTCGACGCTAGCGGTTTGCTGCGGTGTCTTTTCAGCCCCCGATGATGCACCAGAGGCCGCTTACCGCCTTTGTCTATAAAGGCCTTTTGAGAGTTTTCCATTTCTGGAAGTATTCTCACTAGTTGTGGTAGGGCCATTTTTCACAACCCTGCCACAACTGAAATTAGGTATCGCTACCTTTTTATTCTCGTTGATACCAACAGCAGAGGTAAGCCACTCCTCCATTCTCTGTGTTGGCCGCAAGAGATAGGGCAGCAGGCTTTGACACCAAGCTGCCGCCCGGTCCTAAAGAGATACTGGTCTCAATTGTGTTTTTATTATTGTTTTTGTTGTTAGTTTTGTTCATTTTGGTCCCACGAGATGCGAAGAAAAAATGTCCATCTGCACAGAGATTCACATGTACAGATAAAGCTAGTTAATCCGGAGGGCGCCAGGTATCCGGATACTCCGTTAGAGACTGGGCTATTTTTGAATTGGGCTTCCAGCCAGGCTGATCATCGGCACGGGTCGTTTAACACCTTAGATCCAGCCCAATATTGATGAGAGGTGGTTGGGGAGGAAGAGAAAGGGTGGGGAGTCAGTTGACGTTAATTCATCATTCTGACGTGCAAGGAAAAGATTGGGATTCGGTAACAGCAATTCAGCTAGGTTACCTAGAGTGAGAAGGAGTATAGGAGATAGGACCGTTGCTAGCTTTTTCGCCATTACAAACGTGGGGGGTGGGATGGGACTTGGTGACATAAACGTAGCCTGGTATGCCTTGTTTATGTGGGAGTGGATGATGATTTTGGGAAGATAGAGGGATAAGAACGTCGAGAAAATTCTCGAAAATCATTGACCTTACTCAGCTCCTACAACTCGACAAGTTCGACGTTCAGAGTAGAAGGCCTTATAAAGACTGCGATCATTTTTTTGTCAACCATGTGAATCCAATCAATTGATTGCAATCATATTAGACATTATTCGAGTACATTCTTTTATAGATTTTGCACTTTCATTTAATTATTTTATTATATTAAATTTTATATTATTCTTTATTGTTTAATTTTGTTTCGCTACACTTTTAAAAGACATAATAATATCAGTTAAAATGACTTAATGATTTACATATCTTCATTTTTGTTTAAATAATAATAACCGTGTTTTTTTGGAATTCTATGATTAGAATAGTAGCAAATTCACAAGAAAACCCATCGGCGGTAGCCAGATTTTTAACTTCTCATAGGAAGTTATTGTAATGGGTGAGATTTGTCAAATTGAAAATTTTGACATTTCTCGACGTTTCAAGGTCCCTAGGGTCGAAATAAAAGATTTTTAGAAAGATGTCTGTGCGTGCGTGTGTACGTACGTTTGTACGTCCGTACGTCCGTACGTTCGCGACGTTTTTTTCGTCGTCCATAGCTCAAGAACCAGAAGAGATATCGACTTCAAATAAATTTTGTTATACAGATAATAAGGCAGAAAGATGCAGAAAGGGCTCTCAAGAAAATTGCGTGGGTGGTTTTTTTACCATAGCAGGTTGAAAAAAAGGTGAAAATTTTGGTTAACCCTTAATATCTTACGAACCAAAAACGCTAGAGACTTGAATTAAATTTTATATAATATATTGAAACGTGATTACAAACAGGTATATTTTTTGAAAAAAATCAATATAACAGTTTTTTTATAAATCAATAAAACTGAAAAAAAAAATTTGTCACCTCCAAAATTTTACGACTGAAATATGATTTCATATCTAAAACAATTTTGTGCAACGGAGAATAATGTTTTTGACATCTGATAAAATTTTGAGAAAAATCTAATTGACAGTTTTTTTTACAAAAAATAAAAACCTAAAAAAAATGTATAAAAGTTGGTAAAAATTGATTTTCGACTCAAATATCTTTTCAAAACTTTGAGATATTGAATTTAATTTACTTTTATCTTTCAAAAAATTTTGTTGTCAACATTCAGTTAAAGTTTGAAAAAAAAATCGATTCGACAGTTCTTGTACAAAAAATTAAAAACCTAAAAAAAATTAACAAAAGTTCGTAAAAATTGATTTTCGACTCAAATATCTTTAAAAAACTTTGAGATAATAGGTTCTTACTAATTTTTTCTTATAAGAAATATTGTTTTCAACATTAGGAAACATTTTGAGAAAAATCGAATTGACAGTTTTTTTACAAAAAATTAAAACCTAAAAAAAAATTTATAAAAGTTGGTAAAAATTGATTTTCGACTCAAATATCTCTTCAAAAATTTTAAGTATTGGCTTCAATTTAATTTTATCTTATAAAAAATATTGTTTTTAACATTTGGTAAAATTTAAAAAAAAAAATCGAATTGACAATAATTTTTTTACAAAAAATAAAACTCTAGAAAAAAACAATACTAAAACTTTGTAAAAATTTACTTTCGGCTCAAATCGCTTTTCAAAAATTAAAAATATTGGCTTCAAACTTATTTTATTTCACAGAAAATATTGTTTTCAATATTCAGTAATTAAAAAATAAAATCTAAAAAAATAGTGCGCAAATTTGGTTAAAAACATATAGACAGACTTTTAAGCAAGACAAATCGACAGACGGGATGGGAAGTTATCAGTGTGGGTCGCATCCCAGCCTCTTTTTGTATTTAAAAATTGGTACAACTGAAAAAAGACCTCTCGGAATAATAATAAAAAAACACAAACAGAAGAAAGTTTTGTGAAAATGAAAAGTTAAAATTAACTTCAGCAAAAAAAAACTAACTAAAACTAATATAATGGACAATTTTCAAGAAGAAATGGTAGAAAACATCTGGAAATTGAGATTCTATACAAAAAAATTAATTTAACAATTGCAGCTTTTACATATATGTACATAATAAAAACTTCAAGAAGGGGGTTTGTTCGTAGACTACTACATTAACATGTGGTGTCTAAGGGAGCTTGAACCTCGTCTCAATTCTTTATGTTACTGAATCGATTTGAAATAACCTTGATTTGACTCGATTCCGGTCGGGGATAGGAGTCGTTTCAAAATTTGTGAAGAAAAACCTCTGTAGAGGAGATGGTTTTAAAGATGATGCATTATGGACTGTTTATTTGCATGTTTGTGTACAAAAATATAGTTTTGGTTTAATCAAATTAAAAAAAAATGCACAAGGAGTAGATAGCATATTCTTATATGGTTCTGAACTATTCAGTTTTTATTCATTAACACGAATCAAACTATCTCACTTGCACTTCATAAGAAACATCGAAATACCATTTGAATTTTAGAAAGTGCTGTTAAACTTCTTCATTTTTAAATCTTTTTGTGCGGTGGAAACACCAAAAAGATTTATTTAATCTAAACTAAGGTAAGCCTTTGGTGGAAACATAGCAAAACTTAATTATCTTTTCTATTGTTGTCTCTTGAAAAATAAGCCCAGATAGTCCATTTTTATTAACAAAACTAAATAATATCCAGAGTAACAGATTGATTTTTTCCCCAGTGGAAAACACATGATTCCAAATGCACAACTACTCAACGAACACAGCCATCGAGATACAAATTCAATATCAATGGTACCAACATTTGAGAACAAAATCACATAAGATCCATTTGAGACTCGTATAAATGTCAAAAACCTATCCGTAGTAAGATTCTACTTTATCTTTTATCGGTAGTATTCATACTGCAGATATTTTTTTGTTATTTGTGTAAAATCCTACTTTACTATTGGTAGATTTTCCAACAAGACACGGGTTATCAGTTAAATAATAACAAAGACACATGTCTTATTCCTTGTAGCAATTATATGAATTATGTTCTTTCCCTACATTTCAAAAGAATGCATGAAGTCTGAATCAAGTGATTGGACAAAAAAAAATGAATACAATCTTTTTAAAGTCGAATGATTGGTTATATCAAAAATGTAAGCCCCGATCTTTAGTTGAATTCTTTTTATGCAATTTTCATATTAGAATTGAAGAACATTGCATTCAGATAAGATTCTTATATTACAATCCTGCCACATATCTTTAATTCAGTTTCTCTGATCAGGGTTTTATCAGGACACTATATTAATTTTTCTAAATTTCAGTTTCGGGTTTGATTTTTTTTTGAAATTCTAAAAAGTTCAAGTTTTAAAAACTATAAAAGTGTGCAAATGATACTATTGAATTGCTATCATTGACTTCAAAAATTAAAAGTATTGAATGCAGTCTTTTTGAAAGTTGTTGAAAACGCATTACTTTTTACAAAGTGTAATTATTCTTTCAATGAACAATATATTCCTTTGATTTTTTAAAATTCTTTTATTTGTTAGAAGAGAATGTGCTAATGCAAACGGTATTTCACATTTAATAATTGCGCCCAAGGAAGGCCTTGAAATATCAACATTTTGCATATTCCAAGGGAGGTTTTGAGTACTTGAAATACAAAGGGTAGTCATACAAGTAAAAGGTCTTTGAATATTTCGAGGGTGGTCTTGAAATGTCAAAATATCGGGAGAAGTCTACAGATGCAAAAGGATGTATTTTAAAATATCGAAGAAGGTCGTAAGATTTAAGTTCTTTTAATATCAAGTGATATCTGAAAATTCTTAGAGAGATCTTGAATTAAAGGAAGTCTGAAGATTTCAGGGGAGGATACCTTGGAATTTTAGAGGATGTCTGCTAGGAATGAAAAAAAAAAGAAGAGAGGTGTTGAAATATGAAGGGAGGTCTTGAAAAATCAAAGGAGGTCTTTAAATATCAAGGGAGGTCTGGATATTTTAAAGGAAGTCTTGAAATGTTAAGGGAAGTCTGAATATTTTAAGGATGTCTCAAAATTTTAAGGGATGTCTTGGACTTCAAGGGAGGTCTTCTAATATTGAGAGAGGTTAGGTTTGAAAATTTCATAGGAGGTCTGGAGATTCTTTTCATTAAAATAAAAGGATTAAGTACTTGAAAATGGAATATTAAAAGAATATGTTTGTGTATTTTATTAGTTATTTGAAATAATTTTCTTATTAAAAAATCTTTCTATAAATTAGCTTTTCGTTATTTAATATTTTTTGAGCAATTTTACTTGAAGTTCCCGCAAGGGTATGCAAGTACTTAAACACGCTTATGTTCACAAAATAATGAAATTAGAAACTCCGTTATTTTGTATGTAAGAAATTATTGCACAATATCAAAGATTTACTATCAATATTATTCTTTTTGTAAATATTGTAGTAAAAATCTAATGTAAAACAGTGGCTCTCTGTTTCTTCCTTTTTTATGAATTCGGCGATTTAAAGGGGCAGGTAATCATTTTTTATAATTGCATTCAGACAGCAAATTATTATTTTCGATTGAGTTGTTTATAATGTTGTCTGGATTAGTAATGCAAATTATCCTACATCGAGTGCAAAACGCAACCTTGACAAAAATTCACAAAGACTTTGTTGATATTAAGATAAGCTTAAGTCAAATAGAAAAATAATACAATGAACTACTAAAAACAAATTTGTCCATAAGGTGTATTTTGAGACTGGAGTTAATTTGAACTAAACGAAAAATGTGCCTAATTTTAGGAAAGTTCAAGTTATGTAGACTTAATATTCAATACAACTGTTTTTTAGAAAAAAAATTCTTTCCGGAGTGATGATTTTTTAACAATGTTGTTTCTGTTGTTGATTCATAGTTCCCAAAATGAAATAATTTTCAAACTCTTAGAAAAAAAAAACGTAGATCATACAAGGACAGTTAATTGCTGTAGCCGTGCTTTATAAATCCAAAATTTCAATCAACCTTATTCAAAAATAAACCTCCTCCCAACTTAATTTCAATAATATCTCTTATTATCCGCTAACACTCTTAAATTGGCAATGCCTTATAACAATAAAATGGAGAACAAATATTTTGTTTGACTGGAGTTCAATTAGAAATCCAAACAAAAAATATGAAGCTGGGATGCGACCCACACTGATAACTTCCCATCCTGTCAGTCGATTTGCCTTGCTTAAACGTTTGTCTATTTGTACTCGTATCAATTTTTACCAAATTTGCGCACTATTTTTTGTAGATTTCATTTTTTATGAAAAAACGGACTGTTGCATTTTTATGTAAAAATTACTAAATATTGAAAACAATGTTTTCTGTGAAATAAAATAAGTTTGAAGCCAATATTTTTAATTTTTGAGTCGAAAGTAAATTTTTACCAAGTTTTAGTATTGTTTCTTTTTAGAGTTTTATTTTTTTGTAAAAAAACTGTCAATTCGATTTTTTTTTGAAACTTTAATTGTATGTTGAAAACAAAATTTTTTGAAAGATAAAAGTAAATTAAAGCCAATATCTCAAAGTTTTGAAAAGATATTCGAGTCGAAAATCAATTTTTACCATATTTTTTTTTAGGTTTTTATTTTTTGTAAAAAAAAACTGTCAATTCGATTTTTTTTCTCTACATTTTTCAGAATTTTGGAAACAATATTTTGTATAAGATAAAATAAGTTTGAAGCCTAAATTTCAAGTTTTTGAAAATTATTTTGTATAAGATAAAATAAGTTTGAAGCCTAAATTTCAAGTTTTTGAAAAGATATTTGAATGGATATTCAATTTTTACCAACTTTGAGTAGTGTTTTTTTTAGATCTTTATATTTTATAAAAAAAACTGTCAATTATATTTTTCTTAAAATTTTATCAGATGTTAAAAACATTATTCTCCGTTGCACAAAATGGTTTTGGTTTTAGTCGTACAATTTTGGAGGTGACAAATTTTTTTTTTCAGTTTTTTTGATTTATAAAAAAAACCGTTGAATGGATTTTTTTCAAAAAATATACCTTATTGATATCACGCTACAATATATCAATTCAAGTCTCTAGCGTTTTTGGTTCGTAAGATATTTAGGGCAAACCAAAATGTTCACCTTTTTTTCAAACTGCTATGGTAAGAAAATCACCCACGCGATTTTCTTGAGAGCCCTTTTTGCATCTTTCTGCCTTATTATCTGTATAACAAAATTTATTTTAAATCTATATCTCTTCTGGTTCTTGAGCTATGGACGACGAAAAAAACGTCGCGAACGTACGGACGTACGCACGCACAGACATCTTTCTAAAAATCTTTTATTTCGACTCTAGGGACCTTGGAACGGTGAGAAATGTCAAAATTTTCAATTTGACAAATCGGACCCATTACAATAACTTCCTATGGGAATTTAATAAATAGTTAACTGGTCGCCGCTACTGTATTTTATTGATATCGCTAAAACTTTACTAGAATACTGCATACTTTTAGGAGTAGTTCAACAGTCTATTTCAAATTGATATTTAATTTTAAATACAACAGTTTTAGATTCATCATTATAAGTTTTATTGAATAATTATAGACATGCAAGTATATTAGGTATGTAGGTATGCTTATTTAAATTTTCAACCAGGCTTAATTACTGATATAAGATGTTATGTACAAATACATATATATATGAAAGGAGGGAGTGTTCCTAAACAGTTATTTAAAAAAAGATATTATAATTACCTAAGAATTAAGCAATGTTAACCATCTCTACAAAGAATTATGCGACCTTGAATTAAATAGCCATAAAATTATCATCAAATTCTTGTATCCTAACTATACATTCATTACATACACTCCGTAACATTTGAATAGCCCCAAAATTAAACATTCTTACAGTTAACTATAATTGTTGAAACTTGTTTGATTTGTGCACATGGAAATATGTTTCGAAAGATAAGGTTAGATAATACTCTTTGCGATAAAGAAAAAATGACTTACTAGTCACTAGTTATTGGTAACTTTGTAAAGCCAATTTCGTTTATGTTAACAATAAAGAGCATTTTTGTTTGTAACATTAGGATATCCTTAATTCACTTTGTTATGCCGCAAAACCGAAACCTGTGAGTTTAAGCTTCGAAAGTTTATTTTCTTATTTGTATCGTTAAAATGGGTCAAAAAATATGAATTGCTTAAAAAGACGCTAACCATGAGCAAGGACAATCTTATCACTTACAAAGTGAAAAATTAACAAAAGCCCAAAGGTATAGTTAAAAGCAAACTCAAATTGCATACTTCCACCCCATGGTGGATCCAGAGGGGGGGTCTTAGGGGTCCCCTCTGGGATATAATATTTTTTTATTTTCGTAGAAACTCACTTGAATTCAAAACTATCGTATTGCGCTAATGCATATGCCTCTCATTATATTTTTAATTAATTTTGCTTAAAGTACTACTTTCAACTGGGGACTGGACCAAGAACATAATATGAATCAGAAATGCAGCCTTTTCCCAATAACCAAGCACAAATTTATCAACTTTTGACCAATGGACGATCCAGGGGGGTCATTTGCGCTAAAAGCTTATACAGTTAAGGTGTATAATCAAATATTTCATCTAAAAATTTGTAAGTAATTTATAGATATTTTCCAAAAATCGGTTTGCCGTCAAAAACAATAAAAATGTTCGATTCACGCAATTTAGAAATTGGAAAAACTTTGGTAATGCCTTAAATTATTTTCATAAAATTTGTTTATAAGAAAAAGAGCAAATATTTAGGTTCTTAAAAAGAACCTTGAATAAGAAATTCGTAATTCATAAAAATTTCGAACTCGAACTTTTAATCAAACATGACAAAATCGATTCCGTCCGTCTTCCTGTCTGTCTGTCAATTTTTTCAAACATTTTCTCATTTTTTTTCTTGTTTTGGCTTCTTTCTTCGAGAAAAACATATTTTGATATTGATCCAGAAGAGTTATTTTTGTATATTAATTCAAGAATATCATTAAAAATACATTTAAAATTTTTGAGAAAAACTTGAAAGACATAAGCAAGTTCTAGCGACCCAGTCCTGCATTTTATTTCTTTCAAAATTGATTTCTGTTGCATACAAAAACTTTTAAGATCTTAAAAATTAAATAATTTTACTGCTTGATGTGAATTTGCTCTCGATGATCTAGATCTAAGATTTAAACACGAACTTCAATAATATAAATGTCCCAAAAACAGCAAAAGTGATACTTCTGTTAAAATAATGCCTAATTGAAAAACATTTGAACTTCTTGTGCCACACAAAAGATTCTTCCCAACTTATTTGCTTACCATAATTTATTTTTATTTACTTTTGAGAGAAATTATGTACTTGAATGCACCTATTTCCTTAAATTCAAGAACCAAAAATAGTTTTCTTTTCAATTTTTAAATTTTGTTGACTCTTTTAATGTTCAAATGGTAGACATGTGCATTCAAGAGGACGAAAGCGTCCACAGGTTTTTCTCAAAACCCACCTCTGTCTATCAACTCCTACTCTCACCTCCCCGCGGTGAACATCGGGTGCCTAGTACCTCAACTGGAGATCAACCTCGGCGACGCAGATCAACAATTCCACCTACCCGACCTTGACGAAGTGAAGATAGCTATATCTAAACTTAGGTCAAACAAAACTGCTGGAGCTTACGGCATCGCTGCCGAACTATTGAAAGCAGCAGGCGATGACTTGGTGGGGAGCATGCACCAACTCATCTGCAAAATATGGTCGTAAGAAAGCATGCCCGATGTGTGGAATCTCAGCATAGTGTGCCCGATACATAAGAAAGGAGACCCTATAAACTGCACCAACTACAGAGGCATCAGTCTCCTTAACATTGCGTATAAGATCCTCTCTGCCGTATTATGTGAACGTCTGGAGCCGTTCGGCAACAACCAGATTGGTCCTTATCAGTGTGGCTTCAGACCAGGAAAGTCCACTATCGACCAAATATTCACACTGCGGCAGATCTTGGAAAAAACCCAGGAGCTTCAAATCGATACCCACCATCTCTTTATCGATTTTAAAGCCGCGTATCACAGCATCTATAGGGAAGAGCTCTACAGAGCAATGTCTAGTTTTGGCATCCCTGTCAAACTTATCCGTTTGTGCAGAATGACGTTGGAGAATGCACGCTGCTCTATCAAGGACGGAAAAGATCTTACCGATGCATTTAATGTCAAAAAAGGTTTTAGACAAGGCGATGCACTGTCATGCGACTTTTTCAACATCGTTCTGGAAAGAATTGTGCAAAACTCAACCGTCAACACTAGAGGCACAATCTTCCAAAGATCCATCCAATTTGGAAGCGAAGAAGATGGGTTTAGTGGTCAATGAGGGCAAGACCAAGTATATGCTGTCATCAAAAAAGGACACTGAACGACGACGTATTGGACAAAACGTCACCATGGACAGCTATAACTTTGAGGTAGTTAAGGACTTTGTCTACCTAGGCACCGCTATTAATACAGACAACTACACCAGCGCTGAAATGAAACTAAGAATAACTCTTGCAAATCGCTGCTTCTTTGGACTTAGAAGGCATTTGAGAAGTAAAGTCCTCTCTCGAGCATGTAAAATCACCATCTATAAGACACTCATCATCCCGGTTCTCATTTATGAAGCTGAGGCCTGGACCCTGTCAAAGAAAGATGAGAGCGTCTTAGGATGCTTCGAGAGAAAAATTCTTCGGGTGATTTTTGGTCCCGTACGCATAGATGGAGAATGGACCTGACCTAGTTAGCAGAATTAAAGTCCAACGGCTTAGATGGCTAGGTCATGTAGAGCGGATGGACATCAACGCTCCAGCCCGGAAGGTCTTCGAATCCAATCCCGAGGGACGGCGGCGCAGCAGAGGAAGACTGCGACTCAGGTGGCGCACGCAGGTGGGAGAGGACCTCAACCAACTTGGCGTGCGAAACTGGAGACAGCTAGCTAGGGACCGAGCTGGCTGGAGACGCTTGTTGGTTGAGGCCCAGGTCGGCCCCGGACTGTAGCGCCACCTTAAGTATGTAAGTAAGTAAGTTGACTCTTTTAAGATCGAAATATTTTCTGCTACTAGTTAGCAGAGTTATAGTGATAGTAATAATAGAATAACGAAAATTGAATTCGAAAAAACTACGTCAAAAAAGCCAGAAAATTCTTCATATCTCCCAATCTCTCAATTTTATTTTCTGAGTTTTTGATTTTTTGTAGTGTTCTTCGGATAACAGTATATTCTAAAGTAATTTTATGACTCAAGTTGTCACTTTAGCTTTTGAAATGTGTTAATGTTAGGTACATTATGTTGTTTAAAGTTGGTCAGCCTCCTTTAGAGAACATTAAAGAACATTTTTAAGCTGTGAGTAAAAACTTGTCTTTATGTGAAATGTGTGACCCCCCCCCCCATCCACCATTCTCTCAAGTAAAGATAAACGTAAAATTATCAGAAAAACCTCCAATTCTACACACTCTTTAAATAAGATATTAGTCAAGTCGTCAAAAATACCAGACAACTGAAGAATCATATTACAGTGCAGAGATAAAGAGATATTGAAGATATAAAATTATATAAAAAAAACTGAAATAAAGATTAATTTTTTTTAAATCATCACGAATTTAATTCATGAAGTTGAATAGTCTCAAAAAGCTTTATAAAGGGTGATTTTTCAGCTATTATCTTTTTGGCAAAATATTTTAAAACAGCTGACGCAAGTTTCGTGTTTTTTTCACTATCAAACATCTAAAGTTTGGTCTATAATTTAACTGCAAACGAACAACGCTTGTAAATTATTGAATTTTATTACCAAAATGTGTGCTCTGGTTAAGAAAGTTCATCGCGCCCTTCTTTACCGAAAAATTGTGTTCAGCGACAAAGCTCATATTTGGCTCAATGGGTACGTTTATTTTGGAGTGAATATTAGCTATAAGATTGCAAGAGCCACTAATGCATCCCGAAAAAGTCACAGTTTGGTGCGGTTTATGGGCTGGTGGCATCATTGGACTTCTTCAAAGATGATACAAAAAAGCTGGTTTCTTAAAAAATTGATGTGATTTTTTTAAGTAAGACGATTTTTGTCTAATTTTTCTGGCTATAGAAATTAAATAAATAAATATAAATCAATTATTTGAATAAATATGTCCTTCTTAACGTCCCATAGGAAGTTATTGTAATGGGTCCAATTTGTCAAATTGAAAATTTTGACATTGACCGACTTTTCAAGGTCCCTAGAGTCGAAATAAAAGGTGCGTGTGTAACTACGTTCGTACGACCGTACTCTAGAACCAGAAGAGATATCGACTTCAAATAAATTTTGTTATACAGACAATAAGGCAGAAAGATGCAGAAACGCCTCTTAAGAAAATTGCGTGGATGGTTTTTTAACCATAGCAGTTTAAAAAAAAAGTTAAAAATTGTATTTAAACCTAAATATCTTTCGAACCAAAAACCCTAATGACTTGAATTAAATTTAATAGGATATATTGTAACGTGATACCAAACAAGTTTATTTTTTGAAAACAAATCCAAAAAACGTTTTTTTTATAAATCAAAAAAACTGAAAAAAAATGTGCCACCTCAAAAATTTTACGAATACAAAATGATTTTATCTCAAAAACAATTTTGAGTAACGAAAAATAACGTGTTTAATATCTTTTAAAATTTTGAGAAAAATCGAATTAACAGTTTTTTTATTAAAAAATAAAAACCTAAAAAACACATTTCTCAAAGTTAGTACAAATTGAATTTCGACTCAAATATCTTTACAAAAAATTGAGATTATGGCTTATAAATTATTTTATCTTATAAGAATTATTGTTTTCAACATTCCGAAAATTTTTGAGAAAAATCTAATTGACAGTTTTTTCACAAAAAATAAAAATTAATAAAAGTTGGTAAAAATTGATTTTCGACTCAAAAATCTTTTCAAAACTTTGAGATATTGGCTTTAAAATACTTTCATCTTTTTATTATTTTTAACATTCAGTAAAATTTTGAGAAAAATCTCATTGACAGTTTTTTTTACTAAAAATTAACACAAAAACAATACTAACACTTGGTAATAATGTAGGTACTTTTGACTCAAATAAATTTTCAAAATTAAAAATATTGTCTTTGAACTTTCTTATTAAACAGAAAATTTGTTTTCGATATTCAGTAGTTTTTTTTTATAAAAAAGCAAAAGTCCGTTTTTTCACAAAAAATCAAATGAACAAGAAATAGTACGCAATTTTGGTAAAAACTCATGTTCGGTTCTTGATATATATCAAATTAATTTCATTAATCCAACTTGTAAAAATTTAAGAAATGCTACTAAAATTGGTAAAAATTTATTTTCGACTTAAAATCTATTTAACAAAAGTAGATTTCCCAACTAAACTATTTCCTTATATGAAAAATATTGTCGGTAATTTAAATTTTTTTAAGAATAATTCAACTGACAACTTTTTTAACAAAACACGAAAACCTAAAAACTTTTAAGCAAGACAAATCGATAGACGGGATGGAAAGTTGTCAGTAAGGGTTGCATCCCAGCCTATCTTTATCATATTAAATATTAAAAATATTAAAAAAAAAAAACATTTGCTCAATCCATTTGCAAACAATTGCTTCTCATCGTGATCAAATTGATTTAAAATGTACTTTAACAAATTTAAATCGGTTAGGAGTTAGAAAATGAGTCAATAAAATAAAAAATAATCGTTATTATTTCGAATACTATAAAAAAGTTCTATAGATATTAAATATTAATGAAACATTTTGACAACTACATTGTTTTAAAGTTGGCTTTAATTGATCGGAAATCGTGACTGATTTCCTTTTTTTCGAAAAGACTACAAAATGTTCGCTTTGAAAGTTCAAACTATACTTTTGCCTTATCCAAGACTTTAATCAAATGGTCTGGAGTGTTCCCATATCATATTCCACGTAACCTTAACCCATTTATCAAGACTCCATCATTATCATCGACTTACCTCAAACATACCTTTACGTATATGTACCTTTTAATTCCAACAATTTCAAAGACACATTATGTACGTTACCGAGCAAAAATATACGAAACTCTTTACAGACATTGTTCCACTTTCCGAGTCCATCGTTTAACAAAAATATATAAGCGGCTCAATAAAAAATAAGAGATAATGGAAGCTTTATGGCTTAACTACTAACTTTTTCTTAAATGTTTTGTTAGGTATAGATTTTTTTTAACAATTTTTTCTTTTTATTTTTTGATTACTTCATTCTGATGTAATCACTTTTGAGGGAAAAAATGAATAATTGAAAAAATTTAATTTACTCAAATCTATCTATTGCCCGTTAACGAGCAGAAATGTACAAAAGAAAAAACAATTGCTCTTCAATGAGTTTCATATGGGTAATGGGTGTCGAAACCTCCAACGGGACAACTCTGGCCCAACCTCACAAAAATAGCATAACGTATCTTTGTTACTTACCAGTTTAGGTTTTTTTTTTATTGGCGTATAGATACTTTGAATAACTTTTTGAGATAAATACATTTTTTCCCTGTCTAGCTGTCAAAATGAAATTGAAAGCTGAGTTATTGTCTTTCGCTTGTTGTTGTTTTGGTTTGGTTTTTGGAAGCCAAGACCTTTGATGTATGTAGTTTTTTGGGGGGAACTCTCTTACACTTGAACTTTCTTTATAAATAAACAAAGTAATGCACTCAAATGATACAGTCACATCTAAGCCATCTTAACAGATAGTTCATCCAACAAGTAAACAAAAAACAAACATTTTGAAAATGTCTCTTAAGGTAATTATTAGAGTGAGCTTTGAAGTTCGTCCTTTTATATTTTTTTTATTCTTTTGGTTTTGAAGATCGTTGTTGCCCTTTGCATTATCGGCTTTGCCGCTGCTGGAGAATACGAGATCCCACACGATTCCCACCATCAAGTCGACTACTATGCACCGCCAAAGTACGATTTCAACTACGGCGTTCATGATGAACACACTGGCGACATCAAGAGCCAAACAGAAGCCCGCGATGGTGACGCCGTCCATGGCCAATACAGTCTGATTGATGCCGATGGCTTCAAGAGGACCGTTGTCTACACCGCTGATGACCATAATGGCTTTAACGCAGTCGTTCATCGTGAACCTTTGGGCTATGATGCTCATCACGCACATTCCAAGGGCTCAGCTTCATATCATTGATGATGAGAAATTTTTATTGGTTAAATATTTTTTGTTCATAATGTTTCATCGCGATATCACACCTTCTCATTTGTTTTATTTTTAAGTCGAATTAATTAAATAATAATAATCATACAAAATATATTCAAAAATTGTTGATTTTGTATTCAAAATTATTCAAGTCGATGGCGTATTTTGATTTTGGGTAAAATAATGCTAAATTTATGTTAACTCGATGGATTTGTTTCAAAGATGTGCTTATATTTTTATAAGATTATGAGACAACTCAGGTGTGGCCCTTAGCACTGGTTTTGAACGAGGAAATTCTATAAATTTATTTAAATAAAACAAACATAGTTTTGACAACTAAATTAAGTTTAAATTTGTCATTAAGTTTAATTTTGTAAGCGTGAAATTTTAAACAACGGATAAATGTTTAAAATTCAAAGGTTTACTATAGGTTTGAGAAGTTCATTCAAGAAGTTATGCAGAAAATTTGTATTTCGAAATAACAAACAAAAATAAACTTTGTCAACAATTTTTGTTTTGTTGATGTTCGGCAAAAAATTGTAAATAAAAACAGCAAACGCATCACAAAAAAAAAAACATTTAAAACTTAAAGGTCAAGGTTATGTTATATTTTGATTTTGGAAATATCTTTTTTTTCTTGGATTTGTCCTTTTTTATATTTTTATGAGTTCTCTTAATTGAGAAGATTATACAAATATTAAAGTCAACGATTATGATTTATTTAATCAATGATGGGATATGAATATAAAATTTAAAATTTTAATCTTTTGGTTAATTTGGTTGTTTTTTGAACGACTTTGTTTTATGGTTGACTAAAATTTTAATCTTTTAATGAGCACATTATTAAAACAACCAGAATATTCAGTTTAATATCTATACAGATTTATATTTGTTCCTTATTTCTAAATTATGTTTCTCTAAAATTCATCATACTGAAAATAAGCTAATGGATTAAACAACTATGCCAAGCAGGTTGCAAATGTTGCGCATGTTTATTCTTTTTGTTCTCCAGTATATTGACCATCTGATTCGGTGGGTAAACCCTTTTCAAATTAGTTTTATCACTGAATGAAGCGGAAATAAAAGACAAAATTAATCACAAGAATGAGAAAACAAACTGAAACAAATTTGAAAGTTTTTTAAACCTTAGTTATCTCCCTTGTAAACAATTGAACAAAATGATAACGAAGTTGTAAAATTAATTTCAAATGTGCAACAAACTGAGGACGAAAGTGCTCAAACTATTTCGAGCTTTAGGGAAACAGAAATATAGTTTTTTTTTGGCGCGGGTAGATTTTAGCAACCCGTCGATGCCATTTTGTTTGTCTTCGTTAACGCAAGTTGCGCGCATTGCGCCCATTTTACGCTAGACGTGGTGGCCCTTCACAGTCGTTCGTTCAATGAATGCAAGATAGGCCGAAAACATCACCCGAAGCAGTCTATTCCTCGTCGTGTACAAGAACTCGCCCTTTCGCAGACTTCAACTTATCGAATTTTGCTTTTGCGTCGGGACTTGGTCCTACACCCGTACCAGATCCAACTGACACAGGAGATTAAAGTTCATGACCATAGACGGTACCAGCGCAAGCGAGGTTCATCAGGTGATAATGCATCCTCAAAAAGTTACCATTTGGCGTGGATTTTGGAACGGACGCGACGGCGTAATTGTTCCGTGCTTATTTCAAAACGAAGTTAGTGAGTTGGTCACAGTAAACAACGAGCGCTGATAGATGATAAGACATTTATTAACAATCTAAGTAAAAATAAAAAAATAAATCAGTGAACTCAAAAATGTTTCAAATACTTTATGTTTTTAAAGAGACCCCAGACACAAAACCGGCTTATAAAACCTGGAGATAGGAAATGGATTGGACACCCTAAAAAAAAAAAATATTATCTTTGCCGAACATCTCATGAATGTTTTAAACCATTTCCAGAAAATATCAATACCGTGCTTGGCATGATTATAGTCCACAATCATATATAATTTTCGAATTTGAAATGTGTTTGACGAGGAAGGAGGTTTTTAGCTAAGGAAATGGATGCATAAAAAATATCCGTGACAATTTGAGTCAAATACTACGTGCTTTAGGTAGCTTTTCCTGTTTGGTTACTTGAATCAGTTTTGCCTGCATATATGGCACTGGTGTAAGTGTACCCGGCTGGATCACAAAGTTTATAGACTTTTATACCATACTTGTGTGCTTTTCCTGGGTTATACTGCTTTAATTACAGCCTACCGCGAAAAGGGACCATTGATGTATCTACTGCACAAATTTCTTTGGATTCTAGCTTTAACGATATTTTGTTAAGTAGGTCCTCTTACTTTTCCCAAATGGTTTCCACTGTTTATTGAATTGTCCGCATAGTGAATGATCTTCAAAAGTAACGAAGAAATTTCGGAAGAACTTATCAGTGCTCCAGTAGTGAGCAATAGATGGGTATTTTACAATGCCCATATACATCATCACTTCAATCAATTTTTGTACCTCTTGGACTTTGGTGTCTACTCATTCCTTTGCGCGAGAAGTACGCTTATAATGGTGCTTCGTAAAAATTGGTTGGCATTGACATTTGTCTCAGTGACAATAAGCCGAATGAACTCTTCTGTGACCATAAATCCAAAATCATCAATAGGTCGTGCTGATGTTTGGGGTTGAATATTGGCAGCACCATTCTGTTTGAAAGTGAACGCTTTGAGGGATTAGCCACAACTTGATCAAAAAGCTCTTCTTCAAAAGACGATTCGAATTCTTCGGGAGATTCAGAATCGCTTGAATTTTTTGGCTACATTTTGGTTTCCTCTTCTCCCAAAACCTATTAAGTCCTTCTTTCCCATCGTTTAGACCAAGGTTTTTCACCATGACCTCAGAAGCTTTATCAGATAAATTATGTCCCATCTGGTTATAATAAAGCTCTTTACCAAGTTGTATTACTGGGCGACTTATGCTTTTAATTGAATCGGATATTTCGTTTACTTCTTCAACTAGCTTATCATTTTAGCATACTGCACTCACCAGCCCTGATATATAAGCGTCTTTGGCACTTATTGAAAATCCTGTGAAAAGCATATAAGATGACTTCATTCGAGGCATAAGTCATAACCCGAGATATTGCTACTGCTGGAGTGTGACAGAAAATACCAAAACCTGCTGCAGCCGCTAAGACATCGACTTTAGCTATGATTAGCACAGGAGCTTTTGGTATTTTATGAATCAACTCTGCACATTTATCGAAGACTTCACGTTGACAATCAGGACCTTTTTCAGGTTTCAATTTATTTAAATTATGACCAGCGGAATAAACGGGACCGGTTGATGAAATGACAATACAACGCAGTGCTTCATCACTTACGTTTTTAGTTATTCCATTAAGAATCGATTCCATTATTGCCATGGAAAGAGGGTTCCTTGTTTTCGGTCTGTTAAGCTGAATTTTTAGAACTCCATTGTTTTCAGAAACAATTGTCAAAACATCGTTTTCAACAGGTGACTTCGAACTTGAAGTGTTTACAAAACGTACAGAGTGTAAGATTCTTGCTAAAGAAGAATTTCTCGAAATATAGCTCATCATTTCAAAAGTCAAACGAAAAAACAAGGATAATCCAAAAAAACACAAATCAATAAGGATGGAATATATTCATCTGAACCGGAAGCCAACTCGTTACACGTAAGTTACTGTGACTGCCGGCGAGCCACGTGGCACGTGATTTTGGATTAAGATTGAAACAGAAAATTACTTTCAACTGAAAAAAGTTGTGCATTATAGATTAAGGAAGAGGAATCATTTGTCGATCATTCATAGAGTAGTCCTGATAAACCGGTCGTTTTAGTGCGTTAAGACTCCCACAATACTCGGTACCGACTTTTAACGAGTGTCTTTTATTAATTTTCATCGGATAGGATAAAATTGAAGGTTTTTTTTAATATCCATCTTCTCTTAACGATACAAGTATATGTAGATATTTTAAATCTAAAATTTCTTGTTTGTATAAACTTAAGAATTTCTTAATAAATTTTACAAACATTTTGGAAGTCATTATCTGTTAAAATACAAATTGAAAATAAACCAATTTTTGTTCAAAGAAGGTAAAAGTTCTAGAATAATTGAAGGACAAATGTGCATATATTGGCTCAAAAACAGTTCTTCGTTTTTTCACTATTTTCATCTTTCCAGCTACGACGTGCGGTTTTGTATTCGGAAAATGAATTTCAGCAACATTGTAGTTCAACGCTATCTACCATATTCTTATTTGTTAAGGCCATCGACCGAATGCAAGTTTGTCCAAATATTGTTTGGTTTCCTAGGCTATTGCATCGAGAGTCGGATTTGTTGTTGTTTTGTCGTGGTAATAGTTTTGGTGCACGCGTCTAAAATTCGAGTCAGGACAGCTTTCGTGATTGTTGATTTATAAGCCCAAAATCATCTTCTCATCTTCAAAAAACATTTGTCTTTAATTTTGTATCAAAGATAAAGTCTACTTTAAAAGAGATAAAGAAGCATTTAGCTGCTTTTATAGTTGGACGAGTGCTTTAGATTTAAAGTATACTTTATGTCGTTTAAAAATATCAAAGAATCTACCTTCATTTAAAAACTCATTTTTAGAGTGTACTTTGAATTTAAAAACCATTTAAAGTGGGCTTTAAATGTTTAAATTTTTGGGCCATTGTATTTACATATTTTGTGTTCACTGGTTTTAACATATAAAGTGTATGTTTTTTAAAAAAGTGTTTTTTAGCAGCCCGTTTTTGGAAAGCTTTCACTATTAAAATATCTTCTTGTGAGATTTAACATCTTAAAACTATGCTAATAATAAAAATGAGTGAAAGAAGACACAATTTGCAAAACTAAACTAAACTTTAGGGTAGTTTCGCAGTTCCATTAACAAACGATCTCAAGCTGGTTGATCTGCAGTTACACCGTATCTTAGATGGTTCCTTGAATTGATCTTCAGTGATGAGGCCCATTTTATCCTACGTTATTAAGCAGAATTGAATCGGAAAATCTAACATTGAGTGTCTCTGCTTGGTCAGGTTTTTTGGTTGGCTTGACGGTGTGATCGGAAGATTTTCTGGCCACATTATTTCTCCAAGACATGATCGCAATTGGCCATCGAGATCTTGCAATTTAACACCTTGATCACGTGAAAGACAAAGAAACCATAGAAAAAATTCATCAACAAAATATCAAACTGCGAGAATCTTGTGTTTTTAAACCATTCCCAACAAAATCCTCCAAAAGATTCCTTAAGGTTTATTAATAACAACGGCGAATGTGAAACACTTTCTTCACGCTCAAAAAGTATGTTATCATAAGTTATATTATAGAAAATCTGACCGGGTAACGATCTTATCACTGATCAAGTTTTGAAAGAGAAATTGTCTATAGAAATGTACCAAATTAATGAAAAATACCTCAGCAAGGTACAACAACATCGCTTATACTATTCACGGCAAAAGTTTTCAAAAATCTGCTACTGAAAAGGCTCAGCAAAATAATAGAAGAAACAAGATTAATTCTAAGCCATCAGTTTAAATTTGTAACTAAAGTGGGGGATAAGGCACTTGAAGAAAAACAAGTATGCTCAGCTATATTCTTTGATTTTTGATACTTGGAACTTGAGGACAAATTTCATAGAGACCTTCGAAGGCAGTACTAATTAATACTAAATTCTTTTATTCCGAGCTACCCCTTTGAGTACTTTGCGACGTAAATTACTAAAAATTAAAGAAAATAGAATACGGTTTAATGAAAGGAAGTGTAATAAACAACATGCCTACGATATCATGATTGCCCTTGCTAATAATAATGCAATATTGGTGCCACTTAGATCCGTTTCAAATACTTCACAAAAATTGGAAAATGCAGTCGATAATACAAATGAAACAAAATCGACTCAAGCACATTTTGTGCTACATGAACAATGCTCCAATTTCCATCGAAAGGGCTTTAAGAGCAAAGCTTAACTGAAAAGTGCACATAATAAAGAAAACCGATAAACTTGAAGTTCTGAAGAATGTACTCTTTAAGATGAGAGAAATCTGACCTATTTATCGTGGTGTCTCGCAAACAGTTTTCATGACTTATTAACTTGTTTACCTTAAATCTTAATCATTTCGAGTAAGGTCTGTTTTAAAAACTTTAAGTCGGGTTTTCTTTCCCTCACTCTGGCTACAAAAGATTTTTATTTTTAATGCTTCTCACATTTAAAAATAAATTTGTTCAATCTTGATAATAGTATGGTCACAAAAATGTTGACTTTTTATTTTCAAAATGTTCATTCCAAACATAGACGCTCTAGGATCACAAGTAGATTAATATCGTCCCAAATTTTGAAAAATTGCCTACTGACTTTAACATCATACAGGGTCATGGTTCCAAATACGATTATGAAGTGGGTGAATGGCTTTAATTAAACTGATTCTCTGAGCGCCCTAAAACTGTGCGTGATGGTTATCAAAAGGAAATATTGATAGAATATGTAGAGCGGACGCAAAATAGGCGATGCCCTCAAAACGTTACTCGAAATGAAATCTATTCCGATACAATATTTTTAGGATTTTCACGTAATGTCCAACGTCGCAGGTAATTTTGAAAAAATAAACTAAATAATATAAGACCAAGCTTATAGATGTAGCTTCTGCAATATGGCTGTAATCAACTACCAATAGTCCCTATTTTCAGACTTTTCAGAACTTGGTTTTAAACTTCACTTCGCATGACTCAAATTTAGTATACTCTCCTGTCATTACTGAATCACACCATCAATTAGTTATGATATACTTTAATCCCCATGTGAATGGCTTTTAAGTATATCTCACGCTCAAATTTGTATCCCACATAAAATGTTGGCATTTTAACATTTTGACATAACTATTAATCCACCGTATTAATTTGCACACACACATGAAAACTTGAGATAATACTTGACATAAACGTGCCTCTAATTCCATATTCAAACATGACCTTAACAGATTTTCAGTGGATATTCCATAGGCTCAAATCTGGCTAATCATTTACAAACTTTGAGAGAAAAATCAGAAAATGTAGGTAAGCCTTCCGGTGTTCAAGATGATTCTCATCAGTCTGAGGTTAAACATTTTTTTAAAGAATCTGTAACCAGTTAAAAGAATTTTTTGCAGAGTACCCAAATAAATTTCAATAACAAAAATTATAAACAAAAATATTAATATAGTTGGAAGAAAACAAAAGCCTTTTCCATTTCCGTTTCGTCTTCAAAACTTAACATATTTCTAATAAAATAATCAAATCTACCGAATCGTCTTGAATTTGATGACTTTTTAAGCTTCTGCAAGTCATTTAGTATTGATTCTACGTAAATAAGTTGACGCCCGACTATTATTCTCTGTCTTGTTATTCAAATTTCTTTAAGCTTGATTTAAATATTGTAACCGGTCACCGGCATCAACAATATTGGTTATCGATATATCCGTCCGTCGCATATGGCACAGAAAACAAAAAAAAAACTTGTCAACTTAGCGGCAAAACCCCCCAAAGCCATCTGGTTGTATGTTTGGTGTATGTCGATGGATGAGCTCTGATCAGCCCAGCCAGCAGTGCCTGAAGCTAGCTGAGAGGCACGCTTTTTTCTTGAGCTTTAAACATCGATTAGTCTAACAAATATCGGTGATGAGTTCGGACGTACTTTTGAGTAGGCGTCGCAACGCCGGCGAAGGTGATTAACACGGCTTAAATAGATTTGAAAAACAAAAACAAACGGTGATATCTTATTTTCTGTTTCCTTTGTCTCAAGACAGCGTCAAGCCTGAGGGTTCGTCTAGCAGCGCTGTTTGGATTTGCCTTTGGCTTTGCCATGGCATTTGTCACACTTTTGTCTTATGGCACCTCGGTGACTGAGATACTAAATGAAAAACCAACTACCCTGGTTATAACCACGGGTACAGGAGAGGGTTCATCTTATGGGTCATCAGCAGCAGCATTAGTTTCATCAAGCTCGAGAGCTATCGTTACCACCAAATCAAACCCGGATTTATTTGAAGAAGTTCGCATTGTTTGCATGGTACTCACTTATGCCGACAATCGCGACAAGGCACAACATCTGAAGGCAACTTGGGGCAAACGGTGCAACCGATTGATCTTCATAAGTAACCAAAACGACCAGGATCTGGGTGCAGTCGATGTTGGTGTTGAGGATAGTCATGACAATTTGTGGACAAAAACACGTGAGGCATTTCGTTATGTCTATGAAAATTTGTTGCACGAAGGCGAATGGTTTCTTAAGGCAGATGATGATACGTAAGTTTAGCGCACTGACACTGGTGGATTAAATAATTCGACGAATTTTTTTATTTGACCTTTTACTCTCTCTCTCTCTCTCTCGATCTTCTGGGTACTTGTACCAACTTTAAGATACATTGTAATGGAAAATCTGAGATACTTGCTCTACGGATACGATGCTCAAAAACCTATCTATTTTGGACATAAATTCATCTACAATGACAAAGTAAGTTAAAAGTTATAGTTAAGTTTGACTATAAAAGTTAGTCTCGGTGTAGATATTAACTTAAGGTGCCTTATGCATGCAACTTACTACCTTTGCAACTGCTTAAGAGTTTTTTGTATGGTTTCCTTTTTTGTTTGATGGGATTATTCAAATTTTTTCTTCAAAATCTTCTTCAAGTTTCGAGAGATGAAAGATGCATTATTTGAATATTCAAGAGTAATGTTGTGAATTTTTTGTTTTGTTTATTTTTCTTAAGTTTTAAATAAAGACTGTGATTTATTAACCATGGTCGTGAATCAATAAGCGAGTATTTCGACTTAATAGCGAATAATTTGTCTTTCCTTCTTTTAGTTTTTGTTGTCACTCTTTGTTTGTCAAAGTTTCTTCATACAGGGAAATTGAAGTGTCAACGAAAGTGTTGCATAAAATAATAGAAAAGTTTTGTTTAATTGGTATTTAATTCATAGATATTGTTCTTTTCTTCTCATTTTTGTTTCTTTGGTTTGATGAAGTGATAAAATGTTATGATGATGATTAATTTTTTATGTTATTTAAATTATGTTGGAATAAAATGTCTGAATAGTATTAAGCAAAAAGTGGATAAATATTAATTGTTGTACAAATTTAACCTGTTATTTTACGCTTACATTTTATTTAGGTATTAATCAACAGCAGATACATTTAAGAGAAGACATTTTTTTTAATCTGCAAAAATTAATGAATAATCAAAACAGTTATATTTTGATAGATCGATGGTTTGAAACAGTCAGGTTTATATATTATTTATAGAGTAGTTTAATTTATTCATATCGAACAAAAAAATTCCAATAATATGTTTATTATTTTTATTTTTTCAAAGAAGATAATGAATCACAAAAAAATATGAATAAAAGTAAAAAAAGACTAAAATTTATTTGAAGCTTTATTGGTTTATAAACACTAAAATTTAATGGTCATTATATGATGGATTTATTCTAAGGTCAGATTTAAATTGACATTCGATCAAATTAAAAAATTTGTTGATGAACATAGGTAAATAATATTATATAACTATTTTGCCAGAGAAATTTAAAATGTTTGTATTTAACATTTTTGTTATTCTTTTTACCAAAATGCGGGGATTTTGAATTTAATGAAGTTATATATCAAAGAACACCTTGGCAAGTTAAAGAAGATAACATTTTTCTAAAAACTTTTCAAAACTTGCTTTTTTTGACGAAAATCCACATTTACTAGAAAACTTGGTCTTAGAGAAAAGTTGAACAAACATTCCATTAAAAATTAAGCTAAAAAGTAGTAAGCTATCTAATTTCTGCTTTATATAAACATGTAAGGCACTTTTGATAGTATTGGGTTAATAGTTAAAAAAAGAAATAGTAAAATGTACTTAAGGGGAACATCAGGGTTACAATTAGAAACATCCGAAAACAAAAAATTTGATTTTGGCGTACAGACTTCGATATCGAAAACCTGGATAACTTTTTTGATCTACCATATTTGGATCTACCATATTTGTGGAAACAGCTCTTTCTGTCTAGAGAAAAGACTAATTGACTACAAAGTATTATAGCAGATGTAGAGTTTAAAAACTATTTGGTTCTTATAAAAAAAAAAAAACAATTTTTTCTAAAATACTGCAAGAATGAATTTTTGGCTTTTTTTTGAATATTTTGATTTCCAATCTTTTATTTTTGTTGACAACTAACTTTTCTTAAAAATTACAATTCCTAACTTACAGGTATATATCCCACCTTCCATTTGATACCATTGTTTTCTTTGTTGGGGCCAATCTTCTCACTATATCATAAACAAATAGCAAAAAAACACGTTAATACCAGATTAAACTCAAGGTATCCCTCTATTCAAAAAGAAAAGCAACTGGAATATTATACTTAGCATACAAAAAGCTTCAAGATTTGCTATTCGCCTTTTCATAGGAAGTTATTGTAACGAGTCCGATTTGTCAAATAGAAAATGTTGACATTTCTCGAAGTTTAAAGGTCTTAAGAGTTGAAATAAAAGATTTTTAGAAAGATGTCCGTACGTTTTTTCGTGAATTATAAATACAAAAAATTTGTCACCTCGAAAATTTTACGAATAAAAAATGATTTAATCTCTAAAACAATTTTGTGCAACGAAAACTAACATTTCGAACATCTGATAAAAATCGAATTGACATTTTTTTATGAAAAATAAAAACCTAAAAAAAAATAAATACAAAATTACTCAATGTTGGTAAAAATTGAATACCATTCATAATCAAATATCTTTTCAAAACTTTGAGATTTTGGCTTAAATCTAATTTATCTTTTGAGAAATATTGGTTTTGAACATTTCATAACATTTTTTTGAAAAATCGAATTGAAAGTTTCTTAACAAAAAATAAAAACCTAAAAAAAGCAGTTTGTATAAATTGATTTTCGACTCAAATGTCTTTTCAAAAATTAAAAATGTTAAGTGATTTAACGGCTTTTACCAGAATCATTACTTCGACTGCGAACACGTGCTTCAATATTTTTCGATGATCTGTGCTTAATCGCGTTTACATATTTTTCTGCCGGCTGCATCGATCGCTGTTCTTTCTGTGACATTTCCATCGTCAGAGCTCTCTCACAACTTTTTTCGAATGATGTTGTTTCGCCTGCGAGCAGAACTTGTTGGATTTTCTCATTTCGTAGCCCCACAATGAATTTGTCTGTCAGAGCATCTTCCAAAGCAAAGTTTTTTAATTTTTCTGCATCGACTACTAAATCCATAATAAAATCACCGAACTTACAGGTTTCTGCCAGGTTTCAAAATTTTATAATAAAATCGCTGACTGATTCTCCTTTTTCCTGCTTACCCCTTTGAAATTTGAAGCGCTCCGCTCTTTCATTAAACTTTGGAGCGTAGTGTTGCTCTAATAAGCGTATTAAAACATCAAACGATTTTGTGCTCGGTAAGGCAGGTGCAGTCATGGACTTCAAGACTTCGTACACCTCCCATGAGGGTGATGAACACGGGTGTTTGTTTCCTGAAGCAATTTCATTTGCAATGAAATATTGCTGTACCCGATCTTTGTAAGCATCGAAGTCTTCTCCGGGCACGAATTGACTTATACTTCCTACATGAGACATTATTTTTTTAGGTTTTATATCCTTAACCTTTTTATCTTCTGTCATCTACAGGCTTTTTAAAATCACAATTAACCAATTGCTTGAATAATAATCGAAATTTATTCGATGAATCGTAATTTATTTTTATTTGAAATGTATGTTGTGCAAGTTTTAAAATTTTAACTTTTTAAGATAATTTATAAATTTTCTTTTATCCTCGTCGCCATTTATTATATTTACGGAAAGGATTGCACTCTTTATTACGACTGACTAAACACTAAGTCTTAACCTAAGTTTTAAGATAAATTCACCACACAGGATATGCGCTAAGTGATTTAACGAAAGATTACAATCAGGGATGTCTATTATTTATGAACACAACATTTTTAAACTTATTTTATCTCATATAAAATAGTGCTTTCGATATTCAGTAATTTTTATATAAAATTCCAACACTCCGTTTTTTTCATAAAATAAATTAAATCTACAAAAACAGTACGAACATTTGGTAAAAATGATGTTTGGTTCTCGATACCAAGTGAACAATAGACCTTCTTTTTTCAACTCCAAAGCAGACATACTACACTATCCCCAAGCTACAGATAAGAAAAAATCTTAGATTTACCTTCCTCGGGATAATATACATAATAAGATCCCCTAAATTTAAAGATTGGAAACATTGTTTTAGCCATATTTAATTTTTCGGACAAGGTACAGGGTACTGAAGTTTTTTTCCTAATTTATGTTGACCAATTATTAAATCAGTACGTATGGCAATTTGACAGGATACAAGGGCCATAAAAACGATACTTGATATTTCAAAAGCATTTGATAGTGTTTGGCATCAGGCTCTCATATCCAAAATACGTTCATTAGGTTTTCATGAATCCCTCCTTCATTGGATCAGTAATTAACTCTCGGATCGTTCTATATACAAGTAGTATTGAACATTTGCAAAAACATGAGGAATTCTTACTCTTCCTCAGTTTCAACGCTCGTTGTCAACACACCTTGTTAGCTCTTTAGAAAAAGCTAATCTCTTTGCCAGACAGTTCGCAGCCAATTCAACGCTGCCAATGAGTGTTATGACTCCGCCTGTACTTGAGCGAGTTAGTAATTCTATGGGACCAATCTTTTTTCGTATTCGCACTGTGGCAAGAGTTCCTAAAGATCTCAACATTCATAAATCCGCTAGTCCGGATGTAATCCCCGCTATTGTTCTTCAACGCTGGCAAAACCACTGCGTAAGCTTTTTCATATGTCCTACTCTTCAGGTCTCCTTCCGAGTGGTTGGAAAACTGCATTTGTCCATCACATCCCCAAAAAAGGCGAATCCTACTCACCCTTTTAATTACCGACCGATTGCACTCTGATTAATTATCAGCTCAAGAAATATCTTGAAAATCGAAATCTTCTTAATGACCGTCAGTACAGCTTTCGACGCAATAGGTCCACTGGTGATCTCATAGTTCATCTCACCGAACAGTCCTTTTGGAAAAAGTAAGATTATTGTACTTGATATTTCAAAATCATTTAATATGGTTTGGGACCAGGCTCTCTTATCGAAAATGCGCGCTTTCGGATTTCATGAATCCCTGCTTTCAGAGTGTTCAATACAAGCAGTATTGGATGGATTCAAATCAGATAACCTCAAAATAAATACTGGTGTGTCCCAGGGCTCTGTTCTATTTCCAACACTCTTTCTCAATTTTATTAATGATCTCCTTTTTGCAACTTCTAGTCGAATACATTGACGATAATACTTTTAGCTTTTCATATTCGTTTTCAGACTCACATCCCTCTTCTTCGGATGTGGAACTGCAACGACAAAATCTGATAGATTCAATAAATTCCGACTTAAACAGCATTGTACAATGGGGAATAAAGAAAAGCGTGGAATTTAGTGCTTTGAAAACGCAATGCTGTCTTGTATCGTTAAAGTCAGATATACCGCCTTAGCCATTATCCATGGATGGCACTTGCATCAATGAGACTGAACACCTTGATATTCTCGATATGTGTGTCAACAACCACCTCTTGTGGAACGATCACATACGCGATTTCGCCAAAAATGCCGGTCGGTGTTTGGGTTTCCTTAGGCGATGCAAGACATATTTCACCCCTTCTGGTCTGGCGGTTATCTACAAAGCTTATAAACGTACAAAGCTTGAGTATAACTCCCATATCTGGGCTGGTGCTCCTGCAACTTACTTAATCCTCTTGGATAGTATTATACTTAGATTGATTGGTGATATCACTATCATAGAGTCATTTACGTCGCTTGAACATCTTCGTAAAGTTTCTTGTCTCACCATCTTGTACCGTTATTTTAATGGTTTATGCTCTAAAGAAATAGCCAATTGCATTCCTCCCCTTAAACAATTCAACCGTAATACTCGCGCATCTAGGAATGCTTATCAGTATAACCTAGAGTCCAACTTCGGCCGTACTGTCAAATACAGAGATTCGTTTCTTAGCTGTACTACGCGTATGTGGAATTCCTTACCACACTCTGTCTTTCCCAGCTATTGCAATATTCAGGAATTCAAAACCAATGTGCACCGACATCTCCTTTCACACGCTCTCTCCTCTTCCTAGTGCTCTGACTGTGTCTCTGCATAAAAAGTGTGCGCTTATTATATACAAAAACGTATCAAGTCTAAAAATCACAAAATACCTGCTGGTGTACCCTAGGGTTCTATTCTATCTCCAACACTCTTTCTCATTTATATTAATGATCTTTTATCTGCAAATTTGAATCCAGTACATTGTTTCGCTGACAAAAGTAATCTTAGCCTTAGTTAGTTTAGTTTTCAGACTCACATTCCTCGTCTTCGGATGTGGAACTGCAACGACAAAATATGATAAGCACAATAAATTCTGAACTAACCAAGTGGAATTCAATGCTTCCAAAAACCCAATGATGTCTTGTATCGTTAAAGTGAGATATACCCCCCTTTTCAAAAATGCCGCAAAATGTTATGGTTTCCTGAGGCAATGCAAGAAATGTGTCTTGCCCTCTTAACTGGCTATTATCTTCAAGACTTATCAAACTTTCGGCTTCATACTCTAGAATCAACTTAATGTTGTACTTCGCCACAAAATAGAAGTTTAAAACGTATGTTCTCTATTTTAAGAACACCATTTTATTCGGATACATTTTGTTCAAGAACCTGCTTAAATCTAAAATTAGTTGTAATGCTGAAACACAAAATCCGAAAGCAGCCTTAAGAAATACAATTTATAATCTTCCATTGCTCTAAACAAGAAGACGTTAGTTTTAATTTTTTGAATTTTGGAATTTAGTGAATTATGGACGTTTTTGAATTTAATGTTATTTCACAAATTAGTATTTGAGGTTTTGTAAATTCACATTTTTTGCGCCTATATATGTAACTCCATCCCTACCAACATTACTCGCACACAGAAATCGTTGAGAGCTTTAAGTCCCTAGGCCATAGTTCTCAAAGGACTGTTGGATATTGGAAATTATAGGCGACTTAGTACTTTATTTGGGCTGTACATTCAACCTCTTCAATTATATCTTTATCCTGGGATGTTGATTTCGCTAATCGTTCAAATGAATGAATAACCATTTACATTTTTCTTTTCAAATCTCTATGACTTCATTTATGGTTGTTTACTGAGTTGTTCTTAAACAATAAATACAAACAATTTTAAATTATTTTCGCATTAAAAGAACACGATTTTAAGTTCGATTAAATTTGGATAAATTTGTGTCTTTCTTCAGACAAGTTTTCTTGCATAAACGAAACATTTTATTCACGCATAATTACATAATTTTTGACATCTGTATACACTTATAAGCCAGGCATAGAAAGATACAAACCTACTAAAATGATAAACTTCTATTTTTTATAAGTCAATCCGTTAAACATAGTTACAGACCAAGAAGTCCAATAAAATTAGTTAAGTTATTGTTCAAAATGATTTTTTTTTGATAGGCAGCATTTCTACGAAAAGAAGAAACAACTAAATTATGCATAAATCATTGCTTTTTGTTGTTATTTTGGCAAACTTGTTTAGAAAAAAAATAACTAACTAAAATTTCTTATTTTATCTTGAATCGCTGAATGTCAAATGAATAATTTAAACAAAAATAAACTAATTAAATTTTCATTAATGAAATCATCCATTAAAATATAAAAATTAAACCATGCGTGCGATTAATGATAGATACTTTATGAACTTTATTGCTGCTTTTATTAAAATACTACATTACTCATACAAATGTATCTATAATGTAGGAAGGTATGAATTTAAAGATGTTGCAAATACTTTTATTGATTTTTCAATATGTTGTGTATAGGTTACTTTGTCAAGGTCAGTTATTCCCTTTTAAAGTCATAAACCATAATAAAACTTTATTATTATTTACAATCAAGGTACGGACCATGTAGTTGACATTTAAAAATGCCAAACCAAAGTACATATTTAGACTTCAAAAAATAAAAAGCTAAAAAACATTATAAGCTAACCAAATAAATAAATGAAAAATAAATTCGCTAAAGGGGGAAAGATGTGCTACCGATGCCGGCTATAAGTGGGCTCTTGATGGGCATTGCTGCGGCGGCATCAGGCGTCGCGTCGTCGTGTTAATGTTAATTGTTTTTGAATCTGCAATCAGCAACCCAGGGGAGTTTATTATTATGGTATTTACACATTTAAATATCAACAAACTGATAAATAATTTAAAGTGTAAAATGTAATTAAGAGTTTTTTTCTTTTAACAGGAATTTCCAAAAGTTTTTTAAGTGATTTTTTGTAAATATATAATTTCACTGTTTTTTTATAATATAACAATTTCTTAAAGGAACAAGATTCAAGTTATACCTTTTTGAATAAAATTTAAAAAACGAACTTTGTATGCGAATTAAGTTACATAACTTAAGTGGAGCTAAACTTTTTTGAGATTTTTACATAATTTTATGCTAAATATGTGATTTTATTTTTTAATAAGTCTGGTTCTACAAAATATCCATACTAATTTCTAGAGTTTGTATTTTGTCAAATGAAATATGAAACATAATTCTAAGAAATAAATATTTGTCAAAGTTAAATTTGAGTTACGATAATTGCTATAGGTTAATGTATTTGGTACCTTTGAGATGGGAAACACGTTCATAGTACCCGGAAGGCTTAACGCTGTGTTTAATAATTCAAATTTGTGTATTTTTATAGTAAAATAACAAGGGTACAAAAAATTAAAAATAAACTGCATTTATTTTATTAAGTCATTCAAGCGGAATACAAAAATATCAATCACCTTGATCTTCGAAGAACTAAAATGCAGCTCTGATTTCGGTGATATGTTTTTAATTTTTGAATTTAATGTCATATAATTTGAATTCAATGGGCTGATGAATAAACATAGAAGCAGATTTGCAGGCTAAGTTTAAAACTTAAAAACAGATAAATAGTATGGAGTCAAACTTTTGCAGCGAAAATAAAAAATAACTTTTTTGCTAAGATTTAAATATTGTACTTATTTGTTTTTTTTTTTTTTTTAATGCGGGTACTGAAAAGGTTGCTACAAAAATACATGTTTATCACCAAATTTATTATAAACAATTACAAGATAAATAAAAATTACTAAAACGAACTAGATATTTTAGTATTTTCTTATATCTTAAATGTATTACACGAAAATTGTTTTAAGTAAAAGAAATTAATAAAAACTTAAAAGTTTTAAGGTATAACTAAATTTAAACGGATTCGTTTAGAAATAGTGTTTGAAAAATTATAATTTTAATAAATACATTAATCAACTTTAATTAGTTACTAATAGTGTTACGAAAAATGTTGAGCTCGGTCCCTAGTTAGATGTCTACAGTTTCGTGCTCCTAGTTGGGTGAGGTTACTTTCCACTCATGTGTGCGCCACCTGATTCGCGGTCTTCCTCTACTGCGCTTTGCTGTGGGTGTGGATTTGAAGACTTTCCGGGCCGGAGCATTGTTTTCCATGCGCTCTAGGTGACCCAGTCATCTTAATCGTTGGGCTTTTACACTTTTTGCTAAGTCTATGTCACTGTTCAGCCCGTACAGCTTATTATTCCATCTTCTCCTCCACTCCCCATTGGTGCATACGGGACCTTAAATCACACGAAGAACTTTTCTCTCGAAACGACCCAAGGTGCTTTCATCCGTTTTTTTCATAGTCCATGCTTCTGCACCGTGTAGCAGGACGAATATGATAAGGGTTTTATATCTTTGGTCTTTTGAGAGAGAGGACTTTGCTATTCAATTGCTTTTTTAGCCCAAAGAAACAGCGGTTAGCAAGAGTTATTCTTCGTTTGATCTCAGCGCTGGCGTTGTTTTCTGCCTAAGTAGACGAAGTCCTTGGCTACCTCAAAGTTACGTCTGTCGATGGTGACGTTTTGACCAAGACGTCGATATTGTTTGTCCTTTGTCGACGACAGCATGTACTTTATTTTGCCCTCATTAACAGTTAAACCCATTTTTGCCGCCTCTGCCCCAATTCTCACAAAAGCCCCAATGTCATCAGCATATGCTAGTAATTGGAAAGGCTTTTGAAGCATAGTGCTTCTAGTTTTGACTTGGATGCTCTGCTCTATTCTTTCAAGTACGATGTTAAAAGAATCGCATGACAGCGCATCACCTTGTCTAACACCTTTTTGACATCGAAAAGTTGTGTTGAGTTGATTCCAACCTTTATGGAGCAGTGTGAATTCTCCATAGTCATCCTGCACAAATGAAAGAGTTTGGCAGGGATACCAAAACTAGACATGGCTCTATACAGCTCGTTCCTGTAGATGCTGTCATATGCTGCTTTGAAATCTTCTTTGTTTTTTTCCAGGATCTGCCGTAATGTGAATATTTGATCGATTGTTGACTTTCCTGGTCTATGATCACACTGATAAGGACCTATTAGGTTGTTGAGATTTTGTAAGCGATGTTAAGTAGACTGATTCCTCTATAGTTGGTGCAGTTAAGAGGGTCTCCTTTTTTCAGGATCGGGCAAACAATACTGAGGTTCCATTCATCGGGCATGCTTCTTCCGACTATATCTACAGATTGGTTGGTGCATGATCCTAACCAACTTATCTCCAGCTGATTTAAAGAAATCAGCATTCAAGCCATCCGCACCAGCGGGTTTATTTGACACCAGCTTAGATATGGCAATCTCTACTTTGTCTAAGTCGAGAGGAAGGGATTGTGTTACCTTGGCTACAACGAGGTAGTTGCCAGGGTCGATGTTAGCTCCTCGGAAAGTTTGGACATCCATGATGCTGGAAGCGTGTCTGGCTTCGATCGCAATATGGTCAATCTGGTTGACGGTAGATTGATCTGAAGATCTCCAAGTTCCTTTGTAGATGTTGAGGTGCGGAAAACGTGCACTGGCTACCATGACGTTTCACCCGCAGCAAAATCTATGAGCCTGAATCCGTTGTCGGAAGTGTTGTCGTCCAGGCTATTTTTCCCGATTATTCCACCAAAGATGTCTTCCCTTCCCAGCTTGGCATTAATATCGCCCAGGACAATTTTAATATAGTAACTAGAACACTGCTCATATTTTTTGTGAAAAATCTGGAAGAACATATCTTTATGGTGTTGTCATCCTTCTCTTCTGTGGGGGCATGCGTGCATATTAGGCTAATGTTGTCGGATTTAGCCTTGATGCGGATGGTCACGAGACGCTCATTGATTTCCTTGATAGCGTTGATGCCTGCTTTAAATAAGCTTTAAAAATTATGGAAATCGTATCACGTAAATTGGAGTCATCAAATTAGTTCGGGGTGCCAGAGTATATCAAGTGGAAATATTCATCGTGAAATTGAGACTGTGTCGCACTAACTGTAAATTCAGTCCAGTTTTTTTCTTTCATTTTCAGTAAGAGAATGTTATGTAAGCTGAGTCATTCAATTAGATTCATGTCGAAATAAAAATCCAACAAACCTCCATGAAAAAGATCCAACCATTCCTTAGCCCAGAAGATTTTCTTTTCTATAATGGCTTTCGACAAAATGTTGGGTAATCTATTATTAGTAAGATTTTGATTTCTTCTTATGAAAGAAAAATAGAGCTGGAGGTACATTAGAAAACCCTTTGGTAAACCTGTTTCAATGTGCACAGCATAGTTAGGCGTATTATCGGGCAGTAAAAACCATCTTTTCATGGAAAAAACGCTGCAACTTTTCGACTTGGTTGTATTCGCGGTATCCCCAAACTTGAGCACACGCACAGAACAACATAACAGCTTTTGAGGCGGCATTGTATATTTTGAGCTTTGTTGAGTGTTGGACGGTATTGTCTCGCAACATTCTCGACCACGTTTCATTGATAGAATTTTTAGATGCTTCCAATCTGTTTGTTAGCTACTCATTCCAAGACATATTGTAATTAAACACTACGCCAAGATTTATTAGACACCTTTATTTCAGAATTATTGTAAAACAATTTTTCGCAGCTGCTCTTGTTCCACCATTGCTAAATATTACTATATTAGCATTTCAAATTCCATTGAATGCAGTAGGTCTTAAAACCGTCAATTAGCTGTTGCAAATTGGAAAGATTATCTGACAACTGTACAATATCGTCCGCATATAAGCGGGCGTTAATTTGAAGATCGTTTAAACAATACCGATTGGAAGTTCCGCATGAAGATCATTTAAAAACAGAATGAAAAGAGCTTGGCACACATCCTTGACGAACACCTTTCTTAGTGGGGGAAAATCTGACAAACATGAACCACCCGAAACAACTGCAGTAGTATCCTTATAAAGAGACTTCATTCTAGCCAGTATCTTCGAAGAGTCGGTAGTTTAAAAATAAGAGCATACCTGTCAATGCTATCAAAAGCAGCCTTAAAATCGATGAAAAAAGTGTAGAGTTTTTTTTTTGGCAGAGTTGAAGTTAAATTATCCATGAAAGATTATAAACTTGGTCCACAGTAAAATAGTTGGTTCTATATGCAACTTGAAATTCATTGATGTTGTTGTTTCTTTTTCTAACCAAGTCTGTACAAGAGAACTGTAGTAAATAACTTATAGAGCGTATCGAGAAATGAAAGTCCTTTATACTCGTAGTTTGACACAACATTTGTGTCTCCTTTCTTGAACAGTGGGTTATAAAATGGATTTTCTGAAAGATGATGGTAGCGTTGCAGTTTCAAGAATCTCAGTGAATAACTTTTGCATTTCTTCAACAAGAGATGGACATATGCATTTTTATAAAATTCGTACGGTATTCCATCAAAATATCAAGTTTTCAGATCTTTTAATGAAGATATAGCAGAATATAATATCTCGTGCAGCTCAATGGGGTAATCTAGCTCTGGAACATGTCGCTGAGAAAGAGCGTATGAGATAGTAGCCGAATCATTTGATTGCGAGAGTAAGCTTTCAAAATGCATTTTAAATTAATTTACTTTTACTGACGTTGTGGTTTTAATCGACTGTCCGCATATTTGCTTAGCAATCTTCCAATACCCTCGGGCTGAATGAACAGATTCAAGTCTAACGAAATAAGCTTGTTTTTTAGTGCTACATAAAATCCTATATTTTTTGTTGGCATCATAGTAGTTTCTACGACATATTTTTTGAAGGATTTAAGGTGTTAAAGAGCATTTTCCTGGCCATAAAACAAGCTTAATTAAACCAAGGTTTTTTTGGCTCAAACTTAACATTTTTTGCATGGGATCTCCGTTCGCCTCATAAATACAGCTTTTGCTTGCTTTGCGTCGTTCTTCAATTGAATCTGTTGGTATTATTATGGGGAGTACAAGTGACTCCAGTTTATTTTTATAAGCAACACGTCTTCGGTCATACCATTTTATTCTAGATATATCTCTTTAGTTGGTAGGTTCTGCTGTTACTGATGATTTTAGGGAACAAATTTAAATCCTTCATCCAAATAAGAGATTGCGTACGAAGGGACACAGTAGACAATCACTACTACTTATAAAAGTATATTCACCACTTTTGTCACTAAATCTTTTTGAGTATCTTCTTTCCATAATCGACGATGTAGGAGTTGTATGAATACAATTTAAGTAAAATAGTATTAAATTAGGTTGTTCCGCGGCGAAACGTCCTTGCAGCATAATCATATCCTTCGTTATTAAAAAATTTAGTTGATAGATGGGTTCAATACTTTTCTTACACCCAAACAGGCATCCACCACATGGCTCTTCCAAATTTGAGCGTTTTTGTAGCAGGTATCCATTTAAGTATATAACCTCCGAAGTATTTCTCATAATTTTTATAATTCTCAGACAAAACAAAAGTTTCGATGCAGATCCTATTTATAATTTTTTTGCAAACTGACCTTGTATTTTCTAAAAAAAATTGATTAATGCTTCTTACACCTTGTAGCAATTATTTTCTATACATGCTTGAAGTTGCAAATGATTGCAATAAATTGATTGACACATTCTCGTCAGTGCACAGTACAATATACAACGACGGGAATCATAAATTTTGTCCACGCACTTTTGCGTACAATAGGAATGGTGGGTGCTTCATTTCGGCAAAAACTGTCTCCAAAAAGTCTTATACTCTAGTATTTGGTTAATCTAAAAATTCATAGTAAAATCATTATTATTTGTTTATTTGCAAACCTTATACAGTAAAAATTCATCAAAGATATTGACTTAATTGGTTTTGGGTTTCTTTAGTGATACAATAAAAAGATGATTTTTCAAATAGTAAATGTTTAATTTGAAGGTTTACATGTCAGGTGGAGGAGGTTATGTCCTCAGTAAAGAAGCACTTCGTCGTTTTATTGTCGATTCATTTGACAATGAAACACTGTGTTTAAGTGCCCAACCTTCATCGGAAGATTTTGAAATTGGAAAATGTCTTACAAATGTTGGTGTTATACCAGGAAATTCAATGGATCCCATTGACTATACCCAAAGATTTCATCCTTTGCCACTTCGTGACTACCTTCAACCTGATGCAATGAATACACTGCCAGGATGGTTGTTTAATAGGAGTGTTGAGCAAATACAAACGGTAAGAATAAATTTTAGTTAATCTGATGATGAAACTTGAACTACATTGTTACATTAAATTATTTTTCATAATGCTTTTTTTTTCAGGGGCCATTCTGTTGTTCTGATTACGCAATATCCTTCCATTACCTTGAATCCAAGGATATGTACTTGTATGATTTTTTCCTGTACCGAATGAAGGTTCATGGCATAGAAAAACCATTCCGAACGTTACCAGATAAAATTTCGTCAGAAATTGGATAAATTAAAAGCAGACAAACTATGAAAAATAATATAATTTACGTACTTAATGTGATTTTTATAAAATCATATTAAGAATATTAAATGTTAATTAGTAATTAAAATATTAATTAGGTGTAATTTACATAATTTACCTATATTTCTGTGTTTATGTATTTGCTTTGTAAAAAAAGTATTTGAATTTGAAAATAATAAACGAATTATAGTAAACGTTGCAGACTTTAAGGATGAAACATGAGTCTCTGGCTCATACGAATATGCAATGCATTTTTTTAACAAGCTGCGTAATGGGTTGTAGAAGAAATACAAATCAAGGCCTGTCCAGTGTCCATTTGAGAGTGACTTTAGGATATTTTGTTGTTAGAGATATGTAATTTATTTATGGTTGTGCGAAATGTGGATGTACGCAAATTAAAATTATATTTCTTAAAATTCGTAAATAAATTGTTTAGAAATTAGGTTTATAATAATAGTTTTTAATCATACTGTATTTAGTCATTACTTACTTACTTACTTAAGGTGGCGCTACAGTCCGGGGCGGACCTGGGCCTCAACCAACAAGCGTCTCCAGCCAGCTCGGTCCCTAGCTAGCTGTCTCCAGTTTCGCACGCCAAGTTGGTTGAGGTCCTCTCCCACCTGGGTGCGCCACCTGAGTCGCGGTCTTCCTCTACTGCGCCGTCCCTCGGGATTGGATTCGAAGACCTTCCGGGCTGGAGCGTTGATGTCCATCCGCTCTACATGACCTAGCCATCTAAGCCGTTGGACTTTGATTCTGCTAACTAGGTCAGTGTCGCTGTACAGCCCGTACAGCTCGTCGTTATATCTTCTCCTCCATTCTCCATCTATGCGTACGGGACCAAAAATCGCCCGAAGAATTTTTCTCTCGAAGCATCCTAAGACGCTCTCATCTTTCTTTGACAGGGTCCAGGCCTCAGCGCCATAAATGAGAACCGGGATGATGAGTGTCTTATAGATGGTGATTTTACATGCTCGAGAGAGGACTTTACTTCTCAATTGCCTTCTAAGTCCAAAGAAGCAACGATTTGCAAGAGTTATTCTTCGTTTGATTTCAGCGCTGGTGTCGTTGTCTGCATTAATAGCGGTGCCTAGGTAGACAAAGTCCTTAACTACCTCAAAGTTATAGCTGTCCATGGTGACGTTTTGTCAAAGACGTCGTCGTTCAGTGTCCTTTTTCGATGACAGCATATACTTGGTCTTGCCCTCATTGACCACTAAACCCATCTTCTTCGCTTCCGTCGCAATGCTCAAAAACGCTCCACTGACATCACGCTTTGATCTTCCAATTATGTCAATATCATCTGCGTATCCGAGTAATTGGATGGATCTTTGGAAGATTGTGCCTCTAGTGTTGACGATTGAGTTTTGCACAATTCTTTCCAGAACGATGTTGAAGAAGTCGTATGACAGTGCATCGCCTTGTCTAAAACCTTTTTTGACATCAAATGCATCGGTAAGATCTTTTCCGACCTTGATAGAGCAGCGTGCATTCTCCATCGTCATTCTGCACAAACGGATCAGTTTGACAGGGATGCCAAAACTAGACATTGCTCTGTAGAGCTCTTCCCTATAGATGCTGTCATACGCGGCTTTAAAATCGATAAAGAGATGGTGGGTATCGATTTGAAGCTCCTGGGTTTTTTCCAAGATCTGCCGTAGTGTGAATATTTGGTCGATAGTGGACTTTCCTGGTCTGAAGCCACACTGATAAGGACCAATCAGGTTGTTGACGAATGGCTTCAGACGTTCACATAATACGGCAGAGAGGATCTTATACGCAATGTTAAGGAGACTGATGCCTCTGTAGTTGGCGCAGTTTAGAGGGTCTCCTTTCTTATGTATCGGGCACACTATGCTGAGATTCCACTCATCGGGCATGCTTTCTTCCGACCAAATTTTGCAGATGAGTTAGTGCATGCTCCCTACCAAGTCATCGCCTGCTGCTTTGAATAGTTCGGCGGTGATGCCGTCAGCTCCAGCAGCTTTGTTTGACTTAAGTTTAGATATAGCTATCTTCACTTCGTCAAGGTCGGGTAGGCGGAATTGTTGATCTGCGTCGCCGAGGTTGAGTGGTTCTATTTCCCTTACAGCGGAGTTCGGTTCGTCATCGCCGTTATATAATTTGGAGAAGTGATCTTTCCATATTCTCAGCATCGACTGTGGTTCTACTACGATGTTCCCTTGATCGTCTTTACAGGCTTCGGTTCGTGGCTGGTACCCTTGGGAGGTTTTTTTTACCTTTTGGTAAAATTTACGAACCTCATTCCTGTTGTGACATCCCTCTATCTCCTCGATCGAGCGCTTCTCATGCTCTCTTTTTTTCCGTCTAAGAAGCCGGTGTTCCTCTCTCCTCTTCTGCTCGTAGAGCTCGCGAGCAGCTCTAGTCCTTTTGTGCAGCGCCGTTTTGTATGCCTCTTGTTTTGCTGCGTGCGCTTGCCGGCATTCGTCGTCAAACCAGGGGTTTCGCTGTGGTGGCCGTGTGAAACCTAGCACTTCAGAGGCGGCATCTCTGATGGCTGCAAGGCAATGTTGCCACTGGTTTTCAATGCTTAATGCAGGAAGCATAGGACTCCTTAGGAGGTTACTAGAGACTCGATCGGAAAAGGACATGGCAGTCTCTTGCGATTGTAGCCGTCTAACGTCGAATCTTCTCACAGTACTTCCTTGTTTTGGCTTGGATCGGGATATCCGTAGCCGTACCTTGGCTACAACGAGGTAGTGGTCCGAGTCAATGTTGGCCTCTCGGAATGTTCGGATATCCTGGATACTGGAGAAGTGTCGTGCGTCGATCGCAATGTGGTCAATCTGGTTGACGGTTGATTGATCAGGAGATTTCCATGTCCCCTTGTGGATATTAAGATGCGTGAACTGCGTACTAGCTACCAGAACGTCTCGCCCCGCAGCGAAATCGACCAGCCTGAATCCGTTGTCGGAGGTGGTGTCGTGCAGGCTGTATCTCCCGATTATGCCACCAAAGATGTCTTCTCTTCCTAGCTTGGCATTAAAATCTCCTAAGACAATTTTAATGTCATAGCCAGGGCACTGCTCATATGTCTTGTCCAAGAGCTCGAAGAACATATCTTTGGTGTCTTCATCTTTCTCCTCTGTTGGGGCATGCGCGCATATTAGGCTTATGTTGGCGAATTTAGCCTTGATGCGGATTGTCGTGATGCGCTCGCTCACACTGTTGAAACTCAAGACTTTTTGCCTGAGCCTAGTTCCAACAACAAATCCACACCCAAATAGACGCTGTCTTTGTTCTCGGTAGCAGTCGCCGTAGTAGATATCGCAGTCTTTTAGTTTGCGTTTACCCGGTCCATCCCATCGCACTTCTTGGATGGCTGTAATATCTGCCTTGCAGCAGTTTAGGGCTTCCGCTAATTGTTCGGCTGCACGTGGTCTGTTAAGGGACCTAACATTCCACGTACATATCCGAAGTTCGTTGTCCTTATTTCGTTTGCGTGGGTTGTCAACAGTGAATCCTTCCGTATCCGAGGCTTGTTGTTGCTTCGAAACTATGATGCTTTTACGTGGCCAGGAAGTCACCCCGACGGCACAAACCCCAACCTGGAGGGCCAGATCCTTAGTATAACTCCAAGGAAGGGGAGCCGGATGAACCGCTCCTTATAGGCCTGGGCTCCGAATATGTCGAAGAAGCCCTATAAGGTGTTCACTAAGTAGTTCAACCTTACTGGAACTGTAGACGCCACCGTTGATTCTATCTCGAGAATTCGTCCGCTGCCGCCTGGATAAGAAGAGGTGCCTTAGTGGAAACACCTCTCCCCCCCTCTCTCGTTTGCTGCCCCCAACAACTTTCCACTGGGGTTGGAACCCAATCTCCAGTTGAGGTACTAGGCACCCGATGTTCACCGCGGGGAGGTGAGAGTAGGAGTTGATAGACAGAGGTGGGTTTTGAGAAAAACCTGTGGACGCTTGTGTCCTCTTGAATGCACATGTCTACCATTTGAACATCGTATTTAGTCATTGGTCGATAGAAAAATCTTAAATTCCTATCTTTTTGAAATGTAATGAAGTTATGAAAGTAAAGTGGTTTTTTTTTTGTAGTAGAAGTTGTATTTTAGAAACCATTTTATTACCAGAAATTGATTTTATTTTAAGTGGTAATATGGGTGTTGTTGATTAGAACGTATGCAGTAAGTATCTAAATACATAGGTGCATTTTAATTTGTTTTCATAAAATTCAGGGAAAGTTAGGCTACTTATATTTTTAAGTAACACTAGCAAACTCGGCGAACTTCGTTTCACCACCGGATGGCTTTTTTTGGGTAAAATTTCGTTTCGGGATTAAAAGATGAAGACAAATTATTGTTTTCGTTTTATGTTTGAAATGGAAAAAAATTTATTTCATTTCACAAGAGTAATGAATTTATTTCGATTATCTACAAAAATTATGTGTAATTAAGTTGAACTTCTCTAAGAAAAAATTAAAGTGAATCCAAAGTAAATACTGAAACGAAGCGTTTGTCCGTAAACTATTCTCTTCATTCAAGTGCTCTTTAGTTAACCAAATTTTTTGTTTTTCGGTCTGACGTTAACACAAGCAAATAGTTTTTCAACTCGTGAACACGCAACGTATAGCTGCCTATGTTAAGGACAATGATTTTCCAAATTTATCCAGCAAAAACTAAGCGATTGGCCTTACGACTTGCAAACGCAAGGCGAACCGGAAATTGCAATCGTTTGAAATCAAACGGAAGATCATTCGAAATCATTGATATTCGAGGAAAACATACATTTTCACCTGCGTACTTCCGTTAATAATGGTTGCCTCCATCAAATTCGGCATAAGTCTTTTCACCGAAATTCGAGTACAGTTGCAAAGTCGCGGTGGATTCAAATTACGCAATATCATAATAACTGAACAAACTATGAGTTGCAAGTTACGAAGTGGAAATCCTGGTACCTCCAGAGAGTTCAAAAACTGCGTTGGATAATTTGCTATATCATCGGGATTTGTTATGGAATCAACGAATTTGTATGTCCAAATCGCCAGCGATTTTTGATTGATTCGTGCAATTCAGTCTCGATCGAGTCTCTAATATCCTCTTAAGGAGTCATATGCTGCCTGCATTAAGCATTGAAAACCAGTGGCAACATTGCCTTGCAGCCATCAGAGATGCCGCCTCTGAAGTGCTAAGTTTCACACGGCTACCATAGCAAAACGCCCGGTTGGACGACGAATGGCATACAAAACGGCGCTGCACAAAAGGACCAGAGCTGCTCGCGAGATCTACGAGCAGAAGAGGAGAGAGGGACATCGGCTTCTTTGATGGAAAAAAGAGAGCATGAGAAGCGTGCTATGAGGAGATGGAGGGATGTCACAATAGAAATAAGGTTCGCTAATTTTACCAAAAGGTAAAAAAAAACTCCCAAGGATACCAGCCACGAACCGAAGCCTTCTACAAATTATATAACGGCGATGACGATCCGAATTCCGCTGTAAGGGAGATAGAACCACTCAACCTCGGCGACGCAGATCAATAATTCGGCCTACCCGACCTCGACGATATGAAGATAGCTATATCTTAACTAAAGTGAAACAAAGTTGTTGGAGCTGAGGGCATCGCTGCCGAACTATTCAAAGCAACAGGCGATGACTTGGTACGGAGCATGCACCAACTCATCTGCAAAATATGGTCGGAAGAAATCTCGATGAGTCGAATCTCAGCATAGTACGCCCGATACATAAAAAAGGAGATCCTCTAAATTGCGTCAACTACAGAGACATCAGTTTCCTTAACATTGCGTATAAGATCCTCTCTGCCGTATTATGTGAACGTCTGAAGCCGTTCGTCAACAACCTGATTGGTCCTTATCAGTGTGGCTTCAGACCAGGAAAGTCCACTATCGACCAAATATTCACACTACGGCAGATCTTGGAAAAACCCAGGAGCTTCAAATCAATACCCACCATCTCGATTTTAAAGCCACGTATGACAGCATCTATAGGGAAGAGCTCCGTTTGTGCAGAATGACAATGGAGAACGCACGCTGCTCTATCAAGGTCAGAAAAGATCTTACCGATGCATTTGATGTCAAAAAAGGTTTTAGACAAGGCGATGCACTGTCATGTGACTTCTTCAAGATCGTTCTATAAAGAATTGTGCACAACTCAACCGTCAACAAGAGATTCACAATCTTCCAAAGGTCCATCCAGTTACTCGGATACGCAAATGATATTGACCGAAAGATCAAAGCGTGAATCAGTTTAGCGTTTCTGAGCATTGCGACGCGTCGCGACGGAAGCGACGAAGATGAGCTTAGTGGTCAATGAGGGCAGGACCAAGTATATGCTGTCATCAAAAAAGGACATTGAACAACGACGTTTTGGACAAAACATCACCATGGACAGCTATAACTTTGAGATAGTTAAGGACTTTGACTTCCTAGGCACCGCTATTAATGCAGACAATGACACCAGCGCTGAAATCAAACGAAGAATAACTCTTGCAAATCGCTGATTCTTTGGACTTAGAAGGCAATTGAGAAGTAAAGTCCTCTCTCGAGCATCTAAAATCACCATCTATAAGACACTCATCATCCCGGTTCTCATTTATGGCACTGAGGCCTGGACATTGTCGAAGAAATATGAGAGCGTCTTAGGATGCTTCGAGAGAAAAATTCTTCGGGTGAATTTCGGTCCCGTATGCATAGATGGAGAATGGAGGAGAAGATATAACGACCAACTGTACTGGCTGTACAGCGACACTGACCTAGTTAGCAGATTTAAAGTCCAACGGCTTAGATGGCTAGGTCATGAAGAACGAATGGACATCATCGCTCCAGCCCGGAAGGTCTTCGAATCCAATCCTGAGGGACGGCGCAGTAGAGGAAGACCGCGACTCAGGTGGCTTACCCAGGTGGGAGAGGACCTCAACCAAATTGGCGTGCGAAATTGGAGACAGCTAGCTAGGGACCGAACTGGCTGGAGAGGCATGTTGGTTGAGGCCCAGGTCCGCCCCGGACTCTAGCGCCACCTTAAGTAAGTAAGGTGAAGTAAGGGTTGACTTAACCAAGCATAATTCTGATAATTCTCACTAATGTTTGGGAAAACATTTTTAATAAGAACTTATTTAGAGTCTACAAATCGGCAAAAGTCGTTGGTAAGAGTAATAAATCCAGCTGTCGCATCAACTGGCACTTTTCCATTTCCAACAGCTAACAATTGTTTGGAAAATTGTACAGCATTTTGATAATTTTGAAGTTGAACTCTCATATATTATTGGTAATCGATAATGTTTTTACGTTATTCTACAAAAGCATTCAATACATCTGCAGGCGTTCCAAGGGGAATTACTGGCAACGCCTAAAATCGCCTGCCAACAATATCATCAAGCCGCCAAAGATGTTGTTACTTCGTCGAAAATTCCTTCAGTGTGAAGTTAAGTGCTTCAATTGATTTCTTATATGCCATTGTGCCCAAACAATGAGCTTGCATTGCATCAAAAATTTTCCCATTGCACTGTACCGGGAAATATTGCATGTAACTTAAGCGCAGAATGGGCAGCACGATCGCCATCTAGAAGAGTTGCTGCAAATCCAGATGATGCTAACGCCAAACCTATGTCACATCTTGATCGAATAGTGTCCAAAATCGATGAAATGACAAATGTTTTCCCTGTTCCTTTAGGTGCGTCCAAGAAGAATAGATAGTGTTGCGTATGCTTGTTTTTGCTGTTTATTCAGCAAAGGCACATTATTTCGAACGAATTCCTGCAATGTATCAACATTGTATTCTCGATTTAATTCTTAGTTCAATGTATAGTGTATCGATCGATTTGGCGCAACTATTTCTACTTCAATCAGTAGCTTTAATTGCGAAAAGCGTCCATATTTAGTACGCATTTGATGAAACAACTGAATCCGCAAGTGTTACGAGTAAATCCTAATGAGAATCGATCTCCAACATGCGACCTAACGCATCAATGGATTCTGGAACTGGGGTTCCTTGTTTGCGAAATTGGAATTTCTTTGTTGACTGCATGTCTTCTGCGGCGGCCGATGTTCGCAAGTAGCTCTCTAGACATTTCATATTATAGATTATTTTTTGTTCCCAAAATATTCTTCGTGACAAATATTTTGTTTCAATTTTTGATTTTTAAACAAATAACTGATTTTTTTCGAAATTATACCGAATTAGCTCAAAATTTGTTATACAAATTTTTTACTTATTTCTTAACTTGCTTAACTTAAAAAAACACTCACAAATTTTTTTTAAAGTCGTTTTTGCATTTTTTCCTATTATATTTAAAACAAACGATGAAGTCGATATCTCTGACATTTGTCCAAACATTTTCAACGATGTTTTGGTGAGATTATTCCAAATCCCATAAGACCTCAACGTTTTGGTTCTTAATTCATTGTTTAACCGACCTTACTGTGTTGTTATTGGTCCTATTAGGTACAAATTTTTCGGGAAGACATTTTACTAGTACACCTTTGCACACTTAATAATTGATCCACGATTTAAGAAACTGAAACTTAAAAGTTTCACAGCTTTAACCTTCCGAGACAATTGGGGTGCGCAGTCACACTACCTTTTTTGTGTATATTAAATTATATATACACAAATGTGTCCAATTAAAAAGTTTTAAAATACAAAATTGTAAAAAAAATAAATTATAAATGAAACTACAAACACAACGACGTTTCAAGGTCCCTAGAGTCGAAATAAAAGATTATTAGGAAGATGTCTGTGCGTGCGTGTGTACGTACGTTCGCGACGTTTTTTTCGTAGGCATAGCTCAAGAATCAGAAGAGATATCGATTTCAAATAAATTTTGTTATACAGATAATAAGACATAAGAAAGATGCAGAAATTGCTTCCAACAAAATTGCGTGGGTGGTTTTTTTTACCATAGCATCAGTTTTAAAAAAAAGGTGAACATTTTGGCTAACCCTAAATATCTTACGAACCAAAAACGCTACAGACTTGAATTAAATTTTATATAATATATTGTAACGTGATATCAAAGAAGTATATTTAAAAAAAAAATCCATTTAACGGTTTTTTTTATAAATCAAAAAAACTGAAAAAAAATTTCACCTTGAAAATTTAATGTCTAAAACATGATTTCATCTCCAAAACAATTTTATGCAACGAAGAATAATGTTTTTGACATGTGATAAGATTTTGAAAAAAATCTAATTTACTGTTTTTTTATAAGAAATAAAAACTTAAAAAAATATTACTCAAAATTGGTAAAAATTGAATTTCTACTCATCTTTTCAAAACTTGAGATTGCGGCTTCAAACTAATTTTATCTTGTAAGGAATATTGTTTTCAACATTCGGTAAGATTTTGAGAAAAATCGAATTGACAGTTTTTTTATAAAGAAATAAAAACCTAAAAATAATAAGTACTAAGACTCAAATTGCCTTTCAAAAATGAAAAATATTGTCTTCAAACTTTTTTATTTTACAGAAAATATTGCTTTCGATATTCAGTAATTTTTTTTATAAAAACCCAACAAATCGTTTTTTCATAAAAAATAAAAGTCCAATGTAAAAACTGTTTTGAAATTGAATTTTTTTATACATATGGCCAATTTTTATTAAAATGGCTTACTGATTATCATAAGAAAAGTGGATTTAAATGTTTTCATGTGAATAGCGTACCAATAAGTTTCCTGTTTTATGGGACAGTTCTGTAAACAATTTAAGTTAAATGGCCGATTTTTTTTTTAACTATGGCAGATATTGACAATTTTCTTTTAATATTTACAACGTAGTTATGTCTAACAATTCATTCTTCAAAATTTTTTAAACAACTCTTTTTACAGAAAACAGTACATATTTTAAAAACGTTTACATTTTTTTTTTGAAGAATAAAAGTTTGCACTTCGCTTAGAAGGAATCATAAGTACACTGAAAATAATAGTAATATGGACAAGATATTGGTCCATCCAACAGTTTTGAAACTTGGCATCTAAGGGATGTCTGGTGATGACCAAAAAAAAAAAGTCCCCAAGAATCCGACGTGAGCTCTAGCGGCAGTCAAGAGAAACACGGATTTGTTTCAGTTTTTCAAGTTTATCTCGAAAACTATGTGTCATATCAAAAGATTTTGTTAAAGAAAATTAAAAATTAAATTAAATTTTTTGAGGTGAAGGCAATTTTTTTCGTTCATTGACTGGACTATAAATGCGGTTAGTCACCTCTAGGCATTTCAGACCATTGTGTCATATCTGCTAATTTTTCATGCCAAAAAAAACCCAATTAAAGAGAAGAACCCTACGGAACCGTATGGCAATATGAGAAAGCCAGCTCGAACGGTCTCAACGACTTCTTCAGGAAATTTGACTGTGCACTATGCTTCCTCGATAGTGACGTGGTTTCCAGCGCAGATATGGTTACAACCTTTATTCTAAAAGCTCAATTGATAAAGCCATTTTCCTTGCAGCACAGTTTGAAATTAATTCGATGCTGCCAATGAGTGACATGACTCCTCTTGTACTTGAAAGCGTAAACTATTCCATTTGACGAATCTTCTTCCGCACTTGTACAGTTGCTAAATACTAAAAGATTTTGAAATTCACGAATCCGGTGGCCCTGATAGTGTCACCGCTATTGTTCTGAAGAGGTGTTCTTCAGAGCTGGCAAAACAACTGCGTAAGCTTTTCCATCTGTCCTATTTTACTGGCCTCATTATTAGTGGATGGAAAGCTGCATTTGTCCAGTCTGTCCCTAAAAAAAAGGCGAATTCTCCTCTCTTTCCAACTATCGTCTTTTTTCAAGGTCATGGAAACGCTGATAAATTTTCATCTTGAAGAACGGAAGCTTCTTAATGACCGGCAGAATGGCTTTCGTTGCAATAGGTCTACTGGTGATCTAATGGTTTATGAGAAAGTTTTGGTTTTGGAGAGAGTAAGATTATTGCACTTGATATATAAAGGGCATTTGATAAAGTTTGGCATCAAGCTCTCTTGTGCTAATGCATCTCAATTCAAGTAGTATGAAACAAGTTCAAATCTGATATCCACAAAATAAACGCTCATGTGCCCCAGGCCTCCGTTTTGTCTCCGACACTTTTCCATATTTTTATACATAATTGATCTTTTGTCTGAAACTGCTAACCCACATAATTGTTTCGCTGGTGACAGTACCCTCAGCTTCTCATATTCGTTTTTCATTCTCATCATTGTTCTTCGTTTTTTGACTACCAACTGCAGTCTATGATAAGCTCATTTAGTTCTGATCTTGACAGCATTTTCTAATAGGGATTCAAAAAGCGTTTATAATTTAAGCTTTCTAAGACTCACTGCTGTCTACTGTCACAAAAGCGTAACCCTCCCCTAATGCAACTCTCATATGTCGAAGAGATTGAAAAACTATCAGCTTTAGGTATGTGCATCACAAACCACTTCTGGAGTGATCACATATTTGACATCGCCAAAAATGCTGCTAATTCTTACCCCTTCTGATCTAGCTATAATTTACAAAGCATTTATTTGTCCAAACTAGAGTATTGCTCGCATATTTGAGCTGGTGCTCCAATAACGTACTTGAGTCTTCTGGATAGAAATGAAAAAAAAAAGCTCTAAAAATGATTGGAGATCGTTTTCTTACCGAGGCATTTGCTTATCTTGAACACCGCTGCAAGCTCTCATGTCTGTAATTGTCTTAACTTTATTTTTATAAACAATGCCTTATTGAAATAGCCAGTTGCATTCCTCCCTTTATACAATTCAACCGTAATAACCGTACTGCTAGAAATGCCCATCAGTTTACCATAGAGCCCAATTTAACAGAGATTCTTTCTTTAGGCGCACTTCACGAATGTGGAATGCTCTATCAGGCTCAATATGTCCTACTCACAATGTGCAGACATTTGAATTTTAAATTATGTAATGTGACGCAATAATAATTTAGTATAATTTTGATAAAAAAATTAAATACCGTTTGTTTAATAGGTCAAAAATATTGTGTACCTCGAATATTTATCAAACAAGAATTGATATTTATTTCAAAATAGTTTTATTTAAATTATGATAACGTTTTAAACATCTGGTAAAATGTTTACAATACGAATTAACAACTTCTTTCAAAAAATAAAAACCTAAACAAATTAATATTTACTAAAAATTTGGTAAAAACTGATTTTCTGCTTTAATATCTCAGGAATAAATAATTGCAACTGCCTTCAAAATTACTTCATTTCATACAAAATATTGTACAACAAGACATTCTTAACCAATATTATGTAATAAATTTAATAAAATCATTTATTGTCATTTTTTCGGGCAGTTTAAGTTGGTTTATTTCGAAGTGTACATCTCTTGATATTAGAATTTTTTGAGTGCACCTCTATCGTTTTCTTATTTCATGAAAAAAGCTAACCTTTTTTTCATATTAATTAATATTCTAATAATAATAATATTTTTAAGTTCTTAACTTTACAATTTACAATAAATAAAAAAAAAATAAAAAGGAAAACCCCTCCGTGACAATGTGTTTGAGACATTGCCGTGACCAGGATTCGAACCTGGGTTACCACGGCCACAACGTGGGGTCCTAACCACTAGACGATCACGGCTATCGGGGTGATGAATAAAATGGTGGCAAATTATTATCAATTCCAATAGAAACTTGTTGATACGTCATAATATTATCGATAGAAACTATTTGTTGTTTGTAATCTGTATTATAAATAAACACTGTATACACACTTCAGAACTTAGGATTAAAAGTACATATCTACCCAACAATCATACATCAACATAATTTTATAAAAAAAATTTCGCATAGGAACTTAAACTTGTTCTATTTCTGGACGAATTCAAAGAAATTATGTAAAAATAAACAAATAACTATCTGTCTATATAAATACGTAAGGCAGAGGTACTTAGAGCGCATGTGGAAATACTTGACTATAAGTGAAACCAATCCAACTCTCACTCGCCGTAGTTAACATACGTTGTAAATTGAAAAAGGTGGGGGTTGTTTTGAGTTAGTTTTTAAATTTACTGCAGCTAACCATAATCTAGTGCTACTGGAATCGAAGCTGTATAGCCATCGAGAAACTATCTTATTTTTCGAATACCTAATCATTGTCTTGATGAAAGAAACTGTCACACTATTCAGGTTAACTTTTTCGTGTTTTTTTTAAAGCGCATACTTAAGGGGATATTACTACCCTTATTATGTAAACACACAGTGTGAGCACCAGAAAAGGAGGTGTCGGTACACATTGGTTTTGAATTCCTGAATATTGCCATGACTGGGAAAGACAGATTGTGGTTAGGCCTTCCACATTCGCGTAGTACTGTAAAAGAAGGAATCTCTGTACTTGACAGTACGTTCGAAGTTGGAATCGAGGGTATACTGATGAGCATTCCTAGAAGAGCGAGTATTACGGTTGAAAATTTGAATGCAGCTGGCTGTTTCTCTAGAGCATAAACCGTTAAAATAACGGTAAAAGATCTTGAGGCCAGAAACTTTTCGAAGATGTTCAAGCGACGTAAATGATTCTATGATGATATGGCAGGTAGGTAGAAATGGCGATCTCAAGGCAACCTAGCCTGAGATCCAATTAGCGCTGTAGTGCACCGTTTTGATACCAAAAGCTCGTTTGACCTTCGATTGAAAGGGATAAATTTATAGAGAAGCTTCGTAGCGATTATGTTAGAGCCATTGTGTCGCATTGAGAAAAAAGTTTACGTCTCTAATCTTTGTCTCAGTTAGCTCATCAAGTTCGTGAAAGAATGCTTTTCCAAAGTATATTATTCAAGTGTTTGCCAAAGCAGGACATTTGCAGAGGAAAAGGATTATCGTTTCACTTTCTCTTTTGTCACAACAACTACGGCAAAAGGTGTTGTAAGAGATACCCAACTTCTATGCATGAACTCCTATAGGCCAATGTCCGGTACAAACCGCAACAATCCTGGCTATGTCTTGCCTTGGCCTGCATAGAAGATTGTTTGTATTGGTTTTATTATAGGTGGGCCATATCTAATTCCTAGTTATAATGCAGTTGCCTTCTTATGGTTTTTTGGTTCCTCGAGTTGCACTGCTACTCGAGGGTTTCGGTTTTGTATACGGTTTAGGAAGTATAGGAGTGCTATGAATAGCACTGCCTATACTTCTTGTGGTTGTGGGTTGCTCACAAGTGCTGGAACTACCAGCGCTAAATGAGCTCCCCTTCAAATTCTCCTGGCTGGAGGCCAAAAGTTCATTCTCCAAGTCTGTGGATGGTTCTACGTTCGTCATGTCTAGTTCGTGTTGGTCCCAAAAAAGAGGTCAGCCCCGGCAGAGCCGATATACCGGGGTAAGGCAGAAGATAAGACGGACCCTGCCAAGGCATCCGAATGAGCTCGTTAGGGACTGGTTTCCCCCCAGCCTTTCATTCTTCGGCACGGATTATGTAAGACGCTCACACCACCACTGAAATTAGGGACCCCGTATCTATGGTCAAATTGAATTGCTAATGCTTGCTTCTATTAAGGAGTAGAAAACTTCAGCAATTCAACCTGACCTTAAATGATCTCCATCTTGACAACGTGCAAGACAACTGTGGTGATCATTACCGCCCGGCACCCACTGGGAGGGTTTGAAACGAGGATTTTTGCTATGAAGATATAATCACCAAGTTGCTGGAGCACCAACCCAGATATGGGACTTAAACTCGAGTTTTGGACGTATACATACAAGTCTTGTAGATAACAGCCAGTTGGATAATGGAAAGGCTATATCTCGCTTTAACTATACAAGACAAGACAACATTGAGTATTCGAAGCATTAAATTCCACACGGTTTTTTATTCCCCATTGTACAATGCTGTTTAGGTCGCAATTTAATGAGCTTATTATATTTTGTTGTTGCAGTTACACATCCGAAAAAGAGGGATGTGATTCTAAAACCGAATATGAAATACTTTGAGTACTTTCACCAGCGAAACAATGTATTGGACTAGAAGTTGCAAACAGGAGATCATTAATAAAAATAAGAAGTAGTGTTGGAAATAGAACAGAGCCCTGGGGCACACCAGCATTTGTTATAAGGTTTTCAGATTTGAATCCATCCAATACTACTTGTATTGAACGTTTTGAAAGGTAATTACTAATCCAATGAAGCATGGATTCATGAGAACCTAAAGCACTCATTTTCGATAAGAGAGACTGATATCAAACCTTATCAAATTCTTTTGAAATATAAAGTGCAATAATCTTACTTTCTCCAAAACGATGTAAAGATTTGCACTACTGTTCGGTGGGATGAACCATGAGATCAACAGTGGACCTATTTCTGCGAAAGCCGTATTATCGGTCATTAAGAAGTTTTTGATTTCAAGATATTTGGTGAGCTGATAATTAATCAGCGTTTGCATTAACCTGGGAAGTAGGGACAATTTAACAAATGCAAAAAACTTTGGGTTGCGAACATAATCTCGAACTAAAAAAACCCCACATTATGAAAATTCACAATCTTATAAATTCAAAATCTCGAGTATCCAAAATTCTGCCCAAGTAACATTTTCGGAGCCTCAGTTGTTATAGTAGTTCGATTTAAGCTTCCAAGGAGTGAACTCTGAGACTACTGCTTTTTTTTGTATGCAGTTGCAGCTTCTGACATTTTCTTATACAAAATATGCTCTATATGTAAGTTTCATAACAACTTCAAGCTCTATAGCCTTATAATGCTTGTTGCTCTATTAATATGCTCTAATATAATTTAAAACACAACCTTTAACGAGCCTTACTTAATTTCGAATTCATATGCTTTAAAAAAGCATTATTTTAGAAAGACAAATGCTCTTTAGAGCCACTCATTAGCTTTTTTGTTTTTTAATAAATACTTCAAAACAGCTTATTGATCAAAAGATATAATAAGTGGATTTGTCAAGTTTTGCATAAGGATTTTTAATAATATTATTAAGTTTTTTTGTGCTCCAATTAGATGGAGGAAACCAAAATACCTCATTTTGCTCGAATGAGCTGGGTATAATTGTGAGCACTGTTTGGTTTCTATAATTCAGTTCTTGTATTATTTTAAAAGACATACTGAATTTAAAAACCACGACGAACAAGAAAAACTACGTCGACCGAGAAGAACCACGAGCACGACGCGACGGAATAAAAACACAATAAAAACAGATTGTGTCAAGAATTACCGTTTTAGAACCTATTGCTTCAGAAGAGTTTTATATGTGTGTGCAAAAAACAAAGAACGAGATGACGAAATGCAAACACAATGTTGCACAGGGTGAAACGTTTTTTATGTCTCGGATTTATTTTTGTGTTGAAGGGCCAAACATAATGAGTGTTTTTATTTATTTATGCATATTCCGGATATAAAATGCAATAGACTGGCAAAATAAATAATTCATCTAGAATATCCAGAATGGAATTAATAAACAGAATAGAATAGAAATCCGCTAATCAATACAAATTTATTTTATAATCCACATAAAAATAATGAGGCCTTTAATTTCGATTGGTGACCACTTGAAGGGTGAAGGATTTAAAAAAAATAAAACATGAAAAACAAACACACAAAATTTTTTTGCTTTTTAATTTTTTTAAGTTGATTATTTATAGTTATGGCTTCAATCTACTTTAAATATCAATGCCTAAATGCGTTTCATGTGGTCTTAAACCTAAATCATTTATTCATCACAAAATATACTTTTCTTATCTGAACAACCAAATTGTTCCGCCATATTATTTATTTCGAGAGTTTTTTTATCAGCCTTTCTCTCACACGCTTGATATTTGCTGTGTTCATCATTTTACTCACAACGGTCAGTTTTTTTTTATTCGCACGAGTAAATCATGCTCTGAACACTCAGTAAACGTCCTCTGAGTGAAAAAAGTAACACAACTTTGAAGCTCTGGACACTGAACACGAAGAGAAACTCAACTTTTAGTTTGACAGTTCATTCTTTGTTCAGATGTTAAAAAGAAAAACGCCTAATTATAATTTGATTTCAAAAATAAATTTACTTGAGAAAAATTATGAAGATATTTGGGGTAAATTCTTTCCAAACATGTCTGGAAAATTTTAAACAAACGTCAAAATTTAACCAATGGTAAACAATTTAAACACATTTCGAACACGACTTATGTAATGGGTTTAGAAAAATGTTTTGCGATTGGTGTGGGTAGTCTTCTAGTTACACATTGAGAGGAATTCTAAACAAAAAAAGAACAAAATGTCTAATAGAAAGAAAACTTCGCATCAAACAGGGAATATTTGTTTGTAGTTATTGTTTGCGTGAAAAAACCGTCGGCATTTTTTGTTTGTTTTTATTGAATTGAGGCACCCTATGTCCTTAATTATAAAAAATGCTCTACAACAAATCTAAAACAACAGTTTTGTAGACGTTAAGATGTATAGAAGCTCTAAAAGAGTTATTGTTTTTGTCGTATCAAAATGGCTTTTTTGGTAGAAGTTATGAAATTTCTCTGATACAATTTTTAATTTTTCATTTCAAATAATTAATAAAAAATTAATATTTTAAAGGCGCGTGGTACATTTTCGAGGTACAACAGCTATGTTTGTGATGAAAATAAAGTGGCACAAAAAATCACACCTTCGCACGCTTTAATCATTATAATTTTGAGTTTTAGGATCATTATCGTATAAATATTTGTTATTAGAGTTAGAAGTTTTACTCTGAAAATATTTATGTTTGAGAAATATTTTTTAGGTTCAACCCAAGCAAACAATTCTCATTGTTTTTATTTCTTTATATTTATTTTTTACTCACACTTATCCAATCGTTTTTATATTTCTACTTCAAAGCGAAAAGCTTTAAAACTATTGTATTGTTATTTTTAATAGAGCTATAAGTGCTCTTAATCAAAATGTAAATGTCATTTTGTTGCTATTGTCGAACATAATGAGTACTGTGGCATCATATTTAGAATCATAATCGTGCTGAAAAAGAAGCTTTAAATTAGCTCGAAAGTGACAAAAAAACTTTCATTAATGCTACAGGCAACTACAACCTCTATACAAGAAATGAAATGGAGCCCATTTTAGCTCTCAAAGTCGAAAAATTAGCTCTTAATAAGTTTTTATACAGTTTTATTGATGCTAAAGAGCTAAATGTAGTTAATAAAGCTAAATGATTAAGCTTTATAAGTGCTACTAGAGCTAAAAACGAACTAGAATTGTTACTTGGGTGAAAATAAAATCCAGCCTTCTGAAGATCTAAGATCCCTAAAAGTTCAAATTCAGAAGTTCCACAATCCCAAAAATAAATGTTTGACCTAATTTTCAAGTTCATATAATTTTTCAGGATTAAATTTTCGAGATTTTGGGTTCTCAGCATTTTGGAATCTTGGGCTCTTTAGGATTATGGATATTCGCTATTTATCATTTTCGAGATTTTGGATTTTACGGGTTTTAGGTTTTTGGAATTTTGTAAAAGTTAAAGGCTTAGAAAAATGTATACAAATGTTGAAAACGTATTAAAAAAAGAAAAAATCTCAATTTTCTCTTAAATTTCAAAAAGACAAATGTAATCGGAAAAAATTGATTATAAGTCTTTTGTTCATGGCCAATTTAAATTTTTCTTAGCTGTTTTTGCCTTTGAGTCGATATCTTGTCATAGTAAGTCTGTAAGAAAATATCACACCAGTTCCTCTTATTTTCAATGCAAATAACTTTAAAACTTCAAGTTAGTCTTATGTGGAACAAAAAATAAAGCCCATACAATCCATGAGTGCTAAACGACCATAAATCAACTTATAAGTCTAAAAGAATTACAAAAGAAGTTTAAACCTAACTTGATGATGATGCCTTGATGGTTTATTTAAACATCATCAGTCATTTTTCCACGAGAGCTACATTCTTTTTCTTCTTTCCAAATTTGGGCACATATAAGTGCGTTGCTTTTCTGTCCGGTCTAGTCCCGTCCGACCGTAATCTTCAGCACAAATGCCTTCAATCAATGGCTCTTCAATATAAATTAAATTGACAGGTGTGATGCGTGAGTGTGATGGTCTTGCGAGAGTCTCCAACAGCAACTCAGCTCTTAAGTGAAATGCGTTACAACAGGTGTTTGTTGGTGTCGAGACTCGAGATAGGTTCGATACGTGATGATGCTTAACAGCGTTGGCGTGTGCAGTGTTGTGATGGAGTCTTCATATATGACTTGAAATAAAAAGTCGCTTATTATAGACGTTACAAACTACATTTTTTTAAAGTCTGTTTTCTTTTTGCTTAGACACGAGGATAAAAAATCGTGACTGTATGAGATGACTTGAAGACGGATTTGTTCAGTCGGAATTATTGTAGTTCAATTTATCGCGAAAATCATATTTTCTCAGTTCAATCAGATGAACTGCGCAGTGCTATTTCTAAACTAAGTAAGTCAAAAAAGGGATTGGAGATGTACGAGTATTTCCTTTATTTTTGTTTTGACGGGGTAAGGAATTTGAATGGGATCAAACAGAATTCGTGTGACATGCAATCAGCATTTTGTTGATGTCTCTTAAGTCATCTTTGTTTATAAAGGAGTTACTCATACTTAGTCTGTCAAGTTAACACGAGCACGACTGTCTTTCTGAACTGATTTAAATGTTAGTTGTACTTTTTTCTTTTACATAAATTGATCGTGTAATTTCAACACTTTTACAAATAGTGATTATCTTTGAAATTAAATTGAAAGATTTTGTAATGTAAATATTATTTAAAACTTTGGGATTTTAATAAGAATTTTTAATGTCACGATTTGAATACACGTGTAATTAAGAAACAGACTTAACATTCATTGTTCAGTTATGAAATAAGTTGTTTTTAATGGTTTGTATAAGGGATTTGCAGGGTTTTTGATAAAAAAAAGGAATATTCAGGTAATGCTTTGGAAGGGCTGTGAGGAGATTGCTGATTGTAGCTTATTAACATAGAATTGCTAATTCAGAATCTTCAAGAGAAATCTTACAGAGACAATTAACACGATGTCGATGACAAGTTCGAATCACCTACACGTGAGATTTTATGAACCAAAGAAATTGGTTCATAGCATTTAATTCCTTTTGATATGTCCTTCGAAGTTCTATTTTAAATATCAGCCATTTTGTTACCTAACTTTTTTACTAACTTAAGGTGGTATGTGAACTAGAGCCTCACCCAATAACTATCTCAAAGTAACATCTTCCGATGGTGACTTTGTGAATGAGACGCAGGTGTTGTGGGTACTTTCTTTATGACAGATGAACTTCGTTTTACTCAAATTAACCGATAATTCTATTTTTCAGCCTCCGTCTCAATACTCACAAGAGCCTTATTGACATCAAGCTGAGTTCTTCCGATAATGTCAGTGTCACCAGCATAAGCTAGTAATTGGACAGACTTTTAAAGCATAGTGCTTCTAGTGTTGAATTGGAAGCAGGGCCAGATTGAGAACGGGGGCCCCCACAATAGACACTGCGGAAATTTTTGTATTTTTATATTATGTATTTTCCTTTGCTGGGAAAGGCAGCCGTTAACGATTTTCAAAGCGAGTAAAGAGCGACACTAAGTTCTGATTGAGAAATTATCGGAGAAGAAGTTTTTAGTCTTGAAAAGGCTCAGCGACTCTCGTTGGCCTTGTCGAGCGGAAACTACGAAAGCCTTAGGCAACATCTATTTGGAAATCGAAGAAGCTCTAACCAGCATATCTTCTATGAGAGGGATGCTGAAAATTTGCACGCTGCAATAGAGGCATTGGTGAAAGTAAATCCGGATGATTTAGAGCCTAGTCTTGATAGTGAGTTGGTTCAATTTGTGACTTTGATTGACTCATACAAAAATTAAAAGGACTATGGAAGATCAATCGCCGGAACTATTTTACTACCAAATTTTGGAAAACAAAAGTTCAGAGCTACATTCCCAAACCTCGAAATTGCATTGAGAATGTATTTAGTTTTGATGTTAACTATTTGCACTGGAAAGCGCTCATTTTTCAAAAATTTAAATTATAAAAAATAGAGTTTGAACCACGATGGGACAAAGCCGTCTACCGAAGCTTTCTCTCCAGAGCATTAAAAGCAAAACTTACTCCTGAACTGGATTTCAACGAAATCATCAACGATTTTTCGGCGAAAAATGCTCGAAAGGTTCCGTTCATTAACCCTAACATTTGATTTCAGATAATTCTTTTACCCATTTATATTTATATGTGTTTTTTCAATACTTTACCTTCCGATGCCAAGTGGGGTCACCCATCACCCCACTACGTTTTATAAAACCTCAAAAGAATGCCTTTCTCTGTTTCTTTTAATGTAAATACTCGATCTTTAATAAATTATAATAATTGATTTTCAGTTTCATTACTGTTTTTTTTATAAAAGTTGATGAGACGAGGAACAACAGCAGATGTAATTCACTAAGGCAAAAAAGCCTTGCCTTCGGAAGGTTAAGGAATCTTCTTGGTTTCACAATAAATTATTAACTGAAAAACTCGAGTGAAAAAACTTTATTTTGAAAATAATTTCGGGCGTGGGGACCTCCGCTGCTTTATTGCCCCGAAGTCTCTGGACCTCTCAATCTGGCCCTGCTTGGAAGCTCTGCACTATTATTTCAAGAACGATGTTAATGAAATAATATGACAGTGCATTACCTTGTCTTATAGCATTTTTAGCCCCAAAAGGTAATTTTAAGTTGTTTCCTATCTTTATAAAGCATCGCAAATTCTTCATGATCATCCTACACAAACGAACAAATTTTGCAGGGATGCCAAAACTAGACAAGGTTCTATACAGTTCATCCCTGTAGATTCTTTCATATGTCATAAGATCGATGAAAATATGGTTGGTATTGATTTGATGTTCTAATAGTTTTTTCAGGATGTGTCGTAATATGAATATTTGATCGACTGTGGTCTTTCCTGGTCTAAAGATGCACGGATTAAGACCTATCATTTGATTGACGATACACTTTAGAGGCCCAGATCATATTACGAAAGAGAAAATTTTGTATGCGATATTTAGGATACCGATTCCTCTCTTCTGAAGGTCTTCTTTTTACAGTATATTTGGAAAGTATTACTGACGTTTCATTCAGCAGCCATGCTCCATTTTAAATCATGTTCATCTGTTCGTAGTTTTCATAAAATAATTTTGTTAAGCGGTGATGCTCACTTTTGATTGAATATATACGTAAAGTTTTAGTTTTTAATTTAGCTCTGTAAGGAGGGCATTTTATGTTCGCAATATTTCAATTCTTAAGAAGAGAAATATTTTTTCCGATATTTTCATTTTATTTGAAATTATTTATTTATTTATTTATTGGAGTAACTTACAAACTAAATTTATAAAGTACTTATTTAAGGCATCAGGGTTACCATATCATGCGATGCCGCTTTAAATTTATTATGGCTTAAGGAGAAAATTATTTACATTTTTTAAAGTTTTACATTATTCAGCAGTTATAGCAACTGTCGTCTGTTTTAGTATCTGTTTGTCGAGAAGCAGGACACTCTACAAAAATATGCCAGATTGTAAGAGGTGTTTCACAATTTGAGCATTCCTCTGGACCCTCACGAGTGTTGCTTGTAAACAGTTTTTTTCCTATTCTAACTCTTAATACTTTTATACATTCTTCTCTGCTATAAAGGACTGGTGGAAAGCTCTAGCTTTTGAAAAAGTGTGCAAGTTGTTTTGAAAAGGTGGTCTAGTTTAGGATACTCAACTATCTGAGGGTCAGCGGCATCGTTACCTTCTATTCCGTAGTGTCCGGGTATCCAAGCTAAAGTGATGTTCGAGTTGTAGTACAAGCAGTTTCTTAAGGTTTGGAGACTTGGATGGATGGATGGTTTGTTATTAACAGAAACTTCAGAATTTAGTTGAGCTGCATAGATCGCTTTGTAAATTGGAGCTAGCTCGACTATGTAACTCCTTGCATATTCTGAAAGTTAAGCCTGGTGAAGAGTGGAGAATTGGACATTGTGTTGGAACTCTACAACAGCATGGGAGCACCAATAATTTTCTTTTTGCAAATCGTTGGTTCGTTTGCGATAAGTTCTTCATGTAGCATTTTGTATATAGCGTGGGACGTGTTTGCTTTTTTGTGGTTAGCCAAAATGATGTATATTTGGAGATAGTTTCATTTCCATGGTGGAGCATTGTGAGACACTGTTATCACATACTGTTCTAGAGCGATTCGGGGGAAAACAGATAAAGTGAGAATGTTAGTTAAAGCAGATACTGAGTTACTTTTCCTATTTGTGTTTCAAGAAATAGCTTTTTCGACAGTTTCAAACAAGATGTTTAAAGAATACAAAACATCCTTTGACCCTTAGTGCTTCAACGTTTGACGATCTAAGGGCACATGTTGCCATTCTAAAGAATACGTTTTTAGCTGCGTCGATTTTCGAGATGTTCTTTTTTGTAGTCCACAAGAGTACGATGCCAAAGACGTCATCTCAACTGTTTCCACAGACGTGGTTCTAACAGTCTACCACCACCAAATAAAGCAGTGGAGAACAAAGAAAGAATTGTGCAGATTCAACAAACTGGTCCAGTAGAAAGAAGAGTAAAATCAATCACAAAGTAATCATAACGACAAGGACAAGAAAACTAATTAAGTGTAGCAACTTTAGGCTTACTTTTAGTATTAAAGTACTTTTTGTTCTTTCATTGTTTAAAAAAACAATTGTTAATTTTTATCGTTTCTTCTATCTTTAATAAATTGAACAACATTCTGTAAAAAAAAGAAACAAAATTGCAAAAAATGGAGTGGTGATCAAGTGTATCTTCAGACATTCTAGCAAACTTACTGCGTGCTTTATGAGTTGATCAAGCAGCAATTGGTCCGTACTTTATTATGCTGGCTAGAACGTTACACTCGATGGTGACCATTTTAAAGCCATAACTACTGACTTTTTTGAATATAAATAAAAAATCATGAGCAGGAGCAGTGGCTTTAGCTAGACGGTGTAAGATGTCACACAGCTCATGCCTTACGAAAGGAAACCTTTGGTAAACTCATACTCCACTTGGATGACAACATTCTCCGCGTTAATATTGAAACAATTCTACAACAATTATACCTTTGAGGCAGCCATTGTGCTCATATAAGCCAGAAATCATATTTAAAAAAAGAGGCTGGGTTGCGACCCACACTAACAACTTCCTATCCCGTCTGTTGATTTGTATTGCTTTAAATTGTTTCTATATGTACTCGTATCAATTTTTACCAAATTTGCGTACTATTTTTTGAAGATTTTAATTTTTATGAAAAAACGGACTGTTGGATTTTTATATAAAAATTACTGCGGCCAATATTTTTAATTTTTGAAAAGCTATTTGAGTCGAAAGTAAATTTTTACCAAGTTTTAGTATTGTTTTTTTTTTAGATTTTTATTTTTTTGTAAAAAAACTGTCAATTCGATTTTTTTCATAATTTTATCAAATGTTGAAAACAATATTTCTTATAAGATAAAATTAGTTTGAAGCCAATATTTCAAATTTTTGAAAAGATATTTGAGTCGAAAATCAATTTTTACCAACTTTTGTTAATTTTTTTTTAAGTTTTTAATTTTTTGTACAAAAACTGTCAATTCGATTTTTCTCAACATTTTTCAGAATGTTGAAAACAATATTTCTTATAAGATGAAATAAGTTTGAAGCCTAAATTTCAAGTTTTTGGAAAGATATTTCAATCGATATTCAATTTTTACCAACTTTGAGTAATGTTTTTTTAGATTTTTATTTTTTATAAAAAAACTGTCGATTCGATTTTGCTCAAAATGTTATCGGATGTCAAAAACCTTATTCTTCGTTGCACAAAATTGTTTTGGAGATGAAATCATATTTTAGTCGTAAGATTTTGGAGGTGAAACATTTTTTTTCAGTTTTTTTGATTTATAAAAAAACCCGTTAAATGGATTTATTTTTAAATATACTTCTTTGATACAGCGTTACAATATATAATATACAATTTAATTCAAGTCTCTAGCGTTTTTGGTTCGTAAGATATTTAGGGTTAACCAAAATGTTCACCTTTTTTTCAAACTTTCTAAAAATCATTTATTTCGACTCTAAGGACCTTGAAACGTCAAGAAACGTCAATTACAATAACTTTCTATATGAAGTTAATAATAATATCAGAAGATTATTTTTCGATTTAAGCATATATAAGTCACTCCGTCGGCCGGGAAGCTCATGGCCACAGTTTTTTGGGACTCAAAGGGAATCTTACTCATTGAGTACAAAAAAAAGGTGAAACCATCAACGCCAAATCCTACGCTTCCACTTTGCATAATTTGCGGGAGGAAATTAAAAGGAAAAGACGGGGTAAACTCGCAGCGGGTGTGTTGCTTCTTCATGACAACGCTCCTGTTCACACGGCGCGAGTTTCCAAGGCTGCTGTGCGAGATTGTGGTTTTGAAGAAATTCAACATCCACCCTGTAGTCCAGACCTTGCCCTTGTGATTACTTCCTGTTTCCGGATTTGAAAAAATGTCTTCGTGGAAAAAGATTTTCGGATGATGAAGAACTCAAGTCGGCAATAAATGGGTATTTTGTAGGGAAAGAGGAAACTTATTTTTTTGAAGGTTTAAAAAAGCTTATCTCAAGATGTAACAAATGCATTGATGTTTTGATGATGTTTGGAGATTATATTGAAAAATAAAAACAATTTAAATTGAATTCGCATTTTCCTTCATATCGATACCAAGAATATATTGAACGCCCCTCGTATTATGCATATATCATTATTAAAAAAAAACCTCTTTGTTTCATTATGTACTTCTAAAAAAACACCCATTGTATGGACCGATGACTGCACCAGTGCAAAAGTTAAACTGGCTCTAAAATTGTCTAACTGAATTCCGAAAATGTTTTGTTTTGAATTTTTAACTGATTGCTTTGATTTTGATCATTAAATTATTTTTTCGAGATCTTAAAACTATTATAATTTAAGCCTAGTACGCTGCTGATGCGAAACGAAATTTCCCATACAAAAATGACATGACGAAATCATAAACGAAAAATTTCGCTGTGCTTTTCGTTTTTCAGTACGCTGCTGAACAACGAAATGTGTCATTTTAGTGGATAGCTGTACTAGATTTTTTGGTACAATTCTCCACTCTTTTCGTTCTCAATTTAATTGCCCGGTATATTAATTGCTTGCGAAATTTTGACGTTTAATTTATTTATTGGAAAAAATTGTTTGAAAATCAAAATTGAAAATTGTTTACTCGTGACTTTCGGTGTTTTTGTTTTTTGTTTTCCACAGCTGACAGAACTCTACACAAATATTTTTCCGTTGTGGTTTTCGTTTTAATTTCGCTCTACACTTGGAGACCACCGAAAAATTTCGTTTCGCATCAGCAGCGTACTAGGCTTTACATTTTTCATGGTTCGAATCAAAAAGAAGCTTAAGATTGTAGATTTTACCTTACTAAAAAAAATGCTTTATTAATTCCAGAACTTTCATTTTTGTTAATTTATGAATAGTCCCACTAAAATTAACCATATTTTAATTGTTGCCAAATACCCTAAAAACTAATCCAATAAAAACACATGTTCTAATCTTTAATTTTCAATCTTTCAGCAATTGGGTAAGTTAAATTATGTTGAGGTGCACGCCAAAGTTACGACATAAAATTCGCTAATTTATAGTCTGAATTTGCGAAGGAGGGAAGATTCACCTTACTGCAAATACTCTTCTCGTTTGAAAGTTTATGGAGACACTTTAAAAGTATGGGACAAATATTCTGAAAAAAAAACAGTATTACTATTTGCAAACGTTGTGAACTCTTATCCTTTCCTCAGTTCGAACAAAATTGGTAATAGCATCAATCAAAGTTCACTATGTCCTCTTGGAAGACCCTTTACCACATTAACAGTTGTTACGGTTGATGTACTAAACAACATTAAATAAATAAATATTTAGTTAAAAAATTCATAATAAAATGCAATTACATTTAATTACAAGTACATCGATTAAAAACTAATGACCAAGACATTGAATACACTTGTTAAACATAAACAAGCTATTCTTCATTAATCCGTAAAAATTCAAAAATGTCATAATATTGCAGTTTTATAATTTCCACTGATCTCAAGTAAAATTCAATGCTCTGGAAAAACCTAATAGAACATCAAGAACACTCATTTGCTTCATCAAACATCCAACTCACTGCCACACTTCACCATCATTTATTATCTTCTTTATGATGTAGAAAAGACCGACAATTTTCTTAAGGCACTTAACATATGAGATAAGTCTATCTTTGAATATCTGTATAAAATATCTATGCTAATGTTAATCCAACTATAAGATCAGGTGGCAAAGTGGTCTGAACTCATCGCTGCTGACTGGTTGCTGGTTGCTGCAACAAACTTGTCTCACTCGAACTGACTTGATATAGAAAGAACCACTAATTGCCCATCTGATCGACCAGATGTTGATTGCAATTGCATTAATTATTATTTAACAAAAATTATAGAATGTAGATAATTATCCATGTACGAGTAGAAGATGCAATTTGTTGCTACATGATGAAAATCATCACACCTCAGAAGAGTAGCATTATATTATTGTAGAAGCACTTAAGTGATGATGATGCTATAGAGCTATGTGTAGTCATAACCCTTTGACAGGAATAAGTCGGGTTTGTGGAATCCCATAAATTTAGTAATAATTAAATTTGACAAGACAGAGCTTAAATAGACAAGAAGGTGGATTTTAATATGTTTAAATAGTAGTTGCATATTTAAATGCAGGTTTTAAGTAAGTTTTTGAAAACACTTCTTAATTTATTATAAGTTTTATAAAATACATTTTGCAAAATGATGAATATGTATACCTATTAATAGATAATAAATGTAATAAAGTGAAAATAATTAATTGACCAGTTTCACTTTAATATACATAATTTGATTGAGACTTAATTAAAACAGAAATTGAAAGTTGTATGGGTGTAGCTGTTTTTATTTTGTTCTCGAATAATTAAAATGCCAGGTGAGTTAATCTGCATGTTATGCATTCTTAGAAGATTTTTTCTTCAACTTGAATACATTTTAATTGCATTCAAGATAATAGGACAACAAATTTGATAATACATTTAAATTGTTAAAATTGTTTCGGTTTCGAAAATATAGTTATTTCTTCATAGAGCTTGGACTGCCAATAAATAACATAATCGAGACGCACATTAAGGGCCATCATAACTTAAGTAATGTTGCATTTCAAAGAGTAAAGAGCTTGGAGATTATTGTATACAGTTCATGTTGCCAAAACCAGAAAACTACTTAAATCAAAAAAACAAGAAAACAAATATCGTTTAAACCATAATTTTAAATCGCCAGCCTTAAAAAACTGCAAATTTAGTTGTTGAGAATGCCAGGCCAGGAGTAAAAAATCCGGATGATCAGCAAAAATTACGATATCAGTAAAGCTTTCACTCTTTTTAAAGGCGCTTACTATTTTAACGATTGCGGTAATAGTTGGTCCATTATATAAACTTTAATCGTGTAGTGCGTGAAAAGTATGGCTATTATCGAATCACCACTTTTGAGGAAAGTTGAAATAATTTCAACTTGTTGCCCGATTTTTAAACTATAATATTTATATTATCATGATATCATTTTAGTTTGAAAGGTGTCAAATGTCAGTGCTGCCAACTTGGAATCACGAACCAAATGATTAGGCGGGAAGATGTTGAAAGGGAATACAACAAGCTGTGTGTGAGGTATTAACAAAATTATATTTTTTTTTAAAGGTGATTGGATGCTATTAAGTGTAAAATATGACACAAATGCCCACCTCGGAATCTTACCGTAGCACGGATCCGAGTTTTCTAATTTTCATTGACTCTTCCTTATAGGTCCGGTTAAATTTGAGCGTTATGTGTTATGTTTTGTTTACCTTTAAGACATCGGTCGATAATGGTTTATTTGCATTTAACTGCGACTTCACGAAACCCTACAGGAAAATCGCATGATATGAAAGTGATAACCTTACGCTTAAATCGTTGATGCAAAATGTTAATCGTGGCGCTTGTTGTGTGGCATGTAGCGTCGTCCTTGGTACATATGGTTCTATTTGGACTCTAAGAAATTAGTTATCATCGCTATGTATAGCGCTCGTTATTGACGTTGACTGCCTCACTAACGTCGTTTTCAAAAAATTACGGATCAATAACGCCGCTGTAGGCCCAAATTCCACAATAAACGATTATTTTTTGAAGATGCATTATCAGGTGATGACCCTTAAGTGGGTTGGTGTGTCGTCCCACATACAGAAATTTTACTTTTTAACACAGCCATGCATCCAAAAATACAACTGTTTTTTCGGCCAGCATTGGGGTCATCTTCCAAACTTATCTTTACACAGATGGCTCAAAAACCAAAGAAGGGGTTGGTGGTGGTGTGTACTCTGAACGACTGAAATTAAGTCTCTCATTCCGCCTTCCCAATCATTGTAGCGTGTTCCAGGTGGAACTTTTGGCGATTAAGGAAGTCTTGTCTTGGCTCAAAGAAAACGTGATATCAACATCTGATATCCGTATTTTCTCCGATAGCCAGGCCGCTATCAAATCTCTGGACTCTGTCTCTACAAACTCTATAACAGTCCATAACTGTCGAGCATCTCTAATGGAGATGGCGCAGCAGTTTAATATTCACCTTTGCTGGGTGCCGGGCCATAGAGACATTCCAGGTAACTGTAAGGCAGATGAACTCGCCAGGAACGGTACAGTACATCCCATCCTACCACATTTGGCAAGTACTGGCATACCAATCGCTACTTGTAAACTGCTACTAATGCAAGACGCTGCGAGGAGGGCAGGCACCAGGTGGACCAACATCCCCACGTGTCAAGCCACAAAAAACATCTGGCCAACACTGGATTTAAAACGTTCAAGGTGCTTGCTCTCTCTGAGCCGATCGCATATAAGCTCGATAATAGGTGTCATAACCGGACACTGTCTAATAGGAAAGCACGCCACGAGACTAGGAGTATTCTCAAATGACTTTTGCAGAAGCTGTATGGACGAGGAAGAGGAAGAGGAAGAAACGGTTCTACATCTTCTCTGCACATGCCCTGCTCTAGCTCGAAAACGCAAGAATTACCTAGGAGAATTCTTCTTTAACGATCTAAATCATATCGGTATAGTCAGCCTCTCACGTTTCGTAAGGGACTCCAACTGGTTCCATTGAGTTTAAGAGGAAGCCTCAAGATTTATGTGGTATCACAATGGGCCATTAAACTGGCCTAAGTGTGTCCGTTTCCATCTTGGACAGCCACTATAACCTAACCTTACCTAACCTTGTCTATATGTATCAATTTTTACCAAATTTAAGTACTATTTTTTGTAGATTTTATTTTTTATGAAAAAACGGACTGTTGCATTTTTATACAAAAATTACTGAAAAAATATTTTCTGTGAAAGATGAGTTTGAAACCAATATTTTTAATTTTTGAAAAGCTATTTGAGTCGAAAGAAAATTTTTACCAAGTTTTAGTATTTTTTTTTTTTTAGGTTTTTGTTTTTTGTAAAAAAACTGTCAATTCGATTTTTCTCAAAATGTTGTCGAATGTTGAAAACAATATTTCTTATAAGATAAAACTAGTAAGAAGCCATTATCTCAAATTGTTGAAAAGATATTTGGGTCGAAAATCAATTTTTAACAACTTTTGTTAAATTTATTTAATTAAACGAGTTCATTGCGCCAATAAACAGAGTTCATTGCGCCAATAAACAGAGTTCATTGCTCCAATAAACTCATTTATCCTACCAATAAAAGGAGTTAATTGTGCCAATAAATACGTTTATTGAGCCAATAAACGGAGTTAATTGGGACAATAAATAAGTTTATTGAGCCAATAAATAAGTTAAATGAGCAATAACGAGTTTATTGCGCACATAAACGTTTGAATTGCGCCGATTAACGAGTTTATTGTGCCAATAAACGGGTTTATTGTATTGTTTATTATAAACAAGTTTATTGTGCCAAACAACTCAATTTTTAGCTTTGCCTTTTATTTCAACTAACCGCTTATTGTCTCAATTAATCGTTTATTGTCCCAATAAATCGTTTATTGTTCCAAAATTGTATTTTAACTAACTGTTTAAAGGAATCATTTAACAGTTTATTAAATTTTAAGGGAAAAAATAATTCAATAAACAGGAGTTTATTGTACCAACAAACTTGTTAGTTGGACGAATTTCAATTAAAAAGTGTATTGGGACAATAAACTATTTTATTGATATTATGTACCTTTTTGGTTCAGTGAACTGAGGTTGATATTCTGCTTACTCAAAAAACAATGCCATGTCGCGTTAATCTGTTCTTCGTTGCTGCATTTCTTTTCTCTACATGCTTGAAAAAGTTCATCTTTGGAGTGAGCAGATCACCAAGATATGTGAACTGAGATACTATCCGAATTTCTTCTCCGTTAAAATTCCACTTTTCCCTATTTGATAGCCTGCCATCATTTCGAAAGACCATAATTTCCGATTTTGAGAGATTCACTTCGAGATTCCAATTGGCGCAGTACTCTTCAAAACGTTGTATCATGCGTTGCCAGACCTCCACATCCTCTGCTAAGATCAGCATGTCGTCAGCATACAGCAACAATCTTATATTCAAAAGGTCGATATTAAGACCTCCTTCAATAATCGCATGTAGATCATTTATATATAAAGCAAAAAGTAAAGGCGATAAAAGGCATCCTTGTTTCAACCCCTGAAGTGTTTCGAAGTACTTCGATAACTCCCTTCCTGACCACACTGCTGTTTGAGTATCAGTGTTAATGCACTCTAGCAGGTTTACAATTTAAGTTGAGACTCCCATTTCACGTAACTATAGCATTAATAGTTGTCTGGAGATTTTATCAAAAGTCGCCTTTAAGTCCACGAAAAAAGCATTTACATGAGGACTGTTTATTTTTAAGACAGTTTCCATTTCGAAGTCGGTATGACTTTACGATCTTTGAACATTTGATACAACGTGTTTAAATTAATCTTTGTAACCATTTCAATTTGAAGGCCACGACGCAGATCACCATTTTTAATATTTGTGATTTTTGAATGTGTTTGGCACTTTTTTCCTTGTACCATAGTTGATGCCTTAAATCCAAACGGGTCTAAGAATTTCTTTATATAACATTAGTTTATTCTGGATAGGGAGGTCCGAGTTTTTCCTATTAACCTTCTGTAATTAAAACTCTCCTCTTTTCTTTTTAATGTGCTCTTTCCATTTAAACATTGCATTCAAAGTCATTCCATATTCTATGCAAGGGATCTTTCTAGTACCAATTAAGCAGTATCATCAGCAAACGTACCCATGATAGCGTTTATATCCATTGGAATATCCCTTCTAAATAGAAAAGCCAAGGTTGGTCCTTGTACACTTCCTTGCGGAACACCTGCTTCTATTTTGTAGAGCTGTAGTTTCCAGTAATGTTAGTTGTTACGTTCTCTAAAGAGTCGGTTGATAACATAAGAAGGAAGGTAACTGCGCAGTAAAGACCCAAGTCCCAAGTGCCATTTGCTGGGAATAGATTAAAAGCCGTGGATAGATGATCAGCTTTTTGTTTCTGCTTTTCAATCCATTTTCCTTCCTGGGATTTTATTGGTGAGTTTTGTATTTGGGGTCTTGTAAGACACTTTGCTGCTTTTGATAAACAGTATTCGGTAAAAGGACTTGTTGACAAACTTTGCAGAAATCTATTAGAGAATCATTTTTGAACATACTAAATCTTTGTTTAGTTCATTGGTTAAAGACCGCCTTATCATCTGGAGATCTCTCCGAAACCAGTTCCTTTTCACTGAGTGCACTACCATTTTGTCATGGCGAGATAGGCAAGATTATTCCGCCCATAGCTTATAAAATGTTTGTATAAGTTCTTTGTTTAAGATAACAAATTTTAAGTTAATACTCTTAATTATGTTGAAATATGTAATTCAAGAGTCTGGATATTTTATATATTCTTTAAATACCCCGAAAGTTTTAAAATGTTTGCACGAAATAAAAGCCCGTTTTTTGAAGAAACGTTTTGGACGAAATAAAGCATCAGCTGTAAGTTAGTTAACAAAGAATTATATGCAAGTGAACAATACTCGCGATCCCAGTCGTACTAAGGTGCGCACAGACAAGAATGTAGTCTAAGGTGTAAGAATCACTTCACGATTATCAATTGTCCATCGATAACCATCCTAAGAAAAATTCCGCCTAACGAACTCATATTTTGCACTTTAACAAGTTCTAATTAAATCAGCCATTAAAGGTTCACTACTATCCTTTTCGTTACCCCTTCGCAATTTGAGCCTCACGGAAACATGAATTTGACAAAGTACTTACCTCTTCTAAAAAATGCACTTTTAACCTCTATCGGGGGGCTTGAAAAGCTCGTGCTAGCAACTTTAATGCCAGGAAAAATATTTTCGAAGTGATAACTTTTCAGATTAAATATAGCTTTATATTTCAAGGCTTGTTAAACAAACAAAATAAAACCATGTTCAGTACCTAATGCATCCATATCATATCATTTCAGATCATTACCCCATTGATTAAGTTTTCAAAACACGCACTCGAAATTGCAACTCTGCCATAAAGATTCATTGATCTGATTAGGTCTGTGTTTGATATTAAATTTGGTGTGTGTGTGTGGTTGGGGCTGCGATATATTGCAACCACATTATACTCCAAACATAGCTTGAACATTGATGATTATATCAATTTGCTGACCATTTAAGCCCAAAATGGATAAATTCAGTTGGACAACAAAATTCAAAACATAAACTAGAAAACTTACCTGTAGCAGCATATTATCTATATATACATATATATTTTGTTATTCAATTTAAATAAATGTATGTATTATTCTTAATATCTTCAAGTAATAAACAAAATTTACGGCTCATCATCACTCTTTTAAAGTCTTTATAGTCATTATTAATTATAATCAACTGGACAAAAACAACTATAAACATTACGTAATGGTCTGTTCATACTCAATTCGGTTTAAAAGACCGCAATTTTTTGATTTAATAACACCACCATTACAATACATATTTGATGATCACAGATAGAATCGATTGATTTTTTTTCATTGAAGCTTCACTAAGTCGTTGGTGTTTTGAAATGTTAAATACTTAAACTGCTATAGCTGCACCTGCAACCAATCTTTTATAAATTTTAATAACTTCGATAGCTAAATGGTTAAGTTAGTTTGTGTTTTTTTATTTCTCATTTAATCTGGAAAAAGCAACTTAATTTACATTCAATTGACATAAATAGCTCTCTTGCAATGGTCCATTGCCATAATCTACTACTGCTATTGGTAAGCCAACTGCGACGGTGACGGACAGTCTATCGTCAATTAATAAGTTGTCAATCGATTTTAAAACTATAAATTCAAAAAATGTATTTAATATTTTATAAGTGATCTTGATAAAGCAAAAAAATTCATCGGTTTATTTTTGTGAGTAAATTGGTTGATTGGTAATAATTTATTGGTTCTAATTATACATATTTTGAATTGTATTTCAAATTTAAATTTCAACTAAAATGCTGGAAATATCACATTCATTTTGATGGCACTGATGGGATGGTATTATGAATAATGTATTACTTACTTACTTAATTACTTAATGTGGGGCTCCAGTGCGGAACAGACCTTAGCCTTAATCAACATGCGTCTCCAGTCAGCTCGGTCCCCACTTCGCCAGTTGCACGTGCCAAGTTAGTTGATGTCCTCTCCTACCTGCATTCGCCACTACCTGCAGTCACGGTCTCCTTCTTTTGAGAGTTCATTCGGGATTGGATTCGAAAACCTTCTGGGCTGGAGCGTTGATGCCTATTCGCTCAACCTGACCCAGCCATCTAAGTCGTTAGACTTTTATTCTTTTAACCAAGCCAGAGAAGCTGTAGATTCAGTACAGTTTCCGTGGTGGTATCTTCTCTTCCACTCTCCATATATGCAAATGGGACTGAAAATAACCCGAAGAATTTTTCCTTCAAACGAAACCACATATGACCCTTCCATGCTTCTTTGCCAGGTCTCAAACCTCAGCGACTTAAATGAGCACTGAGATGATGATCGTCTTGTAGGTGGTGACTTTTGATGCTCGAGAGAGGAATTTACTACTACTCAATCACATTCTAAGTCCAAAAGATAGACAAAGTCCTTACCTACGTCAAATATTTATAGACGTAGTTATTCAATGTCTTTTTTTGATGACAGCATACACTTGGTCTTGCTGACCACTTAACTCATTTTCTCCACTTTTGTCACAAAGCTCAAAAAACGCACCGTGAAATCACACTTTATTCTGTTCAAATGTCCACCGGAGCTTCCTTGGGACGCGCACATCCAACATTTTGAGTTCTGTGAATTCAGAAATTTAAGAAAACTAGTAAGCATGGTTCCATAAATATTATAATGTTGTAAAGACTGCGAAAGAAAGTGCTTCTACTATTTCGAACTCGGGAGAAACAGAAATAAAATATAATGTCAAAATAAAGGAACTGATTTTGCAAAGAAAAGAGCTCGAAGGAAATTGGCAAAGCTACGAGATTCATAGATAATAATACAATCGTTAAATGTTTTAAAAATAATCTTACTAAACAAAAGAAATATTGAGTTGAAAATTGATTCACTTAGTATATTTAAAAACGCAGCAAAACGATTAAAAAGGCCTTCGACAAAAACCAGCCAATGTAGCCTCAAGCTGGCAAGTGGACCCGAAACCCGAACAAAATCTAATCTGGCAAATATTTTCAAGCTTTTCCCTGAAAAGAAAAGACTACACATCCCCTACAGTTTGTTGATTGGAAATGTGGATGTGTTATTTCCACGCATGTGTCAACATAAGTTATCTAAAGAAAAACACCAAAAAGAAATATTATCAATGCTCAAGTTTAAAATAAATTTCAACAATGCTCTTAAAAAAACTCCAATATAAAATAAATGCATGCCTATAACTAAACAATGTAAGCCAGCAACAGAAGAAACATTTTTCAGATCAACATCGCTTATACCAATAATGGCAAAATCTTTTGAAAAACTATTACTTTATAGGTTCAGCAAAATAATAAAAGACTTCAAAACAACCAGTTTGGTTGAAGAAATAAAAATACCACTATATATCAAGTAAATCGTATTACGGATGTGATTGAAAAAGCACTTGAAAGCAAACAAGAATGTCCGCACAAATTCCTATTAGTTGTGGGAGCCTTTGAAAGTCAGTACTACGAAATACTGAGTACTCTTTAGAGTACGTTACTACCTAAACTAAATGAATAAAATGGAAGCCGATGTATCTCAAGGAAGTGTTCTACGACCAACTTTGTATATTATATATACAAAAAATATGCCATATAGATTTATTTTAAAATCTTCAAATAAATTCCAAATTCAGCCAATAAAGTTGGTGTTTAGCCCCGTTTGCTCTAATGACTTGAACTTTGAGGCTGTACAAGAAAAACAATTGCTGGACCCTTCGAAAAATTCTAAAACGAAGTCCTTGGTGGAACAATAAATGAGCCTTGGTATGGTACATACAAAATTGAGATTTTCAAATTTAAACAGTTACAGAAGATGTTAATAAACGCGCATTTTGCGGTTTTAAAAGTATAGGGCTGGAATTTGACATCTGTCAAACTAAGTTTATAAATCAATTTTTTTTTTTCAGTTGAAAGTCTGACAGTTTTGAAAACAGATCGCTTAACTATCGCTCTACCCATACAAATTGTTAAAACTGTAGGAGTTTATTAAGCTAACGCCCATTATTTCAAATATTCAAATTTGAAAGGCAAATAAATAATATCGAGCATTTCCAATCTGCTGCAAGAGTGCGTTACAAATTCATCTGCCCAACTTTACTTTTGCTTCATCATCATCATTCGTCGATTTGCCTTCAGCCAAACAACAGAGTTCGTGTTTCGGTCAAATAATCAATCAAATAACTTTTATTACTTTACTTTATAAATAAAACTTAAATATATTATTTAATACATTGATTTGCATTTTTTAACTAAATTTAGTCGACACGCTCCTAAATTGGTGATCCCGAAGTCATCCGCAGACTAATAAAATTAAATATATATGTATACGCAATACGTATATTGTGTTGAGAATTTTGTTTGTCACGGTGAACAAAAAAAAATGCCTGGAACCAACGACCACTCACCTCCTGTGAACGCTAAGGCTGATGCTCCCACAGACAATTCAAGGAAGCATTGGCAGCCCGATTGCAAGAACTGCCGCAACAAGTATTTTCCCAGCAGGCACTAACACAAGCAGCGAGAGGTACTGAGGTTGAATCTTGCCATGTTTAAGTCGACCACGACCTTTTTGGCGAGAAAATGTGAAGCTCGGGTTCGCTCAACTCGAAGCAAAGTTGGTGAATTTGCGATCTGATGCCCGAAAGTTTAACATCGTCATTGCTCATCTGCATCAGACTACAGCCACCGAAGTACAAGACGTCATAATCAATCCACCACAAGGTAATGCATATGTTCGATTGAAAGAAGAAGATTCTTGTTTGGCCCCATCTAGAGACACACAGATTGGGCAAATGCTAGATCAAGAACAGCTTGGTGACAGGAAACCATCTCAGTTTCTTCTACGATTGAAGGATTTAGCTGGCGGTACAATGACTGACGATGCTTTAAAGGCAATTTGGATTGATAGATTGCCCGTCCAAACACAGTCTATACTTGCTGCACAGCACATCCTCCTGGTACAGCTAAAAATCCAACAAATCTCGATAACCTTGATCTCATCGCAAACAGAATCAACAATATCATTCCACAGCAACAAGTTGTCAACACATCTAGCCACCCAAATCCTTCATTTTTGAGTCTCTCACAGAAAGTGGAACAAGTGGCTAAGCAAGTTGAAGCCATGTACGTGAACCAAGGAGACCAAAATCCAAGGCAGCCAAGATCGAGGTCACGCTCTCGTGATAGGCAACACAGGAATCCAACACCAACTTCGAACGAGAAGAAAAACAACAATCCAACTGGTTTTTGCTATTTTCATCGTAACTAGTGATCTAAAGCAATAAATTGCCGCCCACCATGTGATTTCAACCAGCAAGCGGGAAACGAAAATAGATGTCATTGATGACGGTGAATGACAGCCAAACTTCCAGACGTATTTTCATCACGGACAAAACGTCAAAACTGCAGTTTTTGGTAGATACGGGCTCTGACGTTTCAGTACCGGTTCACGTCAAAAGCCGAAACCATTCGACTATACTCTTTTCGATGCAAACGGAACGCCGATTGCAACCTACGGTTTCCGCACCTTGCAGATTAACTTAGGCCTTCGTCGAGTTTTTACATGGCGTTTTGTGGTAGCAGAAGTCAGCAAACCTATTATCGGTGCGGACTTTCTAGCCTTCTATCAAATTCTTGTGGACATATCACACAGCAGATGTTAGACGGAATTACTGGACTTTCCGCACTGGGTTGCCACGCATATGAGATGTCATCACATGTGAAATCAGTTTCCGGAACTTCAAAGTGCATCGAGCTACTTAAAGAGTATCCAAATTTGACTCGACCAGATGGAAGCTTCAGGATTGTTCAGCTAATCTCTGAGGCAAGAAAATATTTTCTAGGAATGATTTGACATCAAGAAAACGGCCATAGTTACACTATTTGGACTCTGAGTTTGCGTTCATGACGTTTGGCCTCCGAAATGCCGCCCAGACCTTTCAGAGGTTCTTCGATGAAGACACAAATGGATTCTACTTTTGCTAACAAAGAGAAACATTTTCACCAACATTTATCAAGTTACTTCAAGAGAATCGATGCTTGCAACAATTCGCATAGCGAACATTTAAATGATATAGGGTTTTAAACAACGTTCAAATTTTATAATAAAAAAATGTATTTTATTTGTGGTTTATTTACGTTTACTTTTGAAACCGCAAAATGGACAACCCTGTATGACACCTTAAACTTTTTCTAATAGTGAATTATGAATAAAAAATCATTTGTCTATCTTTTATAGATTGGTACTGATTAACCTGTGATTTAAGTCTGGTAAGAGTCCGGCATTAATCGGTACCGATTTTCATTAAGTTAGTAGTTCGAGCCGTGACCAATAAATCATTCAATATTAACTATTTTATAAATTAACAGAGCACTTAAACACAATCGTACTTTTAACTTATTGAACATTTATTTCCTTCCGCAATGCAATGCAAAAACGTTTGGTATGTCTTCCATTACCATCAATTATTTAACAATCTCAGCATCGCTACCTCTCCTCATATATTGCAAAAATGTTCCTTTCATTTTTATTCAACCAGTTTTTAATTTTTGTTTTTGTATCTTATTCCTGATTGTTTCAATTTTTAGAGCAACCTCCATTTATTTATTTCACAAAGCAATAATGCCAATTACCTTCTTCTTGGCCATTATTCATTTTGTAAATTCGAGAAAAAGAGAGAGAGATCCACTTATCTCAAAAAGTCAAATTAAAATATCTTCTTCAAGGTTGTTGCTCTGCTGCAAGAATCTGTTACTGAAATCGAACACATTCACCAACAAAGTCTCAAGTTGAATTAAGGAGAGGAACTGACACCATAATTGATTTTAATAAAAATAGTTTACTGGCACTGTCCTACATTCTATCGATCTATATAGCTTGATTTGAAAATAAAAAGCTTTGAATAATGTATCTCTATCTAAATAAAGCCCAAGTGTTGCATCCAACACCAATTCAAATGCATGAGATTTCTTGTAACTAAATAAAAGGAATTCACACTATGTAATGTAGGATTCAAAAATGTACTCAAGAAATGATCATCGATAGACCATCCAACCAGCATAAAAGGTGCTGCTTTTCCACATAAAATTACCATGATTCGATTTTGGCTGCAACGATCTGCAAGTAGTCCAAAAATGGTGAATGGTCCAAAGAGTGGGGGAAGCGATACTACGAAGTATTTTGACTTCTTGTTTCGTTCAATATCATTTTATTGTGAATAAAAATGTTTTACTTTTGTTTTTCAAAAGTTATTTGACATGTGTGCAGTTACAAATAACACGTAGTTGAGTTTTACATGAAAATTAATGACATCACGTGTTGGACTTTTTGCGTGTATTTTTTTTTCCGTTCAACTTTGTGATTTGATATCCAACTGTGTTATGGACTTTTGCAGCAAGGTGTGGAAATAGAAGTCCACTTCGGATATTTCAAACAGCCGTATTGAACCGTGTTGTTCCATTTTTGGCACATGCGTTTGATATAATTCCCAGAAGATCTGTGTCTGAAACATGTTAACTTCATAGAACATAACATTATCTCTAGTCTGATGCTTGTCGCGTCGATGGCTGTGCGTTCGGTCGCCGCTCTCATCGTGTCGTAGGATTCGAATTGTAATTTGAAGGCACTGTCAAACAAGTTGTTATTTGATATACGTGCGCCATGAATTGATGTTTTCGTCTATAAAAGTACTCAATTACAAGCTTATATTTAAATTTATTAATTTTAATTAACAAAAACTATAACAAACATAACCCCAGGGAAGAGATTAAAAAAGCATAGAGTTTCAGTTTTTTTGAACTTTTATAAGACAGAAATGGTTCAAGATTGTTTATAGGAGTTCAAAGAATAGTATTATTCATTTTTCGGATTTGAAAAATGAGAAATAAATGCAATTGAGTGCTGCGTTTTATCTGATCGATTGGACAAACAAAAGAGCTGTGCTACGAACTTTCTACTTAGTTTACTGAGTTTTGTCATTGATAAATGTATTTTTTTAAACAATTTTTACACGATTATGTGAAAATGAACAATTTTGAAAAGTAAAAATGATTAATTGTAAATTGGGTGCAAGTGTTAAATTCATATCACGAATCCAACAACAGTAAAGTCATTGAGTTTATTGAAAATGTGAGAAGTTGTTATAATATTCTCACAGATTTATAGTCATATAGTTGAGATCAATATATCTTGCCTATGGATATGTATTTTGATATAATTTCCATCGAGATGGTAATAAATTATAGATTATATTAATGTTAAAGCTTTTTTCAAACAAATTATTCGTGATGTGAATTGGTTTAACTATAACTGGCATCATCAATGATGCAAGTATTTTATTGTGAAGAACTTTGCATGTGAATGTCTTAACATTGAACTTTTATGTCATTATCTTATTCAAGTATATTTAAATTAGTGAATATATAACGGGTTACGGAATAAGATGAAAGATTTCCATGGTAAGGGATCGTCTGGCACTTTTCTTCCTCCTAGCTCAGTCCGATGGGATGGGTAATGATGATTCCATAATCTAACCCTTACAAAATAAGTTCGTGCCAGTTAAAACCAAAAGTAAAAAAAAAAAAAATAATCGCCGAATAAAAGCCAAATCTCAAATTTACATCAAGAAATATCAAGTCAGATGTTATGACTGATTTGTAGCAAAAGCTACACGACAAGCCCTTATCCAATAGTGTTATTTAACACCTCCTTGCAATGTTTGTCGTTATCTACCTGTCAACACTGCCCCTTAGCATAAACAAATGTTCCCTCACCTCTCACTCTGATCACTCACATCATCTCCAACATCGTCGCTCACTCACCAATTTTTGTCTCTAATCCATCATTATCAAATAAGTGAGTCACAATTTAAGTTCATTGCATTTTAATCCAAAACATTAATATTATAATATAGAAAAGCAAACTACATACTAAATTGCATCTCAATATTCACATAAAGAGCAATCAAATTATAATGAACAAAATAAAGTAATAGATAATGAAAGCTAAACACCTAACCAAATGAAGTGATTATTATCTCAAAAGGAAACATCTATGTAAAATAGTCAAGTTAACTTATCAAGAATTGTACTTACTCAATCATACTTTGTTGCTGGAATCTGGCTGGTGTGCGCACATCCACCGATGATCCGCTTTCGTTGAGTTTGATTAAGATTGTTTTGATTATGGTTGGGATTAATTTCCCTTATATGATTATGATCACTTCTTAAGGTTAGTTCATAACTCAGTTAGTTAAATACTCAGATAATATTGAAGATAGATCTGAGATCACAATTTATATATTATTATACCATGAAAAAATGAAATGACTTAATATTTAAAAAAAAATAAATGGAAATTAGTTGACACAATTCAAGGAAAAACAAATTCTTCAATTAATATTGTTCTCGGTTTGGTTTTTTTTTTGTACAGGTTAATTAGACTTCAATTGGTTGTTGGATGGAATTTCAAGGTTATGTAGGTATGTCCGAGGATTGGTCTAGTTAGATGGTGGTTGCACGTATGTTGCACTGCAAGCCTTCTTTTGGGTTTTGATTTTTGGTGGCAGTAAGTAATGCCAATTTGTTTGACTTTTGCCTATTTCGTGTCGGAACTCAGTTCGTATTTGAACTAATTTGGCCACGCACCAGAGGTGCGTAGGCTTGACAAACGTGGTTTCTGTAGCCTGGTTTTCTGGTGCGGTGGCTTGGCTTGATAGTGATTAAAATGTGTTGTGATCATAAAGGATCAGTTTCAAAGTTTGTGAAATTTTCTCACAGGTTTTTATGTTTCAGGACTGGTTCCTCACTGATACACTGTTTTTTTGGCTATTGCTGTTAAATTTCGGTGGCTAAACTCTTTCTTTTAATTCGTGGGTGAAAAATCAAGCTCAAAATCAAAAGCTCTATAGATCACGTCTTTACCGGTGGCCGATTGATTTGAAAAAGACAGAATATTTTTATTCTCACCTCAATATCGATCGTAGGCGGAAATTATTCATTCGAAGTAAAAAAGCTATGGAAAATAAGAATATTTTAAAAGTTGTCGTGTGGCATCGACCCATCACCCGAGAAAGATGTCTCATGTTCATTTATGCCTTGAAATCTTTGGCGTGAAAAGTGCCACTGAATTTTCCTTCCATGTTTTCCACGTCGTATAAAGCATTTCCTTTCGATCTTATAATGCGACATTTGACAAATTTTGGACTTAATTTTGCACTTAGGTCTTTTGACGCATCACTTTGAACGAAGTTTTTTCTGAAGACTACTTGCCCTGGTGAAAACTTTTTGTCGCATGATCTCAAATTGTAGATTTTTGAATTTCTTTGAAAGGCTTGTTTTATGTGGTTTTGAAGTTTTTCCCTTATTAGAACTATTCTATCGCTTCTATCTATCGACATGAACTCTGCATCATTAAGCAAACCTAATTTTTGTATGACGGGATACATTTTGCCATGTGTTATCATTTGATTTCCGAAAAGAGCGAAATAAGGAGATACTCCAGTGGTTTGGTGCACAGAGGAACACAATGCTTGCTGGATCTCATAAATATGTTTGTCCCATTCTTTGTGATTGTTTTTCAAATATGAACGCATACCATATAAAATTGACTGATTTACGCGCTCAGACGCATTGGCTTGTGGCGAATACAGTCCCGTTTTGATATGTTTAATGCCGTGGTTTCCTAAAAAATCCTGAAACGGTTTAGATATAAACTGCTTCCCATTATCTGAATGAATATACTCTGGGATTCCAAAAATACTACAAACAGTTTGCTCAAAGAAATTAAGGACTGATTGGGTGTTCGCTTTCGACATTGGTTTCAGTAGGACGAACTTGGTTAGGTGATCTACCAAAACAAAGAGATAAATATTGCCCTTTTTCGATCGAATGTACGGACCCATGAAGTCAATATAAACTTTTTGAAATGGTCTATCAAAAGTCCTCAGTGTAGTCATTGGTGGCTTAATAGTCTCTATAAAAGCCCTTGACAACGCATCTGGTACAATATTTGCTGAGCCTTTTCTGTGCTCAATCACAAAATCATAGGCTTGTAATTTGAGAGACCATCTGGCTAACCGACCACTCAAATCTTTTAACTCCATCAGCCATTTGAGGCTGGAATGATCTGTTATGATTCTAAAATGGGACCCTTCAATATATGGTCTGAATTTTTTTACTGCAAGTACAGCCGCAAGGCATTCCTTTTCCGTGACGGTGTAATTTGCCTGACAAGAATTTTGTTTTTGAGAATAAAAAGCGATCGGCTGTTCTTCGTTTTTCTCATTCATTTGAAAAAAAACCACTCCTACGCCTTGATTGGATGCATCGCATTGAATTGCAAAGATCTTCGTATAATCGGGATTATATAAAAAAGGAGCTGCCGATAATGCTGCTTTGAATTCTTTAAAAGCCGAAATAGCTTGAGGTGACATTTCGAATTTTTTATTTGACTTTTTGAGTGCGTCAGTGATGGGGGCTGCTAAACTCGCAAAGTTCTTGACGAACCTGCGGTACCATCCACACATTCCAAGAAATCGTCGAACTTGTTTGACGCTTTTTGGTATTGGAAAATCTGTTATACCCTGGACTTTATCCGGGTCTGGTTTAATATGACCATTTCCTACAAGGTATCCAAGAAATTTCAATTCCCTAAAACAGAATTTAGACTTTTCTACATTAATTGTTAAGTTCGCACCTTTCAAGCACAATGCAAGCGTCTCCAACCGCTGCAAATGTGTTTCGAAATCTCTTGATATAACTAACAAGTCATCGATGTACATAAATATAAATTCTCTAAGAGCCGATGGAATCACTTTATCCATGACCCTGCACATTCTTGCTGGGGCATTGCAAGTGCCAAATGGCATCACTGTAAACTGCATCAGTGGCCTACCCGGAACGGTAAATGCAGTTTTTTCACGAGATTCTTGGTCAAGGGGGATTTGCCAGTAGGCATCTTTCAGGTCAATGCTTGATATGTAATACGTTTCACCTAGACGACTCAGGACGGAATCAATGTGGTGTATTGGGTTGGCGTCTTTTTTTGTCAATGCATTAACCTTTCGGTAATCAATACAGAGCCGGTTTTTCCCTGGTTTCCTGACGAGGACCACTGGGGATGACCAAGGGCTTTGGCTCTCTTCTATTACACCTAATGCAAGCATTCTGTCGATCTCTTCGTTTATGATGGTTTGAATAGCTGGTGATACAGGATAATGTCTTTGCTTTACTGCATTGGCATTACCTGTATCGATAACGTGGACATCAACGGTTGTCCTGCCTAATCCCATCTTCGTAAAGGATGGAAACTTTTCAATAACGGCTTTCAAAGCCTGTCTTTGTTCGCAATTAAGATCATGTTCGTTGGGGTTCAAGGTCAGACAATCCTGGCTTGAAATTTCTGATACAATGTTTGGGGCTATTTCAAAAACATGCCAAAAATCTATCCCAAGGTACAACGGTTGTGTCAAGGAGGGCACTAAGTATAAATCAATATTGTGTATTTTGTTGTTAAAATTTATTTGAACATTCACTCTGCCTATAATTTTCTGATTTTGACCATCAGCAGTTCTTAGACCAGATTCGAATTTAAAGACTTTCAGTTTATTGCGTTGAACGAAATCTTCGCATCCCACACCCAGACACGAAATCGACGCACCGCTGTCGAGTAGGCCTCTAGTGTCTTCGTTGCCTATGCGAACAACCACATATGGCCGCCGGTCGGATCTGGTGGTGATGCATGAAGATTCCACTAAACGTCTATAAATCTGCTTTTTTTTTCTCTATTATTAGATTTATTTGTTCCTGTTAAGGTACTCAGTTCATCGATGGAAAAAATCTTTGATCGAAGTTCTTTATATTTTTTTAATCGTTCTTCATAGGTTTTATATGGTGCGTTTGAGTTTTTATTTAATTGATTAGATTGACCGAAAAGGTCCTTTGTTGAGGGGCTTCTATCGCTTGGACTTGTCCCGGGGTTACCTGAGTTGAACGAGTTCCCCCGAGGTTCGTCTCGTTCAACTTCGTGTTTTCCGATTTTGGATTGCAGGTGGGGCACTGAGGGGTTGTAAAACCATCCAAACCGCATCTATAACAAAATAGTCTTCTACTGGGTGACGGACAAACAAGGAAGGTATGACCTTCCTTTTTGCAATTAAAACATTTCCTGTCCCTAGCCGGCATTAGTTTATTGTCAATGGCATTAACGCTATTTTCTTGAAAATCTACATTTTCATGATAATATAATTCGTTAACATGTCTATGAGTGCTAATTGGAGTGTAACGAGATCTTGGTGTTTCTCTTGACTGTAGCATTTTTTCGGTTTTTCTACATTCTTCTCGCAAGTGTTGCAAGTTAAAAATGGCCATTGGGTAAATGTACTGCATTAATTGTTGATTTATATTTTGCTTAAGTATATTTAAGAGATCGCTATCTCGAATCTGTTCTTTCAACCGATTTCTAAGCCCTAATATCACATTATAAAAGTCATCGAACGACTCATTTTGAAATTGGCGCCGTTCCATAATGCGTTTTATAATTTCAAAATCTGTCTCAACACAACAAAATTGATGCAGTAGAGCCCTACGAAGTGTTTCCCAACTTGAACTAGGATTATCTCGAAGGTGCTGCCAGAACCAATTTTGTGCATTGCCGACTAAAAGAAGATGGAAATTCTTAACTACATCCAACCAAGGCATATTATAATTTTCTTTAAGTGTTTCCACTCGAAAGATAAAATCCTCGATTGCCATTGATTTATCTGTCCCATAGAATTTGAGACCCCATCGATCAAGATCAAATTTTTTTGAATAAAATGCACGTAACATGTGATCAGGTTGTTGACCTGTGGCTAACGGAACATTTCCATCAAAAAGAATGTTTTGTCTTGTATATTCAGTGTTTTGTGACACTTGTTTATCTTGTTGATGATTTGGTTGGTTTTGATGTACTTTTTTTGATAGACCTTCCTTTACAGTGTTAACAACTAACTTTTCAATACTTTCAAACCTATCATCTAAAGAAGCGATAAGTTCATTATATAAGCTTTTAAAACCCCTTTCCATATATTGATTAACATAAGATTTAACCGATTCACTCGATTTAACGTTAGAATCATTCCTAGCGTGATTACGTTCATCTATGTGATCGTGCAAATCATTTGTGTCCAAAAGATTATTCAACTGTTCTAAATTATTTGTAGGTGGAGACTCAATATTAAAATCACGAACCAATTCTACAGGATCGGGACCATGCGCTTTATTCTGTTCAACACCAGTATCTAGATTACTTGCAACCTCCTCGGGCTTCTCCTTACTAACAACTGGGTGCTGTATGTGTCCTCGAGTAACTCTCGGTGTATACTGACCTAGGTTGAGACTTGTATCAACAACTCTTTTTTTTCGTTTAGCAATGTCAGTAGGATCAACCTTGGGTTTATCCTTCGGATTAGCTCCTGAGCTTGCCATTTTAGACACAATATTTTATTAAAAGTGAATATGAAATATAAGTAAGGCAGACTACCGTTTGGAAATATTAACTCAGACACTTTTATATTAAGTTAAAAGAAAAAGAAAAAGTTTTACGACTACTAAATAACGGAGTTCATTTACACAAGAAAAAAAGAGATCTTAACCTTACTTAACTCTCTATATATGTTTAGTCCAACTATTTAATTAAGAAATAGTTTTAATTAATACTTCCAAAACTAATAAATAAAGTAGGTGTACATAAATGCTTAAAGATACCAAAAAAAAAATAAATCTCTTTTGTTGAAAATGATAACAAAATTATTAATAATAATCAAAATGCTCATATGCGATTTTTGGTGAGATAGCGACAATGCGGGAAACGACGTTTGCGAGACTAAAAGGTGAGGTACATATATTCGATGAATAAATGATGTTTAATGAATTTTGCTTTACTCAGCAACAATGGGAAAAAATCGTGTCGAGGAATTGAGACATTTAAATAAATGCTCCCATGTTCTCTTCAACACGTTAAAACAACTGATTTCGAATCAGGTGTCTAAAAATTATATATGTGGAAGCTTCTAATTGTAGATTATGCTATGCTTCTCTCCAAAAAAAAAACTAATAACAATTTTAAAAGAACTTAAATATGCATTAGCTCTGAATAACTTCAACGAACTTAAATCAGCTGATATGCACAACAACTCAAATTAAAACATGCGCTCTAACTGGTACTCTCAGGTAAATAGAGTAACTCTAGTTGGCTTGCTTAATGTTTTCTCAAAAAATAAAAATAACTTAGCTTGAATCAGGATGGGATTATCTCGATTTCAGGCCTCGTTCGTTGGGCGCCATAATTTGTAACGGGTTACGGAATAAGATGAAAGATTTCCATGGTAAGGGATCGTCTGGCACTTTTCTTCCTCCTAGCTCAGTCCGATGGGATGGGTAATGATGATTCCATAATCTAACCCTTACAAAATAAGTTCGTGCCAGTTAAAACCAAAAGTAAAAAAAAAAAAATAATCGCCGAATAAAAGCCAAATCTCAAATTTACATCAAGAAATATCAAGTCAGATGTTATGACTGATTTGTAGCAAAAGCTACACGACAAGCCCTTATCCAATAGTGTTATTTAACACCTCCTTGCAATGTTTGTCGTTATCTACCTGTCAACACTGCCCCTTAGCATAAACAAATGTTCCCTCACCTCTCACTCTGATCACTCACATCATCTCCAACATCGTCGCTCACTCACCAATTTTTGTCTCTAATCCATCATTATCAAATAAGTGAGTCACAATTTAAGTTCATTGCATTTTAATCCAAAACATTAATATTATAATATAGAAAAGCAAACTACATACTAAATTGCATCTCAATATTCACATAAAGAGCAATCAAATTATAATGAACAAAATAAAGTAATAGATAATGAAAGCTAAACACCTAACCAAATGAAGTGATTATTATCTCAAAAGGAAACATCTATGTAAAATAGTCAAGTTAACTTATCAAGAATTGTACTTACTCAATCATACTTTGTTGCTGGAATCTGGCTGGTGTGCGCACATCCACCGATGATCCGCTTTCGTTGAGTTTGATTAAGATTGTTTTGATTATGGTTGGGATTAATTTCCCTTATATGATTATGATCACTTCTTAAGGTTAGTTCATAACTCAGTTAGTTAAATACTCAGATAATATTGAAGATAGATCTGAGATCACAATTTATATATTATTATACCATGAAAAAATGAAATGACTTAATATTTAAAAAAAAATAAATGGAAATTAGTTGACACAATTCAAGGAAAAACAAATTCTTCAATTAATATTGTTCTCGGTTTGGTTTTTTTTTTGTACAGGTTAATTAGACTTCAATTGGTTGTTGGATGGAATTTCAAGGTTATGTAGGTATGTCCGAGGATTGGTCTAGTTAGATGGTGGTTGCACGTATGTTGCACTGCAAGCCTTCTTTTGGGTTTTGATTTTTGGTGGCAGTAAGTAATGCCAATTTGTTTGACTTTTGCCTATTTCGTGTCGGAACTCAGTTCGTATTTGAACTAATTTGGCCACGCACCAGAGGTGCGTAGGCTTGACAAACGTGGTTTCTGTAGCCTGGTTTTCTGGTGCGGTGTCTTGGCTTGATAGTGATTAAAATGTGTTGTGATCATAAAGGATCAGTTTCAAAGTTTGTGAAATTTTCTCACAGGTTTTTATGTTTCAGGACTGGTTCCTCACTGATACACTGTTTTTTTGGCTATTGCTGTTAAATTTCGGTGGCTAAACTCTTTCTTTTAATTCGTGGGTGAAAAATCAAGCTCAAAATCAAAAGCTCTATAGATCACGTCTTTACCGGTGGCCGATTGATTTGAAAAAGACAGAATATTTTTATTCTCACCTCAATATCGATCGTAGGCGGAAATTATTCATTCGAGTTCGAAAAAAATGGAAAATGTGTTCAACACGTAATACTAATTTTCGAATTCCGTGTGCGTTGTTTTGTTTTTCTGTATAGATGGGCTATGCGAATTTACATATAGCGATTTTACTAAAGTAGTTTAGGACAGAAAAATCATGACAAATAATACGACGACACCATATGATACATAAATGATAAATAGTTTTTTTTTTATGTTAAATGTGGAGCAATTAAAAAAAAAATTGGCTGGGATGCGACCTACACTAATAACTTCCCATCCCGTTTGTCGATTTGTTTTGTTTAAAAGCTTGTAGGTTTTCGTGTTGGGGTAAAAAGTTGTCACTTGAATTATTTCTAAAATTCTTAAAATTACCAACAATATTTTGTATATCAAGAAAAAGTTTAGTTTGAAAATCTAGTTTTGTGAAATAGATTTTTAGTCGAAAAATTTTCTTACCAATTTTAGTAGAATTTCTTAAATTTTTACAGATTAGATGAATAGTGGATAGTGAAATATTTATTTGTAACCAACATTTTCAACTTTTTTTTAACCCACGCAATTTTGAAAGCCCTTTCTGCATGTTTCTGCATTATTATCTGTACAACAAAATTTATTTGAAGTCGATATCTCTACTGGTTCTTGAGATATCGACGACGAAATAAACGTCGCTCTAGGGATCTTGAAACGTCGAGAAATGTCAATAATTTCAATTTGACAAATCGGACCCATTACAATAGCTTCCTATGGGAAGTTAAAAATAAATACAAATATTATTAGCCTCCAAAACCATATCATTTGAATAACGCTAGAGAGTTAAACTAACATGAATTTGAAAAAAAAAATCAACCAACGGTTTTTTATTCATCAAAAAACCAAACACAAGAATTGTCAACTCGAATATTTGGCGGAAATAAAATTAGGTAATAATTTGACGATTTCACATCCGGAGTCGGTCAGGTTGACTATCACCGAGCTATCTTTCCTTAATAAATGGTAGTTTTGAGTTACTTCAGAAGGGTACCCTCATATAACCATTATTTTATTTTCAAAATGGTATTGGAAACCCTTTCACCGATTTTAATAATTTTTTTCATGGCACAAACGATTTTAAACTAAAGAAGCCAGAATTAGCAAAATTTTAATTTTTAATAGAATATTGAATCAATCCTGGTTTAGATTTCCCACATGTATTTCAAAACTGATACTAAAAAACAAATGTTTTGAGTTTTGGACGTAAATAAATATTTTAAATTTTCCGGGACATTTCTATCTAGTTCAAATTGATATAAGTTTTATAGTTATTGTAAATTCTCGTTTTAGATGTTTCAGTTCAAATTAAATGTGATTTGATAAATATCGTGTTAACATTAGAATAAATTAAGTGTTGTATTTTAAGTCGAGGAAAAAAATTTGTTTTTTTTTTAGTTGTGATTTTTAAGTTGATTAAGGTAAACACAAATCCTTCGTATTCTTTTTAATTGTTACACTTTTTTAGAAAAATGTTGAAATTCAACACAGAATTGTAGTTTCAATAAAGATGAAAGGTTTTAAAGCTCAATTAAATGCCAAATGCTCCCAATTTTATATGCATCATTAATCTTTTAATGGCAGATATTTTAAAAATGTACTTTAATGCTAATGTAAGCCTTTTTCATTAAGGTTCTTTTTTCTCGAGTTATGACATGAATAAATTTTATTTATTAAGAAAGGATATTGTAAGTACTTTTTGCATACTATTTTTTCTAAACATTTTCAAATGAAATATATACAACTTCACTTTACTCAACTTTACTTAAATAACCTATACATTGCATTGCAACATATCCTATATTTCTTCTTTTTTTCTTGGACTCAAAACTTGGCACAATTGTAGTTTTTCAATTAATTAAAAGAAATCATTAAGAAATTTAAAATTAGTAATAATTTAAAATTAATAAGAAACTAAAAATTATTATTTTCACGTTAAACAGGCTATAAGTACGCATCATACCAAAACCTTTAGAAAATTACCAGGTGTTCCAGACAACTAAAGATTTTAATAAAATTCCAAACATATCAAATAATGCTTTGAATAATTTTTTATAAGATCTAGCAAAATATAGAACTCACAATCAAATTTCGTCTAACCAAGGCCAAACAAGAAAACAGTTTCCCCAATACACAGTGGTGAAATAGATTTTGCCGATTTTCACAGTTCTTCTTCCAATTCAACTAGTTCTTCCAACAATGCCGATAGCTCGTTTGAATATGAGGAAGGACAAGAATTTAAAAAAAAACGGATACGGAATCGAAATGTCAAATTATTTTTCAAAGCTTCGTCTGATATACACAGGTTTTCTTACAAGGGTTTTGCTAGGAAAATATGAAAAACATCCTAAAGTTGATTTTGAAATTCAGAATGGTGTGATGTGTGATTCATGGCTGTCGATATTTCTAAACATAGTTTTTTGTGAGTTTTAATTCAATATCTTCCTTTGTTCTCACAATTCTTGAGTCGAAAACGATTTGTTATCAGTTTTTTTTTGTTTTTGTAGGTTTTCCTGTTTAAAAAAAAAGTTCTCAATTCAACTTTTCTAAAAAAAAAATAACTAAAAGTTTGGAAAAATTTTGTGCATTTGATATAAGTATGATTTCCATACATTCTTAGTCGAAAACCAATTTTGGCAACTTTAGCAGTATTTTTTAAAGTTTTAATTTTTAATAAAAAAAATACCGGTTAATTGTTTTTAAAGAACATTATCTAACGTCAATAGGAACATTTTGCATGCATTGAAATAATTTTGAAGTCACCTTCATACGTTTTCAAAATGTCCGAGTTGAACCTCTATTTTTAAATTTTGTATAAAAAAAATTAATTGTTGGAATATTTTTTTAACTTTTACACTTTAAAAACAATATTTTGTAAGAGTTAAATTGGTTTTAAGGCAAACGGATAAGTTTGACAGGGATGCCAAAACTAGACATTATCAATTCCTTACTGAAACAGAACAAACTAAATGTTTTGCCCACTTGAGAGCACGCCAAATATAAATTGTCCGTGTGAAAAATGTGAAGTGCTCAAATCTAAGCCGCAGACGGACACTGTTTGGCCTTGAGACTTATTGATAGTCATAGCAACTGACAATCGTATTGAAAATTAAAGACGTTTGAATTGAAGTGGAACATCTGTGGGTAATAGGGATTCACGGTAATAATATATTTTCATCTCTGAATTTGCCATTTAGAATTATGGCTTCGATAACATTTTTCATTAGCTTTTTTACCGTGGTGGGTTCAAATTACGAAACAAAATTACCGGAGATCCAACCTTCAGTTATAAATTATACGTAGGCATGCCTGGTAAATCCAATGAGTTCAAAAACTCAGTTGGATGATTTACAGCTTCGGTAGCATCACGAACTGTATCAATATTTGTATGACACCAAGTCTCCTGGTAACAAATGTTGTAGCTTGAAATTTAATTCGTTGACATCATATTGTTTGCTTTCAAAATTGATCTTTCTGACAACCACTCATGATTTATATATTGTCTGCGTACATCGGGAAATATCTGGCCAGTGAGAGAATCTTTTTAAATGTTAGCGTATGGCATTAATTATTTAACGTTATTTTTTAATTGTGTTCTTTCATTGATTAAAATATTATTTTCCAATGCAAAACTTTTAAAATAAAAATACATATTTTCATTTTATTTGGCAGACTTTCGAAATTATTAATTTAAATACTATATCCTGATTTAGAAAATAATTGAAAATTTTAAGTTTTTAGTTCCAAAATTTTAAAGCCGATTAATGTTATGACTTACGGTTATAACGCAATTATTACAAAAAAAACCACAATTATTCAAATATTATAGTTTATTATTATTATTGTTAGTCCTATTTTTGTAAATCGATTCTTGAATTCAAAATTGTTTCGCGCCCTCGCCATGTTTTACTGAAGCTAAGACTAAAGATATCGCAACGGTTACATTTTGTTTACGGACAGCTGTTGACCGTCAGTCAGCTGTTGTTTATATCAACCAATCTTTAACCCGGGACATTTTTAATGTAAATAATTGAATAAATTCCCACTAGGCATTGAATTAAAAAATTGAAGCTCATTTTGAATAGAAATAATTTTTAATTTTAATTCAACTAAACTTGCAATAAAGTAAAAATTTATTTACTAATTCAATAAAAATTGCAATAAAATAATTTTAAATTTTTAGTTTAATATTGATGGCAATAAATTAAATTTTGAATGGGTAATTCATAGATGTACAATTTGCATTATATATTTAATTTTAGTCAAATAACAATATCCATTAAAAAAATTAATGAGTAATGCATTGAATTGACATTGTAACTTTTGCAACTCTGTTTAAAATTACCAAAAAAAATATTTTAATTTAATTATTATTTTTTGCGTCAGTGGTATTATTTTGGAAGATATATTGGTAGGTTCGAGTTTGGGTTTATGCAACAGTAGAATGTGTTAGGGGGCAACCCCACTGCTTGGGAAGACTATAGAATTTGGGGTAGGTGCAAGTTGGGGGGTGGTAGGTGCAGTGGGTGCAAGATGTAGTGCATGCAAAGTTTCTTTTGCATTTAAATAAGCAGGGTTTAAGAAAAATAAATTTACCCTAGGTATTTCTTAATCCATATTCGACTATAACTATCAAAATAAGACTACGGAAATACTTAAGCAAGAAAATAGTAATTTAATTAAAATATTTGGTAATTTTCAATTTTCTCAAGAACTAAAAGACATAAAATCATCTAAACTTCAGTTTTTGATCAAAAAAAATAAGAGCAATAAATTCTAAAAAAAAAACAATATAGAATATAATCTTAAACTTTTGAAAAATTACACTTTAAACCTTTTTTAACTTTTTTTGCACAAAATTTTGAGTTTAAAAATATTTTTTCAACTATGCATTTAAAAACAAGCTGATAGACAAAAGTTTTGGCTTTAGAAAAATGTATAAAATTTAGTTGTAAGTATTACCAATATTATTAACTACCCATAGGAAGTTATTGTAATGGGTCCGATTTGTCAAATTGAAAATTTTGACATTTCTCGACGTTTCAAGGTCCCTAGAGTCGAAATAAAAGATTTTTAGAAAGATGTCTGTGCGTGCGTGTGTACGTACGTTCGTACGTCCATACGTCCGTACGTTCGCGACGATTTTTTCGTCGTCCATAGCTCAAGAACCAGAAGAGATATCGATTTCAAATAAATTTGTTATACAGATAATAAGGCAAAAAGATGCAGAAAGGGCTCTCAAGAAAATTGCGTGGGTGGTTTTTTTACCATAGCAGTTTGAAAAAAAGGTGAAAATTTTGGTTAACCTTAAATATCTTGCGAACTGAAAACGCTAGAGATTTGAATTAAATTTTATATAATTTATTGTATCGTGATACCAAACAAGTATATTTTTTGAAAAAAATCAATATAACGGTTTTTTTTATAAATCAATAAAAGTGAAAAAAAATTTGTCACCTCCAAAATTTTACGACTGAAATATGATTTCATCTCCAAAACAATTTTGTGCAACGAATAATAATGTTTTTGATATCTGATAAAATTTTGAGAAAAATCTAATTGACAGTTTTTTTTATAAAAAATAAAAACCTAAAAAAAAATTAATAAAAGTTGGTAAAAATTGATTTTCGACTCAAATATCTTTTTAAAACTTTGAGATATTGGCTTTGATTTACTTTAATCTTTCAAAAAATATTGTTGTCAACATTCAGTTAAAGTTTGAAAAAAATCGAATTCACAGTTTTTTTTACAAAAAATAAAAACCTAAAAAGAAATTTATAAAAGTGGGTAAAAATTGATTTTCGACTCAAATATCTTTTCAAAACTTTGAGATGATAGCTCCTAATTAATTTTTACTTATAAGAAATATTGTAATTTAAACCAAGATTTTGAAATTTGTTTAATTGATTTTATTTGCTAATTGGGCCTTTGCTAAGTTAATTCTGTTACTAATTGTTTAATGAAAATATTAGATCTTGTTTTTATTTGCTCTGATGACTTTAACGTTAGTGTTATTGAAGCTCCATTTTCGTTACGTTATTTTAATAATTCTCTTCACCATAAAGAAATTGTTATCAATATTGGTATGTACGATTACCAACAAATCGAAGCCAATTCATTTAATTTTTCAAAAACTTACTTGATTGAACTAGGAAATTTCTTTTCTGGCATTGATTGGAATATTGAACTAAAATTTTTTTACTTAGGACACGATTATAATCGTTTTACAGAAATTTTGTTTATGGGCTTTAATCAATTTATCCCGCGTGTACAAAAACTGAAATCTTGAACCTTTATGGTATAACAAAAGGCTTTTACACCTTAAAAATATTAAAAATAAAGCATTAGAGAAATTTAAAATACATAACAGGATACCACACTGATTATATGGTGATTAGTAACCTAAGACGAGATTTTTCAGTATTAAATAAGTTCCTCTACAGAAATTACATTGTGAATATTGAAAGCAACATACAAAATAATAGTAAATCGTTTTGGTGTTTCATAAACTCCAAAAGAAAGTCATCTGGGATTCCTCAAAATTTTAGTTATACAGGAGTCAATTCGTCAAATGTTGATACTCATTTGGAACTTTTTGATAACTTTTTTGAGACTGTTTACTGCTCCCCAATTAACACTTTTGTTTCAAACTTGGAAGAAAAAGTTGACATTGGTTCAATAGAATTGACTTTCGATGAGGTGCACAATGAAATACCATCAAGCATTTTGAAAAATTGTAGTGATTCTCTTTGTTTGCCTCTGTTGAAATTGTTCAACAACTCATTGTCCATGGGGTTCCTTTTACCAGAATGGAAAGAAGCATTTCTTTTCCTATATTCAAGGCAGGTTCTAAAAATCTAGTAGAAAATTATAAAGGAATCTGCAAGCTCTCAGCCATCTCCAAACTTTTCGAAAGTCTATTTAAAGATAAAATAGAATTTATGATAAAGGAATGCGTATCTGATTCACAACATGGCTTCGTATCAGGTCGGTCTGCTGTGACTAATTTGGCTGTTTTCTCTTCATATGTCCTAAATGTAATGGAGAATAAATGTCCAGTAGATGCTATTTACACCAACTTTAGTAAAGCTTTTGATTCGGTAGATCATATTATTTTACTGGAAAAGCTTCAATATTTTGGTTTTCATTCTGAGATGCTTCAATGGATCTCTTCGGATTTACAAACCAGAACTCAAGGAGTAATTATTGACCACAAAGTTTCGAGAAGTATAAAATGTACCTCCGGTGTTCCACAAGGGAGTCATCTTGGCCCTTACTTTTAATAAATATTAATGATATAGTTGACAAATTGTAATTATCTACTATATGCTGATGATTTAAAATTGTACTTTAAAATTAAAACCATTGATGATTGTGTAAGAAATATGGTCCAACAAGTTTTGGACCATATTTCTACGTGGTGTTCTTTGAACAGTTTGAAACTTAATATTGGAAAATTGCAAAGCTATATCATTTTCTAAATCTGCATTAGCTCTTTTGACTAAAGTTAACAATATCAAAGATCTAGGCGTTATTTTTGATAATACTTTTTCTCCAAAAAAGCATATAGATTTAATTTTGGCTAAGGCGAACACCCTAGTTGGTTTTATTAAAAGGAGTAGTGATTTTACGGATCCTTATGTTTTACTAACCCTTTATACCTCACTAGTTAGGTCAACAATCAAATATGCTGATGTGATTTGGAACCCATGCTATATGGTTCATTTTGATAGAATTGAACAGGTCTAAAGGCGGTTTAATAAATTTGTGTTTCGTAAAATGCGTTGGAATTTTAGTCCAGACTATAAAGCTATGTGCCAATTGCTCGGGATAAAATCCCTAGAATCTAGAAGAAAAATTCATGATGTAATGTTTGTGAGAGATATACTTTGCTATCATATACAAAGTCTGTTTTTGTTTTCTCAGATTTCCATTTATGTACCATCTAGACAGTTGAGAACAAGTTGTTTCCTTTTTGAAAAACTCCATAGAACAAATTATGGACAAAATTAACCAATATCACAAGCAATTTCCTCTAGATAAATTCTATGGAGTCTGGTCAAAACAACATAAGTCCAAAATCTTAGTTTTGAGAAAAACGCGTTTAAAAGTTCAAATTTTTTTTCTAAATCCCGTTGTTGTTATTTCAGAAATATTTTTATGCAATATATCTAGGAATGATGATATTTATATGAATATAATGTTTTTATTTCAAATCTATGTTTGTACATATGTTTTAAGGGAGATATGTTGTTTTGACCAAGCGGGTTGTTCATTTCATTTTAAATTGGTGGAGATAATTTCCTGTATTGAAATAAATTTTGTAGACTTAGATACTTTTTTAACAAATAAATTTATTTCACAGCAATAAAAATAATAGCAAAAACAACAACAAAGTAATTACAAAGCTTGAATATAGTTTAAAAAACATAAAATAGGAATTCTAAGGTAATTTATAGTGTTTTTGTTGATACAACTAATTTCCTTCATCAGATGAATCAACTAGATCATAGTCTTTGTCTTCTACCGTCTCCTTTGACTTCAATTTTTTATAGAAATCATGGAAAATTGTTGGAATTAGTGGTAAAAGGGAAATTATGTCATTTTTTTTTTCTTCAGATATCGGTGGCGGTACCACATTTTCCAAAACAAAGTTCGACGAATTTTTTCCTCTTCGTTTGAAACTAACACGTCGAAAATCCGTTTCTTCATTTAATGTTGTCTTAAAAAACATTATTCCTGGATCTGATTTCAAATATCTTATCCATTTGATTGTTTGGAAACCAAACATATTCCCGTCTTCGTCTTTTTTGCGGACAACAAACCCCGCTTTAGTTTTCAATAAGTTTGAAAAATTCCAAACTTCTTCCGGCTTCAATTCATGAACCAAGAATTTTTGCTTTTTCCCACATGATTTCACAAGCTGAAACCAATCATAAGGATGGTATATTTCGGAGTTAGCATATTTCTTTTTTTTTTCGATGATAGCGTGATCAATATCGCATTCCATATGCGTGTGACCAGGAACTAAAAATTTATGCTCAGCTATCTCTATTCCAATTGTGGATGTTTGCATGGACAGTAGAAACATTGCAACAACTATTGTGTTTTTATTTTGCCCTCCACACGTGTCTGAATAAAACTTAACTGATTTGATTGTTGTTGGAAGATTTTTAAGATGCAGAAAAAGACACGAAGCTATTTCATTCGCCCCTCTTCCTGCAATTCCTTCATGCCACATATAATTTTTCGATGTTCCATCTGACAGGTCATGTATGGTAAGATTAAATGTCCAAAGCTGCCCTTTATAAAAGGCAACTGATGTAGACAAGCTTGGTGTTGGAAGGCATTGTTGCAAATCGAAGACAAAACAAGCCTTCGTTTTTACTTAGGACACGATTATAATCGTTTTACAGAAATTTTGTTTATGGGCTTTAATCAATTTATCCCGCGTGTACAAAAACTGAAATCTTGAACCTTTATGGTATAACAAAAGGCTTTTACACCTTAAAAATATTAAAAATAAAGCATTAGAGAAATTTAAAATACATAACAGGATACCACACTGATTATATGGTGATTAGTAACCTAAGACGAGATTTTTCAGTATTAAATAAGTTCCTCTACAGAAATTACATTGTGAATATTGAAAGCAACATACAAAATAATAGTAAATCGTTTTGGTGTTTCATAAACTCCAAAAGAAAGTCATCTGGGATTCCTCAAAATTTTAGTTATACAGGAGTCAATTCGTCAAATGTTGATACTCATTTGGAACTTTTTGATAACTTTTTTGAGACTGTTTACTGCTCCCCAATTAACACTTTTGTTTCAAACTTGGAAGAAAAAGTTGACATTGGTTCAATAGAATTGACTTTCGATGAGGTGCACAATGAAATACCATCAAGCATTTTGAAAAATTGTAGTGATTCTCTTTGTTTGCCTCTGTTGAAATTGTTCAACAACTCATTGTCCATGGGGTTCCTTTTACCAGAATGGAAAGAAGCATTTCTTTTCCTATATTCAAGGCAGGTTCTAAAAATCTAGTAGAAAATTATAAAGGAATCTGCAAGCTCTCAGCCATCTCCAAACTTTTCGAAAGTCTATTTAAAGATAAAATAGAATTTATGATAAAGGAATGCGTATCTGATTCACAACATGGCTTCGTATCAGGTCGGTCTGCTGTGACTAATTTGGCTGTTTTCTCTTCATATGTCCTAAATGTAATGGAGAATAAATGTCCAGTAGATGCTATTTACACCAACTTTAGTAAAGCTTTTGATTCGGTAGATCATATTATTTTACTGGAAAAGCTTCAATATTTTGGTTTTCATTCTGAGATGCTTCAATGGATCTCTTCGTATTTACAAACCAGAACTCAAGGAGTAATTATTGACCACAAAGTTTCGAGAAGTATAAAATGTACCTCCGGTGTTCCACAAGGGAGTCATCTTGGCCCTTACTTTTAATAAATATTAATGATATAGTTGACAAATTGTAATTATCTACTATATGCTGATGATTTAAAATTGTACTTTAAAATTAAAACCATTGATGATTGTGTAAGAAATATGGTCCAACAAGTTTTGGACCATATTTCTACGTGGTGTTCTTTGAACAGTTTGAAACTTAATATTGGAAAATTGCAAAGCTATATCATTTTCTAAATCTGCATTAGCTCTTTTGACTAAAGTTAACAATATCAAAGATCTAGGCGTTATTTTTGATAATACTTTTTCTCCAAAAAAGCATATAGATTTAATTTTGGCTAAGGCGAACACCCTAGTTGGTTTTATTAAAAGGAGTAGTGATTTTACGGATCCTTATGTTTTACTAACCCTTTATACCTCACTAGTTAGGTCAACAATCAAATATGCTGATGTGATTTGGAACCCATGCTATATGGTTCATTTTGATAGAATTGAACAGGTCTAAAGGCGGTTTAATAAATTTGTGTTTCGTAAAATGCGTTGGAATTTTAGTCCAGACTATAAAGCTATGTGCCAATTGCTCGGGATAAAATCCCTAGAATCTAGAAGAAAAATTCATGATGTAATGTTTGTGAGAGATATACTTTGCTATCATATACAAAGTCTGTTTTTGTTTTCTCAGATTTCCATTTATGTACCATCTAGACAGTTGAGAACAAGTTGTTTCCTTTTTGAAAAACTCCATAGAACAAATTATGGACAAAATTAACCAATATCACAAGCAATTTCCTCTAGATAAATTCTATGGAGTCTGGTCAAAACAACATAAGTCCAAAATCTTAGTTTTGAGAAAAACGCGTTTAAAAGTTCAAATTTTTTTTCTAAATCCCGTTGTTGTTATTTCAGAAATATTTTTATGCAATATATCTAGGAATGATGATATTTATATGAATATAATGTTTTTATTTCAAATCTATGTTTGTACATATGTTTTAAGGGAGATATGTTGTTTTGACCAAGCGGGTTGTTCATTTCATTTTAAATTGGTGGAGATAATTTCCTGTATTGAAATAAATTTTGTAGACTTAGATACTTTTTTAACAAATAAATTTATTTCACAGCAATAAAAATAATAGCAAAAACAACAACAAAGTAATTACAAAGCTTGAATATAGTTTAAAAAACATAAAATAGGAATTCTAAGGTAATTTATAGTGTTTTTGTTGATACAACTAATTTCCTTCATCAGATGAATCAACTAGATCATAGTCTTTGTCTTCTACCGTCTCCTTTGACTTCATTTTTTTATAGAAATCATGGAAAATTGTTGGAATTAGTGGTAAAAGGGAAATTATGTCATTTTTTTTTTCTTCAGATATCGGTGGCGGTACCACATTTTCCAAAACAAAGTTCGACGAATTTTTTCCTCTTCGTTTGAAACTAACACGTCGAAAATCCGTTTCTTCATTTAATGTTGTCTTAAAAAAACATTATTCCTGGATCTGATTTCAAATATCTTATCCATTTGATTGTTTGGAAACCAAACATATTCCCGTCTTCGTCTTTTTTGCGGACAACAAACCCCGCTTTAGTTTTCAATAAGTTTGAAAAATTCCAAACTTCTTCCGGCTTCAATTCATGAACCAAGAATTTTTGCTTTTTCCCACATGATTTCACAAGCTGAAACCAATCATAAGGATGGTATATTTCGGAGTTAGCATATTTCTTTTTTTTTTCGATGATAGCGTGATCAATATCGCATTCCATATGCGTGTGACCAGGAACTAAAAATTTATGCTCAGCTATCTCTATTCCAATTGTGGATGTTTGCATGGACAGTAGAAACATTGCAACAACTATTGTGTTTTTATTTTGCCCTCCACACGTGTCTGAATAAAACTTAACTGATTTGATTGTTGTTGGAAGATTTTTAAGATGCAGAAAAAGACACGAAGCTATTTCATTCGCCCCTCTTCCTGCAATTCCTTCATGCCACATATAATTTTTCGATGTTCCATCTGACAGGTCATGTATGGTAAGATTAAATGTCCAAAGCTGCCCTTTATAAAAGGCAACTGATGTAGACAAGCTTGGTGTTGGAAGGCATTGTTGCAAATCGAAGACAAAACAAGCCTTCGTTTTTACTTAGGACACGATTATAATCGTTTTACAGAAATTTTGTTTATGGGCTTTAATCAATTTATCCCGCGTGTACAAAAACTGAAATCTTGAACCTTTATGGTATAACAAAAGGCTTTTACACCTTAAAAATATTAAAAATAAAGCATTAGAGAAATTTAAAATACATAACAGGATACCACACTGATTATATGGTGATTAGTAACCTAAGACGAGATTTTTCAGTATTAAATAAGTTCCTCTACAGAAATTACATTGTGAATATTGAAAGCAACATACAAAATAATAGTAAATCGTTTTGGTGTTTCATAAACTCCAAAAGAAAGTCATCTGGGATTCCTCAAAATTTTAGTTATACAGGAGTCAATTCGTCAAATGTTGATACTCATTTGGAACTTTTTGATAACTTTTTTGAGACTGTTTACTGCTCCCCAATTAACACTTTTGTTTCAAACTTGGAAGAAAAAGTTGACATTGGTTCAATAGAATTGACTTTCGATGAGGTGCACAATGAAATACCATCAAGCATTTTGAAAAATTGTAGTGATTCTCTTTGTTTGCCTCTGTTGAAATTGTTCAACAACTCATTGTCCATGGGGTTCCTTTTACCAGAATGGAAAGAAGCATTTCTTTTCCTATATTCAAGGCAGGTTCTAAAAATCTAGTAGAAAATTATAAAGGAATCTGCAAGCTCTCAGCCATCTCCAAACTTTTCGAAAGTCTATTTAAAGATAAAATAGAATTTATGATAAAGGAATGCGTATCTGATTCACAACATGGCTTCGTATCAGGTCGGTCTGCTGTGACTAATTTGGCTGTTTTCTCTTCATATGTCCTAAATGTAATGGAGAATAAATGTCCAGTAGATGCTATTTACACCAACTTTAGTAAAGCTTTTGATTCGGTAGATCATATTATTTTACTGGAAAAGCTTCAATATTTTGGTTTTCATTCTGAGATGCTTCAATGGATCTCTTCGTATTTACAAACCAGAACTCAAGGAGTAATTATTGACCACAAAGTTTCGAGAAGTATAAAATGTACCTCCGGTGTTCCACAAGGGAGTCATCTTGGCCCTTACTTTTAATAAATATTAATGATATAGTTGACAAATTGTAATTATCTACTATATGCTGATGATTTAAAATTGTACTTTAAAATTAAAACCATTGATGATTGTGTAAGAAATATGGTCCAACAAGTTTTGGACCATATTTCTACGTGGTGTTCTTTGAACAGTTTGAAACTTAATATTGGAAAATTGCAAAGCTATATCATTTTCTAAATCTGCATTAGCTCTTTTGACTAAAGTTAACAATATCAAAGATCTAGGCGTTATTTTTGATAATACTTTTTCTCCAAAAAAGCATATAGATTTAATTTTGGCTAAGGCGAACACCCTAGTTGGTTTTATTAAAAGGAGTAGTGATTTTACGGATCCTTATGTTTTACTAACCCTTTATACCTCACTAGTTAGGTCAACAATCAAATATGCTGATGTGATTTGGAACCCATGCTATATGGTTCATTTTGATAGAATTGAACAGGTCTAAAGGCGGTTTAATAAATTTGTGTTTCGTAAAATGCGTTGGAATTTTAGTCCAGACTATAAAGCTATGTGCCAATTGCTCGGGATAAAATCCCTAGAATCTAGAAGAAAAATTCATGATGTAATGTTTGTGAGAGATATACTTTGCTATCATATACAAAGTCTGTTTTTGTTTTCTCAGATTTCCATTTATGTACCATCTAGACAGTTGAGAACAAGTTGTTTCCTTTTTGAAAAACTCCATAGAACAAATTATGGACAAAATTAACCAATATCACAAGCAATTTCCTCTAGATAAATTCTATGGAGTCTGGTCAAAACAACATAAGTCCAAAATCTTAGTTTTGAGAAAAACGCGTTTAAAAGTTCAAATTTTTTTTCTAAATCCCGTTGTTGTTATTTCAGAAATATTTTTATGCAATATATCTAGGAATGATGATATTTATATGAATATAATGTTTTTATTTCAAATCTATGTTTGTACATATGTTTTAAGGGAGATATGTTGTTTTGACCAAGCGGGTTGTTCATTTCATTTTAAATTGGTGGAGATAATTTCCTGTATTGAAATAAATTTTGTAGACTTAGATACTTTTTTAACAAATAAATTTATTTCACAGCAATAAAAATAATAGCAAAAACAACAACAAAGTAATTACAAAGCTTGAATATAGTTTAAAAAACATAAAATAGGAATTCTAAGGTAATTTATAGTGTTTTTGTTGATACAACTAATTTCCTTCATCAGATGAATCAACTAGATCATAGTCTTTGTCTTCTACCGTCTCCTTTGACTTCATTTTTTTATAGAAATCATGGAAAATTGTTGGAATTAGTGGTAAAAGGGAAATTATGTCATTTTTTTTTTCTTCAGATATCGGTGGCGGTACCACATTTTCCAAAACAAAGTTCGACGAATTTTTTCCTCTTCGTTTGAAACTAACACGTCGAAAATCCGTTTCTTCATTTAATGTTGTCTTAAAAAAACATTATTCCTGGATCTGATTTCAAATATCTTATCCATTTGATTGTTTGGAAACCAAACATATTCCCGTCTTCGTCTTTTTTGCGGACAACAAACCCCGCTTTAGTTTTCAATAAGTTTGAAAAATTCCAAACTTCTTCCGGCTTCAATTCATGAACCAAGAATTTTTGCTTTTTCCCACATGATTTCACAAGCTGAAACCAATCATAAGGATGGTATATTTCGGAGTTAGCATATTTCTTTTTTTTTTCGATGATAGCGTGATCAATATCGCATTCCATATGCGTGTGACCAGGAACTAAAAATTTATGCTCAGCTATCTCTATTCCAATTGTGGATGTTTGCATGGACAGTAGAAACATTGCAACAACTATTGTGTTTTTATTTTGCCCTCCACACGTGTCTGAATAAAACTTAACTGATTTGATTGTTGTTGGAAGATTTTTAAGATGCAGAAAAAGACACGAAGCTATTTCATTCGCCCCTCTTCCTGCAATTCCTTCATGCCACATATAATTTTTCGATGTTCCATCTGACAGGTCATGTATGGTAAGATTAAATGTCCAAAGCTGCCCTTTATAAAAGGCAACTGATGTAGACAAGCTTGGTGTTGGAAGGCATTGTTGCAAATCGAAGACAAAACAAGCCTTCGTTCGGTCTTCTTGAGCTTCAATCTTGTCTCTTTTTTTCATTTTATATGCCATATCTGCCTCCTCATGATGGCTTTCCAGCAACATTTTAAGATGGTCTAATTCATCACTCTTTTCTTCCAATGCAACCTTAATTTTCATTTGTAAGGTATCACAGTCGTTACATGTATCCTGTTTGGGTCTTTTAAAAGTAAATTTCATTTTATGAAATTCTCTCTCGTAAATTGTCCCTGATACATATTTTTCTTGTTCTGTGTCTTTATACAAGGCGAACATTTTTGCCAGAGATAAATTTGCTGGTAAAATAAGATTATCGTTTGTCCTTCGTGTGTAGTGGCTCTCATATAAAGGAAAGGACTTTATGTGATCCTTAACTGACTCAATCACATCATCTGAGGTCTTATTCGGTGGAGTGTGGCAACCGCGTTGATCTGCATGCACAATTCCAGTAACAGATGATAGTTTCTTTTGCAGCACAGTTCTTATGAAGGAGTCAGTTTCATCGAGAGTTGCCTTGAAACAGTTTTTGCATACCCGTTCTCGTTTTCCATTAATTTCGAAGAAATAAAAAAAAGACCATGTTCTGTTTTTAGGATTTGATGTTGGAGTTGAGCGACTGCGTTTCTTACTATCTTGGTTAATTAAATTTCCAACAAAGGATGCTCTTGCATCATGAGAGCCAAGGGACCAATAGTCATCGAAAATATTCTGTTGTATGCTAGGTATTACAATTTTATTACAACCGTTGCGACAATCTCCCAACATTCTTGATACTCGTGCACGCTTAGCAATATTTTTGGCAGTAGTATATGATTTACCTGTGTTTCGATTTAGTTTACGTTGGCGTCGAATAGATCGTTTCCATGGTTTACGTTCCACGTTACTTGTTTCCTCTTGATTTACTGTGTCATTATCATTTTGCGATTCCAGATCTTCCTCATTGTGAATCTCACCAACTGCTTCTGATTGCGGTAAAAAATTTGGATCCGCCACGCTATCATCAGAAAAATCAAGTAATTCCATCAATTCCGATTGGATGTCTGGCACTGATGATGAATCTTAAAAAAAAAAAAAACCTTTTACAAATCCTTCCTTTAAATTTAAAATCTTCACCCCTTACCTGCTGAAGACGTCCTTATTGTTTTGTTCCAGTTCTGATGGGGATGTCGATGTGCTATAATTTTATTGAAAAGGAAACATTTTTAGAGAAAATATACATACATACATAACTCCTCTCTATTAATTCGTTATTACAAAATTA